>NC_137076.1:13370927-13970927 GCF_951640355.1 Cnephaeus nilssonii
TCACATAAGTAAGAGTGGTTCCTCTGGCTGGCAGCATTCAAACACCCAGCACATTGAACCCAACAGAGATTTTATTTTTATTCGGACCAATTCTGCCCACTGCTTATGGGTTCTCTAAATGTTTATAAGAGATGATCTTTTGTAGCTGAAAGCTGGATTCCATATATGAAAGCACATTCTAAGCTGCTGTGGGCAGATCCTATATTTACTTTCCTCACTGCTACATCCTTAGCACCTATGGCAGTACTTAAAGAAAGATGGTTGAATGAGTTCATTCATGAAGACCGCAGGATATTTTACCTCAAAGTAATAATAATACTTTACACTGTTGTATGTTAAGAGTATTGTGAAGGTTGCCTGCTCCTAGTTGATCCATAAGTACTTATTTAAATAAATCAATGTAAAATAAGGTTTTAATGTCTCTATAACCTATAGTTTCAACAATGATTGTAAAGTTTCAGCAATGTACAGTTGCTAAGACTAGAACCCAGGGCAGACAGGACAGAATACATGAGAGTGTCCCACATAAAAAATAGAGGTATGCATACGAGCAGACTGGTGGCAGGTGGGGTCACATTCTGCCGAGATGTATGTGCCCATGACATGTCATCCATCCCACAGGTGCTGTTAGCCTCCTTTTCATCGGGATCATGCTTGAAGAGTGCATGCTCCTGTTCATCCTGATTTGTAGAGCTTAAAGGTTCAATGAAGTACCTTTCCTCTCCCTGACTGAAGTAGCCCCTAAAAAACATGAGAGTCCAGGCTCCTTAAAAAACATTCCTGCATTTGAGTGGGACAGACTTAGAGACTCCAAAACATTACCATTGCCAAAACATTTTAAGCTCATAGCAGTAGAACACAGTGTAACATTACAGCTGAAGATCCCCTCAGAAATTATTTAGGCACATTTTCTCTCTGAGGAAATGGAACCTATTGGGTAGAAATGGCCCCTGCAATGTCATATAGCTAACCTAAGTCAGAGCTGGCACTAGAATAAAAGTTCCTGACTCTTGGTCCAGTGTTCTTCCAATTCCCTTTCTTTGTCTGTTCTTAGGTATGCTGAAAATGCTGACAATGAAAGAGATTTTCGAGTCTTATAGATAAGGGTTAAAACTCTGGGCCTATCACGGATTAGTGGTGATACCATGGGAAATTAATTAAACTCACATAGCTTCATTTTCTCTATAAAATGAGAATAATAATACATACAAAAGAATGGTTATAAAAATTGAAGGAGATAATATGCAAAGCATATGATCAATGAATAATGCCAATTTCATCTTAATTCTCTCTGCTGAAGCCCCAAGCTAAGATTCATTGGACCACATTTAGGGAACACCCATTATTCATTAAGCATTGGATTAAAGGCAGGTGGTAGAAAGGAGAGTCATGGTCTCTCCTCTCATAGAGCTTATATTCAAATGAAGAAGATAGATGTTGATTAAATAATTACATTTGGCCCACAAATATATATAATTATATGACATATATGTAATATACATAACTACAACAGATAATTTCCAAGAAGAAAAACACAAGAACATACAATAGGGCAAATGGATTAATTATAAACTAGAGGCCCAGTGCACGAAATTCGGAGTTGTTCCTTAGCACAGCCTGCACCCTCTCCAATCTGGGACCCCTTGAGAGATGTTTGACTGCCCGTTTACAGGGATCTGGCCATGGGGGTGTGGCCAGCCTGGGTGAGGGGCTGAGGGCTGTTTTCAGGTTGGCCACACCTCCTTCAGGGTGGTGGTCTCCACTGGGGTGTCTAGCCAGCCTGGGTGAGGGGCTGATGGCTGTTTGCAGGCTGGCCACACCCCCCGGCAACCCAAGCTCCCAGCCCCTCCTTTCTTTCTTTCTTTTTTTTTTTTTTCAGCACCTCCTTGAGCGGAGGCCAGGGCTGGCTGAATGCAGGTATCTGGGATTTATTTATCTTCTATAATTGAAACTTTGTAGCCTTGAGTGGAGGCCAGGGCCAGCCAGGGCGGGTGGGAAGCTTGGCTTCCTTCATCACGGTGGGCAACCCAAGCCTCCTGCTCAATCCAGCTCTGTGGCTGCTGCCATCTTTGTTGGGTTAATTTGCATACTCACTCCTGATTGGCTGGTGGGTGTAGTGGAGTGATGGTCAATTTTCATCTTTCTCTTTTATTAGTGTAGATAGAATTGGAAGAGTAAGAAATGACGTGGAGAGATAAATTTGGGGATTGATTGCATTGGTCTGCATAATGTGGCAGTAGAGAGAGAATGTAGTGAATAATCTCAGAAAATATTTAGAACATATAATCAATAAGGCTTGATAATGGATTAAAATTGGCAGTTGAAAGGCAATAAGTCATCAAGAACCTAGATTTCTGGATATGGCAGTAGTTGGTTGATTATTTATTGAGATAAGGAACACTGGAAAAATACCAGATTTTAGAGAAAATCATTAGCTTCCTTAAGACTTCATTAAGATATCCAAATATGGAAGATATATGGAGATAAGAAGGAAAAAATTAGATATTCAAGTCTGGGTACCAAAAGTCTGGATATCTTATTATTGACAGACACATGGGTAGTCCTTAGTACAGAAAAAGAAATGGACAAGCATGAATAGGACAAACTAGAGATTTTAGAGTAAAGAGAGAAGGTGAAAAAGAGCTCTCATTTCCTAAAGGTTCAGACTTTAAAACTGGGACTCAAAACCTATATTTTGAAAGCAAGCAACCAATCAAAGAAAAGCAACTCAGAAAGCAATTCAGGTTTTTAATTCCTACTACCAACAGGGGCCACATTTCCTTCAAATTTCAAAATTTTTAGCCCCTAGAATTCATATTTCCCTATAATATACATATATATGTATATATATCCTAAATAATAAAAGGATAATATGCAAATTGACCCTAATGGTATAACGACCAGAATGACCACTCGACCAGTCACTATGAGGCACACTGACCACCTCTCGGTCCCTTACCCCAGCCAGCAGGCTCTGATAACCCAATGGCAAACAGGGAACTGGGGATGGGTGGCGGGGGACATGGGTGGTGTCAGGCCAAGGCCCCAGCCCCACCAGTCACCCCACACACAGAAGGCAACCCACGGTGGGGGCGGGGCTGGTGAGCAGGCAGGAACGGCTGACCTCTTGGTCCCTTCCCCTGGCCGTCAGGCTCTGATTACCCAATGGTGAACAGGGAACTGGAGTGGGTGGTGGCAGGGGGTGGGGGTGGCATGCAGGCAGAACGGCTGACCTCTCGGTTTCTCCCCCCGGCCAGAAGGCTCTTATCACCCAATGGCAAATGAAGAACAGGGGGTGGTTGGAGGTGGGGAGTGGGGCTGGCTGTGGGCAGCCGGGGATGATGGCCCTGATATCAGGCCAGGCCTAGGGACTGTACACATGCACGAATTTCATGCACTGAGCCTCTAGTGTATATATATAATTGTTGGCACTATTACAGATGTCCCCCATTTATTTGGGCTTATTAAACACACATACACACCCAATCATCAAAGATGCAAACCAACTATTCATGAAGTCTTACCTTAGACCCCTACATGTGCTGATGCTAGCTTCAGAAATTTTTGCATTAATAATATGTCCTTGATAATAACAGTCGTCCTAAAGAAAAGAGAAAAGGGGTTTATAAAAGAAAGTGTGCATATTTTTTTAGACCACTGCTACATTTAAAATTGAAATTTTGAAATAGGATCTATAATGCTTTCAAGTCATTTTATGCTGAATAACAATCAACTTAAAAATAGTAAAAACATTTTTAAGTTTTTTATTGTTGAAATCTTTAATATTTAATGATCCCAAATGCTTACAGATTGCTAACTAAATGTTGGTGTAAATGTTTGTGTTGCAGATAAAGGAAAACAGGTTGAATACATGTTTAAAACCTGAGCTCCCAAAACATTAGACATTTCTTTCTTTCTTTGATTGCTCATTATTTTTTTCCTAACAACTAGGAGTTCTTTCCAAATAATGTTTTATTCAAATTGTGTTATTTCTTGATTTATCTAAAGAGTTTCACCAGACTAATTGGATTAGTACAGCACCCTCTGCCTCCATCAGCAAAATGCACAATGCTAAGCCTTTTTCATCTGTATGTGTTTCTATCAAGTAGACCTTTCTACTTTTGGAAAGATGAAGTATTGGACTATGTAAACCCCTGTGCCACTGCATAATTTTATAGAAGAGAAAGTTTGAAGGCCTTCCAATAGAAGACAGACCTCTGAAAAGTTGGCAATGATAAAATACTCCTGTTACTTCACACTGCTATCTTCTCTGAGTAAGAGTCAAGAATGGAAATTATTTAAAGAAAACATAGAATTTTATAATTCTACCATTGAGGAAATAGTCTGGACTTTGAGAAACTAGATGATCTAGAGAGGTGATCATATGTAATTTCCCACTCTTCTAATGAAAATAAGGAGCTCCTTCTGTCCACTTTCCTATACGAAGCCCTTAAAGGCTGGAAAGGGCTACTGTGTTTGTAAAGGAATGACTTTGTTTTTGTCAAGCTCTCCAAATGATGGAGGATCAATCAAGAAATTACTACTAGCCTGGCTGGTGTTGCTCAGTGGTTGAGCATTGACCCAGGAACCTGGAGATCTCAGTGTGACACACAGTCCTCCCCCCGCCCCCCCACCCCAGTCAGGGCACATGCCAGGGTTACAGGCTGGATCCCCAGAATGGGGCGAGCAGAAGGCAGCTGATCAATGATGTTTCTCTCTCATTGATGTTTCTATCTCTCTATCCCTCTCTATCCCTCTCTCTCTAACAATCAATTAAAAATATTTTAAAAAGAAAGAAATTACTATGAAATAAAGCACTGATGCTATACATGCTGCTTCCCTTTCACTACTTGTTTGGCAATGACTGCATTTGGATGTGTGGGTCATACTCCAATTAACAATAAATCTAGGATACTCCATCTTACCATGATCTGTGGGCTGGAGGTGACCTCCTTTCCTGTGGAATTATAATGTGTTTCCGTGTAACCTGGTGCCAAGAGATCCCTGGAGACAAAGAAAAAAGTCATAGTTACTCATGCTAATCACAAAGTTCAGTGATCAAAGTGAGAGCTTTTACTGGGTGTGCAGTCAAGTTCTAATTCCTGAGCTCCTGGTCCTAACCCCTTACAAGTTCAGGCATTCATGAGTAGCAGGGAACAATGTCTGCTTTGTTGTCTGACTTTGCTTACTGGTCTGAGGAAAGACTTGAGGAAGAAATGAAACTGAGGGGAAAGGTAGTAGAAAGTGGCTGAAAAGAGTGCTGTTCCTCACCAGTTTAAGATAACTGCATTTCCGCCTACCCCTTCAGTCACCAGTGACTGTTCAAGTTTATTGAAAATTCCCTTGCATTTGGCAGTTAGGGTCCCCCCAGCATTTCTGTTGAGCCTTCTTAAAATTCTTTCAATTATTCTCTAGAAAATATAAGGCTGACCTATATTTTTAAAAGAGGTAGGGCAAAGAGAAAAGGAAGTAATGGATATATATTAAGTGCTATCTCTGTACTGGCCACTGGGTTAGACTTGTTACATGAGTCATTTCATATCATCTTTTCAACAATCCTACAAAATAAATATTATTCTCTATTGTTTAGATGAGATTAAATAGTTCAAGTGGCATAGAATCATGTTTAGGTCTGCCTTAATTCCAAGTCTGTATTCCTTCCATTACAGTACACTATTTCCAGACTCCAGACAGTTGTGATTTTTTTTGCAAAAGGTGATAGTCTGTTTGTCTATCTTGCTGTCCTATATAGAACAATTAAGGGATTGAAAGAGCTTGAAAGCACAAATTAGGAAATTGCTTTAGAAATAGTGTATTTATAGGATAATCAGGATTTGGGTGAGAGCTTAGGTAGTGAAACTTGAAAAGAAACATTGAATTTTGATTAACTGGATGGAGAGGATGGAGAGGTAAGAGCCTAATGTAATGTATGAGAGAAATGGATGCGTTAGTGGGCAGCTGAGTAGAAAGGGCATTGGTGTTGAAATCAGGAGAGCTCAACTCTAGTTTTACCATTGACTGGGTTCTTTGGCCCTAGAGTTTATTTAACTTTTATATGTCTTATTTTTTTCCAGTGAAAATGGTTGCAGATTGTTTTAAAATCTAATCTTTCAGTGTTAGAATAATAAAATGAAATAGTGTAAGGGAAGAGTTAAAGATCTATAATTATTTCATCGAATTTGATAAAATTTATGTCTGCTTGCACCTCATTTAATTTGTTTTATTCCTAGAAGTATAAAAATACTAGTAAACTATTGTTTTATCCAATGTGTTTCTACTACTTTAGTAGGAATAATTATTCATTGAACCTCTTGGGCTAGTTGAGAGCAAAAGCTGAGTAGTCAAGGTTTACATGAGACATAAGTAATAACAGACTCAATTAGCATACTTCTCACGTGCTAATTTGCTGTTGGTGAACATTATATCAGAAGAAAGACACTTACTTGGATTTTTTCAAATAAAGCACTGCCATTTTTCCGTTAACTGTCATTTCATACTTCAATTCAGTTTCATATTTTTCCTGCAAAAATGTAAAAACATTTGCTGGTAATTAAAAAAATCATTTTGATAGGTCTATCTGTTTAATCGTTAGCAAGCAATGCCTGCTTTTCCTTAACAGTAGTGTATATAATTCCAAATGTCTGCTTCTGCCTCTCTTAACAAATCTAACAACTTTGCCAACTAACTAGATAAATTACATGAGATCTTTATATCCATCCATTTTTCCTCCATCCATCCATTCGTTTACCCATTCATGCATTTTACAAATATTATTTGAGTGCTGGTTATTTGCAAGATATGGCTTGGTTCTGGAAATTCAACTCGAAGCAACAAAAATTGGTACTTGCTGTCAGAAAGCTTATAACCTTGTAGAAAAACAGACAATAAATGTGAATTATGTCGTATGATAAATGATATAAATATGGAAGCAATGTGGGATGTCTAACATCTTAAAGGAAGGAAAGGCTTTCCTAAGGAAGTAATGTATAAGCTGAGGTATGAATTAGCCAGGTGAAGCAGGGTAGGGAAGTTATTTGAGAAGGATTAGTTTGCACACAGACCCAAAGACCTTTACGGATCTCACTGATGATTTTTAGTGTGAGATCTTCTTAAGGCTTAGCGGAGGTCAGAATATGGGCAAAAATAATAACAATATGTACCCGAGGAGCAGGAAGAAGCCATCAGGAAGGAAACAGAGTCTCAGGTATTCAGAAAGAGAAAAATATCACCTCAAGTAAAACATGTGGATTAGGAGAACTGTCTCAAGTTTCAATTTATGCATATGGGAAGAACTATAGAGGACTATAGAGGGTACTTTAAAGATCACATTGGGTATTGAGTTTTGGATTTGTTGTATACAACTAGGTTACTAGTCATGGTTACACACAACACCTAAAACTTCACTGGGAAGTGCCAAGACATTGCTACTAAAGACATCTAAAAATGGCGACGACATGTGATTGAGAACCACTTATGATGGACTGAGTGCTCTTCCCTCTGCTGTTGCACCTAAGCCAACTTTTCTTCTCTCTTCCCTCTCCTGGCCACAACAGTACCAGAGCTCATCGAGGGACAATAGTGAATTAGACCCATCAGGTCAGGGATATCATGCAGAGATTTACCATCACCAAGGTCAGGTATTTTGGCCCATATTTCCTACTAATAATCAATTATTGATGTTTTTCCTGGGGTCAAAAGCACATGACTATAAATATCCTATACTGTGGGCCTAAATGTTGTGAGGCTGCTGTAATTTAGTTCATTTTCATAAATAACAGGAGGTGGGGAAAATCCTGAGGATAAAAAATAAAATCCACGGGGAATTGCTCTAACCACTGGTTAGAAAGGTCGTATAGGATAAAAATATTAGGAGGACACAAGATATGAGCTTCTAATCAGAACAGCCTTCCAGATATCTGTTTCTATTAGCAATGGAGTTTTAGTGGATCTTCACCTAAAACATTATTTAGAGGCTGTTTTAGAAAATAATCATTGCTTTTGGAATGGGAGTTTTAGCTGACACTAGCATATAGATTATGGATGAAAGGAAACAGCAGGGAAGAAAACCAGAGTCTGTATGAAAGAGGGTGCACTGGGCGAGGTTATAACTGTACTTCTCAAATACAAGTCCACAGTGAAGGGCAATGCCTGCTAATAGAAAATGTGCCCAAATTGTGTTCTATCTGGGTTCTAAACTAAGGGTTAGGAGAGGAAGAATGCACCTTGATTTGGAGAGCATCCAGTAGAAGGAAATGATGTGAAGTCTATTGAATAAGTTTAGTTGGTCACAGATGTGTGTGTGACTAAATTTTCTCCAGAAAAGAAATGCCATGGCTATAGTTTAGAGTGTGGACTAAGAAGGCCATAGTCCTGGATGATCCAAAATATGAGCAGATGTGTAGATAGATCTATGAGATCAAGATGGTGCCCATGGGCACACATGAACTAGCAAAAGAAACCCTACAAGTTCCAGGGAAGATCTTAATTCAAGCCTTACCACAACATACAGAAAATCTGAGACTTTTACAAACTCTGGTGGACCTAGCTAAGGCCTAAAATTGTTCCTCATAAGAGGAAGCATTATGCTGCCAGATATTTTATTTTATGGCATGAGCCAAAAGCAAGACAGTTTTGGCCTCTGGGGAAGTGTGTGAGCTGGAGACTGAATTCTAGCAAGAATAGTGACCACCTTTTGAATGTAAGTTCCCAACATCAGGGACTTTGGTTAAGTATTTGTTGAGTAAATGTTTATGCAGCTGTTTGGGCAATGTAGTCCAGTTATACTCCTTTATTTATTTGTCCATCTGTCTACTTATTCACTTGTTCATTTATTCAAATACTTATTTAGTTTCCCTATGCTGTGTATATAAAATATAATCATGAATATAATCTATAATCATGAATAAAACATTCAAGGTTCTATCCTGATGTTTAGTGGCCCCTCCAGAAAGTTTTCAAAGGATTATTTTATTCCAACTCAAATTGTAAGTCACATAGTCAGTCATGACAAACTAAGGAAAATGGAACCAAGCTTCGGGCACAGCTGACAGGTAACACTGGTGCCTGAGTCTCTGGTCCAGTAGAGGACACAGCTATCCTATCTAATAAAAGAGTAATATACAGATTGATCATCACTGCAACACACAATATAGCTGCCCCCATGTGGTCAAAGATCCTGCCCCCATGTGGACACAGATGGCCACTACAAGATAGCCATCAGGGGAGGGCAGTTGGGAGGCATCCGGCCTGCAAGGGAGGGCAGTTGAGAGGGACCAGGCTTGCAAGGGAGGGCAGTTGGAGGTGATCAACCCTGCAGGAGAGGGCAGTTAGGGGTGACCAGGCTGGCAGAGGAGGGAAGTTGGGGGCAAACAGGCTGGCAGGGGAGCAGTTAAGCATCAACTAGGCTGGCAGCAGAGTGGTTAGGGAGTGATCAGGCTGGCAGGCAGAAGCGGTTAGGGGCAATCAGGAAGGCAGGCAGGCAAGCAGTTGGGAGCCAGCAGTCCTGGATTGTGAGAGGGATGTCCGACTGCCCGTTTAGGCCCGATCCCACCAAGATCGGGCCTAAACGGGCAGTCAGACATCCCTCCAGGAGTCCCAGATTGGAGAGGGTACAGGCTGGGCTGAGGGACAACCCCCCGCTGTGCACGAATTTCGTGCACCGGGCTTCTAGTATAATAATAAGTACAAGAGTCCTTCTCTTCGGAGGCCCTGAGACATGGTTAATCTAGCTGGGACCTAGGGGGCATCGACGGGATGCAGAGATCCCCTTGGTCACATACATTATGGATTCTGGATGTTTCAATTAACTGCTCATCAGTTCTTTGCACAAGAAAGACCAATAGTCTCAACACAGAATCCACAAGAATAACCTCCAAGACCTTGGCTTATATCAATGGCAGTATTTTTATTAGTCATAATCTGTACTTGAGCAAAAAGAGAATATTCTCTATGTTAGGGAAAAGAATGTGCCTGCTGGGTGGCAGACAGGATGCCACTAGCTTTTCTAGACATGTTTGGTAGACAAGTGTGATATGGCAGAAATCAGCAACCCTGACAGGGCAAGATTGAAATAGCAGACATGCAGCAGCATGGGGTCTTACATTTGTAGAGGGGACAAGGGCTGGAATCCCAGAGACTCATCTCTGGTATATTTCTAGATGTTCACAGGGAGATAATAAAAGCCACATGGTATGATTGCCAGATAAAATACAGGACACCAGTAAAATTAGGATGCCAGATAAAGAGTGAATAATGTTTCAGTATCAGAATGCCCCATATAATGGAGAATATTTATAGTAAAAAAGCACTAATGGTTTATCTGACATTCACATTTAAGTGAGTAACCTGTATTTTTATTTACTAAATCTATAGGACAGGGACTGAGAGATGAGAGTGAAAGATGGACAGAGACATGCCAAAGACATAGAAAACACTTTTCTTGCTGACCTGGGCAGTTTCAAACCAGAAGACAAATACATACACTTTCATAGAAACACACACACTACACACACCACCACTAAAATAAAATCGACAGGAAAAAAAAAAATCCAGAGCCAAATGGTATAACATTGACCATGACTAAAGCATGACTTTAGAAAAGAGATCTAACTATCACAAAGAATGTAAGATGACCTGGCCAGAGAGGCTTAGTTGGTTGAGCATAGTTCCATGCACTGAAAGGTTACTGGTTCAATTCCAGGTCAGCATACGGAATTGAATGGGTTTGGTACCTGGTTGGGGAGCTTTGTCTCTTCTCTCTCTCTCTCTCTCTCTCTCTCTCTCCCTTCCTCCCTCCTTCCCTCCCTCTCTCCCTCGTTTTAAGCATATCCTCAGGTAAGGAGTTAAAATTTTAATTTAAAAACTTTAATTCAAGAACTCCATAAGAAAGGGCATACAAGTTATGCAAGCATATTTTTAAGAAAGGCCTTCAGAATACCCGGGGAGACTAAAAAGGAAGATATACTGAGAAGCTGGAAGATAACAAAATGGCTTAATAAGCCATAGCATCTTACCTTATAATAGACAAATATGCAAGTTAACCGCACCTTCGCTACACCCAAGCCACGCCCACCAACCAAGCCACGCCCACCAACCACGCCCACCAGGAAACCGTTGCAGGGACATTGGGGTGTGGCGGAGCCCAAGGCCAGGAAAGCCTCGGAGCGGAGGCTTTCCCGGCCTTGGGCACCAGCGGGGAGCCTGCACCGATCGCAGGAAACCACTGGGGTTCGGCTCCTGTGATCAGTAGCAGGGACGCTGGGTGCGGCGAGCCCAAGGCCAGGAAAGCCTGGGGCGGAGGCTTTCTCGGCCTTGGGCACCAGCGGGGAGCCTGCACCGATCGCAGGAAACCACTGGGGGTTGGCTCCTGCGATCCTTAGCAGGGATGTTGGGTGCCGCCGAGACCAAGGCCACCGCCCGGGGCCAAGCCCCGACCCTGAAAAAGGCAGAAGGCGGTGGCCACAGCCAAGGCCTGGGTCCCTGGTGCCAGCAGAAAACTGGTGCAGGCAGCCAGGTGAATGAAGGTCTATTGCACGAATCTTCGTGCAAACGGGCTACTAGTTAAGTATAAAATGCCTTAAAAGTTGGTCATAAAAAGTAGAATATGATAGGTTACATAGGATAGCATCATAGCATAAACTTGAACAGGGAGTTAATTATTGCATCCTGCTTTGATTTTTGTGTAATCACCTCAAAATAGCCATATGAGATAAGCACTACTGTTGTTATCTCACTTTTCACACAAAGAATTTGAAGTTCCTGTGTGCCTAAGTTTACACAGGGAGAATTAACAAAGCTAAGACATGAACACCAACAAGCCCTCTGAATTCAGATCCTTTGCACTTTTTCTAGGAATCAGGAAACCATAGGTTCATACCTCCAGTTAACAGAACAGCTGACTAGATAAATATGTATTTGCAGTAAATATCAAGTGCATTGCATTCATCTACTCAATCATTTAACAAATTGGTTGAACATCTAGTATGTGCCAATAACTACTTTATGGTTTTTCATCAAGATAGATTATTCGGAAGCTTAAATTTATTTTCGTAGTTATGAGGAACTCGCTATACAACTGTGATGAAAAACACTGGACACGTACTCAAATTGTTCTCCAAATATTCGGTGAAGAAAGGTATCTGGCGTGATCCAGGTGGGAAATGTGAGCCTCCATCTCACAATGGATGGTGCAAGTTATTATTTATGTCTCATATATCTGGACTTTCCTGACTCCCCACAAAAGAGTTCCAGGTGTAGGGAATTAGAAAATTATTGTTGAACGAATCATTATGTTTTGGCTTTCCTCTTTTGACTGAGAATGTGTCATTTCATTAATTAGTAAGAATTATACAGACTTTAATAGCTGCCTTTTTAGAAGGACCATAGGTAAATGTCATGTTTAATTACAGTAATTAATCTTGGTATGCATATATACATGCATTTATCCACAATACTTTATTTTCTACATAATTTTTAAAGTTCATGATTTTGTTTATATGTGTGTGTATAAATAGAGAGATAATAAATTATATCAAATTTCTTTGTGAGTACACAGAATAAATTATATATTACCATAAGAATGTTAAATTTTCCTCTCTCTGTGACCTTGGACAGTTTAATTTAACCGTCAGAACCTTAATCTGAAAAATAAGGTAGAATATTACATTATTTTGAAGATTAATAAGTATAACAGGTCAAAAAATCAAATATACATGTGTACATATGTGTATATGTATTTCTATATTAAATATAATATATATTTCTATGTACACCATGTTCATTTACATATTGTATATATGTGTATTTTGTGTGTATATATACATATACATATATATATATAAATTCAAGATTTTTTGTCTCTGTTAAATCAAAAGCTGTACCTGTTGATGTGGCTTCTTGACCTCTCGTTTATACAGTGGATGAAGTCTTCTGGGATAAACCACTTCATACTTCTTTACTCCACGGAGTTCTCCTATAGCATTTACTAAAAAAAGTAAGAGAAGATTTAACTAATCAGAACTAATAGGCTGGTCGGATATGGTCATCTTTAATGCATTTCTGGTGAATGGTGTCTCTCACAGAGACTTTGAGTTATGTCAGAGAGTGATTAAAGTGCAGACACCAAAAGAGATCCACAAAATCAGAGACCCACTCTTTCTTTCAAATCTTTACTTTAACTTATCCCTTTAAATATTTCCCCACTGAGAATATTTCTTTTAAGTTTTCCCACTTCTCTTTGCTATCTTGGATCCTCACAGAGGAATAGAGCAAACAGTATAGACAAAAGCTAGTCAAGGAAGGCAGAAGCTGAATGAATCCTCTAAGAAGCTAAATCAGCGTCAGAGTGGTAGAATTGAAGCACTGTCAAAACTACAGTGTTAGAAAAATGAAATAACTAATGGGTGTCATTTCAGATTCTAAGATATTTTCCTTGGGTTTCCCAAAAGTAATGTTTTACATGATTGAAAGAAACAAAGTCAGTAAAAAAAAAGGCTCCAAATACCAGGGCCATCTAATGGGCAGGCTCTTTGTAGTACAGACACACCTTCATTTTTGCATACAACACATGAAAAAATATTTTAAAAAATTAGAGAATAGACAATTAGAACACTATTACTGGCCTGGAAGGAAATTTCTGAGCTTGCTGTTACCTTAAAAGAGAAGACACTGGGGGGCGGGGGGAGGGAGGGGAATGAGGGCATGCGACAGGGGCTAGGGGAGGCTGGGGGAAGGTCAATGGGGAAAAAAAAAGGAGATATATGTAATACTTATGTAAGACTTTAAACAATAAAATTAAAAAAGAGAGAGAATTGAAAAGTTTTCTCATTCAACCTCCTATCTGCATCTTGAAATCTTGTATCTAGAAGTTATTTTTGAGAGATATTCAGTTTTTCCCAAGCTAACACTGGAATTTCTATTTTCTTTTATTTTTCTACTAGAGGCCCAATGCACGAAATTTGTGCAAGGGGCTCGTCCGTCGCAGCCCTGGCTTTGTCCGGAAGGTGGTCTGGAAGGATGTCTGGAAGGATGTCGGGAAGGTCCTTTGGCTGTTCAGTCTAATTAGCATATTACACTTTTATTGTTATAGATTTACCCACATGGTCCAGTCCCTGTTCTGTGCAGAGTGGAGCCTGAGGAAATGTCAGCAGATCTGCTCTCTGGCCGCTGAAGAGGCTGCAGGTCCACGCAGCATGTAGATGCAGTAGGAACCAGGGCCCAACCCAGCAATTGACTGACACTAGGACTAGCAAGGCTTTAGTGTCTGTGTAGAGTAGGAGGCTCTCTAAAGGTAACCCTAGCTCATTACATCACTCAAACCTATGTCCTATGATAATACAAATTCATGTTACCCTGGTTGATCTTTTAACAAATAGAACTGAGGATTTTTGTTAGTCACCTTGAATGACTGTACACTTATCCCAATATGTTCCAAGAATAAAGATTTATTTTTAAAACATTTCCTTAGAAACTAAAGCAGAAATTTTCAAAATTCCTGGAGATATCAATTTTCTTTTATTATTTTAGGATGTCTTTATTTCATTTGATCACTCAGAAGCCATGTATATCTAACTTTAAAAGATAGAAAAAGTGATAAAATTATCTGCAAATTCGTTGGGTCAAAAATGAGGTGTTAACATGATGAAACAGTTTTTTATTCAGTGGCTTGAGATTTACTCTTAGCAAGATTTCAAAAGCACTTAAAGCTGTGGCATCAATACTAGAATGCCTTAACTTTGGGTTTAGTTTGGTTTTTTAATTATTTGAAAAGAAAGGACAGGTTAAGTGATCTCTGGCCAGTTCAAGTAGTCTGCAATTTTATGCAAATAAATACAGAAACCCCTATAATCTCTTCAAAGAGGCAATGCTCATTTGAATAAACTTCTAATCAGTTGATAAAATAAGTCTGGCCACATAGTCACACTTCCAGAACCACATCTGAGGTTCCCTCCGTTACTTACTTCTTGCTGTTACACAGATAATCACTGGCCATCTTTTATTTCTATTTAATTAATTTTGGGTAAAAAACAACACCACATCGGTTATAAACAGTTTTCATAACAGAGGTCCAAAAGCCTGAAGAAACATCTCATCAAGCATTGTCTTTTCAGTAAGTGAACATTTCGGTAATTATCACATTTATTTCAAAATAGTATGATGTTAAGAGGTAAGAAAATTACTCCTGCCAGAAAGTAAGTAATGGTATCAGCACAATTCTCCACAGCCTCCTGTAACTCTGTGATGCCAAACAAGCATTCCATAAGGCATGCATGCTGGCGGGTGGCTTGTGTCCAATCAGTGCAGTTAGTCCCATTAATACAGGCTCTTGAAGCCATATATTCACCAATGTTGCAAACAGAGTAACTCTTTTTAAAACGCTATATGAAAAATCCTTTTCAACCATAATACACATCATCTTGACAGGAAATATTATCCAAGCTGCCCTCAGGTCATAAAATAATACCTACCCAAATAATTCTTTCCATAAATGCATAAAGTAATAACACATACACATTCCCCGTTCAGAAGTGGTGAGTAAGGAACAGGCCAATGTGACCAACACAAGTTTTCTTGATACACACTGATTAGTATCTAATCACCATGCTTCTAATTAGTATATAAATTCTAGGGTTTGGTGAAATTCGAAATTACCAGCTGATTCAAATATGGAGTTGAAGTATGTAAAAATAGTGGAGAAATTTATTCTCCACTATTTTTTTGACAGTAGATCACTTTCCAATGGCAAGCAAAATAAATCAATAAATAAAATAAGCCAGAATGTATTTAAAGGTCTTTGGCAACCTCTCACTTTCTTCAGTTTGAAATGAATGATTTCTAGCTCTTCCCAAACTCTTGCAACATCATACAATCTCTTAAAAAGCAGATAGAATTTGTCTTAACGCACTTGTTTTTCTGAAACCATGAAGGCCCCAGGATGAGTGTGACTTGAGATGTAATAAATTACACAGCAGCTAGAGAGATGCAGCAGACCTTAATATTCTCTGGCTCATTCACCGTAAGGTGATAGGGATAGTTAAGACTCCTCTCAGCAGAATTACATGGGCTGATTATTTTGAAGCCTGTGGAACAAACACAACTAACTGCCATCCAGGGATTACACAAATTTGAGCTGTAACACGGTATGTTTCTATTCATTCATTGGAATACTTGCTTTCTCTCCCCTGCAGAACTCACGTGCTAAATTAATTTTGACTAGCAAAACAAAAAGAAATCTTAGTCTGGTTTAGATTCGATAATCCTGTTATGTTTAAAAAAAGTAATCCTGTTGACAAGATTAATGTAACAGACATTGGTCTGGATTGCTACTTTATATGTTTTGGGCCACTTTGGATTATAGGACATTTGTACATAACATTGACATTTTCATATATATTCAAAACCATTTAAAGCAATGTATTCCCAAATTGAGCACATGGCATGAAGTCCTGATCAGGGTTCATGCCATGACACTGACTTGAGTTCGGGGTTCTCTGAACCCCCTCAAGCCATCTGGTAATTTCAAACTTCATGTAGGAAAAGTGAGCACAAACACAGAGGGAAAAGAAAACCACATCTTAATTAAGTCTATCATTTGACTATTAAGATGAAATTATATGTACTCTCCAGGGTCTTCTGGTCACCTTATGAAGGCAAGAAAGAATTTCTAATTGGAAATAAAATTATTTCAGAAGTACTGACCCCCCTGGGTATTCTGCTGGAATATAGTAAAGACCATTTTCCTTTGTCAGTGCACTTAGTTCTTCACTCCCAAGCACCTGGCACATCCTTTTAAATATTTGTGTGGTTTTTTTCCTGTGATGCAATCCTATAAGTTGTTTTTCTCAGGAAATTACTAAGCTCACTACAAACAGTTGGCCTGCTTTTACCCCCTTCTTTTATTTCATGTATATGAGAACTAGGTAAATGTCAGCGTCTGAGCAACATCTATTTATTCTTTGGTTGATGGAAACAAAGAAACAAAATAAGAGATAGGGAAATAAAATTGCTTTACTTCTTGCATTCTGGCTGGGAAATCAACCTATTGGAAAAAAAATATATCAGAGTATTTCACTGACAGGGGAGACAGTCTTGAAAATACAAGATGGCAGGTAATACAAATGGGGCAGATTTCTGTTCCTGATGGAAAATAAGGTGGGCAGTTTTCTGTGTGTCTCCTCCTTCTCACAAGACACTCTGTCTTCACCACCAAGTACTCAGAGATGTCACGCTTTTAAGCATGACTTCTAAGGGAATTGCATCTCTGGGGGCCATGTAGTGAATGCAGACACAGGGGGGGACAGAGTCAGTGTGTACACCCAACTTCACTGAAAAGGCTGAAATGTGGATAAACTCCAGTGTTAGTTATGTGATTCTGTTTATGGATACAGCTTGATCTTTATGCTGTGGGATAAAGCTAGTACCCAAGCCATTCTTTGTTTTCACCCAAACAAAGGCTTCCAAAGAGTTTGTAGCGATAGTATTTTTAGAGACTGTAGGGCAGTGATGGTGAACCTATGACACGCGTCCATTTCTGATGACACGTGGCCGCATGCCGAGGATGAATCATTTGCTGCTCCTGAGGATGAAACATTTGCGACTAGAGTCTTGGAGTTAGTTTTTTCCTCAAAGTGACACACTACCCGAGTTATGCTCAGTTTTTTGGCGAAGTTTGACACACCAAGCTCAAAAGGTTGCCCATCACTGCTGTAGGGAGAGAATATTTTTATTAAGTTTGACTCAGAAAGTAGAAATTTTAGGTCAATAACTTAAATGCCTAGCATAATAAAACTTTCAAAATTCTGGAAAACAAATCAGAAACCATCAGGAAATGAAAAATCACTTTTAATGACAAAGTACAGAGCGAGTGCAAGGGGAAGAGGACAGATTCTTCACAATCCCGTACTTCCTGTTGATAATTTGTTCCCATTCCTGGGCCCAGTGAGCATGCTAATACCCAAGAAAAGATTGGCCAAGGAAGAATTCCCAAGTACTAAAGTTAATGTACTTCCCTAAGCTCTAGAAATATAAATAAGCTAAGGAAATGTGTTAACCAATCTAATTTAACCCAAATCTAATAGAAGAATGTATGAGCAATGGACAGAGATAGTAGACAGTATGTGTTACTAGGAAGTAGAATTCCTCTACTTTTAAGTTTGTAAATGCTTGATATACCAGCAAAATAGAAGTAAGTGATCAAGTTAGGTTTAGCAACAGCATTAGTTTGATTAATAGAACAATGCTTTATAAAATGAAATTGGTCAAGTATTTATTTCTAATTAGTCATATTTATTATCACCATAAATGAAAGAACTAAAAATGCGAGCTCAAAAGGAACAGGACAAGCCAACTCGTCCCAATAATTATAGAAAATACGTTCCAAAGCCTTCTGCACAGCGATAACCAGTCAAATCCACTGCATGGGCACTGCTCTAAAAAGGACAAGGTGGGTTTTGATGAATTTCACTTTTTGACTTGAATATCATATTCATTATTTTAATTATGCTGAAAGAAATCTTCCATTTGATTTCCATATTCTCAGATCAGATATGTAAATATTGGTTAAGGACATTTCTTTGCCTCTCATTTTCATTGAGTTTTTATATCAGTCACTTGCCTTCCCCAAACAACAGATTAAAATCTGCCCAACTAGTTAGTAAAATTGGTCCAACAAATATATTTGGAGAAGATAAAAAGCAAGCAGCTCACTGGTGTATTTAAAATAACCTAAAAAAAAGGTAAACACCTACCTGGAACTGAAGAAAGAAAGAACATGGTCACCTGAAGAAGCCCAGGCAACATCCTGGCTGGTCCCAGGAGTGTGGTGTCTGTCCTTCTCACTCAAACAGAAGTGCACTGCTTGGTCTTTCCCTGCCACCTCTCAAGTGAAACGGAATGAGACTCCCAGGCTCATTCTCCTCTCTGCTTCAGGAAGTATTTACTGAAGGTGTTGCACAACCTTGAAGCTGTGGTCCTGCAACAATGGCACAAGCAGGCGGAAGTTCTGACTGGCTCCTGGTTCTAAGATTACTTTGTTATGAGCTATGGTTTACCTTTTTTTCTCCCCAATGTCCCCACTCAAAAGTAGTGTGTTTCTAATGTATTACCACCACCCAATAAGCCACCATGAGATAACAGCTTAGATGTGTCTTGAAAAATGTGTGTATTTATTATGATACTAGAGGCCCAGTGCATGAAATTCACGCATGGGAGGGGGTGTCCCTCACCCTGGCCTGCACTCGCTCCAATTCAGGACCCCTCGGGGGACATCCCTCTTGCAATCCGTGACCGCTGGCTCCTAACTGCTCGCCTGCCTGCCTGCCTGATCATCCCTAACCACCTCTGCCTGCTGGCCTGACCGCCCCTAACTGTCCTCCCCTGCCAGCCCGATCACCCCTAACTGTCCACCCTGCCAGCCTGATTGCCCCTAACTGCCCTCCCCTGCTGGTCTGATCGCCCCCTAACTGCTCTCCCCTAACCACCTCTGCCTTGGCCCCTGCCACCATGGCTTTGTCCAGAAGCACATCTGGAAAATGTCCAGTCTAATTAGCATATTACCCTTTTATTAGTATAGATCAGTGATGGGCAACCTGTTGAGCTTGGTGTGTCAAACTTCGCCAAAAAACTGAGCATAACTCGGGTAGTGTGTCACTTTGAGGAAAAAACTAACTCCAAGACTCTAGTCGCAAATGTTTCATCCTCAGGAGCAGCAAATGTTTCATCCTCGGCTTGCGGCCGCGTGTCATCAGAAATGGCTACGCGTGTCAGTGCTGACACGCGTGTTATAGGTTTGCCATCAAATGGTATAGATGGATGTAAGTAAGGGCATTCCTGCTTTGAACCAGTGTTCCAATTGAGTAATCCCTGTAATTTCTGAGATATTGGGAAAGCCCCTTCCCTTTACTATATGCCTCATACCATCTAAATCTTGGGACCATTGGATACAGGATCTTCATGATCTGTTTTTACTTAATTATATGTTTCTAAACTGCCATGCTCTCACAATTGCATCTGGAATGGGCAGAGAGGTACCACTCCTTCAATCCAAAGATAGCTCTAGAGTCATTGAGAACTGAGAACTGCCCTCTTTGCTTTCCTGTACCCAGTAATGTACTGCACAGAGTTGGCACAGATTCAATGCCTCCCATGTGCTAAAAAGTATGTGTCATGGAGTTTAAGAAACTCAGGTTTCAACATGGTTGAACACATTCTGTCTCTCTGCCTGATTCACCATGTATACATATTGAAAACTTATCCGATCAAATCTCTACCACTACTTAGGGTAATGGAACAAACAAAAGCACAAAGAGTTTTGTACCCTCTAAGAGAAGACTTGCCATTTCAACTTCAAAAACCTTAAACATTCTTCATATGTAAATAAATAATTCAATCACTGAGAATCATTCTAAGAAAATTATCTAAAATATAAAATGAGTTTTATGCCTCAATATGTCAATTACATTATGTATAAAAGATAAAACTAAAATTAATATCCAAAAATAAGAAGATAGGTATGTAATCTTCTACATACCTACTCAATTAAATATTAAGTCAATATTTAAGCTAACCTGTACAATAAATTTGAATATTATGGGAAATCTTTACATCATAATATCAGGAAAAAAAATAAAGCAATAAAATTATATACAAAATAATCAAACTTAAATAAAAACTTTGAAAAGCTATTCAGAGTAAAACACAGAAGCAGAAAAAAAAAATCCAAAATATTTAGAGAGGCTTTTTGTGTTTGTGCTGGGAAGATGTGCTTTTATCCCTTTTTTTCCCTTTAAAAAAATATTTTTATTGATTTCAGAGAGGAAGAGAGAGGGAGATAGAAATAGAAACATCAATGATGACAGAGAACCATTGATTGGCTGCCTCCTGCATGCCCCCTATTGGTGATTGAGCCCATAACCCAGGCATGAGCCCTAACTGGGAGTCAAACCATAACCTTCTGGTCCATTGGTCAACACTTAACCACTGCGCCACACCAGCTGGGCTCTTTCCCTTTTAAAAAAATTTTAAGTAGGGTTAGCATTACTTGTATAATTTTTAAATAATGTAAAATAAACAAAAATATATAATTTTTCACAAAATTATTGACTGGCCTTTCTATTAGAAAATAGTAGCTACTGAATATGTGTGTTTTAAAAATATATATTTTTATTATTTATTTCAGAGAGAGAGAGAGAAGGAAAGAGAGACAGAAACATTAATGATGAGAGAGAATCATCAATTGGCTGCCTCTTGCAGGCTCCAGACTGGGGATCAAGCCTGCAACCCGGGTATGTGCCCTGACTGGGACTCAAACCATGACCTTCTGGTTCATAGGTTGACTCTCAACCACTGAACCACGCCAGCTGGGCACTACTGAGTATGTTTGCACACTGAATTAATGATTGAAAAAGGACCACTCTTAAAAAAAAACAAGCAGAACCCTAGCTGGTTTGGCTGGGTTGACATAGCCTGGGGACTGAAGAGTTCCGGGTTTGATTCCTGTGAAGGGCACATGCCCGGGTTTCGGGCTTGAATCCCAGTAGGGGACCTGCAGGAGACAGCCAATCAATGATTCTCATCATTGATATTTCAATCCCTCTCTCCCTCTCCCTTCCTCCCTAAAATATATAAAAAATGTTTTAAAAGAAAACAAAAAACCAAGCAGAATCTCTGAACCACAAGCATGAGCAGCTGAGTCTTAGAAGAAAAGAAGGAAAAAGCGCTGTTAGTCTTTTAAAGCCAAAACCAATGCAAAGACTTAGGGTTTCCTATTCTAACTTACCATGTTCCCACCTGTGGTAAGTAGATAATGTAACACAAAGAAAGGAAAGCTATTTGCTTTTAAGCTTGGTAAATACATTTTTACATAAGAAAGTCGAGAGGTTTTGTTATTAGCTTTCAGGTATTTTTATGTAAAAAAATATATTTACATAAGATTTTACTTTCTTGCTTAGATGCTAATTTTATAATCAGCCAATAACCCTTTTACCCCTGAATTATTAGCTATGTGCTTAATACATGTTACATTCCATTAGGTTCTTTGTAACAGGAGTGGCTTTCCCTCTCATTTTACATCTAAATTAAAAGCAGTAGGTAATCAGCAGAGATCTATTGGCTCGGATCAAAATGATGCAACATCTGATGTGCTTAACTAGCAGACCGGGGCTGGCAGAGCACTCTGTGTTCCAGGTAGAATAAGGACAGACATTTTCTAATTTTATAAATGTAATTCCTACATTCTCTGTGCTCCATTGCTTACTCTTTCTGGTATAAGAACTAAAATTAAGACCCAATATTATGTGTGCTTTTACAAGAGGACATGCATTGGCCTAACCACAGGTTTCCCTGCTCAGCTCCCATGGATAAGGTCCCCTAGTCAAACACATCTTCTTATCACAGGGTCCAGGCACAGGCCCTGCTTATCTCTGAGTAGTTGCTTCATTTTCCTGCCACCCTGCAGAGTCACTCAAGCCCAGCACACACTCCCATGGGGACCAGGGGCATCTCACCCCCTTGGTGGCCTCCCAAAGCTCTTGGTTGTTCACTCTGTTCCCAAGTGTAACCCTTGTGTTTGGGCATGGCATGAGCATTCTCCAACCCTGGGCTATGAGTATATGTGACATAAACTTTTTCAATCTCCTCTGACCAGTGACAGGTGTGTATTCAGCCATACCCATAACCCTAAAGTTAGAAACTGTCCCTCACCAACGGAATAAGTAGAAGACAAAATAGGATACCCCAGCGCATACACCTCCAGTAGCAGCTCCATATCCTCAGGTGGCATTTTGTTTACATAGCCTTTGATTTATTATGTTTTGATTTCACAAACTCCCACAGGGAGATCTCATTCCTCTTATTTATGATCATGGGTAGAAAGTGCTTTCCTATGTTTACTCCCATGATCTGCCTACACATAATAATTCAAGCTGATTGAAAATCTTCCCCATCTCAATTAATCTCAACTCCATCCAGTATGATGACCTTCAATGCTATACAGGACCCACACTTTGATACTCTGCACTCATTGGTCAGTTCCTTCTGGTCTCTGAGCTTGTATTCTTGTTCACTCTAATCAAGCTACACTGGATTACTCCATAGTCCTTGACTATGTCAGACATATACTTGCCTCAGCATTTGCTGTGACTGTTCCTTCTGCCTGAAATGCTGTTCCCTCAGATATCTACCTGAATAGTTAACTATTTTAAGTATTTGGTCTGACTTCCTGATATGTAACCTGGTCAGAAATTTCCATTGTTCTCTTCTCTAGCACATTCTATACCTTTCTGTTTTATTTTTCTTCATTGCACACTATCACATACTAGCATTGTATATTATACAGGGATGGGTAAAAGTAGGTTTACAGTTGTGAGTATGTGCAACATGATTTATTCTTGTATCATTATTTATTTGTTATTCTTTCAAACTTTATTGTTGAAAGTATTACATATGTCCCCTTTTTCCCCCATTGCCCTCTTCCCACTCCCCCTCAGGCCCTCACCACCCTATTATCTGTGTCTATGATCTGTTATTTATTTATTTATTTATTATTTTTTATTTTTTTAAATATATTTTATTGATTTTTTACAGAGAGGAAGAGAGAGGGATAGAGAGTTAGAAACATCGATGAGAGAGAAACATTGATCAGCTGCCTCTCGCACACCCCCTACTGGGGATGTGCCCGCAACCAAGGTACATGCCCTTGACCGGAATCGAACCTGGGACCCTTGAGTCTGCAGGTCGACGCTCTATCCACTGAGCCAAACCGGTTTCGGCTGTTATTTATTTATTAAGTACTAGAGGCCTGGTGCATAAAAATTCATGCACTGGTGGGGAGGGGGTCCCTCAGCCTGGCCTGAGTCGTCTTGTAGTCTGGGATCCTTCGGGGGCTGTCCACCTGTTAGCTTAAGCCCGCTCCCTGGGGGATCAGGCTTAAATTGGCAGTCAGACATTGCTCTGACAGCCCAGAAGCCCTCAGGGGATGTCTGACTGTGGCTTAGGCCCACTCCCCGCTCTGCTGAGGAGGCGGGAGAGGCTCCCGCCACCACCACTGAGCTCACAGCTGTCAGCCGGGCTTGCGGCTGAGCGGAGCTTCCCCTGTGGAATAGAGATTTTCTAAGGTATTCTTCAATATGCTCTGTGAAACACAATTATTTTTTAAGTATTAAGAATTGTTTCTCCTGCCCTGACTGGTTTGGCTCAGTGGATAGAGTGCCGGCCCAGGTTCAATTCCGGTCAAGGGCATGTACCTTGGTTGTGGGCACAACCCCAGTGGGGGATGTGCAGGAGGCAGCTGATCGGTGTTTCTCTCTCATTGATGTTTCTGACTTTCTATCTCTCTACCTTCCTCTCTGTAAAAAATCAATAAAACATATTAAAAAAAAAAAAAAAGAATTGTTTCTCCCCAAAAAGGTGGGTTGGGATTGATCATTGAAATATACCAGTTAAGCTATGTGAGATAGGCTTTTATTTTAACTCTTTGGCTTAATAGACACTTTAATACATTATAATGCCTGGTGATATGGAAGACATAATATAGAGAAGGTATTTGATCATAGAAATATTTTTAGTGCAAGAATGCTTACCATTCGTTCTAATTATATGTCATAATATAACATACCACTCCATACTCTTTAATACTTACAAAACCATCAAACATGACTGCTATCTCACACATTTCTGCATTTCGCCTGGGCTAGCCAGTTCTTGCTTAGGGGTCTAGCATGCAACTGCAGTCAGGCAGTAGCTGGGTCTAAAAATACTTAAAGGCTCATTCTCTCACATGTTTGGAGGTTAGCTCTGACAGTTGCCTGGGACCCAAGCCAGGCATCAGTTGGACTACTCTCATGAGGTTACACCGCACTGCCTGAATACTCTCTCAGAGCATTGCATGTGAGTTTTAAGAGCAAGTGTCCAAAGACAGACCCAGGTAGAAGTTATGTTAATACCTAGTCTCAAAAACCATGCAGCATCATTTATACCACATTCTATTCACTAGAATCAAGTCACTAAGGAGAAAAGAATTAGATAACTTTGTTCTGGAAAGAATCTTAAAAAATGTGAGGGCATGTTTCAATATCATCATGTTTTTCAGGTACTGTTTGTCAGACTATGGTTTTGAAAACTCTCTTTTAAATAATTTATAAACTAGTTTTAGTAAGAGTCTAAAGCATTACAATCCTGACACTTCACATATCAGTTATATTAACTGTTATTAACAAAATGGATCTGAGAAAGAGGAAAGCAGCATATACTTAGGTGATTTATCATATCCTGTACTTCCATATCGTGCAAAGGGTAAGTGAATGCAAGTGTTCCTTCCCTGGAGGCTGGACTGAAGTTTCCCATGAACTCATCCACCCAATAATACACTGGGACTCGGTTTGCTTCAATCCCATATTCAGGGAGATCATACAGCTCAGCTTGCCTATGACAGTCTCAGATTTTATGGTCAGAAATAAAATGTGAGTGTGAGAAAAAGTGAAAAGTTTTGTTTACAATCAAAGTTGGGTTGTTATCAGCTTAAAATTGACTACTATAATTATAAGGTGACTTAGATAAGCCTTGTGGTAACTACAAAACAAAAACCTACAATAGATGCACAAAAGATATATAAAAGGGAATCAAAGTATATCCCTGCAGAAAATCATTAAGTCACAAAGAAAGGCAGCACGAGAGGAAGAAATGAACAAAGGAATAACAAATTGGCTAGAAAAAATTAACAAAATGGCAATACTAAGACCTTCCTTATCAACAATGACATTAAGTGTAGATTGATTAAATTGTTCAATCAAAAGACATAAAGTGGCTCAATGTAATTAAGAAAAAAACAACAAAAAACAGACCCAACTATATACTGTCTCCAAAAATCTCACTTCAGCTTTACGGACACATATACTAGTAGACTGGGAAAGAAATAATGAAAAATTATATTCTATGCAAATGGGAGAGAGAGCAGTGATAGCAAATACTTATATCAGAGAAGACAGACTTTAAGTCAAAAAGTGTAACAAGAGACAAAAAAGGTCAGTCTATTATGATAAAAGGGTCAAGCCCTAGCTGGTCTGGCTCAGTCGATACAGCATCAGTTGTGGACTAAAGGGTCCCAGGTTTGATTCCAGTCAAGGGCATATGTCTGGGTTGCTGGCTTGATCTCCAGTACTGAGTATGCAGGAGGCAGCTGATGAATGATTTTTCTCATCATTGATGTCTCTCTCTCTCTCGCTCACTCTCTCTCTCTTTCTCTCTCTCTCTCCCTTCCTCTCTGAAATCAATAAAAAATATATATATTTTTAAAAATGATAAAATGGTCAAATGATCAAGATGTGTATGCACCCAAACAGAGCACATATGCATAAAACAAATACAGATCTGAGGGGAGAAATAGACAGCAATACAATAGTAGTAAAAGATGACAATACCTTGTTTTCAACAATAAATAAATCACTAAGACAAAAAGTAAGTAAGGAAACTTTGGAATTGAAATATACATTAGACCAAATAAGCCAAACACACATATGTAGTATATCCCATCCAACAGAAGCAGACTATACATTCCTCTCAAACATATCCAGAACATTCTCTAGGATAGATCATATAATAAGCCATAAAACAAGTCTTAATAAACTTAGGAATATTGAAATAATCTCAAGCATCTTTCCAAACACAATGGTATGAAACTAGAAATCAATAACAGAAGTACTTAAAAATTCACAGATGTGTAAAAATTAGACAACATGCTTCTAGACAAACAATGAGCAACAGCAATAATAAAAAGAGAAATAAAAAAAAATCTTAAAATATATGAAAACAAAAACACAACAAACCCAAACTTGCGGGATGCAGCAAAAGCAGTTCTAAGAGGGAAGTTTATAGGTGTAAATGTCTACATTAAGAAAAAGAAATCTCAAGTAGGTAATCTAACTTTATACCTCAAGAAACCAGAAAAATGAAAACAAACTTAACAGAAGGAAGGATACATTAAAATGTAGAGCTGAAATATAGATTAGAAAGAAAAAAATCAATAAAATTGAGAATGTTTTTTAATAAGATAACAAAATTAAGCTATCAATAGCCAGACTAACCAAGAAAAAAAGGGAATTAAAACACACAAAATTATAAATAATAGAGGAGACATTGCAACTGACACCACAGAAATACAAAGGAACTTATGAGGCCACTATAAACAATTCTATACCAGCAAAATGGATACCATAGAAGAAATGGATAAATTCCTGGAAACGTACAACCTACAAAACTAAATAATGAAGACAGAAAAAAATGAACAGACAATAAAGACTAGAGATTGTTGCTATAATTAAAACCTCCCAACAAAAAAAGCCAAGGACCAGACAGTCTCACGGGTGAATTCTACCAAACACTTAGTAATGCTATTTTTCTCAAACTCTTCCAAAAAATATAAAGCTAGAGAACATTTCCAAATGCATTTTACAAGGCCAATGTTAGCTTGATAAGGATATAATAAATAAAAACTATAGTCGAGTATTCCTGATGAATATGGATTTAAAAATTCTCAACAAAATATTATCAAACTAATTTCAACAGCACATTAAAAGAATGAAGCAACACAATCAGGTGGGATTCATTCCAATTATTCACAAATGATTCAACATGTGTCAACCAATACCAATACATGTGATACAGGACATTGACAGAATAAAATAATATAACACTCTCAGTTGATGCAGAAAAAGCTTTTGATAAAATTTAACACAGTTTTATGATGAAAACTCTCAACAGATTGGGTATAAAAGGAATATACCTCAACATAATAAGATCTATATATGACAGACCTAATACTGCAATGTAACATCATAATCAATGGTGAAAAGCTGAAAGCTTTTCCTCTAAAATCAGGAGCGAGACAAGAGTACCTACTTTCACTACTGCTATTTAACATAGTACTAGAAGACCTAGCAAGAACAGTTAGTCAAAAAAAGAAAGAAAAAATCCAAATAGGCAATAAAAAAGTAAAAAAACGGTCTCTGTTTGTAGATGACATGATCTTATAGATAGAAAAACCCCAAGACTCCACCCAAAAACTATTAGAATAAGTGAATTCAGCAAAATTGCAGTATTCAATCAACATACAAAATTAGTTACATTTCTATTCACATACAATGTTGTATCTGAAAAATAAAGAAAACAATCCTATATACAATAGCATCAAAATCAATAAAATATTTTAGAAACGAACTTAACCAAGGAAGTGAAAGATCTGTACACTGAGAACAATAAGGCATTGATGAAAAATTAAAGAATACACAAAGAAATGGAAAGATATTTTGTGTCCATGGATTAGAAGTGTGTCCATATTATTAAAATGTCCATACGAGCCAAAGCTGTCTATAGATTCAATGCAATCCTTATCAAAATTCCAATGGCATTTTCACAAAAATAGAAAAAATAAAATAAAATTTGTATGAAACCATAAACAACTCAAAGTTGCCAACATTGGAAGCATCAGATTTCCTGATTTCAAACTATATTGTAAAGTATAGTAATCAAACAGTATGGTATTGCCATAAAAAACAGACACATAGACCAATGGAACAGAAGAGCCCAGAAATAAACCCATGCATACACAGTCAACTAATATTTGACAAGGGTGCCAAGAATATTCAATGGGGAAAATATAGTATTTTTAATAAATTACATTAGAAAAAAATTGATATTCATATGGAAAAGAATGAAATTGGAATCCTGTAATTTACCACTCACAAAAATTAACTTGATATAAATTAAACACTTAAATGTAAGGTCTGAAACCTTAAAATTCCTTTAAAAAATAGGAAAAAGCTACTTGAAATTGATGTTGGCAATGATTTTTGGATATGACACCAAAAGCACAAGCAACAAAAGCAAAAATAAACAGGTGGGACTACATCAATCCCCAGGAGGGGGCGTGCTGGAGGCAGCCTATCTATGTTTTTCTCTCATCAATGTTTCCTTCTCATCAATGTTGCTCTTTCTCTCTGTCCCTTTCCCCTCTCTCTCTCTCTAAAATCAATATATATATATATATATATATATATATATATATATATATATTAAATTAAATAATTCTTATGAATGGGAATTTTTATAATAGACTTATGAATACTTGGAGGTCAAACAAATGCAAATCTTAAGGGAAATGGGAGAATTCTTAGAACTGAAGGTTAATACAAATGCTACCTAGTACCCATGGACCATAGTCCATATTCTCTAGAAGGTTAAATTAATAAACACAGGTAGAGAACTGTATTCTACCTGGAATCATAAGAGTTGGCCTAAAAGAGAGAATGGCAAAGAGCCAAGGAATGTTGAGTACATCCTCTCATTACCAAAGGAGGATGTGGTTGGACTCCCTCAAATCTACACTCAACTAAATAAAAGAGATCAGATGCATTATTGCTTTATCAGTCTTATACATCTCAGATGAGAATAAAGCTTTTTAATTAATTGTTCTTGAAGATAAGCTTTAAAGCAGGAGAAAAAGACAGGAGAATACTGAGTACCTGAAATAGGAGGGGTTGACTGAAACAGAATATTGTTAATGAAGCAAAATATTATAGAAAAGAGAAGTAGGACATTCCAAAGATAAAAGGATCAACTTTATAGTTTTATAGTGGGATTCATTTTTTTTTTTTTTTTGAGATTCTAGGTCAATGATTTTTAACACTTTTTCAATTCAGAAAAACCTTAACAATTTTAAGGAACTCTGTGGACTTTACCACAGATAAATGTGGTTTTTAAAAAACAACAAAAAGCAAACAACAACAAAAAACCTCCCACAAAATTCTGCACAGACTTTCATGTGGGATATACCCCTTGAGTCAATTTATAGATATGATTTCAAAATCAGTGTTCTAAGACATGCACCAATTCCTGATATCAAAGGTAAGTGATAATAACGTTGGCAAGGAGGTGGTTCCATTCCTACTGCAATTGCCATCAGCACCCCCTCAAACTAACCAGCCAGGACAGGTTAGGCCTGGCCTCCTACATCGGTTTCCTTTGTCCAGAAGACCCACTTCCTGACCAAGCTAGTGAGCTGGTTCTGGAACATTTCACCCATTTCCAAGAACACCATATTCCTAAACTGCATTATGAGGCAATGCTCAGAGTCTGAGAAGCTCACCAGGGACAGGGAGGAAGCCCGGAAAGTGGAGTAAACTTTGTGTGCCTTTAAGCAATTCACTTAACCTCTCTTCATCCCAGTTTTCTTTTCTTTCTTTTTTTTTTTTAATTTATCTTGTTGAAAGTATTACAGATGTTGCCTTTGTTTTTTCCCCCCATTGGCCTTCTCCAGCTCGAACCGCCTCTCTCAAGCCTTCACCACACTATTGTCTGTGTCCATGGGCCATGCATAAGTTCCTAGTTTACTTATCTGTAAAATAATACAGCCCAATATGATGATTTTTAATTTTATCTTTTGCAATATGGATGCTTCCAGGACAAGGTGAGATTAGATCTGGGTTTGTAGGGTTTGGTAGGATTAATAAATAAGGAGAAAGTCAATTTTACATTTTTGGTGAACCTTTATGAAGTCTCCAAAGTGTGTTAGAACCTACTTTTAAAATGTTCTGTAAAGAAACAGACTTAGACGTTAACTTCATTTAGAGAGCTGGGTGTGTTATTTTAGAGTAGGAATGCCTTCCCTTTATAATAAGGTGTAGAACATCTATTGAAAATAGATGAGTCACCAAGGTATTTTCTACATCCTGTTACCTTTGTAGGACCATAATCTCAAGTAAGACAAATCAATCAATAAATATTTCTAATTTGTAAGAATATTCCTAGTGTGTCCCACTGGAAAGTTCTGGGCTCCTGCTTTCTCTTACTTTTCTTAATTTAACTCTATGTTTCCACAAAACAATAGAAACATGCAATTGTGAATATGAAGTTGATTAAAAATAAACTTGTTATGGTGGCTATATTTCTTTGTAAATTATATTTTATGTATAAAATTTATATATAAATATATATAAATTATACATTAATATTATACATATATTCACATATATTTTATATACACATGAATTATATATCAATAGATTCATAACTGTATCTTCACTTAAAATATGCCACCTTGCCCGGCCATTGTGGCTCAGTGGTTGAGCATCAACTTATGAACCAAGAGGTCACAGTTCCATTCTATGTCAGGGCATATGCCCGGGTTGTGGGCTTGATTCCCAATGTGGGGCATGCAGGAGGCAGCCAATCAATGATTCCCTCTCATCATTGATGTTTCTATATCTCTCTCCCTTTCTCTTCCTCTCTGAAATCAATAATATATATGTATGTGTGTATATATATATATATATATATATATATATATATATATATATCCTATCTAATAAAAGAGTAATATTCAAATTGACTGTACCTCCACTACACCCACAAGCCACACCCAGAAGCCAATCAGGAGCAAGTATGAAAATTAACCCAACCAAGATGGCTGCAGCCACGGAGCTGCAGCAAGCGGGAGGCTTGGGTTTCCCTGGCAATGGAGGAAGCCAAGCTTCCCTGCCACCCTGGCCGGCCCTACACTCAAGGCTACAAAGTTTCAATTATAGAAGATAAATAAATCCCAGATACCAGGGCCTCCATTTGGGTTGCCAGGGGGCGTGGCCAGCCTGCAATCTACCACAGGCCCCTCACCCAAGCTGTCCCACACCCAAAGGGAACCCCCACCCTGATCTGGGACACCCTTCAGGGCAAACCAGCCAGCCCCCACCCATGCACCAGGCCTCTATCCTATCTAATCCTATCTAATAAAAGAATAATATGCAAATTGACTGTCACTCCAACACACAAATGGCTGGCCCCATGTGGCCAAAGATGACTGCCCCCATGTGGACACAAGATGGCTGCCACAAGATGGCCAGCAGGGGAGGGCAGTTAGGAGGGACCAGGTCTGCAAGGGAGGGCAGTTGTGGGCAATCAGGCCAGCAGGGGAGGGCAGTTGGGAGGGACAAGGCATGCAAGGGAGGGCAGTTGGGGGCGATCAAGCCTGCAGGGGAGGTTGGTTGTGGGTGACCAGGCCAGCAGAGGAGGGAAGTTGGGGGCGACCGGGCCTGCAGGGAAGGGCAGTTGGGGGGAACCAGGCCTGCAGGGGAGAGCAGTTAGGGGTGGCCAGGCCTGCAGGGGAGGGCAGTTAGGGGCAAACAGGCTGGCAGGGGAGCAGTTAGGCATCAATAAGACTGGCAGGGGAGTGGTTAGGGGGTGATCAGGCTGGCAGGCAGAAGTGGTTAGGGGCAATCAGGAAGGCAGGCAGGTGAGCAGTTGGGAGCCAGCAGTCCTGGATTGTGAGAGGGATGTCCAACTGCCCGTTTAGGCCCGGTTGGATCGGGCCTAAATGGGCAGTCGGACATCCCTCGAGGGGTCCCAGATTGGAGAGAGTGCAGGCTGGGCTGAGGGACACCAGCCCCCTGCACGAATTTCGTGCACTGGGCCTCAAGTATATATATGTATGTATTTTAAAATATGCCACCTTGCTGAAGAGATGCAACAATTAAGTAAAACATCTATCTGGCTTAAAATCTGTCATAGAAGTCAAATATTTTCTCAACTGTTCCTTACTGTCTAATATTACTTTAAGTGATATTGCAATATAATAATTCCTTCCATTAATATATGTAGCTACTCATAATTTTGCAAAGTCTTTATTAAATAACATCTATAATGTTACAGAAGACCCGAGGAAAAACCAAGTAACGCTTAGAGAAATGGAGTTAAACTTTATTACGTGTGGGTCCAGAGAAAAATGTCTTTAAAATTCTGAGCAACAAAATGGAGGAAGTTGTCCCTTTTTATATCTTTTTCAGTCCTCTATCTCCCAAATATGGGGTTTTCTGGTCCCCTTTGCAAGTTCTTAAAGAGCCCCATGTGCTGGGGCTTTGAGATCTCAACCAAAGGCCTGGCCTGGTGCCAGCAGTGATAACTTCGTCTGCGGAATGTTTATGGCCTCTCTAAAATGGGAGTAAACAGGTCTTGCAGGACCAGACAATTAAAGGGGCAGTGACTAGATTCAGATTGCTAGTCCCCCAAAATGTCTCTTTTTCCCCATCAATTTAATTTGGCTTAAGGTCATGGATGAATGTTAAGGTCATTGATGGTGAATTATGACCTTTTCTGTGCCTGTAAAAGCTAAAAGAGACAATAAAAGTAAAAAAGGTTTTGTGTTTTTCTTTCCTTTTCTTATTTATTTTCTAATAAATGTTCCATACATACTGTGTATGTCTAGAAAATCAAATATCAACCTATCAATTTTAAAACTCTTTTAAGATTTAAATTGTGTCTTCATATGCTAGGGTTTCTTATAACTTGTTTAAAATTTTAGACACTGCTGGTGTAAGCAGTAGCCTACACCAGCACAGTCATTTTCAGAAAATTACAGTATTAAAAAGTAATTCCTATCACCACTAAGTATTCTATGAGGGTATACATAACAGGTTGGCAATAAAAAAAAAAAAGGATGTTCTTGACATGCCCTCATTTTTAGTCTTGGCACTAGAGTCGGTGCCAGTTAAGCTAATGAAAAAATGGTATGAAACCAACTGTAAAAATCAGATAAGAACAGTGGCCTGAATCTGAGAAAACCCAGTTCCAAAATAAAATGGAAAGGGCTGGAATTGTATGAAAATTTTCAAAAAAGTGACTCTGAAACTTTGAGAAACTTTTAAAGTTGGAAGCTAGTTTCCCTAAGGTTATGTTTCCATAATTTCTGGCTCAAACTCTACTCCCTGGGGCTCCTAGCACCACCTCCAGTTACATTTTAAACAAAATGATCCCATGAAACTCTGTTGGTCCTAAATCATCATTTCTATTTATTAACTAATAGTGGTTATTACTAGTAATAATGATGTAATAAAACTGCTCAATTTTCATGAGTGCACTAAGCTTATGATATTTCTGGAAGAACTTCCAAAATAAATAGGTAAGCTAAATATGTAGTTAGGGCTTGCCAATCACAAGGGGAAAAGATGGAATATAAGAAACACATGGTGGTAACATAAAGTAGAACTGTATGCTCTTCTTGTATTAACTTCCTTGTTTCTTACCGAAGATGCCACAGTTGGCCTTGGGTCTAGGGGGAAAAAAAGTTTAAGTAAGCAAAGAGTCCTTTCTGCAATCTCTCTACTCTGTTATCAGCAAGCCCCCACCAGCCATTCCATTTTTGGAGTGGCTTTTTCAATTATACCTCAAAGACTGATTGTTTTTGTGAATTTAGTAAATAAATGCTTTTTGGTTACCTATATATGGGCAATGTTCTAGGGACTATAGAAAAAATGGAGATTAATGGGATATAATCCCTATAATCACTTAACATTACAACCTAGGATGTAAAATAAGACATTTAAAAATACACTAAAGGAAAAATGCAATAGTTACTGTAAAAGAGACCCATGCCCCTTTAGAAATTTAATTTGATCAGTTCTTGGATGATGGTTGCATGTCAGATTATGTAAATCCATTTCTTCCAATAAATACAGTAACATCAAATCAGACTATTCCTAGCAACCCATTTCATAGTATTTACAAAATATCAATATTCAAAACTCAATGCAAATAAAGAACACATGTGTATATTTAGGAGATGATTTTACTGCATGGGATAAACTGACTACATGCTTTTAAAATATGAATCTAATGACATTTAGGCTAAATATGGTTGAGTAGGTTGTTGAGTGAGGTTGAAGTACCAATATTACATAGCTGATAATGCCATTATAGAAATAAAAAAATACTGGAAAATGTGCTTGAGGAAATCATAATGAGTTCAGTTTTTGTTTTTGTTTTTTTTGTGTGTTTTTTTAAATCCTCACCTGAGGACATGCTGAGAGAGAGAGGAAAAGAAAGAGAGAGAGAGAGAGAGAGAGAGAGAGAGAGAGAGAGAGAGAGAGAGAGAAAGAGAGAGGTGAGAGAGAAACATTGATCAGTTGCCTCCCATCTGTACTGACCGGGGAAGGAACCTGCAACCCAGGCAGGCATATGCCATGACCAAGAATGGAACCAGTGACCTTTCCGTGTATGGGAGGACACTGAACCAACTGAGCCCCTCCTGCTAGGCATGAATTCAATTTTAAATATTAGTTTGGTTGCAGTTGTGATGAAACAATTGAAAGTATAAGAATAGTTTTTTTTTTGTTTGGGTTTTGTTGTGGCAGTGGTTTTTTCCTTAATCCCTTCACTTTTCACCCAGCCTCACAAACTCCTCCCCTCTGACAGCTGTTGGTACACTAACAACAAGTAAGGTGATTACCAGAGGGCATGGGGGAGGAGGGGGGAGGAGGGTTGGAGGAGGTAGAAGAGAGTATAGAGGAGATAAATGGTGGTGGAAGGAAACTTGACTTGTGGTGGTAAGCACACAATACAATATACAGATGATGTATTATAGAACTGTACACCTGAAACCTGTATTTTATTAACCAATGTCACCCAATAAATTCAATAAAAACGGAAAATATAAAATTAAAGAATTAAAAAAGAAAATATAAGAATAGGACTTGAGAGACTAGCATTGAATAAATTTGAGAGCTATGTTCATATTAGAATTTGTGAGGATGGGTGATAATCTTAAGGGAGAAATTATACAAGGAAAAGACTACTGTGAAATGAATTTGGAGTAAAACTACTTGGAAAACAAGACAAAAAAAGGAACAGTGAAAGGGTGTGAGATGTAAGATAAGAATTAGAACAGTCATTGTCACAGAGGCCAAAGAAGGTGTTAGTGACATAAAAATTGGAATGGTGAACTAAAAGAAGTTACACAAAATGATATCTGAGGATGGAAGGTAAAGATAAATAATGAGAGATTAAATACTGAAAGGGGGATGAGGAAATACTACTCATTTAAGAGAATTGGAATCCAGGAAAGAGGGAGATGCCATGGTAATATAAGGTAGAACCAGGATGAAGGAGAGTTTATATTAAGAGGGTGAGACCTGAATATGAAGGCAGCAAGTCAATGAATGAGAAGAGAGGAGAAAGGATGGGCAGAGAGAGTATAATAACTTAGCTGGTTTCATAGGAATGGGAGAATGTGGGATACAGTCAAGATCATCTTTAGGAGAGGTTTTTGGCAACACAAAGAGACATAGGGGAGATGAAAATACAGAGAAACATGCAGATAAAATGCAGAAAAGTGAAAGGGACTCCCAATGAATGCACCACCTATCCCAGGAGCTAAAATTGGGTGTAGATACATGAGGAAAGTGGAAAAGAGATGAAACAGCCATTTTAGATAATACAACAGGGAGACCTCAAAAGTTACATAATTATGGAACAGAAATGAGATACAGACGACAATAAATATTTCAATGGGATCAGCATTTTTGCAATACTTTCCAGCGATGTTTGGCAGTGAAAACAAAGTTAGCAACGTGAATTTGCCCGGTTGAACTTTGATAAGGTGGAATAGCGAAAGTGTATAGTATACTTTCCTATAAGTCAAACTATTTTTTGCTCTACTAAAAACTGTAGGACAAGTAACATCATTTCTGTTTTACACCCTGATGTTGGCAAATATCACATAAGTATTAACTAGATGAGCCAGAATTTCAACGGGATTTTCGATAGGCACCCTGACCATGCCTGAGAGGGTTTCAGATAGTATGCAAGGAGAGGAGGCGGGAGAACGGCAAGCTCAAGCAGCAATAACAAATCCTGGCAGCAGGGGATTAGAAAGCTCACTCCTATGAATCATTGAAGAAAACTGGATGTAGGTCACCACTGAGGTGCCCAGTATATGGATGGAAGCAGCATATTTGCCTGGAATCTGCTACCCAGTCAATGTTCCATTTTTGCTCAGTGCTGATTTCCAAATAATCCCTGAAATGTGTTAAATTAATAGTATAATTTATTAAAAGTAAATAACAAAGCATCGATAAAAGAAATGTCTGCATGTTTTCAGTAGGGAGGCCCTGCCTGTTTTCTCATCGTGCTGAATCCTGCAGTTTTATTCCCACCTCTCCATTTGCTTTTTAACTGTAAAACTTACGGATGTGTTTTCCTAGGGGTCTTCGACCACACTCAGCCCAACCACTTTGGACTACAGCATTCTCAGTGTAGAAGAAAATTTTGATGGGAGCTGCAAATCAAAACCGCAATGAGATGTCATCTCACCTCTGTTTGTGGTAAACTCAACCTCCAGGCCTTCTCCCTTCTCAAAGGTCAGGGAATGGGACAGAAGTTCCGGTCTCTAAACACCTGGTGGATTCTCCTGGCAACCAGACCCCCATCCTGAGGGGCTTTACAAAGTCACTTCATTAACATAAGGTTGTTCTAAATAAGAAAACATGCTCCTTTCACCTTTATATAGGTCTAAAACTATTTCATGAATTGGGGACACATACAAAAATAATCCTATATAATAAAAGCCTAATATGCTAAGTGTCCGGTCTTCCAGTCGGCCGTTCAACCAATCAAAGTGTAATATGCTAATAATATGTGAAGGCTGCTCAACCGCTCACTATGACGTGCACCAGGGGGCAGACAGTCTACTGGTCGACCAGTTGCTATGATGTGCACTGACCACCAGGGGGCAGACGCTCCAACCGGTAGGTTAGCTTGTTGCTGGGGTTCAGCCGATCCGGACTGAGTGAGATGGGCCAGACATGCCCTGGAGCCTTCCCACGGTCCCTCCCCAGCTGGTCAACCTCCTGCATCCCTCCCTGGCACCGATTGTGCACTGGTGGGGTCCCTCAGGCAGGCCTGCCCCCTCTTGCAATCTGGGACCCCTTGAGGGATGTCAGAGAGCCAGTTTCAACCTGATCTTGCAGGCCAGGCTGAGGGACCCCACTGGTGCACAAATTCGTGCACCGGGCCTCTAATTATATTATAACCAAAGATGTTCCTTTTGCTCTTATAACTTAGGACATCACAAGGGTTTTAGGAACTCTGGCCAGAGCTAAGGAAAAAGATCAAAATACATATTTCTTATTATATCAAAATCACAATAAGATAGAGAGATAACATACCCAGCTCAAATGGGTTTTAATATAAGTGGAAAAGAAATTTTTGTTGTAGAGGTATAAACTGATACTATCCATCCAGTACCAACATAACGGGCCTCTAGTTGTCTGCATCTAACCTGCCTTGCCCCAAAGGTTATAATTTGATGAGTGTTAATTACTGAGTTGCTTTCTACAATTGCAACCCAAGTCATTTCCTGCTCTCTTCATTCAAATTATTTTCAATGCTGTCATTTCTGATTTCGATATAAAAATATGTTTCTTATGTATGTATTAGAGCTTCTTTTAACAACCTCCTTCCATTTCTTTCTCCCTCCTCCCTCCCTCCTATGTGTGTGCAAGCACACATACATACATAGAAAATGCTTACAAATATTCACATCGTGAAATTAGCCTAGGTCTTTAAGAGAGTGAGAAAAGCTCAGATAATAAAAATTCTAGAGATGAAAAATATAATCTGCAATGAAGTATATAGGAGGCAGGACGTATTAAATTGGACACTAAATGGAATTAAAACACAAACTTGAGCCCGGTCAATGTGGCTCAGTTGGTTGTGTATCATCCCATGCACCAAGAGGTCACTGGCTCAATTCCTGGTCAGGGTGCATGCCCGGGTTGTGGTCTTGGTCCCCAATGGAGTGCTTGTAGGAGGCAGCCCATAGATGTTTCTCTCTCTCATCGATGTTTCTCTCTCTCCCTCTCCCTTCCTCTTTCTATAAAATTAATAAAAACCTATTTTATAAAACAACACAAACTTGAAGAATTCTCCTGAATTCAAAAGAAAAGTGTATGCACAGAGAAAAAAAAGGGGGGCGGGGACAAGAAAATTATCTGTTTGATGTAATATGAATATAATAAGAAATTTCCATGAATGTAGTAAAAAAATAGGCAGTTATTCACTGCAGAAGTATTTATAATAGTTATAAATTGAGACATAAATATTCATTATTGAAAATTTAGTTAAAATGTAAAATAACAAGATAATGGAATATTACAAAAATATTTAAACACCATTATAGAAGATATGCAATATATACAATGGTATGACATTTGCATTGTATTGTTAAAATAAAAAAAAAACAATAAAAAGTATTATGTGATCCAAATTTTATTTAAAAATATATGTTATATATTCTAAGTACTACAACATTTTTAATAGTGGTTCATTACAGATAGATGGAAATTTGAGAAACTCATTTTCCTTTCTTTTTTCCTCCTTTTCTTTTTTGTTTCCAAATTATCTATGATAAATTAGTATTTTATTTTTAGTTAAAATCTTGTGCGTTTTTCTTTCTCTTTTTGGGGGGTATATTTTGAGTGAAGCAAGTTAAATATTTAAATTACTTTCTGAAGATTCTGAATGGGAAAGCCAAGTTATCATACTTCAGACTTGTTCTCAGGATATTTAGGTGAGTTACAAAGAGTTGGAAAATATCACCTCAGTAGTTGTCAGAATATTAAGTGAGAGATTTATGGTCGAAATTAGCTCTAAAGGCAGAGTGATTGGCTGTAATACAGACTGTTACTGAATAACCCTGGAAATGCATAGCTTTTTACTTTCCAAATGGGTGTAGAGTATTACCCATTTGGAAAAAGGAGCAGACACCTATATTCTATGGGAAAAGAGTCCACAATCATGGTAAGTTAAATAAATGCAGAATAAATGGCCATGATCACAGGCTCTGCTAATGCCCCTAGGCCCCTCATCCCAGTCACATTCATCTGGAGACTTCTAAACCCTAAACACTTAGCAACAGGTTTATCCTGTAATTACTTAAACCCATCACCTGACATCCCACTAATTTGCCATAGTCTTTTTGAATGTTTGGCTCCAGGGCAAACAAACTTAACTGTACTATAACTTCATCACAATTCTGAAAAGTTGAAGTTCTAGAACAAACAATGATTTTCTTCCTTCCAAAGTTCAATTCAAAACAGGGCCATTCCATTCCATTTTAGCTAGAATTATTATACAACACTTTTAAAAATGGTTTGAACAATTAAAATTAAGGATTATTAAAAATAACTGAAAAACAGAAACTCAGATGTTATGCAAAGATATTAGGAAAATGAAAAACAAACGGACAAAAAATACTGGAGGCATTGCCCTTAGCAGGCTCTGGATCTGTCTCTTGCCTCATTGGCATTTGGACAGAACAGACCCAGGGATGCCCCTTCTAGTTTTCAACTGCCTTCTAGCCTTTTTTCCAGTTGCCACCTTCAGAACCATCTCATCCATCCTCAGCCTCCTAGCTAGACCAGCCAACACCATTTTTGAACTTAATTCCTTATTGCTGAGCAGCCATGAGCTCCCAAATTCATCAGAATGATTCCACCGAGATGGAAGCTGCTGTCAATCACCTGGTCAACCTGCACCTGCGATCCTCCTACACCTACCTGTCTCAGGGCTTCTATTTCAACCCAGAGATTATGTGGCTCTGAAGGGCATGGGCCCTTCTTCTGAGAGTGGGCTGAGGAGAAACGTGAGGGAGCTGAGCCTCTCTTAAAGATGCAAAACCATCTCGGTGGCTGCTCCCTCTTCCAGGATGAGCAGAAGAATACTACATGAGCAGAAGTGGTCCCAAGATGAGAGGGGTAAAACTCAGAACGCCACGGAAACTGCCAAGGCCCTGAGAAGAACCTGAACCAGGCACTTTGGGATCTGCATGCCCTGGGTTCTGCTCACACAGACCCTCATCTCTGTGACTTCCTGGAGAACCGCTTCCTGGATGAGGAGGTGAAACGCATCAAAAAGATGGGTGACCACCTGACTCACCTCCACAGGCCGGCTGGCCCCCAGGCTGGGCTGGGTATCTCTTTGAAAGGCTCACCCTCACGTATCAGTGGGAGCCTTTGAAGCCCAGAGGTCTTTGAGGGGCCCCTCTGCAACCCCCTGGTGTCTGGCTTCTGCCTGAGACTCTCTCTGAAGCTGCTAGGCAGCCTTCTAACCACCCTGGAGCCCTCTCCCATGACCTGGACCAAATAGAAACAATAAAGCTTCTGGCAGGAAAAAATTATTTTTTTACTGGACTAAATACTAACATGTTTTCTTCACCTACTAAAGACAATTACTCTTATAACTAACTAGTTAGAAATCCCATTGTATGTATACTACATCAACTTTGTTTGGTATACTAATTAATTAAACACATATTTGAGTGTGGTATGAGAGGCACTAGTTGTGTGCTACAAGAAAGTACAAAAAGGCAAACCTTCACATTTCTACACTTAGGGACTTTCAACGGAGATAACAAAATATCAGTTTAGAAATAAAGGTGTCTGACAAGGCGGACAGTGAATGTTAAAGGCCAAAACAAACAAACAAAAAAAAAGAAATGGGCCTTCATGCCATAGAAATTGTGGGGGGAAACATTTTGGTCTTGAGGGGTCAAGAAAGGTTTTTTGGTTTGGTCCAATGTAAATTGAGTGTTAGATGATAAAAATGGAACTCTAATATATTTTCAAAGTTTGATTGCCCTTTCTGAAGCAGGGAAAATCCTGAGCAAAGGTATTTTCCTTGCAAAGAAGGAAATTGTGTGAAGCAGGGGGTGCATAGAGCAGACTGGATGAAAATAAGTCTTGAAAGAGTAATTACAGCTATATCATAAAAATTACTGAGAATACCAAACTAAATAATTTTAAGTTTAGTACATGGATAATAAGTACTAAATGCTGGTATAAGAGCAAAGGTCTGATAGAATTAAAAATAGATATTGAATACTGTGTCCAGTGTCTTACTCCATTCATACTGCTATTACAAAATACTACAGCTGGGATAGCTTATAAACAACAGAAATGTATTTCTCACAATTCTGGAGGTCCGAAGTCTGAGATCCGGCGCCAGCATAATTGGGTGAGGACCCCGTTTCCAAACTTCTTGTTGTATCTTTAGATGCAGAAGGAGTAAGCAAGCTCTCTGGGGTCTCTTTATAAAGGCACTATTTTTCTCATGAGGGCTCTACTCTCATGACCTAATCACCAGGTACGGAACATGACTGGAACAGTTGGAGTTTTGTTCTAACCTCATGTACCCTTAATTCTTTATACACAATCCCAAAGATATGATCCTGAGATGCTGTGGGTAAGGTAGCCTTTTTGCTTGTTGACTCACATAAATTAGGATATGAATGCCATCTCAAAATTCACTTAATGATGCACATGCCCACCTTGCTTTATACCAGGCTAGCTTTGATTTTCAAATAATAAGCTCTGTATTTATTTATAAATGTATATATGATATATGTATATATATATATTTATATACACTGAGAGGCCAGATTATTATGATCTCTGAATGCATAATAATCTGGCCACTCAGTGTATATCCTATATAATAAAAGGCTAATATGCAAATTGTCCCCTGGACCAGGAGTTCGACCAGCAGGCAGGCCAGCCAACCATCCATGTCCCCTCCCCCTGGCCAGGCTGGCCGGATCAAATTCATGCACCGGGCCTCTAAAATATATATATATATATATATATATATATATATATATATATATATATAGTGGCCAGATTATTATGCATTCAGAGATCATGATAATCTGGCCACTCAGTGTATATGTGCAAACTATACTTAATATATAGCAGGGTCCCAAATTAAGAATACCGAATGTATCTAAATCAGAAGAAACCTTGGAAATATTACTTTTAAGTCATATAGTACTATAATAATTAATTACTTAATAACAGGAAAGTGCAGTAAACAGAACAATAAGTAAAGGTGTTTACATTTTTAAAGGAAACCATGAATGGCAGTAGGAGACTTACTATGTAGAGATTAGGAGGCAAGATATTTTTTAAATAGTGAATTCCCATTATGTATAACTATCTTAATTCCCCAAAAGTCGTCCTACAAAGATCATAGCTTTAAAATCTCTAGCAGGAAGTGGTGAGATGAGGCACACCACTCAGGAGAGGCAATTCAGTACAATAAACACACAGCCAATTGTGAGAGGCTTCCCTGGCTTGGAAATCACTCCTTCTTTATGTAGCTGATTTTATGGGGAAAAAATGATATGTGGCAAGTTGAAAAGATGAATCGCTTATCTTTTGTACTACTGGAATAAGCCAAGGTAAACACAGTGAGGCCCAGTCTAAATTGATGGGAGGGACCTGTACATTAGGTCAGCACTGTGTCTAAAGCCAAAAACACAGGCAATGAGGTCCTGGCCCCAGATGGGTGTACAGAAGGGCAATGAGTACAAATTAGGCTGGGCCCAAGCAGCACTCAGGGCCAGCACTACATATTGTGCCCCAGACCCTGTACCCTATCTGCAGATATGACAAGACCCATTAGTGTTGTCATGCCTGCAAGCCAGCTGTTCACCAGAAACCCCCAGAGCCCAGTTTCATAAACCTGACTGGTCCTTAGAATCACCTGGGATGCTTTTCAAGCATACAGATTCTTGGATCCTAACCTGGATGATTTTCCCTGAGAGGTCTGTGGTGGGACCAGGGCATCTATATTTTATAAACTCCTACAGGGGATGTGGTGCCCAGCCAGGTGTGACAGCACACTGCCTTAAGCTATCCCACTCCAAATTTGTTCTGTGGATGTAAATATTTATGGTTTCCTCTCTCCTAATGCCTGGCAGACCTCCATAGGCACACATTTTCCTGGCAGACTCCATTTTCAGCTCTGCCTTTCAAACCTTGGGCCAATCCAGAAATGTATTTATTACTTTCTCTCTTATACTCACACATAAGGCCAGACAATATTCTGCTGTTGTTTTTCCCTGTATCTCAAGGAGGAGCAGGAGCAGTCACTAAATGAATAACATAGAAAGTCAGGCCAAGAAACAAAACAAAACTGCAGTCGTGGACCATATGAAGAGTAGTTGAAAAGCAAGAACAAATAAGTCATATCCACCTGAGAGGAGAGGCATAGCATCCAGTACTCAGACCAGCATAAACAGTTCCGCATGGAATGAAAATTAAGTGTACAGAGAATAAGATTAAGGTACAAAGAAATCTCTGAAAACTAAATCAGCTTTTAAAGTCCCAGTCAAAAGAATTTACTTCAAATGAATTCAATTCTGTATTCAGCTACTGTTTGTCAATGAGGGTGAGACAGGCAGGCCTGTTTCTTTGTTTTCCAGACACAGATTTGTCTTACCCAAAACATTCCAATTCAAGGAGAGAAGGCAAACTCTGAGTAAATATGAGAAAATAATAATTGACAAAATAGTGAGTTGAGGAAGCCTAAAAACAAGGGCACAGTCAAGGGGGTATAGTTTCCTGACTGCCACCCAGTACCATTTTCCTCTTCTGCCAAAAGACTGGAGAATCCACCTGCCACCATTCTTCAGCGTGGGACTTGGTGAGGACCAGCTCCTTCTCAGCTATAGGAATGGCCCCTGGTTGACTTAAACGCAAACAGCCAACCATATCTGTATGGTTTGTTTGAGAAATAGTCATAATATCCTTTTCAGGCAAAAGAAAAAAAGAGAGAGAGAGATAAATCCCATGGATTTGCTTGGGATCTTTCATTTGTACTTCTAGAAGAGACTCTCTCTTTATCCTTAGATGATATGGTACAGTGTTTGGAGTCTGGAACCACACAGCCATTTGGCCACCAGGAAGTAATATATCAGCGCTATCTTGGGGTGAGGGGATTGGGGGAGGGACTGATAGATCCTCCCTTCCCCCATAGACGAAGTATGACATAACCTGCACCTGCGGCCTGGACATTCCTGAGCACCTAACCAGGCACCTTATATGGACTATACATTGAACCACCGATCAGCACCTGCCAAATACCCTAAGCCAGTGGTCGGCAAACTCATCAGTCAACAGAGCCAAATATCAACAGTACAACGATTGAAATTTCTTTTGAGAGCCGAAAACCGACTTCTGTGCATGGGCCACGAAGTTTCAATTGCACTGTACGTGTGTGACCGCATGTGGTATTTTTTGGAAGAGCCACACTCAAGGGGCCAAAGAGCTTCATGTGGCTCGTGAGCTGCAGTTTGCTGACCACTACCCTAAGCCCTCGATTCCTAAGTACCTAAGTGCCTAATCGTGTGCCTTATATGAAATCACCAATCAGCCCGTGCCGAGTACCCTAAGCCCCATCCCTTCCTATTCCTCCCCTCAAAAGGCGTTCACCTCTGCATGTGTTGCTGTTCTCCCCTTGCGAGCCAGCCCGGCAGGGTCCTTCTCCTCTAATAAAGCCTGTAGTCCTGGTTTTCGGCCCTCTGTCTCATCTTTCAGGGACAAGGACATGTGGATCCTAAGGAGGTTGTCAACACTGAAGAAGGCAGGGTAAAGAGAAAGAGAAAAAGGATTCTCAATAATGTGATTTGAGTGTACAGATGAAGTCTCTTCTGAAATCAGACCAATATTTGTACTTTACTCAGAAATCAACAAATTCCTCTAATGTATAAAACCAGGTAGGCTGGATTTTCTGTCACTGGTGATCAAAAGGACCTGACTTTTATGAAAGGTGTGTGTTAATGTTGCGTGAAGAGAAATTATTTATGTTTCTAATTCCTGAAAGACAACTTGAGGAATTTTATTCAAAACTATAAGTAGGAGAGATTGTCTTCAAGTTCCCAGCCTTCAGATTAAATGCTGCTCAAAGTTTCAGTGCCTAATTCATTCTTACCTCTTTTTAAAATGTGTTTTCTGGATACCATTCATTATTTTTCTATTAAGGTAAAATGAGCAAACTAGAGAAGAAAGAACAGTAATCTTGAAGTAAACTAATCAGATATAAATTCTTATACTGATTTGGTTCTCCTGTAGTTACTTAATCTAATTGTCACCTTAATCCTACATAATAAAATGGTAATATGTAAATTACCATCACTCCGCTACGCCCACGATTGGGCCAGCAGGAGGCGCAGGGGGCGGGACTCAGGGTGGCCGGGGTAGCTGATTGGGCCAGCAGGACGCTGAGCTCGCGGCGCCAGTGGCGTGGCGAGCTCAGCATCTGTGTCATGGCCGCGCCGGAGGCTTTCGGAAGGCCTGGGGCACCAGCGGACAGACAGCCAGCTGGTGCACCAGGTGCATGATTAAATCATGCACTGGGCCTCTAGTTATTTATAAAACATGTAAAATTCACAGAGTAATGCCTGTTTTTCCTATTCATAAGGACTGCAGTAAACAGTAAATATAGGAAAATCCTTTTGAAATGAGTTTTTAGGGGTGAAAGAGCCTGGTTTAGGAAATTTTAAAAATTAAGGGGTCCATGGAAAAAACACAGGGCTACAGAGTTGCAAAAGAGTACATTTCCATTAGACAAGGGAGCAGCAGAGTTACATTTCCATAAAATAAGGGAGCTGGGAGTAGCAAAAGGTACACATTTACAGAATAAAGGGAAGGAGGAAGAAAGCCCAGAGGGAATAGGGAAACAATAAAGAAGGAGGGGAGTTGAGCCTCACGTCCAGTGTGAGGTTTGATCTTTGAGTTCAGGAGTTGCTATAGTGACCAAATCAGAAGGGGATAGTGACCAATCAAAGGGAATATCAAGACACACACATCTGCAGCCTTTAAAAACCATGAAAAAGGGGACTCGGTGGGACTCTTCCCCCCTCTCCACGTGGGAGTCCATGCTATGAGATTCTTTCCCCTTCCCCATGTAGGAGTGAGTCTGTACTTGTTCTTCAATAAATTCCCACCTTTGCTATACCACCTTTCATCCGTGGTTTCATTCTTGGACTCCACCTGAAAAGAGCCCGAGAGACCATCCTGCCAGTCCAAAATTCCCGTCTCACCTTGAGATTTGGTAATAAAATGCAAGGCAGGTAAGAAAGAAGTTTCAAAATGATAATAAGGAACAACTTGGTTCAAAACCTTAGGCAAACAAAAGTGACTTTCAAAATATTGAATTTCTGCGGACAGTACTAAATACAGAAAACTTTGAAAAATAATATCTGATTAAAATGATCCAATCCATTTATAGGTAAGATCATTTTTTGGAGTAATTATTAGTGAATACTTTATTCTCCCAACTGTGAAAAATGGCACAGCCATAGGGGTTACAAAGAGAGGTAAAATATTCTCACCAGGAGCATAGATGAGATTTTCTTGTAGTGTCTTTACAACTTTTCTATAAACCTGTAATTATTTTAAAATAAAAAGATTTTTATTTTTTCAGCTAGTTCTATTATGTTTTGGTTGATTAAAACAATTATCCTAACTTATAATACAGAAACATGCAAATTGACTGCACCTCCGCTATGCCCACGATTGGGCCGGCGGAGGCTGGGGGCGGGACTCCGGGTGGCCTATCTGGCAGTTGAGAAGATCAAGATGGCGGCGCCCAGTCCTCTTAGTTGGGGGGGGTCCCGGGGTTGATCGGCCACCTGGGGGGCGTGGCCGGCCCCTCCCACCCCTCCCGGGGGTCCCAGGGGTCCATCGGCCACCTGGGGGGCATGTCCAGGCCCCTCCCGCCCCTCCCGCCCCTCCCGGGGACCCCGGGGGGCGATCGGCCACCCGGGGGGCGTGGCCGGGCCCCTCCTGCCCCTCCCGGGGGTCCCGGGGGCGATCGGCCACCCGGGGGGGGGTGTGGCCGGGCCCCTCCCGCCCCTCCCGGGGGTCCCGGGGGTCCCAGGGGTCCCAGGGGCCGAGGCTTTCCGGGCCTTGGGCACCAGCAGGGAGCCTGCACCGATCGCAGGAAACCACTGGGGGTCGGCTCCTGTGATCGGTAGCAGGGACGCTGGGTGCGGCGAGCCCAAGGCCAGGAAAGCCTGGGGCGGAGGCTTTCCCGGCCTTGGGCACCAGTGGGCAGCCTGCACGGATCGCAGGAAACCACTGGGGGTCGGCTCCTGCGATCCTTAGCAAGGATGTTGGGTGCCGCCGAGCCCAAGGCCACCGCCTGGGGCCAAGCCCCGACCCTGAAAAAGGCAGAAGGTGGTGGCCACAGCCAAGGCCTGGGTCCCTGGTGCCGGCAGAAAACTGGTGCAGGCAGCCAGGTGAATGAAGGTCTATTGCACGAATCTTCGTGCAAACGGGCTACTAGTCTTCTATATAAGAGGGAAACTAAATTTGAGGAATAATGATAAATACAAATGTATTTGACCAGAGATTCATGACACAGCTACAGAAACAGGTAGAGGATAAGGCGATTTGAGCTGAAGTAGGAGGTAACACAAAATGCAATGGGAGCATTTTTGAACATACTGTCCATTCAGCAATATTTTTCCACTAAAAAAGGATTCAAAGCTCTTTTTAAAATATCATGCTGAGAATCCAGTTGGGATGGTTAAGGAGAGAAACTGACTTTGCTTCATTAGCACCAGCTGTGAAATGCATTCCTGAATTACAATTAGGAAGTAATTCAGGCCATTGCCAGCCACTGGGAAGCCAGCAAGCTGCTTGTGTTTTTGTAAAAGAGCTAACTTCTGCAACCTTCAGGTCTTCAGAGTCTTTCCCTATATATTGCTGCCACCTAGTGATCAAACATTTAAGCACTCCCAAAGGGGTTTACTAGTTTTAAATTTTTTAAAATATGTATGAGCATAGTAAGTATTCAGTAAGAATATGGGAAGTAAAGGTTATTGAATGAACTTTTCATACTTGTCATATATCTGGGTTCTATAGAAGATGGATTTCAGAGAGAGGACCGGGGAGAGGAGAGAGAGAGAGAGAGAGAGAGAGAGAGAGAGAGAGAGAGAGAGAGAGAGAGAGAGAGAGAGAGAGAAACAGTTAAACCCTGTTCCTTATAAAGCTTGCAACCTATTAATTCATAAAATTGAAAACAGTACAATGTGAGGGCGATGAGAATTCTTACGCTCCTGCTCTTACTTTAGTTAATTTGATATCAATACAGCTCTCAATAACTACCACTTGGAGGATATCTTCATTGTAGCAGGCTTTGTGCTTTAAATAAATTATATTTATAATCCTCACACTATGCTTTTAAGAAAGACATTATTATTGTTATACACTTAACTATGACAAAACTGAGTATCAGTGAAGTTATAGAACTTGCTCAATATTACACAGTTAGTGAATGATATGGGCAGAATGTGAACTCAGCTAACCCAAATTTGGTATATTTTAGACAAGACTTCACTAATAAAATGAGAATACTTTTTAAAAAAATATATTTTATTGATTTTTTATAGAGAGGAAGGGAAAGGGATCGAGAGTTAGAAACATCTATGGGAGAGAAACATTGATCAGCTGCCTTCCGCACACCTCCTACTGGTGATGTGCCCGCAACCAAGGTACATGCCCTTGACCGGAATCGAACCTGGGACCCTTCAGTCTGCAGGCCAACGCTCTATCCACTGAGCCAAACCAGTTAGGGTGAGAATAATTTTTAAAACAATACAGAGTTTACAAATCCACATGAATGTTACTGCCCTCAAAATATTCACTATTGAAAGTTGTCTTCTTTACTTATTCTAAAAATATTCTTCCACTGACTCAGATAATGTCTTGGAATATATATATATATTTTTTTGGAATTGACTTTAGAACCAGTTTAGGAAAAAAACTTGCCTTATTTGTAAATTACAGGATTAGTGATTTGGAAACACCTATTAAAGCTTATAAAAATAAAATTGCTGTTTTTAAAAACCTATGTCAGGCCCTGTACTGGAATGACAGACGTTGTTTAATCATACTGGCCTGGCCAGTGTTTCTCAATGGTTGAGCATCAATCTATGAACCAGAAAGTCATGATTTAATTCCTGGTCAGGCACATGCCCAGGATGTGGGCTCAATGTCCAGTAGGGGGCATGCAGGAGGCAGCCGATGGATCGATGATTCTCTCTCATCATTGATGTTTCTATCACTCTCTCCCTCTCCCTTCCTCTCACTAAAATCAATAAAAACATATTTTTAAAAAAGATTGCAAGCATGGTCAAATTTAACTTTTTCAAAACTGACAATCAACTAAAAGCTCTTAACAATCCAAAAAAATTGTTCAAGAGAAGGGCTGAATCTCAGTAAGAACCATGATCTTTATAACATTTTCGTTTGTCTAAATTACATGTCCACTCCTCAGCTTTATGGTAGCTTTGAAATCCAACAGCTTCTTAACTTTATGGCAGCAGTAAAAACTAACATTCTAGCAGCTATCGGATGAGTCAAAATAGATTTGGAGTTCCCCCAAAGACTGATATATAGATATACATTATACACGAATAACAAGCTTTCAAAAGGAAGATTTTAAAAACAAAACAAAAACCTACCATTTATAATTGCATCAAAAGAATAAAATATTTAGAAATAAATTTAACTAAGGAGGTGAAAGACCTGTACTCTGAAAACTTTAAGGCATTGGGAAAAATTGAAGATGACATAAAAAATAAATGTAAAGATATACCATGCTCATGGATTGAAATAATTAATATTTTTAAAATTTTAACACTACCCAAAATAATCTACAAATTTAATGCAGTTTCAAAATACCAATTGTATTTTTCTCAGTGCTAGAACAAAGAATCTTAAAATGTATATAGAACCACAAAGACCCCAAATACCCAAAGCAATTTTGAGAAAGAACAGAGCTGGAGGTATCATGTTTCCTGATTTCAAACTATACTACAAAGCTATAGTAATGAAAACAGTATAATACTTGCATAAAGACAGACACATAGAGCCCTACCCGGTTTGGCTCAGTGGATAGAGTGTCAGCTTGAGGACTGAAGGGTCCCAGGTTCGATTACAGTCAAGGGCATGTACCTTGGTTGCGGGCACATCCCCAGTAGGGGGTGTGCAAAAGGCAGCTGATCAATGTTTCTCTCTCATTGATGTTTCTAACTCTCTATCCCTCTCTCTTCCACTCTGTAAAAAATCAATAAAAAAATTAAAAAAAAAGACAGACACATGGAATCAATAGCCCAGAAGTAAATCTATTTCTATATGGTCAATTAATCTGTGACATTAAAAAAGCAACAATATACAATGCATAAAAGTCTCTTTAATAAATGGTTTTGGGAAAACTGGCCAGCTACATGCAAAAGAAAGAAATCAAACTACTATCTTATACCATATACAAAAATAGATTCAAAGTGGATTAAATAGTTTAATATAAGACCTAAAACCACAAAACTTCTTTGACATCAGTCTTAGCAATTTTTGTTGGACCAGTACCCTTAGGACAACAAAAGAAAAAATAAACAAATTGGATTAGAACAACCAGAAAGCTTTTTTTTTAAAAAAAAAAAAAAAAGGAGAAAACCATCAATAAATTGAAAAAACAGCATCCTAAATGGGAAAAGATATTATCATATATGTGATAATCAATTAATATATAAAACACATATATGAAGAACTTACACAACTAAATATAAAAAAATCAAGAACCCATTTTTTTAAATGTAAATAGGTGCTGAATCATTATGATGAACACCTGGAACTAATAAGATAGTATATGGGAATTATACATCCATAAAAATAAGATACATGCAAACTTTGTTCCAAAATACAAGTGAATATATGAATCAGTTGAGTTATACTCCATTCCTAGATTGAAATACCGAGTACCATAAAATGTAACTATTTTCAAACCACTCATTGAATCTACTGTAATCAAAATCTGAACTCTACTTAATAATTTCAAAATGTATTATGTGATGCTAAGATTTTTTTGAAACAAAAATAGAATGGAAATATTGAATCAAAATGTTTTTCAAAAAGAAAATACACAAGAGAAGACTTCCCCTACTTGCTGATATTTGTCCAAAATAAACAAATTGGATTAGAGCAACCAGAAAGCTTTTTTTTTTTTTGAACAAAGGAGAAAACAATCAATAAATTGAAAAACTAACCTCCTAAATGGAAAAAGATACTATCATGTATGTGATAAACAATATCTAAAATCCTACATAATAAAGAACTAATATGCAAGTGGTCATCACGCCTTCGCGCCCTCACACTCTCCTGCTAGGGCCAGGGGACCTGAGGCTACACACCCTGCCCTGGCACCAGGGCTGGGGAGACCTGAGGCTGCGCACCTCTGCCCTGCGGGGCTTGGCAGGGGTGGGGCCAGATGGGTCTGGGTCTCCCATGATTTTCAGGAATGCACGGGTGGGCGGGGACTTGACTCTGGGTCCCACGGTGGGCCCCAGACTCTGAGGGAGATTTTCATATACATTTTACTAATTTTCTTTCATCTCTGACACTTCTATTATAGAGAAAGGGAAAATAGCAATATTAAAATATTTCCTCTAATTAATTCCCTTTTAATGTGCACGAATTTCATGCACCAGGCCACTAGTACATATATAAGAACTTACATAACTAAATATAAAAGAATAAGATATAATAATAATTCTCTTCCCTCTTTTAATTCAGCACTCCCTCTCCTGAGAAAGTAAGGCTGCCTCCTTAAAGGACTTGTAAATGTAAAATTTTGCAAACCCAGCTGCCATAGCTCAAGGTGTCACATGATTTATGCCATGCCAATGGGACACAGCCTTCCTCAGGCTGTAATTGTCAGTTAATATTGCGTTGACAGGTAGTAGAAGAGGCTGCAGCTACTTCTAGTTTCCAGCAGCTGCAGCTGCAGCTGCAGCAATTCCAGTGGTACCAGTCTCCTTCATTAGTTGTATGTTCAACCTTGGTCCCAGCACTAGCAGAAGAGTGCTGGGGCATGATTTGAGACACTCTCCTGTCTGTGACCTTTATGCCTGTTTCTCTGGCACCTCAAGTTACCACTATCCTTATTTATTTATTTATTTTTATTTTATTATTTTATTTTACTTTATTGTTTAAGGTATTACAAATAGTAGTACATATGTCTCCTTTTTTCCCCCCATTGACTTCCCCCTGGTCTCCTGGATCTGCCCCGGCACTGTTTCCAAAGACCACCATGAACCAGGGCACACTGATGATGAGCAGGGAAGGGGCAGAAGCAGTGCTGAGACAGGCAAAGAAGGTGATGAAAAGAGTAAGATTCAGAAGCACAGAGCTGTTAGGAAAGAGCCTCCAGCCATCGCCAGTTTGGCTCAGTGGATAGAGCATCGACCTGGGTACTGAGGGGTCCCGGGTTTGATTCTGGTCAAGGGCATGTACCTTGGTTGCAAACTCCTGGCCCTGGTCAGGGTTCATGCAGAAGGCAACCAATCAATGTGTCTCTCTCACATCCGTGTTTCCTACCTGTATAAACCCATCTGGACATATCTTAGACTGTCAGGTTTACAAGTAAACTAATGCAAAAGTTAGCATTGGAAATTATTGCAAGCAACAACCTTTCCACAAGGGAGGTCGGTGGAATTTAGGATGTGTTACCTGGCCTTGTTGGTGCTAACAGCAGTGAGGAATTCCTGGGACACTTAAGGGCTGGAACTCTGGCAGCTGCTGGCAGGCATGTGCTGTCTGTGGTCACATGTAATAAAAGGCCCATTAAAGGCAAAGCTTGGGAGTCTGAGTGGTCTGTGCATGGAAAAATATATAGGGCATGAGAATTTCAAGGAATTGGAGGTGAACTGTTGGCTTCTAATAGTGGTGGACAACTTACAGAGAGAGGAGCAACTTTAAAGTCCAAAGTTCTCAATTCAAGGTATAGATTGAAAAGCAGAGTGTTAATAACTGTAACACAATTATAATTTACTAGAGGCCCGATGCACGAAGATTCGTGCAAGAATGGGCCTTCCTTCCCCTGGCTCCAGGCATTGCCTTCGCTCTGGCCAGAGCCACCTTTCTTCCTTCCCACGCTGCCCAGAGGCCCGGAGCAGCTGGGGTTGCGCAGAACGCCTATGTCGCAACCATCCTGCCCCGCCCCTGGCCGCTCGGCACCTGCATATGCAAATTAACCCACCATCTTTGTTGGGTTAATTTGCATATTCACTCCTGATTAGCTTGTGGGTGTTGCAAAGGTGTGGTCAATTAGCATGTTACTCTTTTATTAGGTAGATAACCTCTTACTGCTTGCACCCGAAGAAAGTTTTACCAGTAGTAAGACAATAGACCATATCCCCACTAAATCATTTTCTATTATTATGCCTTTCAAACTTTTTAAAAAAATAGTTCTTATTTTATTTACAATGTTTCCATTTATTTTGATATTGTAAGTGGAGAACATCTACTAATTTTCATATGCAGGTAGTATAATTATTCACTTAGATTAAATCTCTTGGTTTTAAACAGTTGTCAAAGTAATTTATTCAGTCTCCTGGTAGGTACATCACCTACATATAATAATTCTCTGCCCACTTGTTCAATATTTATATATTCCTTGCCACTAGAAAACCTATTGCCTATTTTTAATACATCTTTTAATTTCAAATATACTAAAATATTCTTCAAATACCTTTCCAGCATTTTGAGATTGCCCTGTTTTATTTATTCAATTTAGTTTATTAGTGTGATAAAATAAGTTAGTTAATTTTCTGTCAATGTTTTTTCTTAATCTGGGCCACAGTATTTATTAATAGCAAGTTTCCCTCAGAGGGAATGAAACAAACTGAGTTAGGAAGATTTCAGGGACTGACTGGAGTCCACCCCTCTGGTCCTCAGCACTTTGTAGCTCTGCCCCCTCAGGAAACAGAGTCGGAGGAATGATGGTGTCCTGTTTTCACTTCAACCTGTTCCAGTGCCAAAATCACATGAGCCCGTTGGAGAAATTAAAAAAAAAAAAAAAAAAAAAAGCAATTTAAGAGGAGAAAAACCACCAACTTTGTTATAGAGGGGCAGATTTTTATTATTCTTTCACCTAATAGGATCTATGGTGATTTCATTAGCACACTAGCTTCTTTGTTACCTCTTTTCTATTTGAGCTTTGTTCCTTGAAGATAGAACTTGACCTTTTATTTTAGTCATGTTCTCAATATCACATATTCCACCTCAGAATAGCTGATACCTGATGACTGGTGCTATCTGTTTAGGGCAGCATTGACCTAGCAGGTAGAGTCCCTAGGCATGCCTACCTGACAGTGAGAAAAGCTTCCTTTAGCCATTGCACTCATGTTTGAAAATATCACACCAATTCTTAGCATCACCATTCTACATACTAAACATGAATGATCTACTTGTAGTACAGGTTAAAATTTAATACACTGCAAAATATAAATGGTGTACTTACATCATAAATATGTTGTAATATTCCAATATTTTTACATGGCAAAATAATGTATATATGGGAGTAAATTAATTTTTCCATATCACTTTAAGAGAAGAAGTTAATTGCTTTTATTGCTAGGTGTTTTTGTGTCTTTACAGACATCCTTCCATCGACTAAGGAGTAAAGCCAAGGTCCAGCCACAGAGCTGCTGATTCCAGCTATTGGTCCTCCTGCATCCACACAGCCTCACAAGGATAGGTCGAGAGCATTCATTCCTGCCCCCAAACTTGTATGAAGACCTCATAAACCTCCAATCCTTTCTGTCTGTTCAAATTTAAACACTCTCCTAACTTTTCCATTGATCTGTAATAAGGTATCTGGGGTTTTTTCTGCTTTGATCATCAATGTGTGCACAGAGGCAGCAAAGTAGAGAAGATGAACTTTATTCATTTGGTTAAATGCTTTTCTTTTGGGAAAAAGACATTTTAGGTCAGCCAGCACAAGTAACTGTCTGACCTCAACCAACTTAATGGTGGTAGACTTGATTACAAGAGACACTCAGGAAATATTTGTAAAGAACTGGCTGTCAGCCCAGTACCTCCACATACCCTCACGCATCATCTTCAATGCAGCCTCCAATTTAAGGATGGAAAGATATGTGCGAACAATTTGAGTGATTAGATTAGCCAGAAAAGTAGTTACTGTGCCTATCCTCTGCCATTCACAAGAGAGGCTAGTGTTATTTTTAATAATACTGAAGACTGCCTGGCACTTTTAATGCATGTAAATATTTTGTTTAAAAATACTCATCTAAAAGGCCATACGTGTTTTGGTCATATATCATTCCCCTTTTAAAGTGGAATGTTCAAGGGAATAATGTCTTTGTTATGAACTTAGGCTCTATGGTCAATTGACCTCTACCTAGAGGAAACCACTTGAGGGCACCAAAGGCATTGCTCTTGCTCTGCATCCGTTGGAGGAGGTTATGCTTTCCATCTCATTGTACATTTAGAGGAAGTGGGTGGGGAAGCTAAGGTCTGGGAAAATGACCATAATAATAGTACCTTCTGTTTACATGGCACCTTTCTTCAATTAGCTCAGCATGTTTGGATATGATTATTCAGCTGGGAGCTTCCAATTGTGGGAAATGAGGCACAAGGCAAACACGTGGCCTAGGTGGGACAGAGGGTGAGAATAATTCTTATTCATTTCAAATGCCCATTCATTATTTTTACTCTAAAAAGCTGATGTGTGACCTTTCCTGGCCATTTCCTTAGAAACAATAAGAGAAGTTACAGTCCCAAACCCAAATACATGTAATGGAAAGACTCAGAAGTTTTGCTAGGGAAAAAAAAATCACACTCCTCAGAGCCAAGGAGGAAATAAAATAGACTTATTTTCAACTATATAAGTATAGTTGTAAGGTGACAAGTTGTGTATTCCAATTTTTAAAGGGTGCAATGAAACAACACAGCCTAAATAGTCCTCTGCTACATTTTACTTTTTGTCTCCAAGCAAATCGTCGCAAACTTGTGTTGTAAATCATTCAGCTTTTATTCATTCTCTGTCAAAAATGACCAACAAGTATAAAGAGAAAAATTGAACTTACATTTAAAAAGCTAAATTCTTGTCTCACGTAAGAAAATGCTATGGCAGAGTGTAATGTATTAATTAAGTGCTCCAGCATGATTCAGTGAAGAAACATCATGGCAGAGCATTTAGTTAATAGACAATCAGGTCTGTGGCTTAGTCATCAACGGAGAAGATCACTAGAATGAAAGTTTCCAAAGAGCATTGCTCTGCAGGTGTGGAACTTCCTGCAGAGTCACGTAGTGTCTCACCTGCTAACGAAAGGGCTCATGTGTTCTCCAAGTATTAAACAGGTGACTTTAACCTCTGAATTAGTATGTGGGTACTTACTCACATGTATGTTTGAAGCTGACTGTCCCTTTACAGTTTTAACCCCCAACAGATTTACTCTCCAGGATCATTTGTTTTCACCAAATGCATATTTTTTAACTCAAATTTTAGATGATACTTGAATATGGCTTCCTTTATAGTTCAAATTATCTTAACGTATGTCTGTTATATAAAGGGTTTCTCCATATTAAGGGACTAATATGGTTGCAATTAACTTATTTTCATTATGATAATATACAGTTCAGAGACTCTACATGTCCTGAAATGGAAAGGAATCATATCATGCTTCTTTCTTGCTTGCTTACCTCTTACACTCCTCCACATCATTTTAAATTTGAGAGATGTTAACGATTTATTTAGTTTTATGAAAAAAAAAATATTTATTTTCACCTTATTTATTTGGATGCTTACCCCAAATGTTTACTTTCCAGGACTGGTTCAGATTGACTTTTGTACACTGCCTGTAACAATTGTACATTATGCCCACTCTCAAAATACTATAAGTATATAGGAACTGGCTTTGGGATTGGGGATTTTTAGGGTGTTTGGCTCTCTCCCAGCCCAGATACACAGAAATCTAAAGGTATAAAAACTGAAGTTATAATACCTTAGGCTAATCCATATCATCCAAATGCTATTTAAAATCATTGATTTCTCAAATTAGAAAGCTAGAAAACCAAGCCACAGCAAGGTAAGGTAATGTGCACATATATAGCAAGTGTAAATCCAAATCTCCAATCTAGGTTTTCTAGAATAGCTTTGATTTTGCTTTCCAGAATGTTAAGGAAATAATAAATTAATCTTCATATTCCACATGGATTTTTAACTTCTGGGTAAAAATTAGGATGAAAAGGCCAAGTTTTCTTAAGATAAATGATTAATCAATTTTATTTTATTTCATAAATATTGTTGAGGCTTTACTGTGTGTAGCGTTCTGCTTGACACAGAGATAGAGGCAAAGTTGTGTCTTTAAGAATGCAGAACTAGCTCTTATATTTTCTAAACAGTTTAGAGAAAATAAAGAAAAAATGAACATAACCAGGAAAAATCCATATGCACTATTAAATAAAAAGTGATGTTCCTTTTCATGTAGTTACCCTCTAGAGTTCTTTCATAGGTGAGTGAAATCATATGGTACTTGTCTTTCTTTGAGTGGCTTATTTCACTTAGCATAATGCTCTTGAGGTCTATCCATGCTGTCTCAAATGGTGAGTTTTCCTTCTATTTTTCTTCATTTTTACAGCCAAGTAGTATTCCATTGTGTAAATATACCACAGCTTTTCTATCTACTCATTTACTGAGGGACACTTGGGCTGCTTCCAAATCTTGGTTATTGTAAATAACACTGCAATGAATATAGGGGTGCACAAAATGAACTTACAAGCTAAAATAGAGACAGACTCATAAAGGGAGAGCTGGTTGACAGCTGTCAGGGGGTGGGGCTGGCGGGGCAGTGTCAATGCAGTCAAGGAATTGAACAAAAAAGAAGAAAGAAAAAGCTCATCGACACAGACAACAGTGTGGGGATTGCTTGGGGGACAGGGGATGGAGGAGGTAGAGAGGGTATAGGGGGGATTAAATGGTGATGGAATGAGACTTGACTCGGGGTGGTAAACACACAATACAATATATAGATGATGTTGTTGTGGCATTGTGCACCTGAAACCTTATAGTTTTGTTAACCAGTGTCACCCCAATAAATTAAATAAAAAAAGAAAACTACATGTGAAAGTGATTAGGTAAAAGATTTCATTCAAAATTTGAGAGCTTTAGTCATTAATTTTCATATTTTAAAAAGAATTTTATGAGAATAACTTTAAATAGTATCATATTTCAAATTACTTACTTATCCTACTCACCAGAATTACACTTTCTTATGTCACACATACCATATATCTATTAAAACATGCAGCATTTTTCACTAAAACTGTTGGATGTTTGCCATTCTAATTAATCAGTGACTTCCCTGAAGATAGGGATTTTATCTTATTCATCCTTATATCACATAGCACATGTAAAACTGACAAATTCCTGGTAAATGGATGATGAGAAACTGGGTCAACATATGAATGTTCAAGTGTTCCTATAGGGTCACTCAAGTACAGAGAAGAGAGATACAATGGAAACAGAAAAAGGATAGAAATTTAAGGCTCAACCACATTTAGGTCATTGTGAAAAGAGAAGAAGTTGGAGAAAAATACAATAAACAATCAGCTAGGAAAGGAGGTCATTGGCATTTTGTGTCATGTAAAACAAAGAGAAAAATTTTAGAAGTTAGGGTTGGCAATAATGTTAAAGGTTAAAATGATTGAAAATGTGGTAGTATTAGAACTGTTCATAAATATTCCAGGATTTAGGGAATTACTGAGTGGCCTGATGTTTACCATATAACAGAACATAGAGCTCACTATCTAGTAGGACTACAATTACATCTAGTGTAGAAAGGAAGACCCTAGAAGTGAAGAGGTCTCCGGGAAAAATGAGTAAAAGCCTATTTTTTATCCTAGTAACTTTCTGGGGAAGTTGAGAATCTTCTTTTGAAGTTATACCCTTGAGTTGCCAAGAGCACGCTAAATAAAATGTGGGTAATATTCCAGTTAGTTAGAGAGGAAGTCACTGGCTAAGTTATATTTAGGCCACAATAACAGCCATGTAAAAGAAACTTTTCAGCACAAAAGCAAACTTGCTTACATAGGATACAACCCTCTATTTTCACCAAAGGTCTTGGATATATGATCTGGCAAAGATGAACTCTAATAAATTTAAATTTTCCCATATCCTGTAGAGTTTCCATGTCTTAAATTGGGCACTAAATGATGTCCAAAAGCACCAATTCCAACTCTCTAAGGTAAAAAAAAATATTTTTTAAATAGTATGATCTCTTTCTATAAGATTAGTAAATGGAAACCACTATAAATAGAAGAGAAAACAGCAAGTAAATACTGCATATCTTATGGAATACAGCTACTTAAAGAATCAGAAGAAAACTCTAGAACATCTTTTTTTAAAATATATTTTTATTGATTTCAGAGAGGAAGGGAGAGGGAGAGAAAGACAGAAACATCAATGATGAGAGAGAATCATTGATTGGCTGCCTCCTGCACGCCCCCTACTGGGGATTGAGTTGGAAACCTGAGCATGTGTTTTTGACAGGAATTGAACCTGGGATTCCTTCAGTCAGCAGGCCTATACTCTATCCACTGAGCAAAACCAGCTAGGGCTCTAGAACATCTTGAATTTAACTTTCCAATCAATCTGAGAAGATATTGCATCTATGAAATTAGAAAAAGAGCGACTCAAAACAAAAAGAAGTTACAAACATGATTGACAAACAGAAAAGTACAATGAAAGCAGTGAGCTATTTAGAAGAAAAATTTAAGATTAGAGAACATTTTAAAAGTTACTTAAAAAAATCAGTCAGACAATAAATACAAAGAAGTTAAGCGAATAATACAGAAATATAGAACAGCACCATCAAATGTAGTCATAATAGAAATTTCAAAAGGAGTAAATGAGGAAAAGACATAATAAAAAAAGGGGGAGGAAATTTCCCTGTTTTTTTAAAAGTTGATATTTAAGTGTAAAGGGCTCCTAACAAACAAACAAACAAACAAAAAGGTCATTTTGATGAAAAAATAACCCCATCCAGCAATATTTTGTTACTAGACATATTATGGGAAAATTTTTTAAATTATTTCTAGAATAAAAAATACTCTACAAGTATTCAGTCAGAAAATGAAATGAACATTTACATAGGAAAATGGGAAATGATATTGTTAGTTTATAAAAGAAGAAATATAAGTAGCCAATCAACATATGGAGAAAGATGGATTCAACCGAGTGAGTATTTCGTCTTACATTGGAGTAAATTAAAACAGTGTAATCAAGAGTACTGTTATCAAAAGTACCTGGAGATGTGTACTCTAAAACATTTTGGGGAGTATAAACCAGGATAAATGTTTGTATGACAAGTTAATTCTTTTTGTAAAATCTGACAATATTTCTATTTTCTAGAAATTATAGGAAGGAAAAAAATCATTTATATGTGCAAACATCAAGCCACGAGAATATTCAGCAAAAAAATATAACAAGAACATATCATCAGAAACAAATAGAATATCTAAATTTTGTCCTTTAGGTAAAGAGAGTATAATCATAAATAACACACTGTATATGTGTCATGTATATGCGTACATGTTTAAATGAATAGAAAAATATTCACAAATTTTTAAAAGTTTAAAATATGTGAATAATATATTTAAAGTTATATTTATATCTTCCTAGGATGAAAAAGCCATTAAGTTCCCATTTGTTTTTTGGATAAGTTCCCCTAGCCAACAACCTTCCTTATCATGGGCACCAGGCACACTCCTCTTTTTTTCTAAGGCTTTAGTTCTCTACCAGCCCACAGAAATATTTAAACAAGCCAGTCACATCCTCTTGGTACTATAAAGCCTTCCTCCTTTGGTTGTTCACTCTCTTTTGAGTGAAACCCCCATATGACCATGTGTCTCAAATGGTGTCCTTCTTCTCTGGGTCATGAGGAGATATGGCTAATAAACTGTTATTAAAGTCATCTGTACAGTGTCAATGTCATGTGTTTGGCCATCCCCAAAATCATAGGGTGGGGATTCCTCCAAGAAGGTGAAGAGGTGGCAAATTAAACAAAAAGATTAAAGGCATAGATGAAATTAAGGATTGAAGAAGCAGTGTCTTAGAGCAGGAACAAGCTGATGAACTCTAACAGATAGATAAATGAGTTAATTTTGATAAGAGGAGAAAGGGACAATAAAATCGGTAATGATCCAGCTGAGGCCTTGCAGGATGGCTTGGTCTTGTTAGTAAAGTAGCAGACAATACCATCTGCTGAGATCAAGAGGCAGTAATGAGGGTCGGGGCTTAAGTTAATCCATTAGGATATCTTTGTTTACAAGTAGAAGAATTACCAACTAATCATAATGTCCAGGCAATTAATTATCTCACATAATAAGGAGCTTGGAAGCAGGCAATTCCAGGATGGGTTCAGGAGGTCAACAAATATCAGGATACGGGCCTGTCGCCTTTGAAACTTTCTCCACCTTCTCCTGAAAGTGATAAGATGGCTGTTGAATCACAGTTTCACATGACAGCTACAAAAAAGAATGAGTATATATAGGAAAAAACACCCACATTTACATGTTCTCCTGAATATAATATATATATATATATATATATATATATATATATATATATATATATATATATATAGTCTTTTTCAGAAGGCACTAGCAAATATCCACTTAATCTCATTGGCCAAAATTGGTCAGCAGCTACCCCAAGACCACAAATGAGTAAAAAAACAAATGAAATAGCATTACTGGCTTAGACCAAGCATGATTTTCACTCTGGAGTTGAGCATTTTACTTCCTGAATAAAAGAGGGATTCCATTAGCAAATAACAAAGGGTAAAATAGTTCAGGGCAAGCAACTTACATGGATTGTTCAAGGAAATAAGAACAAATTTTGTAATAGCAGCTGTGGATGATGCCATAAGAAGTCCATAAAACATCAATGAAAGGATTAGTAGGCAACACTGAAGATGGAAAATCATGAATTTATAGAGAACATTATAGTCTAGTTTTGTGACTTTCATTGGCAATCCTATCTAATAAAAGAGTAATATTCAAATTAACCATCACTCCGCTACACCCACAAGCCATGCCAACAAGCCAATCAGGAGCGAGTATGCAAATTAACCCAACCAAGATGGCTACAGCCAAGGAGAGAGCAAGAGGGAGGCTTGGGTTTCCCCGGCGATGGAGGAAGCCAAGCTTTCCGCACACCCTGGCCAGCCCAGGCCTCCGCTTAAGGCTACAAAGTTTCAATTATAGAAGAGAAATAAATCCCAACAAAAATGGCAGCAGCCACGGAGCTGGAGAGAGCAGGAGGCTAGGGTTGCACCCTATGATGGAGGAAGCCAAGCTTCTGCAGCTCTGGCCTGCTTTGGCCTCCACTTAAGGCTACAAAGTTTCAATTATAGAAGATAAATAAATCCCGACAGAAATGGCTACTGCCACGGAGCGAGCAGAAGGCTTGGCTCCGCTCCAGGCTACAAAGTTTCAATTGTAGAAGATAAATAAATCCCAGATACCAGGGCCTCCACTTGGGTCGCCGGGGGGTGTGGCCAGCCTGCAAACCACCACAGGCCCCTCGCCCAGGCCGCCCCACACCCCAAGGGAACCCCCACCCTGATCCGGGACACCCTTTAGGGCAAATCAGCTGGCCCCCACCCATGCACCAGGCCTCTATCCTGTCTAATAAAAGAGTAATATGCAGATTGACCATCATTCCAACACACAAGATGGCTGCCCCCATGTGGTCAAAGATCCTGCCCCCATGTGGACACAAGATGGCCACCACAAGATGGCCAGCAGGGAAGGGCAGTTGGGAAGGACCAGGCCTGCAAGGGAGGGCAGTTGTGGGCGATCAGGCCAGCAGGAGAGGGCAGTTGGGAGGGACCAGGCCTGCAAGGGAGGGAAGTTGGGGGCAATCAAGCCTGCAGGGAAGGGCAGTTAGGGGTGACCAGGCCAGCAGAGAAGGGAAGTTGGGGGCAAACAGGCTGGCAGGGAGCAGTTAGAAATCAATCAGGCTGGCAGGGGAGTGGTTAGGGGGTGATCAGGCTGGCAGGCAGAAGCGGTTAGGGGCAATCAGGAAGGCAGGCAGGTGAGCAGTTGGGAGCCAGCAGTCCTGGATTGTGAGAGGGATGTCTGACTGCCCGTTTAGGCCGATCCCACCAGGATTGGATCTAAACGGGCAGTCAGACATTCCTCTAGGCGTCCCAGATTGGAGAGGGTGCAGGCTGGGCTGAGGGACACCCCCCCGCCCCTGTGCACGAATTTCATGCACCGGGCCTCTAGTCCTATATAATAAAAAGCTAATATGCGAATCAACTGAACAGCAGAATGACTGGTTGCTATGATGCACAATGGCCACCGGGGGCAGATGCTCAACACAGGAGCTGCCCCCTGGTGGTCAGTGCACTCCCACAGGGGGAGGACTGCTCAGCCAGAAGTCAGCGTTAAGGAGTGGACCTAAGCCATCAGTTGGACATCCCCTGAGGGCTCCCAGACTGCAAGAGGGCACAGGCTGGGCTGAAGGACCCCCCATCCAAGTGCACTAATTTTGTGCACTGGGCCTCTAGTATATAATAATCTAGGAATCCAAAGTAAATATGTGGAGCATCAAAAGAAACAATAATGCCAATACATTTATAAAAAAGTTTGATCATGAAGTCCAGAACTTTCGAAGGTAATGGACATAGCCATGCCTTGCAAGAATTGAGGGGAGAAAAGCATAGTTCTGGACATTTGGAAATCAGGATTTTAAAAAATGGTATGAACAGATAGGATAAAAGAAATGGAAAAATTTTAGTAGGAAAAATAGAAACCAAATTCACTGACATTTGGAACCATTGTACCTCTAAGTGTAGACATGACAACGAGAGTCTGAGAACATATGGATATAAATGCAGTGGATGTAAAAACGTTGAGAATACCAGAAGGATATTTTTTGAAGCAGTGAGAGAATGGAAGAAATAATTTTTCTTTTGCCTACATTGTTCTGTATTCCCAGTTAGACTGTATTTTTCTTGCAGGTCTGAGAGCATACATTACATTTCTTTCTCATGCTAATTTAGGAAGAGGAGTTGAGGAGGTGTGGTGGCTGTGATGGTGGAAATAGTCCCATGGGTTGCTCAGATTTCACAGGTGTCAAATTTCAATGGTTACATTAGTCTTGCACAATAAGGTTTTAAGTACTATTTACAATCAGAAAATAATTCCATATTTTAATTGGGTTGGAGGTATTATACCTGGATACAAGTTTTTCCCTTGTAGTTTCAAATTACACTTTCATCATATCTCCCAATGGTGCATTTCCTCCAGATTCCATCAATGGCTATGCCTAGAATATGCAAGTGCTTGTAGATAGATGCAAACCATTCTGCTGAATGCCAGCTCCTTTCCTGGTATCAAAATGGCATTTATTGTACTTAGTTTAAAAACAGGAGGCTAAAAATAATGCCAAACAATAGTCAAGAGGCTTGACTAAATCGTGATATTGGTGCAAAGTAATATTCTATAGCCATAGTACAATATTAAAAATATGTATTAGCATAAAAAAGCACAATGTAATATTAAAACTACTTTTATGCATAATAAGAACTCGGGGCCCAGTGCACGAATTCATGCACGTTGAAAGGAACTATGGGCTGTGAGGCCGGGGTGGGCACAGGGGTGGGTCTTGGCCCATCCTCTGCTCCCCTGCCCAGCCCCTCCCACCACAGCCTTCGGTCCCCTGCTTCCACCATCGCCGCTCCCATACGCTGCCAGCACCGGCCCGCTTGCACCCGCTGACAGCACGGAGCGATTGGGGACAGCACCAGCAGTGGGCACAAGTGGGGCCAGCCCCATCAGCGGGTGCGAGCTGCGGCTGCTGCCCCAATTGCCTCTCAGGAGCAGGGGGAGTTGGAGAAGCCCTCAGGGGTGATCAGGACTGGTGCCACTGCTTGTACCTGCTGATGCCGCCAAGTGATTGGGACTGGTGCTGGGCGCCGGTAGTGGGTTCAAGTGGCAGCTCCAGAGCCAGCAGCAGGTGTGAGTGCCTGGTGGGACCGCAGCACGCATGAGCAAAGAACTCAGTAACCACCAGAGGCTCACCCAGTCTGGAGCCCCTGCTTACCTGCTCCACCATACTGCTGTGGCCAATGCCTGCCATGTTCCACGCTCTGCCACCTACTGCCGACACCCGCCATGTTCTGCGCGCACCCCCTGGTGGTCAGCACATGTCATAGCGACTGGTTGTTCGGTTGTTCCTCAGTTCAGTCTATTTGCATATTAGGGTTTTATATATATAGATGTGGGTGATTGTCAAAAAAAATGTTTAGGATTTTATCATTTTTTCAAAGTAAATATGTTTATTCGAGGAATAACTATTGTATAATGAATTAAAATAGACCTAAGGCAAACGGTCCTTTTAAAAAAGAGGATGGTGGACCTGGAGAGGAAAAAAATGAGAATTGTTGGGGTTAATCTTCTCAGAGCACTAGGCTTTCTCTCCCCACCTGCATACCCTCCAACTAGTTACGCTTTCTCCCCTCCTTTTCCACTTCCACCCCTCTTTTCTTCTCTCTCTCTCTCCTGCCAGATAAGTAGTGAGATTGGCTTCTGAGTCACCACAATTCATCTCAATGTATTTCCTGTTTGGGACTCAGGCCTGGAGATCTGGGCACAGCCTGATTCACACAGTGTTTTAAATAAATATTAACCCAGGCTTTTCCAAGTCCCTCAGGCCATTGCCCTTCACCCCTTCAGAAAGTGTGTGCTTCATCATCCTGTGGATGCCTTCTAAATTGCCTAATTAAAAACACTCCACACTTGGTCAAGAAGATTGGAAGGGCCGAGCCCATCACAGCTAGGAGGGTCACTTGGTTGGGGCTCTGTGGAAAGTCCATAGGGAAGCTGAAGCCTGCTCCCCCGCCTGGTGACTGGACTTCCCTAGGACAAGTATCGGTACCACTCATTTGTCTTCCCCACCATCACCACACTAGTACCCTGTACGAGTATGTGAATAATCCAAAACACCCCAGGCCCAGGATACTTCCTTGCCCTGCTACTCTTCTGGTTTGTCTTGCTGTTTTCTCTACATTCTCAGGCTTCTTTTGAAATGTCAGTGATTCTCAAATATCATTTCTCAGTAACTCCAAAACCATTTGCTTTCAGGACTACACTCTGTCCTACCTCCTACCAACAAGGAGAAGAATTCTAAGCATAGGTCTCTCTCCAGATGCATCAGTATTCTACTAGATCTCCTTCGAGGCCCGTGGCATCTTCTGAGAGCCCACCCAAGGTTCTGCACTCCTTATTTCTGAAGCCTTGCTTCTACAACCTTATTCAGAGGCAATTCTTGAACTACTGGAGCCACTTTACTTGGACGTGTGAGGAAGTTTGTCCCATGAGGCAGACCATACCTAATGACTGATGGATCAGTATACTAGTAAAAGCCTAGCACCTTTGTTTGGAGCAGAACACGTTTTGTGGTGCAATTCATTCTCCAGAATTCCCCTGGGCATTAGAGGAGGCTGAGACCCCACCTCAGACTGCACTCTTGATTGACTTCTCTTCCTTCCCTATTCAGCTTCCATCACTCCTGGAAGCACTTCTTTAGTAAATCACCTGTGCATGAATTTTCATCTGACAATCTCCTGGGGCATCTGATCTAAGACCCTCCTGGTCTTGAAGTTTATTTAACAACAGGCAGTTGTTAAACATGGTCACCTACAGATGGCCCACATGCACCTTAAACTCAAAAACAGAATTTATCTTTTCCTCCTAATCCTGCTTTCCCTTCCTTATTCCCTAATTTACAAATGACCCACGTCATCTAAGACAGAAACAGGGGTTATTCTAGGTGTTTTCTCCTCTTCAACCGCACATTATCCTACTCAATATCATTTCTTGAATGTCTTCTTGTCTCCATTACCACTGCCATTATGTGTTTTAAGTGTCTTTTTTTTTTTTCCTCATTTCTCAACCTTCACTTAACTCTTAATGCTACCCAGAAGCCAAGATTTAATTATCCTTTCACCAGAAACCCCCATTCCTTTTAATCTCTTTTCTTCTGTTACATCCACAAATGTACTACTTTAAGTAAGTGCCACACTGTTTCATCTCTTCTTTCATATAGCTGGGTACTGCTGGGAAAATATCACTCAATGTTATATATGAGCCACCACAAATTGGTAATTTCCAATCCCAAACTTCATTCATTTAGAATGTGAGATGTCTACTCTATAACCAATCCAATCCCAGTCCCAAACCTGTTGCCTAGGTTCTTCTTTTTCCTGACATATATTTTGTTTTCTCAATTTTCACAAACCCCATTTTTATTATTATTTTTTTTTATCTCAAGAAAAGGTCTATTTTATTTATTTATTTATTTTTGAGAGAGAGAGAGAGAGATATTTGTTGCTCCACCTATTCATGCATTCATTGGTTGAATCTTGCCTGTGCCCTGACCAGGGATCAAACCTGTAATGTTGGGGTATTAGGACAATGCTTTAACCAACAGAGCTACCTGGCCAGGGCAAAGTCTATCTTATCTTAAAAACACAAACACACATGCACACACCACGCACTGGCATGTACACACAACACATACCAAACAAATAAATAAACCAATCCTTCTCATAACTCTGCATTACACTTTAATGACTGTCTTAATTGCTTTTCACTCTGAATGATCCAGTAGTTTAAAAAAGCAAGACTGTCTCCACTAGATAGCTTCCATCACTCTGTGGTTATATTTGTGAAGTTTTAGCATTTCACCTTTTCCATTTAAATCTTTGACCCATTTGAATTTATTCTGGTGTAAGGCTATTCAGAAAGCCATCCATTTTTAAAAATTTTTATTTATTTTTTGCCATCCATTTTTTTAATGTAAATCAGTAATTACATCACTATTGATTAATTCCATCTCTTCCATAGTTATTCAAAATTTGCCTAATTCCTCCTCTGTAAAATGGGGATAATAACACCTGCCTTATATAGTTAATATAAAACTTAGTTACAGGAAGAGCTTAGAAGCATGTCTAGCACACAGAAAATATGCAATATATTTAGCAATTGTTGTGCATGCATAACATGACTTTCAGTTTATTTGTGAATGATATCTATATATATTAAAGGCTAATATGCGAAGTGTCCCTACAACCATCTGACCAGTCGCTATGATGCGAACTGACCACCAGGGGGCAGACACTCAATGCAGGAGCTGCTGTGACATGCATTGGCCATTTACAAAGAAACAGCACTGCGAACCTGGTGCCAACAAAGCAACACTTGGCTTCCCCCAAATGGTGCACAGGCCCTGCCACCACCCCAGAGCGACACCCCACCAAATTGCAGCCAATGCTGCCAAGACCACATGGTGCAAAATGAGGCCCACAGCCCAGCCCAGCCTAGAAACAATTGCTGTGGGCGCCGGGTAATGACATCATGTAGCAACGACCGGCTTCCTCTCCCTAGTGACTAGCCTCCTTGCAATTTCTTCAGCCCAGGAACACGACTTGCTTTATAGCCAGGTGCAAACATTTTACACTTTAACCAAATGTCTGTGAAGTGTTTTCCCATGCCTCATCTCATTTGATCCTCACAGAAGTCCTGGAGTCGGTAGATAATAGACTTGATGGAATCCTCTTTTCTTTTCATTAGCAAGAAAATGGAGATTTAGAAAGTTTAGAAACTTGACCCGACTGAAAAGAAGTAAGAAATGGTGGACCTTGAAAAATTACTTCAGGTTTTCTCAGTGTGCAGAATATACTCAAACACTGCTGCAGTTAAATATTTTACCCTTTGTTCTCCCTGCATGATCTACAATAATAATCTGCTTCATGTTGATATTTACTGCTGTGTTGCTGACAATTATCTGAAAGAGAAGTTGGGGTGCTTCACTGGGCTGGAAAACGTTTAGCTAAATCAGAAAGCAGGTCTAATTAAGCAAGTTTATTCTATATATATATAAGAGGCTAATTGACTCATGCATGCACGATACCTATAAAGCTCTCACTGGCGCCATTCGCACGCATGTGTTTCCATCTGTCATTGTTGATGGTGAATTCGGTTGATACTTCTATTATAGAGAAAGGGTGAATAGCGAAATTAAAATACTTCTTCTAATTAATTTCCTTTCAATGTGCACGAATCCATGCACTGAGCCACTAGTTCTTATATGTCAATTTGTGGACAATGTTCCTATTATTAATACTCTTTTTACAGTTTTCCTGGCATTAGGTATGGGTATTTTCTTACTGAAATCATTTTTGCTTGCTAAAAAACAACAACAAAAAATAAAGCAAAACATGGGGCATTTCTAACATATAATTAACTTTAGGAAGCTCTAATGTTTTAATATTTTTGAGTTTTCTTATCAAGAAAATATTTAACACATTTAAATCTTATTAATTTTTTAAACATTTAAATTTCATTAATTCTAATCATCTATTTAAATATTCTATTTCTGGACTCATATTTTTTCCATTGATCTATGTTCCTATTTCTATACCAAGAACATATTTTAATTGTGGTTGCTTTGCATCACTTTTTTGATATTTCTTGTGCAATTACCCTCTATTTACCTTCATTTAAAAAAAATCATGTGGCTGCCCTGGCCAGGTGGCTCAGTTGGTTGCAGCATTGTCCTATACACATAAAGGTTGTGGGTTCGATTCCCAATTGAGACACATACCTAGGTTGCAGTTTCGATCTGTGTGCAGGAGTCAATGATTGATGTTTCTCTTTCCCATTGATGTTCTCTCTCTCTCTCTCTCACCCTTCCTCTCTCTAAAATCAATAAACATATTCTTGGGTAAGAATAAATGCATTTTAAATATCATTTATGTGGCTGTTTTTAAGTATTTCCTCTGGCAAATAAATGTTAAATTCAGTTTATCAAAGTCCATTTAAAATCTCTTTGATATTTATTAATATTGTGTTACATTTATAGGCATGGCATTCTTGCAACCTTTAGTGTTATTATTGTTAAAAATAGAATACCACAACATTTATTATGATTTGCTTGTATTCTTCATTAGTCTTTCATAGTCCTTTTAAACATATTTCCATATATGTCAAGTTGTGTTTATTTTCTTTTATTGTATTTGGAAAATAAATGTTTCTTTCATTATAATTTTAGATTCTACCTTTGCCTTCTGGGATGTAATAAGCAGTTAATTTTGTTTTTTCCAGTATACAGCTACCTTACTATACTCTTGTGTTAGTTGTCATAATTTTTAGTTATCATCAAGAGTGCTTGAAAAGAATGTATAGTCTTCAATAGCTGAATTCAGTTTTTATATATTTGGTTTAAGCATATGAAATTGCCAGTTTTTAAATGTTTAAAGAGTCACAATTTCAAATGGATATGTATGTATCTACAACAATATCTATATCTGTCAGTCTTATGTAAATCCTCGCTGATTGGCTATTACTGGAATTGCTTGCCTCTATGGGTGGATCCCAAACCTTAATAAAAGGGGTAGCAAGGCCTGAGCGGGGTGTAATCCTCCCACTTGAGTTGGGCTCCCGCGTGGCCTCCAATATCGCCAAATTAATATTTTTCTAGTCTCATTTGTGTGCGGCCTCCTCAAGAACCCGAATCCAGAACCTGAACCCTGAACCACGTGGGATGGAAAGGGGTTCCCTTTCATATTTTTTCTTCTTCTGATTATTGTGGCTAGGACTTGCAGTGTTATGCATAATAAGAGTAGTGAAACAGACATTCTTGTCTTGTTTTTTGTTTTTTTATCTTAAGGGAAACACTTTTAGCTTTTCCCCATTGAGTGTAATGTGAACTGCGTCTGTTATATATGGTCATATATTGTTTGAAGTATGTTCCCTCTATTTCCACTTTGCTGAGAGTTTTTATCATAAATATTTGCCAGATTTAGTCAAATGCTTTTCCTGTGTGTGTGTTTTTTTCTCGATTTAATTTAGCTGTTTATGTTCTCTTGTAGCTCAGTGAACTTCTTTAAGATGATTCTTTTGAATTATTTTTCAGACACAGATTGCTTTTTCTTTAGGGTTGGTTGCTGAAGATTTGTTTTGTTCCTATTGTGTCATATTTCCTTGATTTTTCATGCTTCTTATAGCTTTGTGTTTATGTCAGCACGTTTGAAGAAGCAGTCATCCTAGTCTTTATGGACTGGGAGCCCACAAACCTTTTCTATAAATATGCATGCTCCACTCCTCATCCTTCCTCCCAGGGGAAGTGTTTCAGGGTTGTGCACCTTCTCCTAATCTTGCAAAGCCATGTAATTCACCATAAACCCCCTTTTCCCTAGGTCAGTGCCCTCAGTGGCCTGAACATTATGTTCAAACTCCACTTCTCTCACATCAGGGTTGTAACCATTTTTGCAGATCCGTGCCTACTGAGAGCACTACCCTTTTCATTGTCCTCATCTGCCCCCAGGCTTTCAAACTCAACACTTCACTCCAGGTGAAGTGCCACAGAGCAGATCTCCTGGGCAATTCCTCAAAAGCTTAGAGATATTGGATGCATGCTTCACTCTCTCTTTCTCTAGGGGAAATATCTCAGGCTAAGGAGATCTCTCTCAGTGGTGTCCTGAGAGAGCTTGGGGAGGCCACACATGGATTAAGTGAAACTGCTTTTTTTTTACCCATTTCAATAAGCTTGTTATTAGATGTGTGCTTATCTGTGATGCTGTATTCTCCTAATTGGATTCTGGAATTCTAACAAAGGTATTTTGGTCCATACATTGATATCAAATCAATGTTTCTGTGGGAGAATAAGGGCTGGAACTTCCTAAACGACAGGCTTACTAATCACCCCAAAATATACTTTTATATCTCAAAATTTCTGTGTGATTTATTTTACTCTTTTATCAAGTGTTTTTAATATCAACTTTTTGCTCTGAAGTCCCTTTTTAAGTTTAAAACATTTTTACTTAATAGCTCTACCATATGACACTTTTGAAGACTTTATCCTATCAACTCTCACTCCGGGAAATTTATTTTCTTGTTTTTCGTCATTTTTAGACCAGGTACTCATTGTTCTAGGACAGTGGTCAGCAAACTCATTAGTCAACAGAGCGGCAAACCGCGGCTCGCGAGCCGCATGTGGCTCACGAGCCGCAGTTTGCTGACCACTGTTCTAGGAGATTTATCTTGGAGAACCTGAGGGGTTTAGGTTAAGGATATGTACTGATAGGTTGGTTTTCATTTGATTCTGCCATGTTTCACAGGATATTACTGCACAAAACCTCTTTCCATCTTAACTTCTTGATATAAGGATTCTCACAACTAATAAAAATCAGTTCCCAAATAAATACAAATTCATGCTATGAATTCATAGGGAAGATTTTATTTCTTTTTCAAGTTTGGATTATTTAGCAATGATGTCATAATATTGATGGTACACTTTTTCTAGCCCATTGTTTACTTGTACTTTGAGGATCAGTAATATATATATATTGTAACTGATATATATATCAGTTACAATTTTTTTACTTCATGTGGATTCCAAGGTTCATCTCTGGATCTTGTGTAGGCATAGGTTCAATCCCCTTAAGGAAGGTACAATTTTAGCTTATATATTAATTCCCCTTATTTCTTTCCTTTTTCATTCCTTGTTTTCTTCCTTCATTTCTTCCTTTCTTTCTCTCTCTCTCATTCTCCTTTATTGGCTAGGTAATACAATCATGTGGTATATATTTTGAATATATAAAAGGGTATACTATTAATAATAAGTCACTCCCTATCCCTGAGGTCTCCTTATCCCGTTTCCTCATCAGAGGCAACCCTTACTATCAGTTCTTTATGTATTCTTCCACAAATAGTCTATGTACATACATGTGGTTTTTTCCATCAGTATGTCATCACATAATACATAGCCTTGTGTACCAATTTTTTCTAATAAAAGTATACTTTTGGAGGTCATTTTCCACCCTCTCTATAAAGAGCAGTCAATATTCTTCCTAATGGGGTGACAATATTTCAATATATGCACACAATATATACTATTAATGTTTTTAATAATTTGCTTTTACAACATACTGCAATGAGTACCTTGTATATAATCCCTTTTACCCATATACAACCATATACAAGTATATTGTAGAATAATTCTTATAAATATCAGAAATTCAAGAAGGTGCCTATTTTCCCATATTGTCACAAACATAGTTTGTTAATAGATATAGATTTTTACCAACGGGTAAAAATGTTGTCTCGTTGGGATTTTACTTTTATTAACAAGATTGAGCTCTGATATATAAGTTTTAATAATCCTTCTCTTTTATTTTCATAAACGTTCTGCAAACTTCGTATTTTTACACTTTGGCCTTATTGGTAGTGGTTGTGGGACTTTTGTTGAATCAAAGCAGCTAAGTCTCATCATATGTGCACATCAAGTAGTAACATTATTTTACACAGGGCCATTCTCAACAGTAATAGATCAAATAGTAAATCTGTTTATGTTAGACCTACTTAAATCTCCTTATTGGCTTCTTATCAACAAAAATAAACTCAAACATCATAAAATGGTAATATAAAGCCCTCTGTCATTTGAGCCCTACTTATCTTCATTGCAAGCTTTAGCCGTTGGCTATTTCACATTTACCACTCTTGCAACACCAAATTGCTTCATGCACCACACTGTTTTTCCAATGCCGTATCCCATTTCTAAAATAAATTTCTCTCAGTCCTTGTTTCAGTTAGCAACCTCACATTCTCTACCTGTCCACACTCATGGCCTTTTCTGAGTTTACGTTTACTCAGCGTCTATGATACAGTTAATCTATAATCTCCTCTAGGAAGGAGGTTCAGTTATAACCTCCTCTGACCTCTTAAGGCAGAGTTTGGTGTCCCTGTTCTGTACACCCAAATTACCTATTTTAATTATTAAAAAAAACTAGAATAACCTTTCCAAGGGATAGAGAATTGGAAAGTATGGTAGGATGAAATGAGTACAGTGGTATTCTCTTCTCCCTAACCACTCCCTGCCCTTTAGCAAACACACTGTTGTTCAGGTTTATTTTATTTGAAAGTGGTCAAACCACGTAGCAGTGGAGACTAGGGCTAAAAAAGGGAGTGTCTGTGTGTGTGTGTTCAGGAGGTCATAGAGTACACACATAAAATAAACATCTATAAATAAAAAATGCACACAAAATTAATTGTTTCAGAATGTGACAAAGTATTTTCAAAGCTTGAGCATATTTGTGCCTCTCCAGAAATGGGGACTATTTATGAACTAGATTAATAAGTGTTGATTAGAAATCATCACAATGATGTGATTAATATTTTGAGCAGTACTTTTAAAAAAGTTTTTTCCAATGTTGAGATGATTCAGCTGTTTCAGAAACTAAACAATGAAAGTATGAACAAGTGTGTAAGAATGCTCTTCTCAGATGATTAAAGCCCTGATTTTCTGTTATTGCCAGTATTATACTAGTATATACCCCCTTCATAAGTGCTCTGTTGGGCAGTCAGTCAACAAAATATTGAAAGTCTGTCTAGACTCTACTTGTGCTGAGAATTCCAGAAAATAGATAGAATTCTTAGAAAAGAACTGTAAACAAATTTTAGATTTTTCTGAACAGGGTGAAAGGAGATATTGAATTGCATTGAAAGATAGTGTAATTATGAATTGTAATTTTTCAATGAAAGACTAACAATATTTTATAATCATAATCATTATATGTTGCTGAAAATACCTTGGTAACACGGTAAATAACTATTTATTGAGGTTAAAAATATGCTATGTCTCCTTTTCACTCTCCTGTTATCATGGCTGAAGATATTTAATTCAGAATGCTGGGCCTGAATCTTCTCTTTTTAGATTGTCTGATCTCAATGAGTTCTTGTTTAAAGCATATCAGAAAAAAAGAGGAAAGAGAGAATCCCCAGGCTCAGGACAGTGGCTAGTTTCCTACATTGTAGACAAAATATATTTCTAAATCCTAGTCTAAGTAACCAACCCTTTTAGGCAGGACACTTGATTATAAGAGACAGAAACACAATTTTAATCAACATAAGGAAAAACAAAGTGGAAAAGAGATATTTTGCTTTGTTTTCTTTGTTTTGTTTTAATACTACTGGGGGCTTCCATAATCAAACAGAGACTTAAACAACCAAACTCAGAAAACATGAATTCAGGCAGTTCTGGTCATTGGGCAATGAAAACCAGGGATCCAATGTTGTCAGCTCCTTCTCTCTTCTTTCTTCTCTTTCATCTCTGCTTCTCTTCACCTATTAATTTTACTCTTTCTTATTATAAATCTTCGTCTTCACACAGTGGGAGAAATTGACTCTAGCAGCAAGGGAGTCACAACATTACAGCCCCAGACCAGAAACAAACAAACAAACAAACAAACAAAAACAGAGTTATTTCTCCTTACTCCAGGTAAAAATACTCCTGGAAAGGAATCCCACTAGTTAGGCTCAGCTTGAGCCCCATGCTCACCACCTGGATAAGTCACCCTGACTAGGAGGGGATTACTATGATTGTCCTGACTTGTGTTGTATCCACTCCTTTGATTAATCACTGACCTTTGACGAAAGCTTTGGTCAAGGGGTGGAGGTATCTATAAGGACCACGAGGTGGGAGGTAGAGAAGGGGCCATTGTTAACCATAGAAAAAGGGAGGGTTTTAGGCACAAAAAAAGATATCAGCCTCAGTAACCACCAACATAACACTGATGTTTATGGGACTTTACATCCTTGGTTCTAACAGTTCTGACAAATGAACTTTGTGAACTTACAAGTGAGGGACCGCCTATATCTGAAAAATTACTCAAGGGGAAAAAAGACAATGGTTATGGGAGAAAGTGCATCATGTCATTTGTCATCTGTTTTCCCCTTAAAGAACAGGCGTGGCTTTCCTTTGGGTTTTTGGTCTTTCCAATGAGGTTGCTTCCTTAGTTGATAGGACAAAGTCAGTGCCCTTAGGTCAAAGCCTGATTGTCAGTCTGATTGTCAGCATTAATAAGGACCTTTAGAGTACAATCTCTCCTATTCTCTGAGGATTGAAGAAGAAAAATATTTACTTTTAACAGGGTATAAAACCTATTGGTTATCTTATTCAGATCAATGTTAAATACCCATAATATCAAAGTTTAAATTCCCACCATACAAATAGTGTATGCTATATATACTCTCTATTTTACTCTCTTCTAAAATACTTGCCTTAAGGTTTACATTAGAATACTTCCTATGATGATATTTTATAATAATTATTCTTATACTAGATAAACATGTTTTTCTGTTAGACAATCACTATGTGGAAAAATGTGTATAGTGTATTTGTTTTTTATATGAATGAATGAATTCACCTCAAAAACCATACTGTGCTTACTTAGCCACTAAGTCTTGCCTTAGGGCACCTGAGAACATCATCAGTTCTGAAGAAAGATATATAGGAAAGGTTACTCAGATTTTTTTTTTTTTTTGGCAGAGAGCTCTGGAAATATTTTTTTAAAGTCTTCATGGAATTACTTTACAAATGTCAAAAAAATAAGGAATCAGACATGGAAATTTTATCAAAATGCAAAGTTCAACAATCATAACTGAAATACAGTTTATAACAGCTACCAGATTCTCAGCAACTTCCTAATGAAATATTCACAGAAAAACAGTTTACTTTTTAAATTTGTAAAATGAAAATGCCTTTCTTCTATGCTTTATTTTCTTTCCCCTCACGGTGGAAGAATGTGAGATTTCATAACAACAGACACTCAGCTCGCTTTTGATTGAGTCATGTGATCCAAATGTTTCACTATGTTGAAAAAGAGAATTGGACAAGAAAATGGTCTTCCTATTATTGACATTCGTCATATTCTCACTGGAGTATCTGAGGTGACAGCATGGTCATCACAAGGTGTCAGGTTCTGTGCTTTAGCCATAACCACTCACTGAACTAAGGGTTTTGCACTGGGGACACTTGATGTACGCAGTGTGAAACAGGCCAGACTTCAAGTAACCTCCGACTTTTACTGGAACTGATCTCAGACTTACAGCTTAGAGGAAGCAGGCTGCAAACCTTGACCCGTCTGTCTTCAACTTTATGAAATGCTTCTGTGGGACACGGACATGAATGTTTGTTATTTTCTTAGCTGACGGTGAGAAACCCACTTAGATTTACATCTGTTCTGTTGCAAAGCTAAATTTAGCTTCATTTTGACAGTTTATTTTGGCCCTAAAGTATTTCCTTTAGTCAGATACCTTTAACTGTCCAACTCACCCCATTGGCATGGTTAGAGCATTAAATGGAATTAAAGATTCACAAGCTCATGTGACTATCATTTCAATTCAGAGAGAAATTTGACCTCTGGAAGTTAAAAATGGACTTATTTCATAAATAGAGTTACTGGTAACTCTTGTGCTTTAATTTTAAATAACTGTCTCATGTCCATATACATCTCCCCCAACTTTTAGGCAAACCTCTTGAAATTCATAATTTCAGAAAATATGTTGGGGAAAGCTACTGAAAGTATCCAAATGAATGAGTGTCTTGAGATTTAGTAATGTTTTTTAAGTTCAGAGAGGCAGTAAATAAATGGAATTACTATATATTAAACATCTCAATGTTAATTTCTCATGTTGTGATACACATATTTTTATAACTAGCTGAGATGGAACAGTGAGTGAAGAAAAAAGGTATGAAATTCAAAATCAGAAACTTCCAGTTCCAGCCCTGTCATAAAGTCATATGTCATTTAGAACAAATTCCTTGAACTCTCTGAGATTCAATGCTCTAGCTATATATTATTTACTGCTAGCTGCTGTAACAAATAACTGCAAAAACCTCATTTATTATGTATTACTAAATCAATAATCAGTACATAATAAAATATATTATCTGATCAGAAAGTCTAATGAAGATTTTCTTTATCAGCTAACTCATAAGGACATTGGGATAGCACTCTGCCAACAAGTAGTTTAAGAACCAGTCTCCTTCCATAGTGCGACTCTATTATTTTGGAATCCCTTACTTTTTGGCTCCTGAGAGAGGAAGAAAGAAAGCAAGAAAGACCTTGTAGAAAGACTTAAGGGCCAGATTTGTATATGGCTTACATCATTTTTGCCCATATTCCACAGACAAAAATGCCATCACCTCCAGAGTGGATAATCTACATTAATTCTGAAAATTAGTGAATGCCTTAGATGTAAGGTGAGCTAAAATGATGATGGTATGTAGCATTATCTTTGCCACGAAATGTGAAATAAATGGGGTTAAATGAGCTCTACATTCCTCTCCAAGAGTTAACAGTTTAGTGAATAAATTAAAGAGAAAATACAGGATAAGATTCAAGGAAGACAGAACTAAGTCTAAGTTGCAAAGAGCAGAATAAAATACTTGATTATAAAATATTAGTGTCCCAGTGCACGAAATTCATGCACGGGGGGGGGGGGGGGGGGGGAGGAGGAGGGTGTCCCTCAGCCCGGCCTGCACCCTCTCCAATCTGGGACCCCTTGAAGGATGTCCTACTGCCAGTTTACAGGAATCGGGCCTAAACTGGCAGTCAGACATTTCTCTCACAATCCGGGACTGCTGGCTCCTAACAACTCACCTGCCTGCCTGCCTGATTGCCCCTAACCACTCTGCCTGCCGGCCTGCTCCCCCCAAATGCCACCCTCCACCAGCCTGATCACTCCCAACTACCTCCCATGCCAGTGTGCTCTCCCCCAACTGCCCCCCCCCCGCCCACATGCTCACCCCCAACTGCACCCCCTGCTGGCCTGCTCACCCCCACCTTCCCTCTCCATTGGCCTGCTCATGCCCAACTGCCCACCACCCGCCGGCCTGATCACCTCCAATGCCCCCTCCCCACCGGCCTGATCACCCACAACTGCCCTCCCCTCTTGGCCTCTAACCACCTCTACCTCGGCCCCGCCACCATGGTTTTGTCCAGAAGAACGTCCAGAAGGTCTCCTGGAAGGTTTCCCAGTCTAATTAGCATATTACCCTTTTATTAGTATAAATCATGTAGAAGAATTATGTATATTTCTTACAATCTCACACACATGCGGGCACTTATTAATGTTTGCTGTTGATAATACTGGAAGCTCATAGACTTGAAGGCAGGATAAAACTGGTGAAAAAAGAGCAATAAAGGGTGTATGCTTGTGAAGACAAACTTTTTTACTTTAATATAGTATAATCATTAGCCAATCCTGACTTGGACAAAAAGTCAATATGGAACCAAACAGTTGGCCCATAAGAGAACACCCTCTTACTCTCCATTAATGAACATCTTCACTGTTTATGTTGAAGGATCTGGGTCACATTCCCAGTCATGGCAAGGCAGGTGTGTATCATAAAATGAGACATTTTCCAAGGAGAATAACAAGCCTTCAAAGCACCTAATTTTTATTTCATTTTAAAGCTTTGTATTATGTTTATTTGGTGTTGGTGGTGTTTTGTTTGGTATTTTTTTGTTGTTTTTTGATGAAAAACAAACACTCATGGATCAAAGAGTCTTGTTTTTATAGGGAGTTGTCCAGAATCCATAAACTATCCACACAGATAATTTTTCACACACACAATGATTTCAACAAAATAAATCAAAACTGTTGGACATTTGCCCTACATTGTCAGGGACAAAGGCGTGTCTCTCAATTAAAAAACCTTTGCCTAGCCCCATGACTTGAAGTTGCCTGCTGATTTCTATCAGTTCTGATGCCAATCTGAGCCTCGTCTCTAAACTCTAAAGGGACAGTGAAAAACAGTCATTTTTATGAAAGTATACTTGACATAAAATATTATATTACTTTCAAGTACAACATAGTGATTCAACATTTACATACCTTATGATGTATTAAAAACACACCCATCCTTTCACACCAATAGAGAAACAGATAAACTTCTGGGAAATTTACTAATAGCCAATATTCATTGAGTACTTATTTAGTGCCAGGCACTGTTCTATGATGTTTGTATGTATTCACACAATTAGCCCTGCCTTTGAGAGACAGTTAACATTATTAACCTCATTTTGCAGTTGAAAAAACTAAGGAACAGCAAGGTGGCATATCTTCCTCAAGGTCACACACTTGGAAAAGATGTAGAGCCAGAATTCAAACTCTGATACTTTGAGTTCAGAGGAAAGTTTTGGTTGCATCACATAGTGCATGTGGTGACATGAAATACCAGTCCAATCAAAGCAAAAAATAAAAAAATCTGAACTGAGAGAAAATGCTTTTTAAGAGGATGATGCATCCCCCCTGGAATTTCCAGGCTAAAGAGTTACATGCTCTAACAGTCCATGCTCTAAGAAAAGTTGACCAGAATCTCTGACATGCAACGTGCTTGGGATTCATTGCTCCCATCTCTATAACGAGAAATAACTGAACAAACTAAAGCTCAACAACTCTTCTTGGACTTACAGGGAACTGAGGTTGCAGGAAAAACTGCCACCCCAAATCTGGGCAGTTAGGTGACTTTAGATCTAGAGTCACAGCTGAAATCACTTACCTAAAAGCGCAGAAACGGCTGGCACCATAAACTGGTAGAAACACTTAAATGGTAATTTTTATAAATTGCTGGAGACTGAGACTGCTTGTGGGAGAAAACTCCTGGCAGCCACCATTTTCTAGGGGCTCCACACTTTCCTGGGTTTTCCCTGTAGGAAACCCACCAGGTTCTCAAGGGGAAATGCTGAGAAAGATACCCTCCGGGCTTTAGCTGGAAAAGGGGAGGAGTCACTGTTGTAGGATGCACCTAAAGCATTCTTCATAACAAAGGCCTGCTTCAGGGAAAAATAAAACTTTACCAGAGCCTTATCCCACCTAAGATAAGGGCACTTCTTTCCCTATATCACCCTCTAGCTTTCATGCGTCACCTAAGGGGAGGAGAGGACCTAAGAAATACAAGCGAAGGCATGCACTTTTGAACCCACCAGGTGCCAGCTACACAGTCATCATGAAGGTCAACCCTTTCATGACCTAGGACTTCAGCAAAACCTGTAAACACCACTGCACTGCCCCCTTGCACCTGTGCAGGAAGATCACGTCTGCCCGTTCTCCCAGGATCTGTGGCAGAGACACAATGTCTGCTCCATGTCCCTTGCAAAGGCGACAAGGTCCAGATGGGTTGGGGACAGCACAAAGGTCAGCAAATCGACAATGTGGTGCAGGTGTACAGAAAAAAAGAGATCATCCAAATTGAGTGGGTGCCACATCGGAAGGATAACAGCACGTGTTCATGTGAGCAGTGGCCCCACCAGGCTAAAACTGGACAAAGAGTGGAAAAAAATTCTTGCATGCAAGGCCAAATTGTGACAGGTTGGAAAAGAGCAAAACAAAGATACGAGAGACCTTATTGAGAAAATGCAGGATTAAATATAGCTTGTTGTGCAACCACAGTTTAACTGTAGATTTTTTGCTGATGTGTGTGCCTTTGGAATTTTACAAGATGTCTCTGGGAAGTTTCATTTTCCTCCTGTTTTGTCATTGACCTGTGGCTCTGTATATTTATTTTTTGTAATTAGATTTATAATTTTATGAATAAAAATTAGAAATGTTTCCTACTTAAAAAAAAGAGAGAGATTTTATTTTAAGATTACAAAATGGGTCCTGGCCAGTGTAGTTCAGTAGGTTGGGCATCGTTCTATTCCTGGTCAGGGCACATGCCCTGGTTGCTGGTTGTGGGCTTGATCCTGGTAGGGGGCCTGCAGGAGGCAGCTGATGGATGTTTCACTCACATGGATGTTTCTCTCTCTCTCTTTCCCTCTCCCTTTCTCTCTTTCTAAAAATACTCAATAAAAATGGGAAAAAAACAGTTACAGAATGGTTCTTCTCCCCCATCCTACATTATCACCATACCACCAGGGTTCCAGTGGAATAACAGTGGATTATAGCTGCAAGTTTTGCAATACACAGCCTCTCTGAGGAGTAGTACTTAGGAACATCCTAAATCAACAGGGGAGACAAAAACAAGGACACTAGATGTATTTGAAAACTTCGACATCCACAGCTTACAATGAACATTAAGCACAACCCACTCCCACCCATACTAACACACATTTTATGCTAAAGGCTCATTTAGCTCACTTCCTATTCTTCAATACTTGTCAGGTTTTCAATATAATAATAAAGCATGCTACAAGGCAAGAAAAAAAAACAGTCTTCGCAAGTATCAGAACTAGATTCAGATATGCCAGACATCTTGGAGTTATCATACTAGGCATTTTACTATAATTAAAATGTTAAGTTAGGGCTCTAATGGGAAAAAAAATGGACACATGTAAAAAAATGAGTAATGTAAGCAGAGAGATGGAAACTCTAAGAAAGAATCTAGAGGAAATACCAGAAACCAGAAACACTATAATAAAAATCCAGAATGCCTTTGATGAGTTCATCAGTAGACTGGACATAGCTGAGGAGAGAATCAGGGAGCTTCTTGAGAGATCAATAAAAACTTTCCAAGACCATCAGGAAGGTGAAAGGACAATGTAGATAATAGTAGAAAAGTATTCCAAATCCTTCATGTAACTGACAAGGGAGGTGCATCTTTCAGGAGTCTCACTCCTAGTTAGAAAAATCTATGTGTGACTTTTCAGGTCTGACCACAGGCCATTACAAAGGCTTTACCAGGCAGCACTCAGGAGAAGCTGGCCTCCTCACACCAGCCACGGAGCACAGCTCCTGCACTGCAGTTTCTGAAGGGAGCTGTGGTCAAGAGCTGGAACCTCTCTGGCTGGGCAATATCATGCTCTTTGCATATTTGCATTCCTCGCCAGGTGTTTTTATTTATCGGGGGCCTTGGGTAGATCTTCCCAGACTTCTCTGTATGCAGAGAAGAAGGGGCATGCCTTGAAGATGTTTTTCCCCACACCCACTCAGTACCCAGTACTTTCTTGCTTCTAATCTTTCCTTCTCATTCTCTCCCCAAATACAAGGTCCATAAAGCTGCCAGAGACTTTTGTTGGAACTTTCTCAACAGTGAAACAACCCACAAATCCAAACTAATTCATCTGACCCTCAACTACTGTGTTGTTTCATGGCAAAAGAATGGAACAGAGGAGTCAGTGTTTTCACTTATTTTAGCCTCTTGCTATATTCCAAATTAAAGCCTTAGCACTTTCATTTTTGGCTTATTGCTTTAAATGGCTACTCTGTCCCGTGGTAGCTCTGCTCTTTCTCCAAGCTCAGCCATGCTCCTGACATCTGAAATCAGTCTAAACATTTTTACAATGCAATAATAAAAAGACAAATAACTCAATTAAAAGGTGAAAAAAGAATATGAGCAGATATTTCTCCAAAGAAGATATAGAAATGAAAAAAAAAAAAAAACCTCACATGAAAGGATGGTCAACATCACTGAACACATCAGGGAAATACACAACAAATGAGATAATGTTTCACATCCACTAAGATGACTATAATAAAAAATAGAGATAAGAAATTGAGATTTACTGGAGGAACCAAGATGGCAGCATGTACTCACCGCCTCCCACAACCATGTCAAAATTACAACTAAAATACAGAACAACCATCATCCAGAATTGCTAGAAAGGTAGATGAATGGAAGTCCTACAACTAGAGAAGTAAAGAAAAAAGCACACTGTGACTGGTAGGAAGGGCGGAGGCACAGAACAGGCTGGTCCGACACCCACATGTGCCACTTTTTAAATTGGGAGGGAGATCATCTCTGCAGAGGTCTCCCATTAGGAGCAAGGGGTCCCAGCCCCACACCAGACCCACATCCCAGGGTCCCAGAGCTGGGAAAAGAAGTCCCTATAACTAAAGGCTGTGAAAACCAGTGCGGACTGGGGCTCAGTGACAGAGACTACTGGAGACCCAGCTGCTTCTCTTAAAAGGCTGGAACTATGAACTGAACTTACGAGGTCCCACTTCCTCTTAGCTCCAGCACCAGGGCAAGGATCTGGGGAACACAGACATATACAAGGAGAAACTGGATTGTCTGGCATTGGGACAGGAACTCAGAGGCAGCATTCTCCCAGATGGAGGTGCTCACAAGGATCATTGTTCCTATGTTGGGACCTCCCCTATTACAGGGCTGACTGGCAGCCATTTCTGTTTGCTCCACCCTGGTGATTCCCTAAGACCCCACCTCATCCAATTTATAACCCCACCCAAGCTGGGTATAGTGGATTTTGCATATGAATGGCCTGTCCTTGCTTAGGCTAAAATCTCTCAAACAAGCTGCAGCTGGGTCAGGGAGCCCCAAACCTATCAATAAAAGGCCCAGGACTTGGCACCAGCACCAGCCTGCCTTGCTTCATAGCTGGGCCTTGTCTGGGCACTTCCAAACCTGATACTAAGAGGAGGAATCTGCAGATCTCTCTGTAGCTCCTGCTTGGTGGCCCCAGGGAGTGGCTGACTTTGCACCTCCCTGGAGACCCAAGAGCCAGTGTACCCAGTGGTCAGTGTCAAAGCATACCAGATTACAACTCTATACATCCATAAGCAATACACTCAAGGGGCAGACTCAGTGAGCACCAAAGCCCCACTGAAGCAGGTCCTGCTCCATAGGGGTGTCTCCTGCTTAGCTGCTCTCCCCCTATAGTAACAGTTGGCCCTCACAGTCATTTGGCCTGGAGGTCAATTCCTTCCCAGCTCAGGTGACTGGGGAGGCTGAGCTACTGGGCCCTATAGGACACCTACTACACAAGACCACTCTACCAACTCAAGGAGACATAGCAGCTCTGCCAATAGATTGAGACAAACACAGGGAAGCAACCAAAATGTGGAGACAAAGAAACATGTCACAAATGAAAGAAATGGAAGAAAGCAAACTACTGGATATAGATTTCAAACCATGGTTATAAGGTTACTCAAGAATCTTGTAGAAACCTCCAAGGGACTTAGTGATACCTTTAAGGATCTTAGTGAGAATGCCAAAAAAAAAAAAAAGGAAAAGGACCAGTCAGAAATTAAGCATACACTGACTGAAATAAAGAATAATATGCAGGGATTTTTAACAGCAGAGTAGAGGATTCTGAGCATCAAATCAACAAACTGAAATATGAGGAAGCAAAAAACACCCAGACAGAAGAGAAGAAAAAAAAGAATCCAAAAATATGAAGATAGTGTGAGGAGCCTCTGGGACAACTTCAAGCATACCAACATTCACATTATGGGGTGCCAGAAGAAGAGAGAGAGAGCAAGAAGCCCAGGAAGTACAGAGAGTCCCAAACAAGAGGATCCCAAAGTGGCCTACACCAAATCACATCATAAATAAAATGCCAAGAGCTAAAGACAAAGAGAGAATCTTAAAAGCAGCAAGAAAAAAACAGTTAGTTACCTACAAAGGAATAGCCATACGACTGCCACCTGATTTCTCACCATAAACTATGCAGTCCAGAAGGGAGAATCAAGAAATATTCAAAGCAAAGTAATGAATAGCAAGGACCTACAACCAAGACCTACTCTACCCAGCAAAGCTATCATTTAGAAGTGAAGGTCAGATAAAGAGCTTCACAGACAAGAAAAAGCTAAAGGAGTTCATCACCACCAAACCAGTATTATATAAAATGGTGAAGGGTATTCTTTAAGCAGAGGAAGAAAAAAAGATAAAGATAAAAAATATGAACAACAAAATGGCAACAAATACATACTTATCAATGATTGAATCTAAAAATTAAATGCATAGGAAATCGAATGAACAAAATAAACTGATGAATAAAATAGAATCAGAGGCATGGAAATGGAACAGACTGACGATTCTCAGAGGGAAAGGGGGTGGGTGGCCAGGAAGGGATTAAACAAAGATTTTATATGCACATATGCATTACCTATGGATCCAAACAATAGGGTGGGCAAAGGCCTGGCGGGGGGAGGGAACTGGGTGGAGGGGGGCAATAAGGAGAAAAAAGAGGGACATCTCTAATCATCTCAACAATAAAGATTATTTTAAAAGAGAGAGCGATAAGAATGTGTTGGAAAGAATGTGGAAAAATTGAAACCCTCATACATTGCTGGTGTAAATTTAATATGGTGCAACTGCTTTGAAAAACACTTTGGCGATTCCTGAAAAGGTTAAAATAGAGTTACCACACGATATAGCTATATATGCAAGAGAAATGATATGAAATTAGAGAAGTGAAAACACTTGTACACAAATGATGATAACAACATTATTCATAATAGTTAAAGGTATAAACAACCCAATGTTTAATCAACTGATGAATGGATAAATAAAATGTGGTATATGCATACAATGGAATATTATTCAGCAATAAAAAGAAATGAAGTAACAATACTTGCTTTAACAGATAAACCTTGACAACATTATGCTCAGCAGAAGAGACAGTTACAAAGGTCCACATACTGTGATTTCATTTATATGAAATATCAAGAACAGGCAAACTTATACAGATAAAAAGCAGATTAGTGGTTGTCTCTACCTAGAGGAAGAGATGGAAGGATTGAAGAATACAGGCTCTCATTTGGAGGCAATGGAAATATCCTAAAAGAGTGAATTGTAAGTTATATGAATTATATCTCAAAAATTTATAAAAATAAGATATAGTTAAAGAGTTTAACACTGTATACAATTTCTAAATGGACAAAGGTGAAATTATTTAGTAATGTCCTGACCATCTTTCTGTATATACAGTTTAAAATTTACCTAATATATATTTGTCTCTTTTATACACAGGTATATTTCTAGTTCTTAAGACAGTATTTGATCCATAGTGGTGTTCAATAAGTATGTGTTTAATGAATCAAAAGTTGTTACATAAGTGTAATTAGAATACCAGGAGGATAAGAATGTGAGAATAGGAAAGAAGAAATATGCAAAGTAATAATGGCCCTGAACTTTCCAAAATTAATGACATAATTCCAGGAATCTCAGAGAACACCAAACAGAATAAATACTCCCCCAAAAATGAACAAATGAAACCACACCTAGACTATCATGTTCAAATTCTAGAAAATTAAAGACAGCCAAGGTGGAAATAACAGTTACAGCACTCTTCTTGACAGAAACTATGCAAGCAAAGAGCGATATTTAAAGTGTTGAAGGAAAAAACCAACCACCTAGAATTGCTATCCTTTAAAAGTAAAGGGAAAATAAAGACTTCTTCAGACAAAGAAAAACTGAGGGAATTAATCACAAGTAGATACAACCCTTAATAAATATTAAAGTAAGTTATTCAAGAAAAGAGCAGATAATATGCATCATTTTATGAGTTTAAGTGTGTTCACCAAAAGTATTTTGAGGTCTTAACCCCCAGTACCACAGAAAGTGGCCTTTTTTGAAAATAGGGTCTCTGTAGAGGTAATCAAGCTGAAATGAAGTCGTTATGGTATAAGCCAATATTACTTGTGTCCTCATAAAAAAAGAGAAATTTAGACACAGAGTCATATACATGTAAAGGGAAGTAAAGACACAGAGAAAATGCCATCCATATGATGAGGAATGCCTGAAGCTATTAGAAGCTAGGAAAGAGGCATGGAATAGAGTCATACCCCAACTTCATCCGTAACTGATTTGGTTGATTTAGATGATGAGATTTTAGACTTAGAGTTGATGCTGAAATAATTAAGATTTGGGGGATATTGGGGTAGGGTGTACAACCCTCAGAGGGAACCAACCTTGCCAATATTTTGATTCTAGATTTTAGCACCCAATACTGTGAGACAATTTTTGTTGTTTAATTCACCCAATTTGTAGTATATCGTTATGGCAACTCAGGAAATTAATATAGACTACAGTAAGTGGAGTGCTGCTGTAACAAATACCTAACGATGTAAAAATTGGCTTTGGAATTTGGTAATGAATTGAGGCCAAAAGGGTTTTAAGAAGTTTAATGGAAAAGATAAAGTAAAGACACAGAGAAAATGCCATCTGTAAGCTGAAGAATGCCTGCCTGAAGCTACTAGGATCTAGGAGACAGGCATGGAAAAGAGTCATACCTTGAACAGGGTGTTGTAGAAACATTAGTGTTATACATACTTCTGGTGAGATCTCGGGCAGAAATGAGGATCACGTTATTGATAACTGGAAGAAAGATAATCCTTATCATAAAGTGGCAGAGAAAATGTCTGATTTGTGTTCTGTTGGGTGCTAATACAACTTGTAAACAATGAATTAGAATATTTAGCTGAGGCTATTTCTAACACAGTGTTGAAGGCATGGTCTGGTTTCTCCTTGCTGCTTATAGTGAATTGCAAAAGGAAAGTGATTAACTGAATAAGGAATTGCTAACCAGAATATGAAGATATGGAAATTGTCAGGCAGTCCATGTTGAACAAAATTAGGAAAAGTGCCCTGAAGTGAATACCAAGGGCGTAGTTGGACAACCATTTGCTAAAGAAACTAGACATGTGACTTGTGAATCCAACTGACCCTCTCAGCAAGAAACACAGGTTGGACTGAAGGAGTTAGAGATAAGATGAAATCAAGGAAGACTTTTAGACTTCTGGGATTCTACAAGAAGGAAACAGGTGAATGGAGTTATCTGTGAAAACGTGTTGTTCTTCAAGAAAAGGGAAGAATGACCTCCAGGGAAGTTCAGAGGTTGGTGGGTCTGTCATTGACATTAAGACTCTAAGGCCAACGGCCCAGGGGGTTGGGCAACTGCCTCCTGAGTTCCAAAACACACAGCCACATCATGAGTTCCAAAGGGTGGGGTCACTTCCCAGGGCAGAGGAAGCAGGGCCACCACCCAAGGTTGCCTCCCCAGTGGGCCCAGGAGACAGAGCATTGAACTAAAGAGGATTCATCCCAAGCCTTAAAATCAAATGAGATTTGCCTTGCTAATTTTCAGAGCTTTTTGGGAAACATGACCCCATTTTTCTTCCTATTTCTCTATTTTGGAATGGGAATGCCTATCCTATGCATGCCCCACCATTGTAATGTGGAGCCAGATAACTTGTATGCTTTCATAGGTTTACAGATGGAAAGGAATTTTGCCCTGGACTGGAATGAATCATAACACAACCCTCATTCAGACTGATTTCAATGATTTAGATGATGAGATTTTAGGCTTAAAGCTGATACTGAAGTGATAAAGATTTGGGGGATGTCCGGGTAGGATGAACAGATTTTGCAGATGAGGAGAACATAAATTTGAGAAGTACAGGAGACAGACTACTATGAGTTGAATTGTGTCCCCACAAAAAGATATGTTGAAGTCCTCACCCCAGCACCCAAGAATGTGGCCTTTTTTTTGGAATTAGAGTCTGTGCAGGTGTAATCAAGTTAAATGAAATCATTAGGGTAAGCCCTAATAGAATATGAATGGTATCCGATAAAGAGGGGTAATTTGAACACAGAGATAGACACACGGAGAAAAGATAAAGTGAAGAAACAAAGAGAATGCCATTTACAAGCCAAGGAACTATGAAGAGCTAGGAGACGGGCATGGGATAAATTTTCCCTCACAGCCCTCAAGAGGAATCAATCCTGCAGACACCTTAATTTCTAATTTCTGGCATCTAGAACTGTGAGACAATAAATTTCTGTTGTTTAAGCCACACATTTTGTGGTATTTTGTTATGGAGGTCTCAGAAAACTACAGATAGTAGGGGGGTGAGGGCCTATGCTGGGGGGTGGGGGCGGGCGGGGAGAAGTCAATGGGGGAAAAAGGAGACATATGTAATACTTTCAACAATAAAGAATTTAAATTAAAAAATAAATAAAGAAAAAAACAAACAAACTCAGACCTACCTAAAGCAATGAATAGCATTAGAGAACAAATAAATAAAAATAAAATCTTCTTACTTTTAATTGACTTAAAGATAATTGTTTAAAGTGATGAGTAATAATGTATTATGTAATGATGGTATTTGAGTAGATAAAATAAATGACAACAATACCATAAAGGATAGAAGGGAGGAATTGGGAATAATCTGTTATAAGGAATCTTTACTACAATTGATCAGCATAGTATTATTTAAAGATGGACTTAGATTACTTAAAAATGTATGTTGCAAGCTCTAGGCCAAACACTAAAAAATTAAAAAATATAATTGATATAAAATAGAATCATATAAAATGCTCAATTAAAACCAGAGAAGACAGAAAAAGAGAAAAAAGAAACAAAGAATAAATAAAAACCTGTATAATTTTGTCAATCATTGTCACCCCAATAAATTTAGTAAAAATGAAAAACAAAACAAAAAAAGTGCAGCAAAAAGGAAACAGTTACAACATCATACAAATTAATCCAACTATATCAATAAGCATTTTAAAGGTGAATGGTCTAAATATAGTTGTTAAAAGACAAAAATAATGTCAGAGAGGATTTAAAAAACACTACAGCTATTTATTGTCTGTAAGAAACTTATTTTAAATATTATGATCAAAATAGGTTGAAAGTAAAGAAATAAAGTTATATCATGCTAACTCTAATAAGAAACAGCTGGAGTAGTTATATTAATTTCAGACACAGCAAACTTCAGAACAAGGAATTTATCAGGAATAAAAGGAGGCATTACATAATGATTAGGGATCAATTCTCCAAGAAGATACAAGAATCCTAAGCATTTATGCACCTAACAACACAGTGTCAAATTACATACGGCAAAATCTAATAGAATTGCAAGGAGAAATAGATGAATTCACCATCACTTGGCAGATATTGGATCCCACCAAGTCACCCCTTAATTAACATTGGTATCTGTTTGCCTAGTGTTTTTTATTATGATGGGTGATTTCCATCCATAAGAAACATGGATTATATGCATTAGAGCACATAATGCTATGACAAATTGGACATGTAACATATATATTCATTGTTTCTAGGCATCTTCCAAAACAAGTCATTACTTATTTCTGGTTCTTTACTGCATGTTGCTTTCCTCCATAGGGTGTTAATATCATCCAGATACCATCATATAGATGACTACTGTTGAATGCTTCTTTAATTTTTTGGAGCCCATCTGGATCTTTATATTCAAGGAAAAAGTAATCATGTGTAAACCTATCTCAGAGAAGGTATCATTCTCTTGGTCTAACATTTTCTTTTTAGCATTATTCATTTTTAACCCCCTTTAGGTCAGCAAGCACTTCCCATTCTTTTAAATTGTTATTGATTCTCACCTATATCCTCCTTCCATGCCCTGAGTACAACTGGGAAGTTCAGCAGAGGACTGATCCATTGAGGTGGCAATAATTGGAGTCTAACCAATGCTTTAGCCTTTGTCCACTGCAGTGAAATGGGGTAAGGTTGGATATATACCAACTTATTATGGTCCCACCCACTGCATAGGAAAGCAGAAAGCTTAGACAGGTGAGGAGAAACAATAACCATCATTCTCTTAGGAATTGCTCGATGATTTTTAAGGATATTGTCATGGTACCATGTTAAACTTTTATCCCTTTTCTAGACCTCGTCAATGAAATGCAAGTCCTGGTACTGCAGGATCTGATAGTGATAAAAAAAAAAATTAGAAGTAGAGAAACATAGGAGTATACTAAAAAAGAAAAAATAGAGTACATAAGTTCCTGTGCTCCTTCTTCCTATCATCATCACAATATACCAACAATCTGTCCAATTGAAAATACCCTTTACTTGAATACCATTTACTCAATCATGGAAGCCATCTCTTCTGTCCATTATCACTCCCAATTTAGTAAGCAAGTATTTCAACTGCTCATTCCAATTTTCAGCCAGCCCACTGCTTTGTGGAGGTAAACTTCCTTTTATATGATGCTCTTTAGTCCACGTTGCAGTGCACCTGGAATAAAATTGGCTCTTGATTAGGTGACACGTTAGCAAAAAGTCCAAATTGAAATCGTATTTTCTGTTCTAAGTTCAATTGTGAGAGGAGAATTTGCTTCAGCTAACAGAAATGCAAGTTGGAAGCCGGAAGAAATACCTCTCCCAGTGAAGACCCATTGATATCCACCACAGAGTCATGAATTTGCCTGCCAGCTACAGGTGGGCACAGCTCACCTTGGTATGAGGTCCATCGCTATATGTAGTCTCTGATGTTTATGTTGACAAAGACAGCAACTTTTTGTCATCTTTCAAGCTTCTTAGAGAGACAGTTGGATACATCTTTTTCTTGCCCCTCATTGATTTGCTTGAATGTCTCTGGAGCCACGGACCTGTATCCAGAAATCCACCCTCAGAGTGCAAATGGGGCATTCACTTTGTGGTTCAAGTCACCTTAGAAATCAGAAGGGGGCTTTTTGACGGACATCAACATGTCCAACTTTAATTCCCCCCTTCAAGTCCATTAGGTTTTCTAAAACTGAGCACGCCAAGCCGGGTGTTCCTTTTCCTTTCCAGTCTTCTGAGGCTCCCTTTGGTACCAGTGCTTTAGTCCCAGTCCAAAAACCCTAGCTGTTGCCACTGGGTGGCAGCAGCAGACTCTTGTCAGAAGCTCTGCAAGTAGCAGAAACTTGCACAATCATTACCGCCTTATTCAGTTCTATCATTTACAGTTAACCTCCAGCTTTTCTTCTAGGCGATAGGGGACTATGCAATAAGGAATCTGTGGACACTAATATCACTGCATATCACAGGTCTATAATTAAGGTTGAAATTGTTCTCCAGGGCATCTATCTATATTGTTTTACCTTAGTCAGATGAGTGAACTCAGGTAATGCTAAAGGTTTCCTATCTAGCATGCCTAATAAAAATGGGGTGGAGCAGACTTGAACACTTCCTGTTCCCAATGATTTGGATAAGGGAAGAGTCCCCATTTAGACATCACATCCATTGCAATGAAAAATTCTGGTAAGCGTGAGGTACAAACCATGCACAATTAGTATTAATAAATCCTCATTTTGAACCATACTTTCACTTGCAAGCCTTCTACACCTACAACACCATATTCTTCTAATTAATTACAGTGCTTTTTAACACTTCATTAGTGGGTTTAGTTACCAATGTCCAATAATTCTAATAAATAGGCCACTTGACCCAGTGGGTCCCTGGCTGTTTTTTGTGTTTTTTTCCCCCCTAAGAAACTTGGGGTCTCCCATTAAAGTCCTAATCCTCTTTTTGCTTTGCACTTTTTACTTTGGCATAGGCTTTGAAGAGAAGTTAGACTCTTCTTTTGTGTAATAATCAGATTTTCAATCCATCAAGAATAGGATAAACTGAGTGAAACTGTCTCCATCATTTTGTTTGTTTTCACGGAAATTGGGGTATCCTTTTCCCCATTGGATGACGGGGGTGAAGTCCTTACAATATCTCAAGAAAAAGAATTTTCTGAGAGTCAAAGAATGGGTCATTTTTATTTGTGTGGCATTACAGCTCTGTGCTTCTAAAGCCCCATTCCAGTCATAGAGAAAGTGCAGCTGGGGTTTCAGTAGAGCTAAAAGCAAAGCCAGTGTCCAGAGTTTCCATTCCATATTGCAGTGGGGTCCAGTTCAGCATCAAGCTAATTGCAGTCCATTAGCCTATTGTGTGTGGGGTCCACATGGCCCAGGGCCTTGTGGATGAATGCAGAGGGGTCAACAGAGCATGCTCCCTGCAACAAGAGTCCCAAGAGAGCCTAGAGCCGTGGTCGGCAAACTGCGGCTCGTGAGCCACATGCGGCTCTTTGGCCGCTTGAGTGTGGCTCTTCCACAAAATACCATGGCCTGGGCGAGTCTATTTTGAAGAAGTGGCATTAGAAGAAGTCTAAGTTTAAAAAATTTGGCTGTCAAAAGAAATTTCAATCGTTGTACTATTGATATTTGGCTCTGTTGACTAATGAGTTTGCCGACCACTGGCCTAGAGCAACAAGAGCAGAAAGCATCAGGAGACCAAACGCCTTTGGGGATTAAATGTCCCAAGTTTTGCAGCCTTGCCGTGGCCACGCCCATTCTGGCCAATGATCTGTGACAGCAAGAACCTCCCCAACATCATCCTAACTTTACTGGCCATGTGTTTATTCTCTTCCCTGAGCGGTCCCTTTGCAAAGCGATCTGAGATCTTCAGGAATAGACTAGTGGCTCCCTGGGGAATGTAAAGCTTTAGCTTCCTGGTGAAGCTGCCCACATCACGTGCCCATAATATTTGTCCTTCCCTTTGCTCCTTTCCTGTTAAGAACTAGGTTAATTACAATGGTGTCAATTTTTCAGTGTGAGGAGTTGGTGTTGAAGCTTTTATCATCCTTTACAGTGATTCATTAACATCTAGTGGCTACTCCAATTATCTCCTTTTTCATGCCATTTTTAATCAACTATAAAACATCTCTGCCTGGTTTCATTGTCCCAATGATTTGTATTTTTTTCCATCTGTTGTATTCTTACTGTTCCACTGCTTCTGGATAATTCTAATTTTTCCCTGCCATTAAAACCCATTCAGGGGAACTGAGCAAGGTGACCTGGGGCAGCTTCCTTCGCATCATCTTGTCCCCTCCACAGTGCAGGCACTGAGGGGTTTTGAAAACATAGTTTCCTTTATCTCAGCATCAAACATCCCCTGAGTCAGACTCATAGCATAGGCTCTCATTCAATCCATCTAAAGTTCCTAGCACTTCCAGCAATTCAGTAGTCTCGGAGTATTCCACTTAATATCCAAAAGAGGAGATAGGCAATTCCCTATTTCGGGACATGAACCACCTATTCTTGTCTTTAAGCAACTGAACAGAGCTGGAGTTTGCCCCTCTAACCACATCTCTGTGAAAGCTACAAGCCAATTCGGGATCCTGGGTTAGAGTGCTCATGATGTCATCTCTAATTCCCCAAACTCAATTTCTACTTCAAAAGCAATTCTGAAAATGGATCTAAAAAGTAGCTTAACTCTTGAATTGACCAAATTCCAGTCAAATAAAATATCATTTCAAATTCCTCCTGGACACATCCTCCCTCTTACAGACAGGCTCAGGCCCTAATGCTGTGGCTCCAGTAGCCGAAGTCAGCTTTCCGTCACTTTAGCTAGAACAGATGGGAGCAGCAAGGCGCCTGTCCTTGGCCAACTTCCCTTCTGTTTGAATCTGCTGTTATTTGTGTAGCTACCTCCCCCCACCCACTTCCATCTACAGATGCTTTTCTGCCCTTCATGGGAAGGAATATTTTTGTGACCTCAGCCAAGGAGTGAGCAGGGAGAAACCACTGGGAGACAATTTAAAAAAAAAATTCCCTCACCCCTTACCTCATAGTTCTTTCCCCTAAACAATGCCTTAGCCTTTATTATCTAAATTACAGAGTTTCACTTCAAATGTCCTATCTGAGTCCCTAATTATATGGTGTTGAGCTGAGTGTATGGTGTTCCCCAATTTTGGTCCTCTGAAAGAACTCACTGCCAGACTCTACAGAGTGTACTCACCTGAGGCTTCCATTTAAAGGTAAAGGATACAGGGCAGCAGGAGAAAGACAATACAAGCAAGCATCAGATGTTCAGAGACATCACGAGAAATCATGGGGCCCAAACTGGCCAGCGCCCTTACTCTGAGCATCAGGGATGACTGAGCCTCTTGCTCAAAGCAGAAGAAATTTTAGGGAGAATCATCCCTCCCCAAAACTCTCAGTGCCCCTTTAAGTATCAAACCAGGGTATCAAACCAGTTAGGCCATTCTAGGAAAATCTCCTTTCCTTATATTACCCAGTGTCATTGTCTAAAAGGGGCCACGTTTTATATATTAAAAAAAAATGACATTCTTCTGTACACAAATGATATAAAGAAATATATTATTTAAAAATTTTATCTCTTCCAGCCTTCCTAACAGCCTCCTTAACAAATGCCTGCAATGGAGCCATAGTTTTTCTAGTTCTGTAATTTTCCTTTTTGATCAAGATATCAAGCCTTAGACTAATTGCCAAACTTAGAGTTCATTTCAAACACACTAGTTCAATTTCAGTAAATGTGGTAGTAAAAGTATAAAGTCATTGGAAAATGCTCTGTGTGGAAAATAAATGATGTGATTGTTTAAACTGGGTTTTTTTTCTGGATGGTAACACACATTTTCTATTATGAATTATATTTATTTGTACATGTGACATGATCTAGTCTCCCTATTATGTCTCTTACTCTTTAAAAACAGAGATTCCATTAAATTTATTCCTGCTGTTCTTATATCTAGCCAAGTATTTGGACCATTTTAAACACTAAATACATGTGTGCTAACTTTAATTTTTAGTGCTAGAATTCAATTATTCATTTATTTTTTAAATAAACACCTACAATATTAAATAAGTATAACAGAGAAATTTGGGGGTTCTGTTTATTTTTCCTCCTCATATTTTTCCATATGGTTAAATAATTAATAGCTATAACATAATATATCATGTTACTTTCATTTAGCATAGTAACACAAAACTTGATTCCTTTTGGTCTTTATGGTTCCCAAGTCATCTTTATAAAGGGAAAAATAAATAGTACTATTCTTAGGCTGAACAGAGGCAGGAGAAAATTCAAATTGGACTTTAATAAGCACGTATTCAATAACGATGACACCAGGATACAATTGTGTAACACTGAAGTCACTCAAGCTCTTTAACCATTAACCTACATGACAACCCTTTAGGTCAGGTAGTCATCAGGAGTATTACTTCATTTCATGGATAAGAAAGCAGCTCTAAGTAATGTTCTGGAGTTTCTTCAAGTCAGCTTCCAGAAGTAGGGAAGTTAAGCTTGAATTTAGGGCTTAGGAGTCCTCTGGGTACACTTTCCACAGTAGAACACTGATCTACATAGACTTAGGGCAGCACAAGAAAGAAGAGTTAATCACAGATAGGTATTTTGCTTCAAAATGTTAAGCAGATGGTTTGTTTTAAATAATAAACTATTAATCAAATACTAAATTATAGCTTAAAGAAAAAGAAAACACGGATATTAAAAATGGTGGCAGAGTAAGCAGATGCTGCACAGATATGCTCCCAGGAACAAACTGGTATTGCAACTAAAATACAGAAAAAATTCCTGAATAATCAACGGAAAACTTGTAGGAGAGAAACCTGATACCCAAGGACCAAAAGTGGAGACCACATAGAGACTGGTAGGATGGGCAGAGGTGTGAAAGAGCTGGCCGGGCTCCCACAGACAATAACTGAAGTCCCGGAGAGATATCTCAGCTGTGGAGGGTTGCCCACTGAGAACTCTGGGATTTAATCCCCAAGCTTGGCCCCCCAGCAGAGAGCACCAAAACTGAGGAAGTTACCCACATGATATCTGACTGTGAAAAGCAATGGGGTGCTGTCTGCCAGAGAGTAACAGCTGAAAATTCAAGCACCCTCTTAAAGGGCTAATGCACAAAATTCCCTGTGGAGCCACCCACCTTGTGCTCTGGCAGGGGGAGGGTGAAGTGGACTGGAGTTGTGAGGGCAAAAGACAAGACTGGGGACTTGGGGGATAGAGCCCAGAAGGCAGACACTCCATGATTCCTGGATTGAGTCATTCTCTCATGCAGCGGAGGACATCTTTTTCACATAGACATCTGCCTTGCCTGGGAGGAAGACAGTTGACATACCCTATTGGGAAACACCTTGCCCTGAGGCCACTTAAAAGATTAAAATTAACAATTAGCCTCTAGCAGAAGCAACTGCCCTACCCTGTTGATAAAAAAAACTCTTGCCACACCTGAGGATGATTGCCTGGGGGGAGGAGGAGGAGGTGGCAATTCAAGTTGGAATCCTATCAGTCTGTAGGCAGAGGTAGTCTCTGGAGGCCTTCAGTCTTTGCCTGATCTAATTAGTCAAAAATAGTCTTTAACACTATCCTGCACTAGAGATTGAGAGGTGTAGAGGATCTATGTAATACAGTCACAAATGCAAACAGAAAGCCAAAATGAGGAGACAAAGATACAACCCTCAAATGAAAGAACTAGAGAATTCTCCAGAAGAAGAGATAAATGAAGCAGATATAAAAAATTTATCTGAAACAGAGTTCAGAGAAATGATGGTAAAGATGCTCAACAGTCTGAGATAAAGAATGACATAACACAAATAAAGGACACATGGGAAGGAATACACAGCAAATTAGGAGAAGCTAAGGACTGAATCAGTGAATCAGAAGACAGAGTTGAAAATATCACTCAATCAGAAACCAAAAAGAAAAAAAAACACAATTAAAAAACAGGAGGCACTCAATCAGAAACCAAAAAGAAAAAAAAACAATTAAAAAACAGGAGGACAGCTTAAGGGAGCTGTGGGACAACAGAAAATGTAACAATATTAGAATAGCGGGTGTGTCAGAAGAGGCAGAAAGGGAGAGAGGCATAGAAAAGGTATTTGAAGAAATAATGGCAGAAAACTTCCCTAACCTGGTAAAGGAAAAAGACACACAAGTTCGGGAGGCATAGAGAACCCCAAACAAGAAGAACCCAAACAGGCCTATGCCCAGACACATCATAATTAAAATGCCAAAAATTAAAGACAAAGAGAGAATCTTAAAGGCAGCAAAAGAAAAGAAAACTGTTACCTACAAAGGAGTTCCCATAAGACTGACACCTAATTTCTCATCAGAAACTCTATAGGCCAGAAGGGAATGGCATGAAGTACTCAAGGTAATGGAAAGCAAGGACCTGAGACCAAGATTACTATATCCAGCAAGGCTATCATTCAAAATAGACAGTCAAATAAAGACCTTCCCAGACAAAAAAATAAATAAATAAAAATAAAAATAAAAATAAAAAAATTTAAAAAGTAAGGGAGTATATCACCACCAAGCCAGCATAACAAGAAATGCTAAAGGGATTGCTGCAATGAGAAGAAGAAACAGAGAGAGAAACCTAGCCATACAGAAATATAATGGCAATAAATAAGTACCTATAAATAATAACTCTAAATGTAAATGGACTAACTGCTCAAATCAAAAGGCGCAGGGTAGCTGAATGGATACAAAACCATGACCCAACTATATGCTTTCTACAAGAGACCCATCTCAAAACAAAAGACACACAGAGGATGAGAGTGAAGGGATGGAAAAAAATTTGCCATGCAAATGGAAAAGAAAAAAAAAAGCTGGAGTAGCAATACTCATATATGACAAAATAGACTTTAAAATGAAGTCCATCACAAGAGACAACAAGGTCACAAGATAATACTAAAGGGATTGATCCAACAAGAGGATATAACCCTGGTAAACATATATGCACCCACCATAGGAGCACCTAAATACATATATAATATATATATATATATATATATACATATATATATATATATATATAACTTCTAGGGCACTTTAATGGAGAGATCGACAACAATACAGTCATAGTAGGGGACTTTACACCCCTCTGACTTCACTGAATCAATCTTCCAGACAAAAACTTAACAGGGAAGCAGACACTCTAAAGGACACACTGGATCAGATGGATTTAATTGACATTTATAGAACATTCCACCCCAATGCAGCAGAATATACATTCTTCTCAAGTGCACATGGATCATTGCCAAAGATAGACCACATATTATGACACAAAACAAGTTTCTACAAGTTCAAGAAGATTGAAATCATATCAAGCATCTTCTCAGATCACAGTGGAATGAAATTAGAAATCAACTACAGTAAAAACACTCAAAAACATTCAAATGCATGTAGGATAAATAACATGTTATTAAGCAATGAATGGGTTACCAATGAGATCAAGAAAGGAATCAAAAACTTCCTGGAAACAAATGAAAATGAACACACAACAACCCTAAATCTCTGGGACACAGCAAAAGCAGTCCTGAGAGGGAAGGTCATAGCACTACAGGCATACCTAAAAGAAAAGAAAAGAAAGAAAAGAAGAGAAAAGAAAAGAAAAGAAAAGGAAGGAAAAGAAAAGGAAGGAAAAGAAGAGAAAAGAAAGAAAAATCAGCAATAAAATATTTAACCCTACAACTTAAAGAATTATAAAGAGAACAACAAAAAAAGCCAAGAGTAAGTAGAAGGAAGGAAATAATAAAGATTAGAGAAGAAATAAATCACATAGAGACTAAAAAAAAATACAAAAAATAAATGAAACCAAGAGCTGGTTATTTGAAAGGATAAACAAAATTGATAAACCATTAGCCAGACTCATCAAGAAATAAAGAGAGAGGACCCAAATAAAATCAGAAACGAAAGTGGAAGAATAACCACTGACACCACAGAAATATAAAGGATTGTAAGAAAATACTATGAACAACTATATGCCAACAAGCTGGACAATGTGGATGAAATAGACAAATTCCTAGAAAAATATAATTTCCCAAAATTGAATCAGGAAGAATAAAAAAACCTGAATAGGAAAAAACAGAACAAAAATAACCACAATAAAACCTGATGAAATGGAAGCAATAATAAAAAAAAAAACTCCCACCAAACAAAATCCCAGGTCCAGATGGCTTCACAGGGGAGTTTTACCAAACATTCAAATAAGAACTAATACCTATACACCTCAAACTACTTCAGATAATCCAAGATGAAGGAACACTTGCAAACTTTTTTTATGAGGCCAGCATTATCCTAATTCCAAAACCAGATAAAGATACTACAAAGAAAGAGAATTACAAGCCAATATCCTTGATGAACATAGATGCTAAAATCCTCAACAAAATATTAGCAAATATAATTCAGCAATATATTAAAAAGATCATACACCATGATCAAGTGGGATTTTGTCCACGGATGCAAGGCTGGTACAATATTCACAAATTAATGAGTGTGATACATCACATAAACAAACTGAAAGACAAAAACAGCATGATCATATCGATAGATGCAGAAAAAGCATTTGACAAAATTCAACACCCATTTTTGATAAAAACTCTCAGCAAAGTAGGAATAGAGGGAGCATATCTAAACATAATAAAAGCCATATATGACAAACTTACAGCTAACATCATACTCAATGGGCAAAAACAAAAACCATTTCCCCTAACAACAGGAACAAGACAGAGATGCCCACGTTCACCATTCCTGTTCAACATAGTACTAGAAGTGCTAGCCATAGCGATCAGACAAGAAGAAAAAAAAAAGTATCCAAATTGGAAAAGAAGTAAAACTGTCATTATTTTCAGATACCATGATATTGTACATAGAAAACCCCAAAGACCCCATCAAAGAACTACTAGACTTAATAAATGAATTTGGCAATGTAGCAGGATACAAAATTAACCCACAGAAATCTATGGTTTTTTTATACACCAATAATGAACTCACAGAAAGAGAAACTAAAAAAACACACACAAAAAAAACAATCCCATTTACCATTGCACCAAAAGTTAAGATACCTAGGAATAAACTTAACTAAGGAAGTAAAAGACCTGTACTCAGAAGACTACAGGACATTGAAAAAAGATAGAGGAAGACATAAACAAATGGAAGATAATACTGTGTTCATGGATTGGTAGAATCAACATCATTATAATGACCATACTACCCAAAGCAATCTATAGATTCAATGCAATCCCAATTAAGATACCAATAGAATATTTCACAGACCTACAACAAACTCTCCAAAACTTCATATGGAATTAAAAAAGACCCGCATAGCTGCAACAATCCTAAGAAAGAAGAACAAAAATGGAGGAATCACAATACCAGATATAAAGCTATATTACAAAGTCACTTTTCTCAAAACTGCACAAGAACAAACATATAGATCAATGGAACAGAACAGAGAACCCAGAAGTCGACCCAAGCCAATATGCTCAATTAATATTTGACAAAGGAGGCAAGAGCATACAATGGAGTCAAGATAGCCTCTTCAATAAATGGTGTTGGGAAAGTTGGACAGATACATGCAAAAAAATGAAACTGGACCACCAACTTACACCATACAGAAATATAAACTCAAAATGGATAAAGGACTTAAACGTAAGACAGGAAACCATAAAAATCTTAGAAGAATCCATAGGCAGCAAATTATCATATGTCATAGCAATATCTTTACTGATACAGCTCCTAAGGCAATGGAAACTAAGGAGAAAATAAATAAATAAAACTACATCAAAATAAAAAGCTTCTGCACAGCAAAAGAAACTCTCAACAAGACAACAAGAAAGCCCACTGCATGGGAGAACATAGTTGCCAATGTTATCTCCAATAAGGGTTTATTCTCCAAAGTTTACAGGGAACTCATACAACTTAACAAAGGAAGATAAGCAATCCAATTGAAAAACGGGCAAAGGACCTCAATAGACACTTTTCGAAAGAGGACCTACAGAAGGCCAAGAGACATATGAAAACATGTTCAACATCACTAAACATCTGAGAGATGCAAATCAAAATAACAATGAGGTACCATCTCACACCTGTCAGAATAGCTGTCATCAACAAATCAACAAACGACAAGTGCTGGTGAGGATGCGGAGAAAAAGGAACCCTCATGTACTGCTGGTGGGAATGCAGACTGGTGCAACCACTGTGGAAAACAGTATGGAGTTTCCTCAAAAAATTAAAAATGGAGTGCTCATTTGACCCAGTAATCCCACTTCTAGGAATATATCCCAAGAAACTAGAAACGCCAATCAGAAAGGATATATGCACCCCTATATTCATCGCAGCACAATCTACAATAACTAAGATTTGGAAATAGCCTAAGTGCCCCTCAGCAAATGAGTGGATTAAAAAACTGTGGTACATCTACACAATGGAATACTATGCTGCTGTAAAAAAGAAGTAACTCTTACCATTTGCAACAGCATGGATAGATCTAGAGAGCATTATGTTAAGTGAAATAAGCCAGTCAGAAAAAGATAAATATCACATGATCTCACTCATTTCTGGAATATAATGAACAACATAAACTGATGAAGGAAAATAGAGCCAGAGGGGGAAAATATTTTAGAATATAATAGAAGTAATCCTGTTATTTGAAGATTTTTAATAATTCCTACAACTTTTGTGACATTATACTATATTAGTACAGTTTTGGTAATAATATTATATTTAAAACTAGAGGCCTTGTGCACAAAATTTGTGCACGAGGGGGAGGGGGTCCCTCAGCTCTGCCTGCACCCTCTCATAATCGCAATCCGGGATCCCTCAGGAGAATATTCAGCTGCTGGTTTAGGCATGATTGGGCCTGTGGGATCAGCCTACACTGGCAGTCGGACATCCCTCTCGCAATTGGGACTGCTGGCTCCTAACTGCTTGCTTGCCTGCCTGATCACCCCTAACCACTCTCCTGCCTGCCTGATTGCCCCTAACCACTCGCCTGCCTGCCTGCCTCATTGCCCCTGCTTACTTGCCTGCCTGATCACCTTTAACTGTCTCTGCCTGTCTGCCTGATTTCCCTAACGGCTCACCTGTCTGCCTGATCACCTCTAATCACTCTGCCTGCCTGCCTGCATTGTTGCCCCTAACCATTCGCCTGCCTCCTTGATCACCACTAAGCACTCTGCCTGTCTGTCTGATCACCCCTAACCACTAACCTGCCTGCCTGATTGCCCCTAACTGCTCACCTGCCTGCCTGATCTCCCCTAACCGCCTCTGCCTTGGCCCCCACCCCGGTAGCTGCTCCATCCAGAAGGTCGTCCAGAGTGAAGTCCAGAAGGTCATTCGGCTGTCTGGTCTAATTAGCATATTACATTTTATTATTATAGATATTTTTCTTGAAATATTAATGTATATTAGATGTTACATTATTATATTTAAAACTAGAGGCCCAGTGCATGGGATTCATGCACTGGTGGGGGCATGGCCTGTGGGGTTCAGCCTGCTGTGGGAGCACCACTCATCCCACTCTCTGAGCAGCTGTGGACCTGCCCTCTGAGTGGCTGTGAACCCCTCTATGAGTGGCTACTCATCCTGGTCAGCCGTGTGGTGCTCCCACTGTGGGAGTGCACTGACCACCAGGGGGCAGCTCCTATATGGAGCTTCTGCCCCCTGGTGATCAGTGTGCATCTTAGAGACTGGTCGACTGGTCGTTCTGGTGGATCCACTGTTTGGTCACTGGGCTTTTATTATATAGGATCATTTTTCTTGAAATATTAATGTTTACTGCATGTAAAATAAAATACACACACAAAAAAGAAAACACAATGGAAGTGTAAGCAATATAGTTTTGGTAAAAAAATTGTTATTTTAGTTTTTTTCATTCTCATAAGTGGCTTATTCACAGCTGAATTAATCAAATATTTTTAAATTAATTATTTTAGCACCCTCTGTCAATTCAAAATTTAATGAGTAAAAATCTATACTTATAGTTTTTAAAGCTACCATTTGTTGAGCATAAGGTACTGTGCCAAGAATTTTTTTTTAACCCTCATAATGATCTTATAATAAGGGTAAATGTCACCTCTTTATTTCACACAAGAAATAAAGAGGCTCAAAAAGTTCAAAAACTATCTAAAGACACATGAGCAGAAATTGTCAGAGCTAATTGGATTAGCCTTGCCTACAAAATCTGGGCTCCCAACCATTTTACTGTTCAGATTTCTCATATGTAAAGGTAAAAAACTGGAAGGAATTTTGCATATTATCTGACATGTGATTTTAATTTCTGTGTCAGTCAGAGTTCAATTACAGAAGCAGAATAATTAGGATATATATAGATTTGTTACAGGGACTTTATCTTATGTAGTTGTGGGACTTTGTAAGTTTTCTTTTTTTTTATCTTTATGTTGGATTCTGCAGTCTAAAAATCACAGAAAAGGTAGTTGGGAAGGGAAGATGGGTGTGGGATGAGGGAAAGAAAGTAAGATCAAGCAGGAACCCACAAGCACATGCAGAAAGATTATGTGAAAACTGCATAAGTTCTTGTTGCTTTTGAACTTGGCAATGAGGAAATCATGCAGAAGCCACTGACTTTGGTCACAGAGCTAAAAACATACACAACTGACTCAGGACTTGGAGAAACAGAAAGTGGATCTCTGACAAGGTGAAGCTCCACATTGAACTTAAAAGGCATGACTCATAGAAGGTACTAAAAAGCAGCTTCATTTTACCTTTCACTATTCTTTAGAATGGATGAAAACTTGGATATTGCCATGATTTTCCCACAATCCATCTCACAATTCAAACTGGTGATAGTTTTCACTTGAAGGCCTTAGCATCTTCTTTATCTTTAATATCCTATATAATAAAAGCCTAGGTGCCATCATGCCCTCGTGTGGTGCCCTCCTGCGATGTCGTCACAAGATGGCTGCCACAAGATGACCATGCGCACAGCAGAGGCGGGTCCCAGCGGCCGCTCCGCACGGTGAGGCCTGGGGGTCCCATGGCTCTGCGTGGTGCAGAGGAGGCCGGTCCTGGTGGAAGAGGCGGGTTGCAGCAGGGAAGGGTAGTTGTGGTCGATCAGACCAGCAGGAAAGGGCAGTTGTGGGCGATTGGGCCTGCAGGGGAAGGCAGTTGGGGGCGATCAGGCTGGCAGGGGAGCAGTTAGGCATCAATCAGGTCGGCAGGGGAGTGGTTAGGGGGCAATCAGGCTGGCAGGCAGAAGTGGTTAGGGGCCATCAGGCAGGCAGGCAGGGAAGCGGTTAGGAGCCAGCCGTCCCGGATTGTGAGAGGGATGTCTGACTGCTGGGGATTGGGCCTAAACCAGCAGTCAGACATCCCCCAAGTGGTCCCAGATTGGAGAGGGTGCAGGTTGGGCCCCACCCCTGTGCCATGAATTTTGTGCACTGGGTCTCTAGTTCTATTATATGAAAGTAAAACAGAAGAGGCACATTGATGATTTAATATGATAAGAGCACAAAATCAGACACTACATCTAGATATTTTTAATTTTTAGAAAATGGGTGAGAATAATGTAAAAAATGGGGAATCCTGAAGGAGAAGTAGGTTGGTAGGTAGATAGGTGAGTAGAATTCAAGAGTTTATGACTTTCACTTTCACTTAAAATGAAGAAAGCTGCAAAGAATGTTGCAATAAAGCCTAATAAAAAATCTAAATACTACCACTTCTTTAGCCTATTGCAAGCTGAAATCCCAAGGCAACCAAGTAACCTATATCCCAAAATGAAGCCTGTTAGAGGAATGACTGTTTCATCATTGAAAGACCATGGGAGGAGGAAGTGGTCACCATACAAGTGGGTAAAAAAAAACCCATTTAAAGGATTAATGAATTGTTAAGGTCTAAGTGTGGCCTACTATGTAAGTGTGGAAGAGCTGGGAGCCCATGATAGAAGAGATAATATTCATTGGCATAACCCTTCACACAGGTCTTTACCATGTGCTTATGAGAAAGGGACATTTTGAGTTAAATTGTGTCTCCCCAAAAGGTATTTTGAAGTCGTAACTCCCAGAACCTCAGACTATAACCTTAATGGGAAATAGAGTCATTTAGTAAAGATGAGGAGATATTGGAGTAGGATGGGTTTTAATCCATTCTGATTGGGTTCCTTAGAAGAGAAGAGAGATGCACAGAGAATGCCATATAACAACAGAAGCAGAAATTGGAGCCACATACCTTCAAGCAAAGGAATGCAAAGATTGACAGCATCACCAGAAGCTGGCTAGGAAGAAGGAAGGAAGGCATCTCAAAGGAGCATGGCTGTGCTGACACCTCAACTTGGACTTCTAGTCTCCATAACCGTGGGAATCTTCCTCCTGTTGTAAGCCACCCAGGTCCAAGTACTTGCTACAGCAGCTCTAGGAAACTAACAGAGGGGAAAGGAGGGAGACCACAGACAGTCTCCCTTGGTGATACTCTGGCATGAGGGCGCTAGTGGTTGATGGGAAGGAGGGGGCGTAGAAAGTCCTATGTGCTTCCTCAGATCTTTCTCTCCTAGAATGATTTCGGGGATTTGGGGGCTGATCAAGACAAAGATGAGTTGATAGTAGCACAGGTTTGTCTGAGGAAGGGAATTCCTTCATAGCATGAGACCTTCCAGAGGTAATGGCATGGGGCCACACCCAGAAGGACAAGAGAGGGGAGAGAATGTGGAGAAGGGACTTGTGCCTAGCATGATGAGGAATTTCCACAGCTTGGGGTCTTTCACAGTCCTTGAGTTTGTTTTATCTGTGTCTAACAAATGTCATGTTCCGTTTCATGAAATGGGCAAAATCAGGTTCTAAATGGCTAAAAATAGGCTTATTGGGCTATAATTTTAATATTGTATGAGTAAACATTTGGTTTCTCTCTGATGGGCTTTTGAGATAATTATCCCAACTCCAACCTGGTGTAAAGAAGTGGACATAGGACCATTAGATAGAGGACTTTTTAGGCTTATTTATATTACAATTTGTCCCTTGGCCCCATGTTTTACAATCAAAGTTGTATGTTATTTCATAAACTCTGAGTTTGAAGCCAGTGACAAAACATTCTACTGGCCCAGAATCCTATAAGGCCACAAACTAGGATTTTAAAGTTCACTTGCAGTCATTCTTCCCATTCAGTGAGGGAAATTAAGGAGAATAGATACAAAAAGGAGAAGACTTTGACTTAATAATTTAGTAATAGAGTAACATTATGTGCATTGGTACTTGTCTCTGGCTATCTGGACCACTCCCCCACACACACCCCCAACCTCCTTAATTAGCTAATTCTTAATGCAAACCTGTTAAGACCACTGGCCCTAAAGTATGATGAGATTCACTTTTGAGTTTCATTTCTTGGAATATTTATTTAATTTGTGTGGATAACTCCTGGGATATGGCTATCTTTTAAACCCAGGGCATCTATGTCCTCTTACATTGTTTTAGCATTATCCATTATTGCAGTAAGGAGAACTTATATTTTTCAAAAGACCCTCCTGAGAAACAACTGGTGGACACAGGACTCATTTCAGCCTCCTCTGGACTTGCCAAGTCATCATGTTTGATGCCATCAGTTGCCTGAAAAGCATACTCCAAAATCTCCAACTAGTGGAGGAGATCTTTGGCCTCAACTAACATTTTCCATTGACAGTGTGCCCAGGCCATTATGAGACCTAATGTAGGCTGAATAGCTTTCCAAGCCATAAAAGTCCACATCAGCAAAGTATATGTGGACCGAGGTCCAAATCCTCCTCTGCGGGTTATCCCCACCTTTTGCACTACCAGCACACCATCTTTTAGTAAGAACACCATTTTCTTGTGTTCAGTACTACAGCAGCCATTGTTTAAATTCAGTGCCTCTCAGGTAGAGCACACCCCTATCAGATGCAATCTAGATGGCCCTTTAAAAAAAAATCTGTTTCCTGGGTTAACTCATTAAGGAGAGATTGGGCCTAAGAGTGAGAGAGAGGTTGTGTTTCCTCCTCCAAGTGAGAACTTTCCCCTTTTCTTTGTCTTTATTTTTGTCTTTTCTCTCTTTTTTACACCGTGAGTGGTTACTGGCAAAGCAGAGGGTAAACTATCTCAGCCACTGCTGTGGTGACCTTGTGCGGCCCTTTCATCAGAGCACCAGGCCTTATATCATCTCCCCCAGGACTTTAGGCTTCCACAGAGGCTTGCTTGCTGCTTGCAAAGGCTGCTTACTCCTCCAACTGTACTTAGGAGACTGGCCTCAACCTGTTGTCTGTGCCTTATTGGCTTGTTTCTGTACCATTCAAGTCTTCTAGGATAAGGATGTCTTACCTCAGAGTTCCCCAAATCCCTGGCTTGGCTGTGGGGAGTTCCTGTCACTATTGCCAATTACAGGGTCACCAATAGCCCATCCTTGCTCTAGAGATGTGCAGGTCTAACCTTTGCTTATTCATACCATCCAGTCTTACAACATCCAGCACCTGCCTAGTGGGGAACTCAGGCATGTGGGCCGACCACTTTGCCTGGGCATTTTGGTGGTTCTAATGGTGTGGGTTCATTCAAATACTGGAGCTGCTGCTTAGCCAAGCTAATGAGGCACAGGGAAGATCATGAAAAATACAGAGCACAATAGAGCACAGAGCAAAGATATGCCAAACTACCATGTAAGTATTCCATATTTGGAGTCTCAACCACTTAAGGATGTCCAGGATCAATCTGCCAATTGATTTACCGACTGGTTAGACAACATATGCATTCCTTGGTCATCACCAAAAATCACCTGATCCTTATTGCCATCTCTAGTGAGTTCACATACTTTGGGCCTGATTAAGTAAAAATAAATGATCACAAGGTGAATAACAAACAATGAGCTTTTTTTGGGTGGCATTTTGACAGATTTGCAAGGGAGGGATGGGGGGATTACCTCACAGGCTGAAAAACTTCTAGAGACAATGGCATAGGGCCACCACCCAGAAGGAGAAAAAAGCATAGTCAATAAAATCTTAGACATTTCTCATAGCAATATTTTTTTTCTGATATATGGCCTCGGGCAAGGGAAACAAAACAAAGATAAATAAATTGGACTTCTAACTAAAAGGTTTTTTTCACTGCAAAGGAAACCATCAGCAAAATGAAAAGACAACCCAATGAATGGGAGAACACATTTACCAATACATTTAATAAGGGCTTAATATCTAAAATTTCTAGGGCACTTTTAAAACTCAACTCCAAAAAATACCCAAACAATCCAATTAAGAAATGAGCAAAGGACCTGAATAAATAGTTCTCCAAAGAAGACATACAGATGGCCAATAGATATATTAAAAGATGCTCAACATCACTAATCATCAGAGAAATAAAAATCAGAACCATGATAAGTTATCACTTCACACCTGTCAGAATGCCTATCATCAATAAACCAACAAACAAGTGTAGGTGAGGATGTGGCAAAAAGGGCACTGGTGGTAGGAATGCAGATTGGTGCAACTACTGTGGAAAGCAGTATGTAGTTACCTCAAAAATTAAAAATGGAACTGCCTTATGACCCAGCAGTTCCACTTCTGGGAATATAACTAAAGAAACCTGAAATAGCAATTCGAAAGAATATATGCACCCTTATGTTTATTGCAGTGTTATTTATAATAGCCAATATTTGGAAGCAGCCCAAGTGCACATTAGTAGAGAAGTGGATAAAAAAGCTGTGGGACATTCACACAATGGACTACTACTCAACTGTAAAAAAAAAAAAAAGAGGAAATCTTACCTTTTGCAACAGCATGTTATTATGCTAAGTGAAATAAGCCAGTCAGAGAAAGACAAGTGCCATATGACTTCACTTATATCTAAGGAACAAACTAAACAAACCAAGTGGAGACAGACTCAGATACAGAGAACAGACTGACAGTTGTCAGAGGGGAGGGGTTTGAAGGCTGGGTGAGAAGGGTAAAGAGATTAAGCAAAGAAAAAAGTAAGACTCATGGACAAAACAGTATGGTGATTGCCAAGGGGAACAAGGATTGGGGGAAGGTAGAAGAGGGCAAAGGGGGTAATAAATGTTGATGGAAAAACCCTTGACTTGGGGTGGCAAACATACACTACAATTTACAAAACTTATACCATTGTATCAACCAATGTCACCCCAATAAATTAAATTTAAAAAAGAACAGTATTTCTATTGACATAGTAGTATACAGATCAACTTACGTATAATTTAAGTATTATAAATATCATCTTCTAAAGACATGTTTAAATAGTGATTTTTAAATTAATGGGACTGGAGAAATTATTCAATCATTTGAAGATAAATTAAGTGAGAACCTTATTTTTTTCATGAGCCCTAATACACACCAGATGAACTTAGACAAACATATAAATAATAAAAACCATTCCTTTTTATGATACAGTTGTGAATCTTTCCTTAATCTTGGCTTTTGAAATTATTTTAGTTTGAGTGCACTAAAAACTAGTTTTTTAAGTTCCGAAGATGAATCTAGGAGAAAATTTTTCCTACAACTAAGTGGGATTTTACACTGGAAACAGATTCACAAGATATAAAGCAATTAAAGTAAGTTTTAATATCATCTTCTAGACTCATCCTGTGGATAATAAAATGAAGGGGAATGGAAACTAAAGCTAGTAAGGAGGAATTAGATATTTCCATGACTCCAGGATGAGTGAGTATACACTAACAGTGACAGAGAGGGGAGTGGACTTTATACTGGCTGCCTGTGTATCTCCAGTAAAATCAGGTCTTATCTTCCTAGGGAATAAACTGTACTTCCATTTATAGAGCTATGGCTTTGGTGAAGTGCCAATCTTGTTTCTTGAAACTAGATCTACCTACTGGAAATCTCTATTCATAGGGCCAACTGAAATGGTCTCAAATCTTCCCAAGAAGTACTGAGGGGACTTGGGGATTCTACTCTCTTTTTCTCTCTCTCCCCAAATATACCTATATCTATAAAAGCCTAAGTGACAGTTATGACTGGACAACTACCTGGTAGTTATGACATGCACTGACCACCAGGGGGCAGATGCTCAATGCAGGAGCTGCCCCCTCGTGGTCAGTGCACTCCCATAGCCAACCTCCTGTGGCCGGCCAACATCCCATGATCCCTTCCCTGGCTGGCTGGCCCCAATCGGCCCTATCACTGTCCAGGCCGAGGGACCCCACTTGTGCACGAATTTGTATACTGGGGCTCTAGTTACTAAATATTCTTTCATGTAAAAAAATAACATTTAATTCTAAATTTATGTTTTTACTTTATTAACTTGATCTGTAAACTTTGTATTAATTCATTTAATGTCAATAAGTTTCAAGTAACTTAGAAAACAGATTATTGATCATATAAGGAACTCTTATTATTAAAAAATGTATTATATCACAATTTCTAACCCCTCAAAATTTTTATATTTTATTACAGAAAAATCAGGTCAAACAACAAAAATCAGGTCAAATGCATTAAAAGACAAACAACTGACAGTAGATAATTGTAGCATTTAAGATATGAGTTAATAACAATACATTTAAAAAATGTTATTAATAATTAAGAAACAAACATCTCAATGCAAATTTTGGAAAATGTCTGAGCAAATAATTCAGAAATAAAGAAATGCATATATCAGTTAGCATTAGTAAAACTGTTCATATGAATATACATATGCATAAAAGTGTTCATTCTTGCTAGAAAGCTAAACTGATGAATATTAAAAATATGCAACTAATTCTCAAATGAGATTTTTAAAAAATAAAATAACAACTGTGTAAATGGGATTTTTTTATATAATCTTAAAATTATAAACAGACTCAATTTGGCAGTATATAATAATCAAAAACATCTACTGACTGCTCACTATGCACCAAACACTCCTTTAAGCTAGCATGTATTAGCTCATGTAATCTTCATAACATGGTCTTGTGATAAAGACTATTATGGATAATTTGTAAGTGCAAAAATGACCCTGAGAGTTTGTGACATAGAAAGGTGCAGAAACAGAATCCTAATTAAGGCAGCCTGATTTCATAGTCCAACTTCAAAATTATCACCCTATTTCCCTGATGGAAGGCTTTAAAACAGATATACAAGCTTATAGTAGAAAGAGATCTTAAATAAATAATCATGAATGTCTATAAAAATTTAATCACCATGGTGTCTTAGCAACATTGTGTTTAATAGCAGAAAATTTAAAAATGTCCAAGGAAAAAATATCTGAATAAACTAAGTTCAATGAATATAAATCACAAGTATAAAAATAATTTTATAGAATATGAAATTATATAAAACTATAGAATATATTAGTAAAAAACAGCAAGTTAACAAACAGTGTACCCTATAACATTGTTAAAAATAACCTAGACTGTCCGGCATTGGGTGACTCGGTGGTTGAGTGTTGACCTATGAGGTCACGGTTCAATTCTTGGTCAGGGCACAGGCCCAGCTTGGTGGCTTGATCCCCAGTGTGGGCTTGCAGGAGGCAACTGATCAGTGACTCTCTTTCATCATTGATGTTTCTATCTCTCTCTCCCTCTCCCTTCCTCTTGAAATCAATAAAAATATATTTTAAAAATAATAACCTAGTCTAGTAAATACCAAAGTAATGACAGTTATTGCCTTTAATTACAATTTATTTACTTTTTATCTGTATCTACATTTTTATAATATCATAATAAAAGCATGTAAACCTTTTATGAGAGAAGAATATATGTGTGAACATATTTAATCTCCTCTATGTAGATAGTTATTGTTTCTGAGAAAAAAACTGAAAAGAATTCAAATGATCTATACTAATAAAAGGATAATATGCTAATTAGACGGGAGACCTTCCAGAGAAAGCCATGGTGGCGGGGCCAAGGCAGAGGTGGTTAGGGGAGATCAAGCTAGGAGGGAGGGCAGTTGGGGGTGATCAGGCCGGTGGGGGAGGGCAGTTGGGGGTGATCAGGCCGGTGGGGGAGGGCAGTTGGGGGTGAGCAGGCTGACAGGGGGGGCTGTTGGGGGTGAGCAGGCTATAGTGGGGGCACTTAGAGGTAATCAGGCTGGAAGGGCGGTGCAGTTGGGGGTGATCAGGCCAGCAGGCAGAGTGGTTAGGGGCGATCAGGCAGGCAGGCAGGTGAGTGGTTAGGAGCTAGCAATCCTGGATTGCAAAAGGGATGTCTGTGGGATCGGGCTTAAACCGGCAGTCAGACATCCTCCGAGGGGTCCCAAATTGGAGAGGGTGCAGGCTGGGCTGATGGACAACCCCCCGGTCCCCCGCGCCCTGTGCACGAATTTCATGCACCAGGCCACTAGTATATTGATATTTAACTATATAAATTTTAAAAATATCTGAATGCGAAATCACTGTTAAGAAAATTGAAGGCAACCCCAAATAGCCACAGCAATCTTGAGAAAGAAGAACAAAGTTGGAGGAATCACAACACCAGATATCAAGCTATCTTACAAAGCCACTGTTCTCAAAACTGCAAAGGTACTGGCACAAGAACAGACATACAGATCAATGGAACATAACAGAGAACCCAGAAGTTGACCCAAGCCATTATGCTCAATTAATATTTGACAAAGGAGGCAAGAGTATACAATGGAATCAAGATAGTTTCTTCAATAAATGGTGTTGGGAAAATTGGACATACATGCAAAAAAATGAAACTAGATCACCAACTTACACCATACACAAAAATAAACTCAAAATGGATAAAGGACTTAAATGTAAGATGGGAAACCATAAAAATCTTGGGAGAATCCATAGGCAGCAAAATATCTGACATATGTCATAGCAATGTCGTTACCAATACAGCTCATAAAGCAAAGGAAACTAAGGAGAAAATAAACAAATGGGACTACATCAAAATAAAAAACTTCTGCACAGCAGAAGAAACTCTTGACAAAACAACAAGAAAGCCCACTGCATGGGAGAACATATTTGCCAGCGTTATCTCCAATAAGGGCCTAAACTCCAAAATTTATAGGGAACTCATATATCTTAACAAAAGAAAGATAAACAATCCAATCAAAAAATGGGCAAAGGACCTCAATAGACACTTTTTGAAAGAGGACCGACAGAAGGCCAAGGGACATATGAAAACATGTTCAAAGTCACTAATCATCCCAGAGATGCAAATCCCAAATGACAATGACATACCATCTCACACCTGTCAGAATGGCTATCATCAACAAATCGACAAACGACAAGTGTTGGCAAGGATGCGGAGAAAAAGGAACCCCTCATGCACTGCTGGTGGGAATGCAGACCGGTGCAGTTACTTTGGAGAACAGTATGGAGTTTCCTCAAAAAACTAAAAATGGAACTCCCATTTGACCCAGTGATCCCACTTCTAGGAATATATCCCAAGAAACTAGAAACACCAATCAGAAAGGATATATGCACCCCTACGTTCATAGCAGCAAAATTCACCATAGCTAAGATTTGGAAACAGCCTAAATGCCCATCAGCTGATGAGTGGATTAAAAAACTGGTACATCTGCAGAATGAAATACTACACTGCTATAAAAAAGAAGGAACTCTTACCATTTGCAGCAGCATGGATAGACATGGAGAGCATTATGCTAAAGTGAAATAAGCCAGGCAGAGAAAGATAAATATCACATGATCTCACTCATTTGTGGAATATAATGAACAACACAAACTAATGAACAAAAATAGATACAGAGACAGAGATGTATCCAACAGACTGTCAAACTTCACAAGGAAGGCAGGGGAAGGGGGTGGTAAGAGATCAACCAAAGGACTTGTATGCAGGCATGTAAACATAACCAATGGACACAGACACTAGGCAGGTGAGGGCATGTACGGGGTGGGGGGTGGGAGGAAAAGGGTGGCTGGGGAGAGGTCAATGGGGGAAAAAGGAGACATATGTAATACTTTACTAGGTATTTAATACTTTAAACAATGAAGAATTTAAATAAAAGAAAATTAAAGGCAAATGAAAAAATAATCATCCAAAATGTTTAATATTCTTAATATATTAAAAGTTATTGTGAATTACATTTCAGGTATTTGTTCCTTGTAGCTGAAAAAATTCTAATTGATAAATCTATTACAGTGTGTGGTGTGGCTATGGCTGTTAGTGTGGTGGCAGAAGTGAGGTGGGGTAGAAATATGTTCTGTCAGCCCTGTCTACAAAACACACTTGTACTATCTACACTTCTCTCCATGACCAATGTTAGCAACTCTAGTCCAAGTCGCCTTCCCTCTTATATACACTAATGCAACAGCTTCCTAATTGGTCCTTATGCCTTTACTCTTTTTTCCCCCCATAATTTTTTGACCCTTGCTTTTTGATCCCAAATATTTTAACTCAAAGCCAGAGTGATATTTTTCGAAAGAATAAACTTTTATTTTAGAATATTTTTAGATTTATAGAAAAACTAGAGGCACAGTGCATGAAATTCATGCATGGGGGGGTGGGTTCCTCAGCCTGGCCTGCACCCTCTCCAATACAGGACCCCTTGGGGGATGTCTGACTGTTGCAGGGATTGGGCCTAAATCAGCAGTTGAACATCCCTCTCACAATCCAGGACCACTGGCTCCTAACTGCTTGCCTGCCTGCCTGACTGATCACCCCTAACCACCTCTGCCTGCCTGATGCCCCTAACTACTCCCCTGCTGGCCTGATTGCCCCTAACTGCTCTCCCCTGTTGGCCTGATCATCCCTAACCGCCTCTGCCTCAGCCCCCACCACCGTGGCTTTGTCCAGAAGGACGTCAGGAAGATGTCCGATCTAATTTAGCATATTACCCTTTTATTAGTATTGATTATGAAAATAGTAGAGTTCCCATATGTCCCCAAAACAGTTTCCCCTATTTTTAACATATTGTATTAGAATAATACATTCATCACAGCTAATGAACCTATATTGATAAATCACTATTAACTTAAGTCTATAATTTACTCAGATATTCTAAGTTTTCACTGAATGTTCTTTATTTATTTAAAAAAATCATTTCATTTAGTTGTCTTCTCATGCTCATCTTGGGTGTGACAGTTTCTTAGACTTTCCTTGTTTCCAATGACATTGACAGTTTTGAAGAGTACTAGTCAGGTATTTTGTAGAATGTCCCTCTACTGAGTTTTTTTTCAATTACAGTTTACATGCAATATTATTCTCCATTAATTTCAGATGTACAGCAAAGTGGTTAGACAATCATGTACTTTACAGAGTCGTCCCTGCACTGTTCCAGTACAATCTGGACCCATGAGTAGTTAGCACAATATTATTGAGTATACGGTATATGCTATAAGATGATCTACATGTCTGTGACTATTGTGTAACTACCCATTTGTACTGCTTAATCCCTTCATCTTTTCACCCAGGCCCCAAAACCTCTTCCCCTCTGATAACTGTCAGTCTGTTCTCTGTTTCTGTGAGTTGTTTCTGTTTGTATATAGCAGGGATCCTCAAACTTTATAAACAGGGGGCCAGTTCACTGTCCCTCAGACCATTGGAGGGCCGAACTATAGTTTAAAAAAAACTATGAACAAATTTCTATGCACACTGCACATATCTTATTTTGAAGTAAAAAAACAAAACAGCAAAAACACCTGCATGTGGCCCGCGGGCCGTAGTTTGAGGATGCCTGGTATATAGTGTTCATTAGATTCCACATATAAGTGAAATCATATAGTATTTGTCTTTCTCTAACTTATTTCACTTTGCATAATACCCTCTATGTCCATTTATACTGTTGCAAATGGTAATATTTCATTCTTTTTTTATGGCCAAGTAGGTTCCATTGCATATATGTACCACATCTTTTTTTTTTAAATATAATTTTATTGATTTCAGAGAGGAAGGGAGATGGGGAGAGAGAAATATCAATGATGAGAGAGAAACATTGATTGGCTGCCTCCTGCACATCCCCTACTGGGGATAGAACCTGCAACTCTGGGCATGTGCCCTGACCTGAAATCCAACTGTGACCACTTGGTTCATAGGTCAATGCTAAACCACTGAGCCACACCAGCCAGGCTACTACATATTCTTCATCCAATTGTCTATTTATGGGCACTTGGGTTGCTACCATATCTTAGCTATCCTATATAATAAAGAGGTAATATGCAAATTGACCATCACACCCTCACACAAAGATGGCCGCCTCATAATGGCCAGCAGGGGAGGGCAGTTGGGGGCAACCAGGCCTGCAGGGGAGGGAAGTTAGGGGCAACAAGGCCAGCAGGAAAGGTCAGTTAAGGGCTACAAGGCCGGCAGGGGAGGGCAATTGGGGGTGACTGGGCCAGCAGGGGAGGGCAGTTTGGGGTGATCAGGCCAGCAGAGGAGGGCAGTTGGGGGCAATCGGGCCAGCAGGGGAGCAGTTAGGTGTCAATCAAGCTGGCAGGAGAGTGGTTAGGGGGTGATCAGGCTGGCAGGCAGAAGCGGTTAGGGGCAATCAGGCAGGCAAGCAGGTGAGCAGTTGGGAGCCAGTAGTCCTGGATTGTGAGAGGGATGTCCGACTGCCGGTTTAGGCTCAATCCCTGTGGGACTGGGTCTAAACCGGCAGTCGGACATCGCTCGAGGGGTCCCAGATTGGATAGGGTGCAGGCTGGGCTGATGGACACTCTCCCCTCCCCCCAGTGCATGAATTTCCTGCACCAGGCCTCTAGTTATAAATAATGCCACAATTAATACAGGGGTGCATATATTCTTTCGGATTACTGTTTCAGGTTTATTCAGATACTAGCTGTACCCGGCCACGCGTTGCTGTGGCTCAGTCTGGTTAAATGGAAAAGAAAGAAAAGAGAAAGCGCATGTTTCTAATAAGTTTAATTTCACAATGCTTGTGGGTATACAATATTTTTTGTTGTTCCATTGTCTGTGCAGATATAGAGATTGTCTGGTTTGCCAACTCTAGAACACGCAACATGTAATTGTCCATGTGAGAAGCAATCCGTGTCTAGATCTAAACCGCACAATTCTAAAGATTGGCCCTGAGCTTTGTTGATGGTGATTGCAAACGCCAATCGAATTGGGAATTGCAATGTCTTAAATTGAAATGGCATATCCGTTGGAATCAAAGGAATGCGAGGAATGAGGACATCTTCACCTTTGAAAGGTCCTGTCAAGATTGTTTCTTCTACGACGTTGCTCATTAATTTTTTTACTGCAAGTCGCATGCCGTTGGAAAGCTATCGCTGGTTGATATTTCGCAACATGATAATTGGCATGCCGATTTTCAATTGCAGTATGTGCGGTGGCATCCCTGGCAGATCGAGTGAATTCAAAAATTCTGTTGGATAATTAATCGCTTCATCTGCTTCCACAACAGTGTCGACGGACTTGTATGTGACTGCCTCGCTTTGAATGTTAGACTGAATAATATTGTTAAGTTCGTAGACGTCTTTGTTCTTGGCCGCAAGAATAGCTCATTCACTCAGCCAATCGTGATTCTTATAATTGGTTTGAATACTGGGAAATATTTTTTCAACCAATTCTTCTTTTGACACCACTAAATTGCAGAACTTATGAGGCAATGAAATTTGTCCTGAGGTCAGATCAACGGGCACCTTTCCGTTCCCAATTTCTAGCAATTGATATGAGAATATCTCAGCTGATTGATCGTTTCGCAGCTGGACATGCACATTTGCAGTTAATTTTAACGTCTTTATGTTTCGCCACAAAGTAGAGTATTTCAGGCAAGCATTTATTTCGTCTGCTGGTGTCGATCGAGGAATTACAGGTAATGTTTGCCTGAAATCTCCTGCAAGCAATATTAATGCATTCCCAAATGGTCTGATGTTTCCACGCAAATCTTGCAATGATCGATCAAGAACTTCGAGTGACTTTTTGTGCGCCATTGTGCATTCATCCCAAACAATAAGTTTGCATTTCTGCAATACTTTTGCCATGCCGGATGCTTTGGAAATGTTGCCCGTGGGAGTTTCAATGAATTGCATGTTCAATGGCAATTTCAAAGTGGAATGAGCAGTTCTTCCACCTGGTAGCAATGTTGCAGCTATTTTGGACAACTCAAGAGCTAAGGCTATGTCATTGTGGGATCAAATTGCTGCCAGAATCAATCTAATTAGGAACGTTTTACCAGTTCCTCCTGGCGCATCTAAGAAGAATATTTCTCCAACCCCGTTATTGACAGTTTGCATTATTTGATTGTAAATGCCCTTTTGCTCAAGCGTTAGCTTAGGGATATTTGATTGCACATACGACAAAAGATCACCCGTGTTGTAATTTTGTTCACGACGCAATTCTACATCGAACGAAGCAGCAGCAGATCGATTCGGTGATGGCATTCCCAATTGATTGAGAACTTTGTTCGCGATTTCTAAGCACAAATCTTCAATCATTATCAACATTGAAATGGAATCGTAAAATGGGAAATTTGGAAATCGTAAATGGATCGTATTTCGGAAACATTGAAATGGAATCGTAAAATATTTAGTATAGCGTGTGTTGCTTTTACGTCCAACAGATGGCGCTGTTTTTTTATAAAAAGCATGTTTTTACCTGTCACAGGTGTGACATCTATATAATAGTAGGTATAAGGTATATAAAAACACGCGCGTATTCGAGTGCAACATTGTGTCAAAATTTCAAAGCAATCGGTGAAGTACTTTTGGAGATTTAAGATTTTGAACAAACAAACATTTACATTTTTATTTATATAGATCATATATATTCCCAGAAGTGGAATCATAAAACAGTTCTATTTTTTATTTTTTTATGAACTGCCACACTATTAAGCCAGAGTGATTTTTAAGAGTCAAAATCAGAGCAGGTCACTCTCTTAGAACTATCCAGAAATTCTATGTTTTTATATCAAATAAAATTCAAGCTATCATACTGCCCTACATTGTTTCTTTTGTAACCCTTCTCCATACCTGAAAAAAAATCAGATGTGGGGAGGTGATTTTTTTATTTGTTTACTATCATTATTTAATGTAAGCAGGGGTAGTCAGGGACCTTGTATGTGTTGTTCATAGCTATATACTCATCATTCAGAAAAGTGCCTAAAATGGAAGAGGAAGCTTAAAGATTCATAAAATATATGACTAAGTAAGTGAATGGATAATCAATGGGAGAAAAAGTGCCATTAAGTCATTAAAATAAAATTTAAAAGGAGAAATCAGAACACATCTTTGTTTTACTTCACTAGAAATGTGTATCTGATATATTTAAAGATTATTCCAACATACCGTGATTCTCAAAGTAGAATTAAGTAGCATAAATTTTGCTTTTGCTTTTGCTTTAAGAATCAGAGGTCTAAGTTGATCTCATTTCATTTAATTCATAACTTGTTCATGAGTTACCTGCTAGGGAAAGGTTTATATCAGTTCAATATACCTATGTGAGTCACAGAAATCACTGATGTTAACATTGATCACTCAAGGAATAGCTCCTCTATGAATTATACTCAGAATTTTAAAGAAAGAATTAAACATATATTTTAGATTGATTGCCTCAGAAGCTGTTTCTTCTCCAATTTGTAGGAAACAAAATTTCTATTAAAGAAATTTGTACACTCAGGTTCATAGCAACATCATTTGCAATAGCCAAAAGGGGGAAGCAATGCAAGTGCCAATCAACATATGAATAGATAACAAATTGTGGTGTATACACACAATGGCCTATAATTTAGCCTTAAAAAAGAAGAGAATTCTCATATATGCTAGCAACATGGGACATAATGCTGAGTAAAATGAGCCAGACACTAAAAGACAATACTAGATGTTTCTACTTATATGAGATACCTACAGTAGTCAAATTGACAAAAGTAGAAGGTGGTTGCTAGGAGCTAAAGGAAAATGAGAGTTATTGTTTAATGTGTGTATAGTTTCAGTTTTGCAAGTTGAAAAGTATTCTGGAAATTGGTTCTGTAGCAATGTATATATACTTAACACTACTGTACTGTACACCTGAAAATGGTTAGCCTGGTAAATTCTGTTATGTGTATTTATCACAGTTAAAATTTTAAAAAATCTTTAGCATTACATATGTCTCTTTTTCTTCCCATTGACCCCTTCTAGTCCCCCCCGCAGCCCTTCCCAGGCCTTTATCACCCTATTATCTGTGTCCATGGGCTATGCATATATGCATTTAAGTCCTTTGGTTGATCTCTTCCCACCCCCACCTTCCCTATGAGATTCGACAGTCCGTTCCATGTTTCTATGTCTCTGGATCTATTTTGTTCATCAGTTTATTTTGTTCATTAGATTCCACATATAAGTGAGATCATGTGATACTTGTCTTTAAATGATATGGACTATACTTTTAATTTAGCTGAATAAAAATTTTCTTAAGTAGATGATAAAGAGTAAACAATTTATTGAAAATTAAAGCTAGCTCTTTGGAGAGATCCTTGAACAATTCTCAAGACACAAACCTTTCCAAGATGTGTTATACCATGAGCTGCAATGAGAGATTGTTACAAGGTCGCAGTCAGAAAGTAAGCTGGAACCTTCAATATTCAGAGGTTAATATTAGTTTACAAAGCTTAGCGGGGAAAGCCTTCCAGGAGCACCTGTTATCTGGACTTCCACAAAGTCACTCACCATTTTTTTTATTTTGCATATATCAAAGATTACCAAGAAGACACATTTTTGTGACCAAACTTAGGTCCTCCAAATGAATTTATTAAATGTGAGCTTTTCTTTAACAGGACACTTATAAAATATTTAAACTTATAAAATATACCAAGTGACTTCTTTTGATACACATATCACCTTACTTATTTTGATTGGCTTTTGCTATTATCTTTGGTTTTGACACTTCATTAAACTAGGGAGTGGTATGGCAAATTAAGCATTTTTTAAAAAATATATTTTTTTGACTTTTTACAGAGAGGAAGGGAGAGGAATAGAGAGTTAGAAACATCGATGAGAGAGAAACATCGATCAGCTGCCTCCTGCACGCCCCCCACTGGGGATGTGCCCGCAACCAAGGTACATGCCCTTGACCAGAATTGAACCTGGGACCCTTCAGTCCGCAGGCTGATGCTCTATCCACTGAGCCAAACCGGTTTTAGCATAAGCATTTTTATATTTCACATTCTTTAATCAATTAATCTGTGGATGGAACCAGTTTTAAAGTATCAACAATTTAACATTAGAAAGTAATAGCTTACAGAGAGAAAAGTGAAATTACAACTCACTACTAACTCAAACTTATGAAAAATGGCATTATTTACCATGTGTTTGTCCACAAAATAGTTTTAATTTGTTTGTCTCTCTCTCTCTCTCTCTCTCTGTGTGTGTGTGTGTGTGTGTGTGTGTGTGTGTGTGTGTTTAATTCAAATGTGGATTTGGTTGTATAAGATGTCAATAAGGTCTGGAATGTTTTCCAATTATGGCCATATTTGGAAAGGAAAAACCCACATCACTGCTCTACCTCATGGCTACCACCCTTTCAGATTGTTCACTGGTGTGTATGTTTAGTTAATGAGTTATCTATATATATATATATATATATATATATATATATATATATATATATATATATATATATATATATCAGCCCAGTGCTTTACTTTGATTCAAAAGCTATTTGTCTTTTTTTTTTTGTAAAGACTTTTGTATTCCTTCTAGCAAAATACTGACGTTACACTAAAAATAATCCTATCCACCGGTTTTCGATTAAGACCATCACAAGCAACATTGTGGAGAATTACTGTAAATGAGTGTAAAGTGATTGCTTCAAGTTGTACCAGTAAATTACCACGGACATAATTTGAAGTATTATAGTGAAATGAAAAAAAAAAGTTGCTTTTGGATAAAAAAGCAACAGTATCTACTTCCAAAAAGGACATGGAATATTAAAGGAATCATTTGGTTGACTTGCAACTAAATTTCCAAATAATCAAGGCCTGAGTGATCAGATTATTCTATTTTCCTTCCCCAGTTCCCAAGCAAGTATAGATCCAGCCAGAATAGTTTTAAAGTTCATGTATTTCCTGAGTGGTGGCATTTCACAAGTGAGAATACACAATGAGAATACTTCCGGTCCCAGTGGCATAGGATGTTTAACAAAGCTTAATCACATCCATAAAAGTCTCTCTTAAAACGTATTGCTTATGAATGACGTCTATCGCCATCTGATGTTTCTTTCAGGTGGTGACTTCGCAGATGAAAAATGACTAATGCACAATACCCAAAATAAATTATATCTCCTCCATCCCCATTTCCCACAAACTCCTTCCCACACACACATTTGTTTTAAGTGAGTGGAAATAAGGCCAAAACAATCTAGACTGCCAAATTCCATTGTGTATATTTAGTAGTCATTTTCATCCTAGAAAGACATCCTAAGCTCCTTCCCCTGCTACTCACGAATGCCCCTGTCCTTTCAATTACAAAAGCATTCTTCTTGGACTACTTCCCCAAGAAAGTAGAACTCAGCGCACTTTTAAATGGTTCTTTTAGTATCAATATTTCCTAGATAGAGATTATTACATAGGGATTATCTATATACATAAAACCTTAATATGCAAATAGACCAAATAGCAGAACAACCAAACAACCGGTCACTATGATATGCACTGACCAGCAGGGAGCACGCGCAGAACATGGCGGGCATCGGCAGCAGGCAGCAGAGCATGGAACAAGGCTGGCATTGGCCTTGGCGGGATGGTGGAGCAGGTGAGCCAGGGCGCCAGACCAAGGCAGGGCACTGATCACTGTCATCGGGGCGAGCCTCTGGTGGTTACTGAAAATTATTTGCTCCCACATGCCGTGGTCCCGCCGGGCGCTCGCACCAGCTGTCAGTGCCAGCCCTGCTTGCACCTGCAGCCGGCACTGGAGCTGCTGCTCACACCTGCTGCTGGCACCTGTCGCTGGCCCAGATCGCTCTGCGCCATCAGCAGGTGCGAGCAGTGGCTGCCGGCCCTGATCACCCCTCAGGGCTTCTCCACCTCCCCCTGTTCCTGAGGGGCAATCGGGGCCAGCAGCCACCTCTCACACCCGCTGCCAGCGATGGCCCCACTTGCACCCGCTGCCAGCGCCCAGCACCGGTCCCAATCGCTTGGCGCTGTCAGCGGGTGTGAGCAGTGGCTGCTGGCCCCGATCACCCCTGAGGGTTTCTCCACCTCCCTCTGCTCCTGAGGGGCAATTGGGCAGCAGCTGCTGCTTGTACCCACTGATGGCGCTGGCCCCGCTCGCACCCACTACTGGCTCCGGCCCCAATCACTCGGTGCCATCAGTGGGTGTGAGCAGGGCCGGCACCATCAGCGCGTGGGAGTGGCAGGGGACTGGGGGCCACAGCAGGAGGGGCCGGGCAGGGGTGCGGAGGATGGGCCAAGACGAATTCATTCCTTTCAAATTCATGTACTGAGCCCCTAGTTGAAAGATAACACTGCACCAAAAGATGTTTCCATGTGCTTTGGTCTATTTTGAGCAGTAAGATTAAATTACCTTATAATGTAAAGCTGAGAAGGACCTAGGGAACTATTTAGTTCACCTTCCCTGAGATCAGGAAAGAGGCAAAGACAAGCCAGTAACTTCTCACACCATGTGCAAGCGTTAGCTAAATCTTAATGTAATGCCATTTCCACTCTGCCCGTCTACCAAATTGCTAACATAGCAAGAATCAGGATCAGAGAAGGTGCCCACATCCATGTGATGGCTTAAACCTTGAGTTAAATATTTTAGGCAGGAAAAACTAAGTACTGACTAAAATTTTGAGTGTGTGTGTGTGTGTGTGTGTGTGTGTAGTTATCTTCTCATTGGTACAACCAAATCCCTCTAATTCAGAAATTGAACTCCACAGAGCCAGAGAACAGCATCTCTGGGTTTGCAGCTGTCATATGTACTTCAGACTACTCTGGTCAACAGTATTCAAATGAAGGCCCCCTATTTTGCTGTTGATTTTAAATTGTAGCAAAATATCCATACAATAAATTTGTCAGTGCTGTTACACGCAACTGGGACCAGAAGCATTCTCACTATATGTTTACACTGTTGTGCAACCATCACCCTCCATCTCCAGAATTCTTTTCATCTTGCAGAACTGAACCTTTCTTTGTCCCCATTTTCTACAACTGCAACTCCCAGTTTTCTCTTCCTACAGCCCCTGGCAGCCACTATTCTACTTTCTGTCTTTAGAAATTTGTCTACTCTAGATACCTCATATCGTGGAGTCATACAGTATTTGTCTGTTTGTGACTGCCTTATTTCACTTAGCATCACATCTTCAGGGTTCATCCATGGTGTAGCATGTGCCAGAGTTTCCTTCCTTATTAAGGTTGAATAATATTCCATTGTAATGTCTATACCATAATTTAAAAAAATATATGTTTTTATTGATTTTAAAGAGAGAGGAAGGGAGAGGGGGAGAGAAAGAAACATCAATGTGAGAGAGAAACATGGATCAGTTGCCTCCTGCACATACCTGACTGGAGATAGATCCGGAAACTTGGGCATACACCCTGATTGGGAATCAAACTGGTGAACTTGCAGTGCATAGTAGGATGCTCAACCAACTGAGCCACACAAGCCAGGGCTACACCACAATTTCTTTTTCGATTCATCTTTCAATTGACACTTGAATTGCTTTGACCTTTTGGCTACTGCAAATTCTCTTCAAGTCTCTGCTTTTAATTCTTTGGAAAATGTATCAGAAAGTCGAACTGCTGGATCCTATGTGATTTTATTTTAATTTTTTGAGGAACTGCCGTAATATTTTTCAGAGCAGCTGCACCATTTTGCATTCCCACAAACAATGCACAAGCATTCCAATTACTCCACATCCTCGTCAACCTTTGTTATTTTCTGTTTTTGTAAAGCAGACATCTTAATGTGTGTGGAGTGCTATCTTATTGTAGTTACATTAGTTGTTAAAGCAGGATTTCCAGAAAATTTCTCTATATTTCAACCATAACATTTAAGATAGCAAAAGAGCATTCAACAACAAAAAAGAAATGAGTAGATTTACAAGTTGTTTATGAGACAACAATCCTCCCTACACAGTCTGACTTGAACTCTATTAATAACATGAAAACAAGTTCTAATCTTTCCTAAGCCCTCAATGGCTTGCCAAGGGTCTTAAGCCATTAAGAATGGCAACTAGGCACACCTCATTTTATTGTGCTTTGCTTTATTGTGCTTCACAGATATCACTTTATTTTTTTTACAAACTGAAGGTTTATGGCAACCCTGCATAGAGTAACTCTATCACTCCACATTTCCAACATCTGCTCACTTTGTTTTTCTATGTCACATGTTGGCGATTTTCACATTATAAACTTCCTCATTTTCATTGTATTTGTTATGATGACCTGTGATAAATAATTTTTGATGTCACTATTATAATTGTTTTGGGGTTCCATGAACCACACCCACGTGAGATGGCAAACTTAATAGATAAATGTTACATGTCTTATGACTGCTCCACTGACAAGCCATTTCCACATCTATCTCCATCCTCTGAGCCTCTCCATTTGCTGAGACAAAACAATGTTGAAATTGGGCCAATTAATAATCCTATAATGACCTCTAAGTGTCCAAGTAAAAGGAAGAGTTGCATGTTTCTCACTTTAAATCAAAAGCTAGAATTATCTAAGCTTAGTGAAGAAAGCATGTCTAAAGCCAAGCTAGGCAAAAGCTAGCCCTCTTACAGTTCAATTGTGAATGCAAAGGAAAAGTTCTTGAAGGAAATGAAAAGTGGTACTTCAGTGAACACAGAGATGATAACAATGCAAGAATGGCCTTATTGCTGAGATGGAGAAAGTTTTAGTGGTCTGGATAGAAGATCAGCCCAGCCACAACATCCCCTTATACCAAAGCCTAATCCAGAACAAGCCCCTAACTCTTCAACTCTACGAAGGCTGAGAGAGTGGGGAAGCTACAGAAGAACAGTTTGAAGCTAAGCAGAGGTTGGCTCATGAGGTTTGCCTTCGTAACATAAATGTGCAAGGTGAATCAGCAGGTGCTAATCTAGAAGCCACAGCAAGTCACCCAGAAGATCTAGCTGAGATAATGAATGAAGGTGGCTATACCAAACAACTGATCTTCAATGTAAATGAAATAGCCTTATATGGAAAGACTAGAGGCCCTGTGCACAAAATTCGTGCACTTGGGGGAGGGGGTTCCCTCAGCCCAGCCTGCACCCTCTCACAGTCCAGGAGCCCTCGGGGGATGTGCCACTGGTGGCTTAGGCCCACTCGCCCTAAGCCGTCAGTCAGGCATCCTTAGCGCTGCCACGGAGGCAGGAGAGGCTCCCACCACCACCACTGGGCTCACCAGCTGTGAGCCTGGCTCAGGGCTTCTGCCTGAGCTGTGCTCCCCCTGTGGGAGCGCACTGACCACCAGGGGGCAGCTCCTGCAATGAGCATCTGCTCCCTGGTGGTCAGTGGATGTCATAGTGACCTGTTATCCTGCTGTTCGGTTGATTTGCATATTAGCCTTTTATTATATAGGACTTTCATAGTCAGAGAGGACAAGTCAATGCTTGTCTTTAAAGCTTCAAATGACAGACTTGTTGCCAGTGGAAATAGGGTTCTTGCATGGAGTCACAGCAAAAGCATTTCGGGAACCCACACATGGGTGGATGAGGTGTAGTGGTAAGATTTATTGGAGCTGGAGCAAACACAAAGGAGTGTCCCCAGATGTCCAGTGTCTCATTCATGAGCAGATGGCTCAGCTCCGTCCCACAGTGGAAAAAGTCCAGCCTTGTCTTCACCAAGCCCAGAAGAAGGGCCAGAGTCCAGAGATGTTGTGCCATCACCTAGCATCAGCTGGGCATCCGAAGCTTTGGTAGTTCAGTTCAGTCCATGCCAAAACTTAGTCCAGCTCCATCTCTGTTCCTGGCTACACTCAGCCAGGTGTTGCACTGTGGCACCTAGGCCCTCATTGGACCCAGCCCAAGCTTGGGCCTGCAAGGATGCTGCAGAGAAAGAACATGTGAACAAATGGGCAAGTGCATTAACAAATGCATGCTACCGATAGGGGCCTTTGTTAAGGTTTGGATATATTAGCTCAGGTTTGGGAGAGAGAAGTTTTTTTTTGTTTTGTTTTGGTTTTTTTTTTTTTTACTAACAATCTCTTTCCTGGCTCTTGGGGGAGGGGGCAGCTTGTGCTGGGCACTCTCCCTATCCAATGCCTTTCCTAGATCTTTCGGGTTCTCGTGTCCCTTATCCAATCCTATTATTTTCCCAGATTAGATTCTACCCAGCAGAGGAATTTCGCATTCACTGGCTCCTCCTCCCGCTGGTAATCTGCCAGAAGGAACCGGTGCTTCCCTGGGGAGATTGAGAAGTCAGTCTACACAGGGAGGGGTGGTGGCAGAGAGATGCCAGTCCCCTTGGTGGGGATGCTGCCATGCCCTGTGATGTCTGAAGCTGGAACTTACAGACTCAATCAGGCCCAGCCTGTTTAGCTCCCTTCTCTTAAACTTCTAGCTGCCTATGCTAACAGGTCGACTCTCTTGTTAGGGGCTAATCCAGCTGATGACTTTAAGTTGAAGTCAATGTTCATTTTAAAAAAATCCTAGGGACTTTAAGAATGGTGCTAAATCTATTCTGCCTCTGCTCTATAAATGGTTCACTGTATAAAAGTCTGAATGAGACCACGTGTGTTTACAACATGGTTTACTGAATATATTAAGCCCACTGTTGAGACCTACTGCTCACAAAAAAAATATTTCTTTCAAAATATTATTGCTCAATAATACTGCACCTGGTCACCCAAGAGCTCTGATGGAGCTGTACAATATTAATGTTGTTTTCAAGCCTGTGAACACAACATGCATTCTGTAGCCTACAGAGTAAGGTGTAATTTTTACTTTCATGTCTTATTATTTAAGACCAGGGTGGGGAACCTTTTTCCTGTGAAGGGTCATTTGGATATTTATAATATAACTAAAGGCCTGGTGCATGAATCCATGTACATTGAATGGAAATTAATTAGAATATTTTAATATCACTATTTGCCCTTTCTCTATAATAAAAGTGTCAACCAAATTCACGATCGACAATGACAGATTGAAACACACACATGCAATTGGCACAAGTGAGAGCTTTATATGTATATATAGATAAACTTGCTTAATTAGACCTGCTTTCTGATTTAGCTAAACTTTTCCTAGCCCAGTGAAGCACCCTAACTTCTCTTTGAGGTAATTGTCAGCAACACAGCAGTAAATATCAACATGAAGCAGATTATTATTGTAGATCACACAGGGAGAACAAAGGGTAAAATATTTAACTGCAGCAGTGTTTGACTATATTCTGTGCAGTGAAAAAACCTGAATTCATTTTCAAGGTCCACCATTTCTTACTTCTTTTCAGTTGGGTTAAGTTTCTAAACTTTCTAAATCTCTGTTTTCCAGCTAATGAAAAGAAAATAGGATTCTACCAACTCTCCTATTTACCTACTCCAGGACTTCTGTGAGGATCAAATGAGATGAGGCATGGGAAAATGCTTCACAGACATTTGATTAAAGTGTAAAATGTTTGCACTTGGCTCTAAAGCAAGTTGTGTTCCTGGGCTGAAGAAACTCCAAGGAGGCTAGTCGCTAGGGAGAGGAAGCCTAGCATTGCTACGTGACATCATTACCCAGTGCCCACAGTGATTGTTTCCAGGCTGGGCTGGGCTGTGGGCTGCATTTTGCACCATGTGGTCTTGGCAGCATTGGCTGTGATTTGGTGGGCTGTCGCTCCAGGGTGGTGGTGGGGCCTGTGTTCCATTTGGGGGAAGCCGAATGTTGCTTTGTGGGCGCCAGGTCCATGGTGCCATTTCTCTGTAAATGGCCAGTGCACGTCACAGCAGCTCCTGGTGGTCAGTGCACATCAGATGTTCGGAGGGACACTTAGCATATTAGCTTTATATATATATATTTGTGGGTCATACAAAATTATCAACTTAAAAGTTAGTTTGCTATATTTGCTCAAACACTTAATTAACTCAGCCCTAATGCCTTGGCAAGGCCAGACCAAATGATTTTGAGGGCCTTATATGGCCTGTGGGCCAGACGTTCCCCACCCATAATTTAAGTCATATTTTGTAAGGCTATATGCCACCATATATATGATTCCTCCAATGAGTCTGGGCAAAATGAAAATTTTCCGGAAAGGATTCACCATTCTAGATGCCATTAAAAATACTCATGATCCATAAGGAGATGTCAAAATATCAACAGTAACAGAGTTTGGAAGAAGTCAATTCCAACCCACATGGATGACTCTCAAGGGTTCAACATATGAGTGGAGGATGTAACTAACTGCAGATGTGATGAAAATAAGAGATCTAGAACTAGAAGTGAAGCCTGAGAATGTGACTGAATAATTGATATCTCAAGATAAAGCTAACAAATCAGGAGTTCCTACTTATGAATGAGCAAAGAAAGTGGTTTCTTAAGATGAAATCTACTGGTGAATATGCTGTGAAGACTGTTAAAATGACAACAATGGATTTAAATATTTCATAAACTTTGACAAATCAGTGACAGGGTTTGAAAAATTGGTTCAATTGTTAAGGAAGTTATACTATTGGTAAAACTATCAAATAGCATCATATGCTACAGAGAAATCATTTGTGAATGGAAGAGTGAATCAATGAGTCAAACCTCATTGCTATACTATTTTAGGAAATTAGCACAATCATCCAAACCTTTACCAACCACCACCCTGGTTAGTCCATCAACATCAAAGTAAGACCCTGTACCAGCAAAAAGTTTATGACTCACTGGAGGCTCAGATTATGGTTCACATTTTTTTTTAACCAGTAAAAAATTTATTAATTAAGGTATATCTATTTTTCAACATAATGCTAATGCAACTATAAACTACAGTATAGTGTAAACACAAATTTTCTATGCACTGGGAAATCTGAAATTTGGGTCACTCACTTTATGGTGATATTTGCTTTATTGTGGTGGTCTGGAACCAAACCCACAAAATCTCCACGGTACGCCTACATGTAATGGTGTAAACTGCCAGGCCTGGCTGGTTGTGATTAGTCATGACTGCTAAATTTCTTCTGGAACAACGAAGGTGGCAGTAAATAAGATTGTAAATGGGCCTGTCTATTTAAAGACAAGGCAGAGATTCCAATTTATCCTGTTTTGCTCTTTTCCCCCCCTAAGCATTTTGCAATTGATAAAACCCAAAACACATTTAGCCCTGAGCAACAACCACCACCTCCTCCCTTTTAAACACATGTGTGTCTCAAGAGAATGAATCCATATGTTTCTGATTCATTTACAATTAATTCATCAAAATGTTGTTTTGATGTCCAAGAAGCTTTATGGAGGATCTCTCATGAGTCTTTTTTCTTAGAAACAGGAAGTCATGCCTTGCCAAGAGACAAACTCAAAACACACCAAAGGGTTTTGAGCTGAGTTTGAAGCATTGGGACTTCAACATCTAAGCAAATGCCAAACTTGGACAAGAGCATCTCCTCTTCTCTACATGCAAGCCAAACCCATTTTTAATATCCAATTAATCTCTGGCTCTTGGAATGCCCAGCATGACCTGAGCCCTTTTGTACAAGCACCAGAGATTCCAGGTGAGCAGCAAAGCAGTATGACAATGAGAAGGAAGACCAACAGACTATTTTTAAGTTTACACTAGCAAGACACTGTGAGTTTAGAAAAATGCACATCCACTGATAAACCCCTGATCACTCCCTTTTCATCCAGTTCGCCTTGTTTGTAAGCTATCACAACCAGGATGGTTTAACACCACTGATATTAAACACCACGGAGCCCAGGCTGTTCTTTACTCACATGTTATCTCCACACACCAAACTTTTCTATTTCAGAGATCAATACCATTCAGTTTCTGATGCTCAAAGCACTAACTCTTTAATCATTTCTGTTTCTCTTACACCTGAACTCATATAGGTTTATAGCTTAAATCAATCCCCCACAAATGCCCCAATTTAGCCAAACAGGTGTTTTCTTTAAATCTCATCTTGTGCTTTCAGGTCTTCAAGTTTTGCCAACACCATTGCAAGTTTTCTTCCTCTTTGAATCTCACCATCCTTCCTGCTTGAATCTTGCTTCCTGGCTAAGGCCATACACGTCAACCTCAGAGAGAGAGAGAGAGAGAGAGAGAGAGAGAGAGAGAGAGAGAGAGAGATTTGTTGTTCCCCTTATTAACGCATTGCTTCTTGTATGTGTCCTAACCGGGGATTGAACCCATACCTTGGCATATCAATTTGACACTTTTAACCATCCAGGGTACACTGAGTCTTTAAAAGGCCATTCTATCATTCTATCAAGACAGCTGCTTTAGAATTATGAGGAAACATGGTAAGACCAATGCATTCCATCAGCACGAACTCATTGCTGTACGTCTTTTGCTGTGAAATCAGTTCCTTGATCAGAAGTATGCTGGGTGGGATACCACGACAGTAGAGAAGGCATCTGTAAGTCCTCGGATGACAATTTTGACAGAAGCATTGTGTGCAAGAAAGAAAAGTCCATATCTAGAGTGTCCATCACAGTAAGAACAAAACTCTGTCCCTTCTAGGATGGATGTGGTTAATGTAATTAACCTGCCACCAGTTAACTGGCTAATCACCCTGGGGAATGGTACCATATTGGAGGTTTTGTGTTGACCTCTGGCACTGACAGATTGGGCACTTATCCAGGGCCATAGTCAGAACAGCCTTGGTGAGTGGAAGTCCATGCATACCTTTATCCCTGCCACCATGGCCAATAGGTGATGACCGAGGTGTTTGAAAAAGGGGCTGACTGAAAGAAAGAAAGAAAGAAAGAAAGAAAGAAGGAAGGAAGGAAGGGAGGAAGGAAGGAAGGAAGGAAGGAAGGAAGGAAGGAAGGAAGGAAGGAAGGAAGGAAGAGGGGCTGACTAGAATCCAGAGAATTCTATTATTAAATCTTCCTCTGCTGAGGTCACCCTTTGTAAGACACAAATATCTTTATATATTTTTCCATTTCAGAGACATCTATCCACATATCTCTTCCCCAAATTTCTTTGTCACCAATTTTCCAATCATGTTATTTCTAAGTTCTCAACCATCCAATCAAACCAGTGGCTGCAGCTCATAAATCAGTATATAGTAGTTGCACATCTGGTCAACTTTTCTTCTGAGCAAAAGTGCATAATCAGATGCACTTCCCAAAGTTTTGCCCACTGGGGCTATTTCCCTTCACCATAGTCTTTCAGGGATGTCCCAGAGAGGATTTGGGGCTAAAGTGGTTCACTTTGGGGTAGAAACATTTGTAAACCTGGCCCAAGTCCTCCTCTTTCTCTGCCAACTGATTGTAGGGCACTCCCCATGAAGCCATGGGTGCAGGGCAGGTAACAGGAAGCAGTGCACTAAGAGTGAGGACCATGAACATTTGGGCCACTTTATGTAACTTACTTGTGCCTTTAGGGTCTTCTGAGGCCTGATTACATATATACCACTTCCATGTGATGACTGAGTGTTGCCATGTTCAGCTTTATGGCTTATTGGGTCAGATAGCACATAGTTCATGAAGACCAGCTCAGGTTGCATGGTAACTTGGGGGCCCATGGTTAAGTGCTCAGTCTCATGGTAGGGCCTTTCTTCAGAATCCTAAAAGCCTGCCCTGCATATCACCTATAGGGGCCTGCTAAAGGCTTAAAATTGCATCCCTGTTTGCCACTGATACTTCAAGCACCATTGGATCTGCTGAATCATATGGCCCAAGAGGCAGAGCAGCTTTCACAGTAGCGTGGACCAGTTGTACAGCTTTCTCCTGTTCTGGGCCTCACTCAAAACTAGTAGCTTTTCCGGGCACTAGATAAACAGGTCAGAGTATAACATCCAAATGAGGAATATATTGCCCCCCAAATCCAAAGAAGGCCACTAGGCATTGGGCCTCTTTCTTGGTTATGAGAAGGGCCAGATGCAGTAGCTTATCCTTTCCCTTAGGAGGGATATCTCAATATGCCCCTCCACTGGACCTCAAGAAATTCCTGATATAAAAGACCCCCAACTTTTACTCCAATTTATCTCCTACCCTCTGACAAGGAAATTCCTTACCAATAAGTTTTATGTAGTCATTACAAAAGAATCTCATTCATTAGGTCCAATTAACATAATGTAATCAATGTCATGGACCAGTGTGATATCTTGTAGAAGGAAAGGTGATTAAGATCCTGAGAAGTAAATTATGATACAGGGCTGGAGAGTCAATATGCTTTTGAGTTAGGCCAGTGAAGGTGTATTTCTGGCCTTGCTAGTGCTTGTAGTGATCCTTATGGACAAGTAAGGTCTAGAAGCAAAGAGGGGCTTGGCCTTTTTGTCCTATTCAGGCTGTCAACAGAATAGATGATGCCCACCCACATTGGTGAGGGCGGTTTATACTCAGTCTACTAATTCAAATGTTAATCTATGCCAGAAACACCCTCACATACAGACCCAGAAATAATGTTTACCAGCTATCTGGGCATCCCTTTGCCCGGTACAGTTGACATAAAATTAGCTACCACAGAGGGCAAATAGGATTTTAAGGAAAAGTGATCATTTCAACCAAGACTTTCGATACTGGAACAACAAAAAAATTGAAGTAAAAAAAAATTAAAGGTAACAATGATATGGTGTGGGGACATTCATGGTAAGCTGAGATTTTCAGAAGGAAACGGCAGGGAGATAAAAGTATGCTGAGATATTTTTCTATCTACCTGAATCTGGAGAAGGAGTGAGATCCACCTGCTTCTTAAGTGCTAGAAAGAGCTAAGAAGGTTATGAATGCTTCCATTGGGAACCCCAAAGCTACCACACCATCCCATTGACATCAGATGAAAGTGATCATATTCATGAGTTGCTCTTGGCCTTCAATATGCTATAAGTTATAAGAACAGATCCCCCCTAATTGGTGTCCCTGATTCTGGCCAACAGGATGAAGGTGAAGCAGAATCAGAGCAGCTTAATTTTGAAGCCACAAAATGTCAAACACAATTAAGAGTATATCCAATCTCTCAATAACAGAACCAAATTGTTGTTCTATAGGAAACAACATATTTCATTAAGGCCAAGCAAGTCATGCTAGGTTTACTCAGTTCCATAAAGCAACAGGTTCCATTTTGGGTGGATATCTGAGAAAAATAGCTGATAACAACTGCTTAAAGAGTCACAAATAATCAATTTTCATTTCTTAGTTGTCAGAAGAATTATAAATTGATATAGTAATTCTAAAAGATAGGTTTTTAGTCTTTAGATGAAATATAAAGAAAATTTGACTGATCAGTCTTAGGATTCCAAATTTACAATGTATAATGAATATTTAAGTTTCAAAATTTTGTAGTTAATATTATAATTATAAAGTAAGAGATTGTTAAAGAAAAATTAATTTATTAAATTATAGAATATTCTTATGAATTTAGGAGGGTTTGTCAGAAAATTAAATTATGTAAAAGTATATCAAAATGATAAGTGCAATTTAAATATTTTTTAAAACTGTAACTAAGTTTATATGTGGTACCAAATATTAATCAAATGCAGTGATTGATAAAATGTGCTAAACTTATAATTAGAAAAAAACAGAGGTAATGTCAGCTAGAGGGTGGAATGAGAAGCCCCAGGTCCACCTTTCCCCTTGGAGAGATCAACTGAACAACAATAGAGAAATCAATTCTCTTTGTGAGTTATCCAAAATTTGGTTAAGAGGCACATACACCCTGAGAAGGTGTAAAACCAGTTGCTTCAGAATTGGTAGGAAAATTCTTGACATTCCCTCAGCGCAGTGCAGTGGGGTTGGGAGGAAACTCCAAGCTTCTGGCTTCTCCACAAGGAGGTTAAAAAACACTGAGCCGTACAGTTAATGTTCCGACATTTTTGAGGGGCTGCATGAGACAATGGCTTCTGTCTCATTTGAGTCTCAGTGCTGAAAGGAAAGGGTTCCAGATTGGGGGGGCCACTGAAAATGAAGGTGATATTACAGGCCTTCCCCCTGGCTCAACTCAGACTATTCTAAGCAGAAAAAAGCCCCTAACTCCAAGCTTCTACCTGGGATGGGGAAGAATTGGAGCATGTGTCCAACATTTTGGCCTATTAAGGGCTGTCTGAGAGACCATTTCCTTTCTCACAAATTTGGAGCCCTGATGGGACCTGGCTTTAGAAGCTATAGGGGACAAAAGAAAGCTGGGAGGTTTGCAGCAGCTCCAGAAAATCTGCAATACAATGGACAGACATAAGAGGGAGCAAGAGATTACAAGTTTCTGAAAGGAGTCAGCAATTTCCTCAAATTGGGAATTTACACACGTGAGTCCAGAGAAGACATATGCACAGAAAAGGTCCAAGAGTCTCCCATTATCTCTAGCCAACCAGATTGGTGAAACCAGTCTATATAGATTGTGAGCGGTAGCATTTTTTGGGTGTTTTTTATTTTGTTTTGTTTTGTTTTTAATATGTAGACCCCAAAGCAAATTTACAAGACACATGAGGAAACAAGAAAACATATTTTATTCAAACGAACAAAATAAATCTCCAAAACCAACTCTAAAAAAAAAAAAAACTTAGGTGCATTAATGAGCCACTTATGACAGGGATACATTCTAAGAAATATGGCGCTAGGCAAAGTTGTTACTGGGCAAATATCATAGAGTGTACTTACTCAAACCTAGATGGTATAGCCTACTACACAACTGGATATATAATACAGATTACTGATCCCAGGCTACAAATCTGTACAGCATGTTACCATACAAAACAACACTAAACTGAATCAAGCACAAGAGAAAATGATGCAATCAAGAGACACTGTAAACATGAAATGTGAAAGGCTATTGTTTTACAGCAAACATTTTTTTTTTTTTAGCTAGAAAGGGTACGCTCTAAAATAATGATTAAAAAGTATAGTTCAGAAAATATATAAACCAGTAACATAGCTGTTTATTGTCATTATCAAGTATTTTGTACTGTACACAAACCTACCATCAGGAAGTAGGTTTATACCAGCATCATCACAGACATATGAGTAATGTATTGCACAATGATGTCACAATGGCTATGATGTCACCAGGTGATAAGAATTGCCCAGGTCCATTATAATCTTATGGTACCACCATCTTATATGTGGTCAAATGTTGATCAAAAGATACTTATGTGGCACATGACTGTTTATGAATTATTTTTTAAATAATTCAAAATAACTTTCATAAAGATGCTCAACAAGCTCATAAAAAACCCAAAACATCAACAAAATGAGAATATTAACAAATAGATAGAAAATGTTAAAAATAACAAAATGAAAATTTGGAACTGGAGAATATAGTAACTGAATTTTAAAAATTCACTGGAGGGGTTAAACATCAGACTTGATCAAAAAGAAAAAAAAATCATCCAGATCATTGAAAATTAAAGGAGAAAAAAGAATGAATGAATGAATGAATGAATGAAAAGAGGTGGTAAAGAAAGCCTAAAGGACTAATGAGGTACCATCAATATACTAGTATGCATTATGTGATTCCAAAGGTGAGAAGGAGAAGGGAGAGGAAGAGAAGAGATTTAAAAAAAGAGGCAGAAAACTTACTTAAATAGTTGCTAAAATAAACAGTCCCAAAGCTGGGGAAGAAAATGTATGTCCATTTTCAAGAAGCCCAATAGATTTCAGTAAGACTGAATCAAGAATCCACACCCAGACACATAATAATTAAATTGTAAAAAGTCAAAGACAGAGAATTATAAAAGCAGCAAGAAGAAACCACCTAGTCACATACAAGGGGGCCTCCATTAGATTATCAGTGAAATTCTCAGCAGAAACCATGCAGGCCAGAAGAAAGTAGGATGATATATTTAAATTATATTTTTAAAGAATAGAAATAACAATTCTAAAATTTATATGGCTCACCAAAGGACCCTGAGTTGTCAAAACAATCTGAGAAAGAGGAACAAATCTGAAGGTATCACACTTCCTTACTTCAAAACATATTAAAAAGCTATAATTATCAAAATAGTATGATACTGGCATAAAGACAGTCATATGCATCAATAAAACAGAATAGAGAGCCCACAAATCAACCCAGACACATGTGGTCAAATCATCTTCTACAAATATGCCAAGTCTACACAAAGAGTAACAAATATTCTCTTCAACAAATGGTGTTGGGGAAACTGGATATCCACATGCAAAAGAACAAAATTGGTCTCTTTATTTACATCACACACAAAAATCAATTCAAAATGATTGAGGACGTCAACATAGAACTGAAACCATAAACTACGGATGCTAGTGTGATTATGATGTGTCAATGTGGGTTCATCCTTGATAACAAATGTACCACTCTGATGAAGGATGTTGATAATAAAGGAGGCCATGTATTTGCGGAAGCAGGGTGTAATGGGAAATCCTATACAGAGCCACTGAATGTTGTGATCCCTGAGGCTCAATCCTAGAGTTCCTTATTTCATATTCTCTCCATATGGGTTTTACTAGAACTCAATTGCCCCTTTGCCCACATGTCTCACAAATTTTATCACCAAGTAACTTTTTCTTCTGAGGTTCAGTTTCATATATCCAATTGTCCACTTGCTATTTCTGTTTAGAGGTCTCAAGGACACTTTATATTTAACATAATAGCTGTCGCTTATTGAAACCTTGCTATGTACCAATATAATGAGTTCATCAAAGATGAACTAGAGATAGAGGGTATTACAGGAAAACCCCGGGGATGTACTAGATTTCTAATTTAGTCTAAGAAGTCAGAGAAAATCTCCCAGGAAGAATGACCATTTATCCAAGAGCTGAGGATAAACAGAGTTAACCAAGTAATGCTGTGGGAATGAAGAAAAGTTGTTATCAGCATATTCAGAGGTTCACGGTTAAGAGCTCCTGATCCATTTGCTCAATTCTTTAATATAGACAAACCTACCCTCGTTCTCTGTCTGTCCAGGTGCTAACTCAATTCCCTCTTTCCTTTTACCATCCACATTTAAAACAATATTTTCTATTTCTACCTTTTCATTCTTTGGTCTTTCAAGCTGATTGACCTGCTAAGTTTTGAAAATGTTCTTTTTAAGGTCTTCAAATCTAATAGCCTCATTGTAATTGATCTTAACACCCTTGACCATGTTGACCTTCATGCCTTAGAAGGTCTACTCATTCATAATATTCTTTCTTTAGTTCTTTCTTGCTTCTCTTCAGTGTCCCTCTCAGTCTTTTACCCTGGCTTCTCCTTCCTGACCTGCCCTTAAGTATTGGATTTCAGTAGGCTCTTTTCTAGAACTTTGTTTCTCACTTTACACATTCTGCTGGGGAATATCATCCATGTGCATGGTTTTATCATATATATTGAATTGGCTTTCAAATATATAGCTGAAAATGCACTGTTTTTCTGAATCCCAGACCTTTCAGCTCCCACTGGTTTTCTTCATTCTTACTTATGTTCCACAATAAAACTTAAACTCAAAATGTTTCAAATGCAAATCAGTGTTTCTCTAGAAACATCTATATATATATAAAAGCCAAGCAACTGAAATGACCTGAACAACAGGAATGATCAGTTGCTATGACGCACACTGTGGCTGGCCAACTGGCCCAATTGGGGACGGGACCAGCCAGCCAACCTCCTGTGGTCCCTCCCCCCTACCGGCCCAGCCCCCAAACAGACCCCCTCCCACCCTGATCAGGGGCAGGCCGTCTGGCCAACATCCCATGAGCTCTTCCCCCAGCCAGCCCACCCCTGATCAGGGAAACCTCCCACGGTCCCTCCCCCCAGCTGGCCTGGCCCCCCATTGGCCCCCCCCAACCCTGATCGGGGGGGGGGGCAGGCTGGCCAGCCAACTTCCCACAGCCCCTCCCCCTGGCCAGCCCTGGTCCAATCAGCCCCAATCAGGGCAGGCCAGCTGGACCCCACCCGTGCACAAATTTGGCACCAGGGCTCTAGTTCGATATTATAAAAGCTTAATTTCTTAATTTAAAAATAAAACATTGAAAATATTAGTTCTAAATTTTTATTGTCTTACCCTAGGTTTGGGCATACTATTATGAAGACTCTGACCTAGATAAAACATTCAAATCTAACTATTCAACTTTTTTCAGAGTTATCTTCTTGCTCCCTTAAATTGTTAATGTCTACCCAAAGTATACAGGGTAAATTAATACTCAGTATAGCATTAAACTGCCACAACTCTCTAAACCAACTTCCTAGCTTTATACTCCTCCCACTTTCCTTTTGTATTTTTTTCTTTTACTCACCCTTTCCCTAAATACACTGAGAATTATCAACCAGCTGTGATTTTTGTACATGCAGTTCTCTCTGCTTAAAACTGTTTTTCTTGCCTTCCCAAAGGGGCCAGTGTATTAAAGTGTTCACACACACAAGCTCTGTGGTCAGCCCTCAGAAATTCCAATCCAGGTTTACTGACTGCTAGCTAGTGACCTTGGGCAAGTTTCTAATCTCCTGTTTTCTCATCTGCAAAATGGGGATAGAAGCAGTCCTTTAGTTAATAGAATTAATTAAAACAGTGCTTTGAATATAGCCATTAACCTATTAGAACATTCTAGTATTAGAATGGGTACATTATACCTAGGTACTTTAGCTAGCTGGTTTTCTCTTTAAGGCCTATTTAAATGTGCTTTCTTCTGTGAAGCCTTTTCTGACTTCTCCCGTTCCTAGCTGGAACTGGCTTTTACTCACGACTTCTAGCAGGCTACATCCTGATCTTCCCACTTTCATGACCTCATCTAAACCCAGTTACCATCTTCAAATACCACCATATTGGGGTTGAGAACTTCCACATATAAATTTGTGGGGGACAGAAACATTCAGTATGTAACACCTGCTCTCTCTATACCAACTCGTCAATTTCTGGACAATTAGTCTAACCATCTCTGAGTTCCCAGCTTCTCCTCATAGCTTGGAAGTACAAGTGGTTCTGACCATCAACCCTAATTCCCCATGAACACTGGACAGCGAACACCTCTCTGACTGCACTAAGTGTAATAATAATGACTTTATACATCTTTTTAAATGTGTATGTGCTTTTTTATTTTAGTATCAAAGATTATCCAGTAGATTATCAGACTGTTAGAGCTGGAAGTGAGCTTAAAGGACAGGTAAATCAATACCTTCATTTTTACAAATGAGGAGAATGTAACTTACTTGACAGCCTAGTTTATTTATTTCACAGCATTTATTACCAAATAAAATCAATTCATTTCTGTATATTGTCTAACTTCTTAAGCCCATAAATAGGCTCAATGAAGTCAAAGCTTTTTCTCTTGTTTCCTCTGATGAGATTAACTCCATGAGGGACTTTTGGTACAGTTATACCCTCAGAGTTTAGATAAAGTATTTGTTTTAAATTTTTTAAATTTTCCCTCAATTTAAGTAACTTTTTGGGAGAGAAGAAGCACTATATTAAGTATAGACATATATTTAAGGCCAGTAATAATAAACTTTCATTCATATAAATAAATACAACTTTTTTCCATGTCCAAAAATTTGTGTCTAAACCTTCTTTACATTCAGAGATTGAAGTGTCTTGAATGTTTCTGCCTTTCAGTGGGCATGATCTTGATATCATAATTACTCCATTTCAACAATGTGATTTTATGATATACCAAGAATTCTGCAATTTCCCCCTGTATTTTCTATTTAGTTACTAGTAAGTTCATTTTTTATATCTCCCAAAATTCATTTAGAAACACCTCACAGAACAATTGCTGATATTTTTAAAGATTTAAAAAATATATATATTTTCTTTAATTGCTTTTAGTTAGAGAGGAATGGAGAGAGAGAAACATCAATTGACTGCCCCCTGTATGCGCCCTACTGGAGATCCAGCCAGAAACCTGGGCTTGTGCCCTGACTGGGAATTGAACTGGTGACCTCTCAGTGCATAGGACGACACTCAATCAACTAAGCCACAGTGGCCAAAGCAAGATTGCTGATATTTTGAATTTCATGTCATCTTCTTATAGTTATTGTTTGGTTGTTTGCACTTTTTTGCATATCCCATTGGTCTAATTTAAGAGATTTGACAGTTTCTACCTAATGCTTCTGTAGCTATAATAATGTGCTCTAAGATGCTGCCACACAGGACTATCTTTTCATTAAATCCTTCTTAAATGAGTAAACAAAAGCAAAAAGAATCATACTATAATTTCTAATTCAACCTTTATCACTGCCAGATCAAGATGTAGTGCATCAGTGAGCATGAGCTCATATAATAGTGATGGGTCTTATTAAATTGCTTTTTGCTTTGTGTTTTATATACCACTAGAGGTCCAGTGCACAAATTCGTGCATGGGTGGGGCTCCTCAGCCTGGCCAGCGATAGGGGCCTATAGAGGCGTCTTGCCCCATCCTGATCAGGGCATATCGGGCCAGCTGGGGGTGGGGGGAAGAGGGGCTGTGGGAGGTTCTGATCAGGATGACTGGGGCTGGTCAGCTGGGGGGAGAGGCCACAAGAGGTTGACTGTGAGAATGCACTGACCACCAGGGGGCAGCTCCTGCATTGAGCATCTGCCCCCTAGTGGTAAGTGCATGTCATAGTGACTGGTCAACCAGTTGTTCTAGTCTTTCTGGTCATTCAGTCATAACAGTCACTTAGGCTTTTATATACACTGAGTGGCCAGATTATTATAATCTCTGAACACATAATAATCTGGCCACTAGGTATATATATATATATTAGAGGCCCGGTGCATGAATTTGTGCATGGGTGGGGTCCGGCCAGCCTGGCCAGGGGGAAGGGACATGGACAGTTGGCTGGCCTGCCTGCTGTTCGAACTCCTGGTTGAGGGGACAATTTGCATATTAGCCTTTTATTATATAGGATATACACTGAGTGGCCAGATTATTATGCGTTCAGAGATCATAATAATCTGGCCACTCAGTGTATATAGATAATGAGATTATGATAAAGATTTTATTCAATTAATAAGGAAACCTAATAGGTCAGCTTGTTGCTAATGTTCTAGTGAATCAATGCCACTCAGTGCTAAGATGGAAAAAAATCACAGTGCCCTCTCCCAACCAGTATACTTATCTTCCTTCTTTCACCTGAACACCATACTAAAATCATGGTACGTCTCAGATTCTTATGAGGAGCAGTAGCCTCCCCTCTAAATAAAATGTGGAACCAATAAATGATATGGGATGGAGAGAAGAGGTAAAAAGGAAGTTGGGGAGGCAAGTTTCAGCAATGAAATGTTTATTAAACTTCCATGTTTATTTTATTGAAAGTTGTCATTGCCCATAATTGAATAGTTTTAAGGTTCTGGTGGTTGTACCATTTCCAAATCATAAGACTGACTAAAAGGCCACACATTCCCGTGTTGTCTAAATAAAGAGTATAAGAACAGTGGAGGCAGAGTGAGGCATGTGAGAGGGCAGAAAACCAGGAAAATGTGATGGCTTGATGTGGCACACCAGTACCAGGCCGTCTCTCGAAAGGTTTGGCTTAAGTCAAGTCATTTTGAGAAAGCATTCCTTAGAGATTTTTGTCCTCAGTTATTAATTGCCCCACATGGACACTGTCAGGCCATCAGTAACAGCCAAAGCTTTCATTTCAGATGAGTTGGCAAGGGGAAAGTGTTTCAATGCCACCCAATTTTGACAATGAGGGTGGTTTCCTGGCTCTTAAATACAAGCACAAGTTTGCCTGAACTGGTATCAGACAAAGGATGTCAAAAGACTCAAAGATGCGCCCTAGCCAGTTTGGCTCAGTGGATAGAGCGTAGGCCTGTGGACTGAAGGGTCCTGCGTTCAATTCTGGCCAAGGGCACATGCCTGGGTTGTGGGCTTGAATCCCAGTGGGGGGTGTGCAGGAGGCCGCCAATCAATGATTTTTTTCTCATCGTTGATGTTTCTCTCTCTACCTCGCCCTTCTTCTCTGAAATCAATAAAAATATATATTAAAAAAATATTCAAAGATGCTGCAAAACAGATTTTTTTTAAGCAGAGCTTTGACTTCCTTTAAGTGTATATTATTGAAACTCTGTTTCACTTTCTGAAAATCTTAAAACTTAAAGTGAAAGGGCATACTTTTCCCCTTTATATCACTTGGGCGCAAAAATGTCATCCAACAAGCTGGTCTGCCAAAGGATAGAAGTAAGCAATACCTAATATTTAAAAATAAAGATACTTTTAAGTTAAGAGGAGGAAAGCTAATAGAAAGGAACTCAGAAGGTTGCAGCCAGGCTGTGACAGTAAGAAGGCAAATACACCAGCCCCTGTCATTTTGACATCAATTGACTAATTTGCTCCAGCTTTTCTTGAGGTTTTCTTTTAGTATATTTATAGCCACGAAAGCATTTATTTTGGTCCCAAGATAAAAGGCTTTTACGCAATGGTGCATATTTCTAAGGTAACAATGTTTCCATTGTCAAAACTGCCATCAGAAGGGGTGGGAGGAACTGCTACCTACCCCATTTATTTTGTTGGGCATCAGCTTTAGCAAAGTACTGGTCTGAAACTTAACCTAATTTCTATTGCACAGTTGCTAGTTGGAAGAGGGAGAAATGCTTTTCAAATGATTTCATATTTTCTGATATCATGAAAAAGGAAAATATCTTAGACACCAATGTCCTAGGACATTCTATCCTCTAACCTGGTACCCAGAACTCATGCATGCTGAATTAGACACAAGGGAAGAGGCAGATGTCCAAAAGATAAGCGAATCCAGATGTTTTTCTGCTCTTTATTAATGCTGTGCTCCAGCTGTTTCATCTTTATCCTGGTAAAGTCTCAATCAGCACAAAGAATGGAATAGCAGAAGGTGGAGGTGTTCTGGAACACTCGAGGGCCAAACTAATATTTTCTACAATATTGAAGATAACACCCAAACACTGGCACCAGAAATTTCTACGTAATGAAAGTTTTGAGAGGGAAGCTGTTGCTGAGCCTTATTTTCTTATTAGAAAACAAGACAACAGTCTCATGATTCAACTGGCTAATAGGCAAATCCCCAATTGTCCTCAATTAAGACTGTCCCCAAGAAAATATCGATAGAGAGATAGAGTGCAAATATGTGGGTTTTTAAAGTCTTTCTCCCTCACACACACACAAATGAAGTAGACCATAAAAATGAACAAAGCTGAATGATAGCAAAATAAATTAAAAGTAGTACCAGCCTTCACTTTGCTGGAAGCTCCATGCAGCTCCATGATGACAAGTAAGATGTTCATTCTTACTCTAAAAAAAAAAAAAATGTTTTCTTAGGATAGCTGGAGGGCATGGCTCAGTGGTCGGAACATCTGGTTTGATGTACCTAGACTCCTTGGAGCCACAAGCTGGAATCCTGGTGCAATTTACTTAACTCTTTAGCAGAACTAAACAGAATTGCCAATTCTTCAGTGAGTGGTTCTCAGAAAGTTTGGAGAAAGATATACCCATTCTGGCTCTCCTTGGAGATAAAAGAATTAAAATGATTAAACTTAACACGGTAGCCCCAAGCTACTTTCTTTATATTATTTACTGCCAGTGGAATACCATAATTGTGTTTATAGGGTCTTTATCTAGGATTTCAGAGTATCCCCTGGCATGGTCTGATGGCAGAAATGATCAATGTCCATGTTTCAAGGATGAGAAAAATGAGACACCAGAATCACACAATAAGTAAATAACAATAAAATAATAACTTTTTAAAAGAAAGAAGAAGAAGAAAGGTAAATATGATAATCTGGTCCCTTACATTGGAAAGTAGTTATTTTATATGACAGACTTTTCTGGGGGGGATGATGAAGGTCTGAACAGTGTGCATCTAAACCATAAATAAAGAATTCATTATAATTGAAATCCCCTATGAAGAGACTGATCAGTCTGAAACAAAAGAAATTTAACAGCTTCTTTGAGCCTTCCTTGTTGAATCCTTAAACTGATGGAGATAGTACCTACCTATGTGGGACTATGCAAGGATAAAACAACATCTGAGGATGTGCCTTACAGAATGGGTGTGGCAGAAATGTCACTCTTTCATTCTGACCCACAAGGATGGCATTATAAAGTAAGCCTTTAAGAGCTTTCTATCCCCATATCAAGAGGTATGAAAGAGAGTACTTTTCAAGGTCCTGGGTATCTGAATCAAATAATCTGGAAACGGCAAGCCAGCAGAACTTCCTTTACTTGTGTTGTTTTCTGTAATGCAGCACATCCTACATTCACTTGCCCATTTCTTTACACATTCAGTACACATTAAAGTACTTGTTATGTGCAAGCTCTGGGGATACTAGATGCAATAAGCCAACTCTCACAAGTAGTTTAAGAGACCAGTGGAGAGAGACAGACGCGTGTACAAATTGTTGCAATGCAGAAGGATGAATGACACAACAAAGCATTTCAACAACCACTTAAAGACAGCCCATGTGTGACATAATTCCTTTTATTTCCCAGAGTATTCTGCCCATAACTGTTCAGGAAGTTTTCTGCAATCAGATATTAACAATGATGACTATTAGCATATAAGCTCCTCTACCTTCTACACAATTATCCTCATTCATCACAGAGGGTTGCTGAAAGAAGTGAGTCATTTTATATAAAGCACTGAGCATAATGCCTGGACAGTTAAAGCACTCACTGATGGTATTATTATAATTATCATGATAATATTATAATTAGATCATCACTATAAGATCATCATTAAATACAGGAAAATTATATATCCGAACAATCCTAAAAATAGGGCAAGGTCACTGAAGATGAGGAGGAGGGAAAGTCCTATCCATATCTACACTAATCTACACCAATAAAAGAGAAAGATGCAAATTGACCGTACCTCCACGACGCCCCACCAGCCAATCAGGAGTGAGTATGCAAATTAACCCAACAAAGATTGAAGATTAATTTGCATACGCAGGCGTGGAGTGAAGATTGAAGGCTTCGGCCCAAGCAAAGACTGGAGACTGAAGACTGAAGACTGAAGAGGCTTGGCTTCTCCGCTGCGGCCGGAGCGAAGGCCTGGGTCCTGGGTGCCGGAGGAAAACTGGTGCCAGCAGCCAGGGGAAGGAAGGTCTATTGCATGAATCTTCATGAAACGGGCCTCTAGTATATAATAAAAAAAAGTTTTCAGATAACCCATAGATGCTTGACTTAGTCAACCTCCACCCTAGGCCAAGGGCACAAGGGTCTGAGCCAAACCTGTGCTAAAAGGTAAATTAAATAAGCACTCACCGTCAAAGTGCTTCAAAGAACCTCCTAATAAATACCTCCCTATTATACCTATTGCAGTTTCTTAAAATTTTTAGCAGAAACTCAGATTGAATATTCTTAAAGAAGTCATGGATTTCTCTAAAGCAGTGGTCTTCAAGCAGAAGGATATTTTGCTTCCACCCCCAGGAGTATCTACAATGTCTGGAAACATTAATGATTGGCACAACAGGGAAAAAGAGAGTGGGATGAGTAAAAGTGCTACTGGTACCTAGTAGGAAAAGTTCGGAGATGCTGCTAAACATCCTTGGATGCACAGGATGAACCCTACAGCTAGAGTATCTGGTCCCAAATGTCAGTGATGCCAAAACTGAGAAATCTTGCCCTAAAGAAACACATGCTATTTAGACCTACTTAGTTAGATATTTTCATGCATTATTTTTTTCACCTAATTTCAAACTATTATGTAAATTATTGAGCTATACTTAAACAATTTCTTAAACAACAGAGAAGGTAATGAGTAACAGGGTGATCACTTTATGGAAGCAGAAAAAAAAGAATCTAACAGATGTGAAACTTTTTCTATTGTATATCTTACCTAAGGGAGCTCTCAATGCCTTTCCTTGCAACAAACATTTCTTGAATGGTGTGGAATGCAAACCTATAAGGAAATGCTTTCTAAATTCCCACTGTATGATTAATTTCAATTGAAAATCCAAATTGCATTTTGCCATGCCCCTGAGGTAGATCCAACTAGACTTTTGAAGACTCAAGAGTTTAGCAAATGATTTAACCCAAGATTTTGAGCACCAATTATACATCAGACAAGGTTCTAGATGCTTGAGACACATCAGTGACCAAAGCAGAGACACCAGTTCTTGGGGAGCTCACATTTAATCAAGTTTTGAGTAAAGTTCAAGAAACTCATGAACTGAATACCTCTACATATAGCATGATATTTTTCCTCATCACTTTACCTCTCTCCATTCAAAAAGAGAAATCAGTTTTAAGAGAGCTTTTACCTGTATTAGAAATTAATCTATTCCCGAGGCAATAAAGCAAAACATATTGCAAGCCAGTCTTTTGTAGATTATTGGTTAAGAAATTAAAGCTTGTAGGATATGAAAAATCAACATGCGAAAGACAAGCTTAGGTAGATTTCTCTGGTCCAGGTTAAAAAAAATGGAGATGGAAGGCTGGTAAATCTATTATATCACTTGACATGTTTTAGAAGGAAGACTTTCACAGCAAGACAACTAATTACTTTTGAAATAGCCAGGCATGACTGTGTTAATAATAAAAGCCACTTAGGCATTTAGTTTGGGTCTGAATTATGCTTGAAAGCACAGGGTTATTTACCCTGCATTCTCTCTGATTAGCTTTAAACACTATTGCAATAGTCCCAGTCTTCAAAGACTAATGACAGCTGGGATCTGCCCTATTCCTAGGAAATAAGCAGGCAGGAGTATGTTATCTGCTTATGAGCTCTGCTGAAGATCTGTCCCCATAAAGGTAGCAATATCTCTGGCAGGTTCTGCTGGGTCCTCCTTTCCCTATGATTTTCTTACAGGTTTTTGCTCATTCAGATACCATTTTGAATATAGAGTTATTTTCTTGTCTCTTCATACTCCACATTACTTGTGCAAAGAGACTGTTTTAGAAACACCTTTTCTAGGCAGCACCGAACATAAAATATGGTATCCAAAGGTATCACATAACTAAAATATTCATAAGTATTTGAATAGAGTGGGGATATGGCAGCTCAGGAACTCTTGAGCACCCTATGAAAATAAAAACAAAAGATTAATGAGATTTTCTTTGACAATTTCTTTAGGCAGAAATTGAAGGAAATTGCCTCTCGAACTTACATCTTAATTTTTCGTATCCTATTAAACATTAATCAAAATTGAAAACCTTTTCTTTCATTTGCTTCTAAAAACTAACTCCTTAATATATTTATATATACATATTTATTTGTTGAACTCATAAGATGCATGGGATTCCATGGGACAAGCATAAAGGATTCCTACTGAAGCCTGAAGACCGCCCCTCCCCCCACCCACTGAGGCATATGGCACCTCTGCTTCTGTTTACTGGCTTCCCAAGGAGATGGTACAAAATCAGTAGCCTAGAGACCCCTGGTTCCACCACTGACAACAGGCCTGTTCATTTTTTTTTTTTTTTTTTTGGTTCTAAAACTTGGTCTGGACAAGTTAAGCAAAGAATACCACACACTTATCCAGGACAATTTCTACCTTACAGTTCACCTCTATTCTTTTTTTAAATATATTTTATTGATTTTTTTACAGAGAGGAAGGGAGAGAGATAGAGAGTTAGAAACATTGATGAGAGAGAAACATCTATCAGCTGCCTCCTGCACACCTCCTACTAGAGATGTGCCCGCAACCAAGGTACATGCCCTTGACTAGAATCGAACCTGGGACCCTTCAGTCTGCAGGCTGACGCTCTATCCACTGAGCCAAATCAGTTAAGGCTCACCTCTATTCTTAACTGTTACACTCACTTTGCGAACAAAAGAAACAGAATGGCTGCTCATAAATAATTTTTGTAAAAAGGAAATGAGGTGACATCTTGAGCCTTCTGTCTCGCAATAAGCCTCATGGGACAATCATGAATTCTAAGTTTGTACCCAGGTGCTCTGGATACCCCTGCATCTATAATGAAATAGCTTCAAGAGATCATCACTCAGGCTGCATAAGTTACTGGTTTCTGTTCCACTCTCAATGCAGAACATTCATCAGGTATCTTCAAGGTTCAATTTCATGACATCTTTGAGCAAAGGATCAGAGTATACTATGTGGTTTAAGAGCCTGACAGAAGGAGTTTACATAGTGAAAATGAGCCAAATGCATGTATCTTTTATTAAGATTTAAAATATAGCTCTGAAAGGTCAAGTTCAAATTTTAATCTTTCTTTAGGGAAGTTGAGGATGTAGCTTCCAGAAAATTCACCCAGGGTGGTCAAAGGTCTTCAGTGAACAGAAGAGTCTGAAGGAAAAAGTTGATCAAGCAGATAGACCTTGAAATAAGGAGTATTACTGGGAGGTCAGAGAAAGTTGAAGAAATAATTTAAAAGATTGGATGAGGGTAGGAGTTGAACTTTTTTTTTCCCCATTTTTGTGGTTTAGGAAGTGGTTTTTAAATGGCAGCTCACCATCAAAGTGATCATGAAATCTGTTTAGTGGTGCACCAACCAGCGTTTTTCCAATGAAATGGACAACTTTGAAAAATGGCATGCATGTGTGTGGTTATGGGTCACAATATAAAATTATTTTCTATAAAATGTTTAAAGCCAAGCTGGTGGTGCTCAATGGTTGATCATTGACCTATGAACCAGGAGGTCAAGGTTCAATTCCTGGTCAGGGCACATGTCCCAGTAGCGTTGCGGGCTTGATCCCCAGTAGGGGCGTGCAGGAGGCAGCAATGGATGATTCTCTCATCATTGATGTTTCTGTCTCTTACTGCCTCTCCCTTCCTCTCTCTGAAATCAATAACAACATTTTTAAAACGTTTAAGGCTCATTGACCTAGATGAATATTTACTGTGTGCATTATGAGGTGGGAGAAGCTTTTAAAACGTTTCTTGAATCTTTTTTGGAACAACTGAACATTATCACCCGGTCTGAATTAGTTCAGTATTTCTTTCCTCCAAAAGCAGCTAGATGATCAGATGCACTATTCTGGACTAAGCAGTTGTTGCAGGCCAAGGTGTGTCACCATGTGGCCTCAGCAAGTATCTTAAACTTCCTGAGCCTCAGTTTCTTCATCTATAAAATTGAGAATGCTGCTGCCTACTTCAGAGAGTGTCAAAGTAATAACTAGTGGCAAATAAATGCATTTAATACAGTTCCTGATGCAAGGTAAGAGATAAATAAATGTTTCCTTTCCTTCCAGCTTTCATTCTATTCCCTGTTCCCCTATAAAGACACAGGGTCACCTCTCACACAACGCCTGGAGTTGGAGTGCTATGATATGATCAAGTGATTTTCTGCTGTCAAGTTAATGAAGGATCATGCCCTCCCTCTCTTCCTGGTCAGCACAACCTGCTTATGGAAAAATCAGAAAATACCTAAGAGGACTGAGAATCAGCTCTGCATAAAAGCAATTTTCTCCAGTTTTACGAGTGAGGGAGGCTGTAAATCACTCAACCATTTGCTTTTATACTGCTTTTAAAAGGGGGTGTGATGGGGAAATGGGAAGGATATCTGGCCAATGAGAAATATTACCCTAGAACAGAAGAAAATATTTTCCAAGTGACCCCCATGTTTGGCCAGTGACAGGATACTTGTTCCAGGAGGGTAGGGGAGCAGTCTAAAAAGAGGTTACATCAAACTCTGTCTCATAAAAAGTAAACCTCAAAATTGGAATACCTGTTCTAGAATTAATATTTCATCATTAGTATTACCTGGACTTTCTTTGAAAATAGAGGGGCGAAATTTTTACTTAAGATGGCTTGATTGTTTTGTAATGCCTGATACATGAAACCAAATAGAATACTCACACTGTTACTGATGGACCTCTTGGCTTTTACCAGCTCAATGACATTTCCTCTATCACTGAGCAATTGTAGATAAGCTAAGGCAGCAGCTGGGGAGACCCCAGCTGTAACTAAGCCTGATGTCCTTGCTTCATCTAAGAGAAAGCCCATGGGGCTGAATCCAAGAATCCAAATAGAAAATATTTTCCACTACCAAGGACAGATCATCTGAGCTATGTTCAAACAGTCTCTGTGGAATTCTTACTTGAACATTTCTCGCTTTGAGGTAAATCAAGGTCACTCAAAGAATGTCATAGGAAATTTATTGACAAGAGTCTTCCATTTTCAGTAATTATTTTACTCTAGAAATAAATGCGTACAATCAGCAGAGATAATAAAAAAAGTCCTCTGAGCCCTAGCTGATTTGGCTCAGTGGATAGAGTGTCCGCCTACGGACTGAAGGGTCCTGGGTTCGATTCCCATCAAGGGCTTGCTGGGCCCTGGTCAGGACACGTGCAGGAGGCAACTAATCAATGTGTTTCTCTCACATTGGTATAACTCTCTGTCTTTCCCTCTCTCTTCCACTCTCTCTAAAAATCAATGGAAAAATATCCTCAGGTGAGGATTAATAAATAAATAAATAAATAAATAAATAAATAAATAAATAAATCGTCTCTGAGAGCAGGCTTGGCCTGTGCCAGTGGTCAGTGCTAGAATATGACCAAAATTGGTGCTCCAGTCAGGAATATTTCCCAAATAGTAGAATTTATACCTTTTTCTGGGAAATGTGAGAAATTGTCAGATAAATAAAAAGAAAATTACACATATATTTTAGGTCCAGAGAGGGAACAATTGTTTGGAAAAGTAGGTAGAGTTCAACATCAGACTCCCTTATATTTCTAGACTCACCTACACATTGAGGGAAACAGGACAATCACAGCCATTTCACCATTTCTGTATAAAAGCTAATTCTCAACTAGTATAGACCTCTCCTTCCTTTAAACCAAGCTGCTCAAATAAATATTGTATAGTATCCATATTGATGATTTTCTTTGGGCCTCTAATAATTCTTACTAACCAAATTCAATTCTTTCCATCCAACTATCTATCTATCTATCTATCTATCTGTCTATCTACCTACCTATCTATCTATATATCTATCATTTATCTATTCATCTATCACCTATCTATCTTTTTATAAGTCTGAATCTTTCATACTCTCTTTTTTTTTTTAAATCTCTTGAACTCCTCTCTGTGCTTCTCTTGGATCTTGGCTCTTACATAATATGGCTTATTATTATATGATCTGACCACTTCCACCAATTTCCTCAACTGTAAAATGTCATAAAGCATTATATTTATGGTTTTTCTTCTACCTCCCAAACCACTCCATTTGTTTTCTTTGTTAGCTACATCCTTATTTTCAATATATCCCTTTTCTTCATTCTTCATATCCAAAGATAACTGTGATGAAAATCAGATTCCTAAGATTTCTCCAAGTGTAGTTCCTCTGTCTGAAATGTCCCTGTCTCTCTCCATTAACTTGGAAAGTAAAATTCAAACTTGTTCCTCAAGACTCAGTTCAAGGATTGTGACATTTAAAAGCTACAAACAAGAAAACTTTATTCTTTTGCCATATGAGGGGAAAAGAAAAATACTTTTAGATATGCAAAACTCAAGAAAATATTATCTATATACATTTCTGGATAAAACCTTTGAAGAAATTCACAAAATAAGCAAAATGGAGTCTGAGCAATATTTCAAGCAGGTAAAAGACATGCTGCAGCAAAAATAATGGTACATTGTAAACAGGTAAAACAGAGTACATCTGAATTCCTAATGATGTCTGTGAAATTAACTGGAAATATTAGACAAATAACTATTCAAATATAAATGGGAAATACAAAACCAGTTCAGAAGAAGAAGAAGAAGAAGAAGAAGAAGAAGAAGAAGAAGAAGAAGGAGGAGGAGGAGGAGGAGGAGGAGGAGGAGGAGGAGGAGGAGGAGGAGGAGGAGGAGGAGGAGGAGGAGGAGGAGGAGGAGGAGAAAATAGCATTCTGAAGCTAAAATTTCAGATTATTTCAGAAAATATATATACTTTCTTTAGAGTGGGTGACAGGAAAAGCAGGGAAGTTAAAACAGCCTAAGGTCTTATTGTGTTTAAAAAAAAAAAAAGGGGGGAAGGCTGCCAATACTATAATTCTTAATTTTGATAGATAATTCAAAAGAGCTTACTAAGCATAACTAATACAAGAATATATAAGAAATGTATAGTTCACAAACAACTTGAGGAACAAAGAAGAAACAGAAAGTGTATTTAACTCACTAAGTAAGAAAAGGGATAGTGAGAGAGAAAATTAAAATTTAAAAGCACAATATACAGAAGTAAAATAAAATAACATGCCTGAAAATGACCAAAGAGATCAGAAGTTATAATGAATATGAATAAGTTCAATTTCTGTATTAAAAATCAAGGTTATGTTAGGTTAAAAGATAACTCATTATTATTTCCACGAGAAATACGTAAAACAGAAAGGTTAAAAAAACCTGGAAAATATATATCATCAGTAAAATAAAATATAAAGCAATAAAAATATTAATACTAGCTCAATATTCAGCTCACATACTAGTAATACTCCAGGCAGCCCAGGTATAAAAAATTACAAATGGCCTACAAATTTGAAAACATTCTCAGCCTCTGATGTTTTAAGAAATTTAAAAGAAAGTGATAAAGAGATACAAATTTCCATATATCGGATTGGTGAAGATGTGTTTGAGAACATTCAATATTTACCAGTAGGGAACAGGCCCACTCAGACATTGTTTTGGTGACTATAAATGGAAACAAAATTTGCAATTTGGCAGTAGCTTCAACGTTGTTTTCTACATGCACTTCAATCCAGCAGTTTTATTTCTAGGAATTTATCCTACAAATAAAATTTGTATACAAAATGGGGCAAAGATATATTTACAAGGATATTCTTTACTGCGTTTTTATAAGAGCAAAAACCTAGAAGGAATTCACATATTCATCAATAGGGGGCAAAATAGATGCATTTTTTGCATATTCCTGGATTAAGATTTAGAAAATACTTCAAAAGAATGCATTATAATTATGTGTACTGATATGGAAAAAGTCTAAGATATATATGGAGTGAAAAAGTTAAATTTTAAAACAATACATTTCTATTTGCAATTTTAAGGACAAAATAGAGATTTCATCTATTGTACCATTGTGAATATATTCTTCAGTTAGGGAAACATATCTATATATATAAAACCCTAATATGCAAATAGACCAAATGGCAGAACAACAAAACAACTGAACAACCAGTTGCTATGATGTACGCTGACCATCAGGGGGTTGTGGGGAATATGGCAAGCGTCGGCAGCAGCCAGCAGAGCATGGAACATAATAGGCATCATCTGTTGTGGGATGGTGGAGCAGGTGGTGGTGGGGGGGGGGGGGTGCCAGACCAAGGTGGGGCGCCAGTCGCTGTCATGGGGCAAGCCTCTGGTGGTTACTGAAAATTCTTTGCTCCTGTACACTGTGGTCCCACCCAGTGCTTGCACCATCCGGTGTCAGCCCCGATCGCCCCTCAGGGCTTCTCCACCTCCTCCTGCTCCTGAGGGGCGATCAGGGCCAGCAGCCTCCTCTCGCACCCGCTTTCAGCACCGAAGCCGCTGCTTGCACCCATTGCCGGCACCAGTCCCACTCACACCTGCAGCCGGCACCAGAGCTGACACTTGCACCTGGTGCTGGCGCTGGCCCCAATCGCTCCACACCCACACCGTTAGCAGGTGCAAGCAGTACTGGCGCTGTCAGCGCGTGGGAGCAGTGGCGGCGGGAGCGGGGCTGCCGGCAGAGAAGGGACTGGGGGCCACGGTGGGAGAGGCTGTGTGGGGGTGTGGAAGATGGGCTGAGACCCAACCCTGTATCCACCGTAGCCTTGCAACCTACAGTTCCTTTCAAGGTGCAAGAATTCATGCACTGGACCCCTAGTTTAGTTATAATTAATTTATTATTCCAGTCACCAAACCTTAAATGTCCTACCAATAGAAAATTCAGTATCTTCCTGCAAGGCTTCTCACCTTCCTAACTTTATATTCTGTAACAAATCTGGGTGATCTCCCTCACACGCACATCCAATACCCAGGAGGTAAGAGTGATGGAAAGGCTGGTCAATTCACTGGTCCCATCACTTTTATCCCTACCACGGGGCATTGCTCTTACACAATGACCCCCTCCCCCGAGATTGATCATCACTTGTCCACTGCTATATGTGTGCCCTTCCTGGTTCAGATGTTGCCAAAGCTATGGTAGAAGTTACCTTGTCCTCAAAAATTGTCAATCTGTTAGTGCCCACTCACATACTCAGCTCTCACCCCCAAACCACAACACTTAGCCAGAATAGCAGAGCTTGAAGCGGGTTCCTGACTCAGCCACATTTGGTGAGAAAAAGAGCTCCCCACCCCTTTTGGCAATCCAGGCTCTGCCATGGAGCTGTGGCCAATGCAGAGGACACACACACACACACACACACACACACATACACACACACACACCACCTCCTTCTCAGTGAGCACCCTCTAAGGTTCTTGGTGTCTTTTGATTTCAATAGATTTGAATGGGACAATTTCAAGTAGTCAGATAGGTTATAGCAGCTCTGGGTCACAAAAAGGAAGGGGTCAGAGGTCTGGCCTTTCTTCCGATATATTTATTAATTTAACAGGATTCTCACCAGCACCTTTCATACCCTTCTACCAGGGTAATGGGTCACTTACATTCTCATAAGTAATATAGTCCACCTAAATGATGTTTCCTTAAAAAAAAAAAAACTTTTTTCCCAAAGTGTCATGTTGTCCTTAACCTCAAACATAGAATAGTTTAGTACACATACATATGTACACACACATGCCAGACACACACATGTTTTTATCATAAGAATAAGTCTATTTCTTGACCTTATTTAGTTCTGTTGATTAATTTATTACTGTTTCAATCCCACCTTGCTTTCATTATTATAGTTTTGTGATTCACTGACATAGGGCATATTCACCCATATTTTCATGTCATTTTCAAATATGCTTGCTTTTTTGTCCATTTTATCCTTGGATAGAACTTTAAAAACTGCTTGTTGAGATTAATGAAGAATTATCCTATGAAGAATTTTAACTTGATGTTTCATTAGATTTTTAAAATAGTTTTGTAATAATTGGCATCTTTACAATAATGAAGCATTCTGTCTGAGAACATGGCCTGGCTCTTTGTCTTTATCTTGACCTTCAGTACAGTTTTACTGTTTTCTTCATACAAATCTTGTACATTTCACATTAACTATTTGCTGGTTTTGTTACTATTATGAGTGGGACTGCTTACCTCATTATATTTTCTAATTGATTAGCAAAGCTGGTGATCCTCGTATGTTGATATTATGACCAGCCATTTTATTATACTCTTTTATCTTAGTATTTATTTATTTATCTTTATTGTTTAAAGTATTACAAATGTCCCCTTTGTTTTTTCCCCATTGAACCCCCTCCACCATTTACCTGTCCCTCCCAGGCCTTCATTACACTATTGTCTGTGTCCATGGACTATGCATATCTAGATATATAAAAGCCTCAGTGACCATTGCAACCAAATCGACGACCAAACAGGCTGTGTGGGGTGACCAGTCCAGCAGGGGGGTTAGTGAGGGGTGACCAAACAATTGAACAGCAGGCTGTGCAGGACTACCAGACCCACAGTGGAGGCAGTGAGGGGTGACCAGGCTGGCTGGGGGGGTAGTTGGGGGTGACCAGGCCAGCAGGGGGGCGCAGCTAGGGGTGATCAGGCAGGCAGGCAGGTGAGCAGTTGGGAGCCAGTGATCCCGGATTGTGAGAGGGATATCTGACTGCCAGTTTAGGCCTGATTATTGGGCCTAAACTGACAGTTGGACATCCCCCGAGGGGTCCCAGAATGGAGAGGATACAGGCTGGGCTGAGGGGACCCTTCCCCAACCCGTGCACAAATTTCGTGCACTGGGCCTCTAGTATGCATATAAATTCTTTGGTTAATCTCTCCCCACCTACCCCACCCCACCCGATCCCTGCCTTCCCTCTGAAATTTGACTTTCTTGAATTTTCCCAGCAGATATATTGTCTGTCAAATGATGAAGAGTGGTCTTATTGCCATTGCCCATAGTTTTTTATGAACTCTTCTCATCTCGCTACATTGCCTATAAGCTCCAATACACCACTAAATAATATTGGCTATAGTAAATATTCTTGTCTTATTTCTGCTTGTTTCAGTTAGAAATGTGTTCAGTCATTAATAATTCAACTAAGGTTTCTCTGCCCCTCAGAATTAGGAGTTCATGGGTTGTTGGGATGCTACAGCTGCTTAAGAAAAGTGCCAAAAGTAAGTCAGGATCTTTATGTCTTTCTCTGAATCTTCCTTAATATGTTGGGTTTTCATTAAGTTCACTATTTATGGGTTGCAAAATCACTTCTTCCCAGAATCAAGGCAAAAATATAAGGAGCGCCGAAACCGGATTGGCTCAGTGGATAGAGCGTCGGCCTGTGGACTAAAAGGTCCCAGGTTCGATTCCGGTCAAGGGCATGTACCTTGGTTGCGGGCACGTCCCCAGTAGGGGTTGTGCAAGAGGCAGCTGATCGATGTTTCTCTATCATCGATGTTTCTAACTCTCTATCCCTCTCTCTTCCTCTCTGTAAAAAATCAATAAAACATATTAAAAAATATATATATATAAGGAGCGATTGGGGACAGTCTGATGCCTCCTTTTATCAAGAAAGCAAAGGATACCCAGACAGTGTTGCTTAGTGGTTGAGTGTCAACCCATGAACCAGGAGGTCATGGTTGGATTCCCAGTCAGGGCACATGCCCAGGTTGCTGCTCGATCCCAAGTAGGGGGTGTAAGAGGCAGCCAATCAATAATTTTCTTCCATCGTTGATGTTTCTATCCCTCTCTCCCTCTCCCCTCCTCTCTCTGAAATCAATAAAAACATATTTTTTTAAAAAAGAAAGTAAAAGAGGCTTTCTTAGAATGCTCAGGGGACTTCCAATACAACTGAGTAGACTGAACTTGATATTATGACCACCTATAATAACAAGAGAGGATGAGAAAACAAGCATTTAACTGGGCATCTTGGTCCCAGAAAGGATGTTGATATTTTGTTAGCAATAAAAAAGGAGGAATGGATAATGGATAGATAAACAGCAAGTGACTGCCACACTGACTTTCTAGGGGATATATTTAATATTTCAGAAATTATTAGGACGTGTGCTATAATTTGCTGATAGAGAGTTTATTAGCCTGAAGAAATTATTTCTACTCTGGGCTTGATGAGGCCTTTTAAAATCAGGGGGAAAAAAATGTTACCGGTAAATGTTATAAAAACTAGTGGGACATCTATTGAGAAGATAATATAATGTGGTTGTTTTTTCCAATGAATATTGTTTTTTCCAATGAATATTGTTTTTTCCAATGAATATTGATTTAAAGTAACAGTTTCCAATTGTTGAATCATTCTTGCAATCCTGAGATAAATAATGCTTGGAATGTGGTTACTCTCTTATTCTGTTACTATATTTAATTTGAAAATACCATACTCATATTTTTTGCATTAATGCTCACAAGTGAAACTGATCTATAGTTTTCTTCATGTTCTCCTTGTCCAGTAACCACATAGAATTAGACAACTTCTCATCTTTTTTCTATTTGAACAATTCAAATAGAATTACCTGTCTCTTCAAGATTGGGTAAAATTCGTTTTAATAATGTGGGCCTGTTGCTTTATTCAGGCAACAGATCTGTGATTATGATTTGTTTTCCCTTTATTGTTAATATTTCTAGACTTTCTTTCCTTACTGAAACAGTGGTTATTTTTTCTAGTTTATACATTTTCCTAACATATACATTTTTTAAAAAAAACATCATTCTTACTTTGGCAGTTTTGATGTTTTGCTTACATTTGAAATTTTTGCCAAGTATATTATAATTTCAACATTGATTTATCCTTTAACATGTTATTTAAGAGAATTTTTTAGAAAAATATTCATGTGAACAGTGGGAGGCATTTCTTTGTATTGTCTTGTTTTTGTTATTATTATTATTTCGAATAGTGGGTGTTCATTCTTTTGTGCTACCTAGCAAGCATTTAGCCACCTCTCTCATTTTGAAGTAAATCTCTGTTGGGTGAATCTCAGGGGAAACTCCAGAGTTGAGGACAGCAGCAGGATTGCAGTGACAGCAAGTGTCAAATGATACCAGTGCACACGATAACACCCTAACTAGACCTTGGCCATCATTTCTGGTTGTCTGTGCCTGGCCTTCTTGCATCTTGCCTAGTTCTCCTGCCTCTCGTCAACTCTGTGGGCTCCCTATTATCCTTCCAATAAATTTATTTGCTGCTTAAAAGAGCCATAGTAAGCTCTAATGCTTACAACCTAGAAGTAGGTTATATTGGTAATTTATGATTTCTTACTTTAGAGCTAGAAAATGTTCTCCATAAATATTCTGATTGTGGAAATTTATGGAGATTTTTTTCCCCCTTTGGGTCCTGAAACACACATGTTATTAATAGTCCAGTTTTGCTAGTTTGTTAGATACAACATTTTCATGTATCAAAGTTGCTTCTTACATAATTCAAGTCTTTTTTTAGTTCTATTTGGTTCATTAGCTTCTGAGATTAGTGGCTTTAAGTCTCACACTGTTGTTATAAATCTGGCCAGGTCATGGCCATTCCGCCAGTGGACTCCCAAATGTTAGTATCTGTAGGCATTTCTCTTGGGCCAATTTCTCCAGAGAAGAATATTCCGATCCTTTGCCAAGAGAGATATAAGGCTGGCTGCCAACATGCTAACTGAAGAGCATCAAAAGAGAGCCAAGAATATCCCCACCAGCTATGTATTTTCTCTTGAAATACACTCTTCTCGACTGCTTTTTACAATGCTTTGCCTCTGCTGAAACCTAGTATTCTAACCTATTCACAGAAATAACCTCCCATCCTCTGAAGTGTTGGGGAAGGTGGGCAAATATTTTTTGGAGGCAGTAGAATGGAGTGCTAGGGTTTCATTAATCATAACACAGACATACACCCCCCTGATTTTATTTATGGCCCTTGCTCCTTCCTGCCCAGGTAACCTATTGCCTTTCCAGAGTTCAGGGACCCAAAGGACCTTGCTTCTCATTTGCATTTCTTCTAAAAGCCCTTAGGCTTTAGCTTTCCCCAAAATGCTAAACAGGATCCACTCTTCCACCCAGCTGCTTCCCTTTGTTCCAAATCTCTGACATCTCAGGTCCACAGTCTCTCTTTTCCTTTGTGGAAAATTTTATATTTTTCATAATATATTTATATTCATAAGAATGTATATACAGTGTTTTTTTAAAAAAATAGGTTTTTATTAAAGAATGGAGATGTTTCTTTGATATTTTCCCCTCCCCTTTCTTATCTTATTATGTACTGATAGAAGCAGTAGTATTTTTCCTTTCCATTTTCTTCTCTTTTCGAATTTATATAGCCTTTTCCCTGAAGGTTAGGCAAGTCAGGGAATGGATCGAAAAGAGAAGTGCCTGGGGTATAAAATATATGTAGGCACTTGCTCCCAAGTATGGACCTTGCATTTATGACTTTGATAGTGAATGCTTCTGCTTGCCTTACCCTAGTCCTGACTCTGCTGAAGGCATTCCCTTGCCCACACTGCCCCCCAAGGATAGAATTCAAACAGAAAGTCAAAACATTATTGGCCTCCGAGGTCAGTGGATCAGTGGATCAAATGTGGAGATCCCAGAGAGGTTGGGAATTAATGGAGAAAGTTCCAGAAAGAGAGGAGCCACAAAAGGGGAGCTACAAAATTTGTGAATTAAGTTCTGTCAAATTCTATCCTGACCTCTCAACAATACAGTATATGCATGAGACTTCAAGGAGCCTATACAGGCAAGCTCAATATCCCTCGGAGGATGATAGCAGAATCAAAATTCTCTACAATAATCTACAATTTTTTGATAAAGTTTTTTTTTAGATTTGCAAAGAAGCTTTAAAATATGGCCTATAATGAAGAAAAAAATGTTAACAATAAAAAGACTACAAATGTCCCAGATTGAATTACTAAACAAGGACTTTATGGTGTTTTTTAAAAAATGTATCTTTATTGTTGAAAGTATTACAGATGTCCCCTTTTTCTCCCATTGACCCCGTCCATGTAAAAATGATAATATGTTAAAGAATCATTAGAGAAAATGGACTTATTGGCAAATTCATGTATTGAAAGTATATTCTATATATTGAAACTATAAATAAGAACCAGTGCAAATCCTAAACCTCAAAAGTACAATAACTAAAATGAAATATGTGTTGGGCGGTAGTATCAGCAAATTGAACACAACAGTAGAGAAGAGCAGTGAACTTGAAAACAGACAACTGTGTGGTAAAGGCCAGGGGAATGGGGGCAGGGCTGGAAGGAAGTAGGCAAAGAGGGGAAAAAGGGAAACATCTGTCAACAATAAAAATATTTTTTTTAAAATGAGGGCAAAATAAAGTCATTTTCAGATCAACAAAAGCTGAGAGAATTTGTCTTCTACAACTCTACACCTAAGAAATGCTAAAGGAAGATTTTCAGACAAAGGTGAAATTATATCTTATGAAAATTTAAATCTGTAAGAAGAAATAAAGAGCAGGAGATAATGCTAACTATGTGAAGAAACATAAAAGACCAGCTTTTTTCTTTTATTATATTCTTTAAAAGTCAATCAACTTCAAAACAAAATAATAATAACAATAATAATAATATACTATAAGGCTTATTATAGATAATAGCCAAGTATATGACAATTAAGGCACAAAAGATGGGAGGGAACATTGCTGTAAAACTCTTACATTATAAGTGAAATGATGATATATTAACCCAGTAATAAGTTAGGATATATATTATAATCTCTAGAGGATGCACTAAAAAGTGTGTGTAGATGTCTTGGGAAATTAGATCATCTAGCAATATTCTGAACAGCAATGTTGTTCTCCCAAACCACTAGCCCCGGGCCCTCCTACTACATGACCTAAGCCTTTCTCCCCATGTTAGGGAGACTACAGAAAAATATGTATATCTAAAGAGGTATAGGTATAATGAAGGGTGTAAGTAACTATCTCATTTCAGTCATTCTGTGAATCAGACCTAGCTTATGTTCTGATTGTCCTCACTGACTTGAATAGTTGTGGTACACTGTGATGGTTGTGTAATTTCTGGATACAATTGGAAGGATCAAAGAAGTTTTGACTGAAGACCATATGGGTCTTCTCATAATAAGCTTGCTTAGTGACACCAGCCTGCACGTCTTGCTTATTCACCAGCTATCTTCAACCACATACGTGGGAGCAGTATCTGGTGACATGCTGCACATGTCTTGTACACTGATACATATCAGTAAGGTATCACAATAAGCTTCCAATTTGCCTTAGCCAAATAGTCTTTACTACAAGAATTCTTATTACCCAGAGCTGTGTGTGTGTGTGTGTGTGTGTGTGTGTGTGTGTGTGTGTGTGTGTCCCGAATCTGCCCATCTGCCCTATTACATTTGAAAAGATCCCTAGATTCCTGTATGGAAGATGGAGATTCAAAGAGAGCTACACATGAGGCAAACCAACCAACCAACCAACCAACCAGGTGCCTTGTTTATCCTTTCTGACTCCTCCCCAAATAGTACATATTTACAAAATTTTACACTTAATGTCATAGGTTCACAAACCCCTAATGTTCATTCATGGCTCCCAGGATGTGAATTTTTAAATTAGATAGTAACTAAGTTCCTTCCTTTTCTAATATCTGGAGCTTATACCTATCTTTGCATATACTTTTTGAAGTAGAGAAATTATGTTTTATATTGGAGAAAATAAACACACAAAGACAAAATAGTTCTGTTTAATCCCATGGATCAGTGGAGACCACTTCTAGTGGTAGGTCTCTCTCAGGCTTATTAGACAATTTCACCTTCATTCTGAAACTTCTAGGAGAAAAATAAATGGGAATTAATATTGAACAGAATTTACCCAACTAGAATTCAACCAGAGTAATGAATTTATTATTCAATAAAATACCCAGATGACTGTCAAGGTCTTTTCCAAATAGATCAATCAACAAATCTAGTCATTGGAGCCTTCGTTAGAGTGCCCAGCCTCTCTCCCTACACGACCCTGCACATTTAATCAGCACTCATTTGTTCCAAGGTCAATATTCTCTGCATGAATTGAATATATTTCATCTGAGGGATTTCAAATGCAACAAAAGTTGATCCACTGCAAGATGAAAGAGCTGCTGAACAGCTGTGATAAAGGGAATTAAAACAATTGGACACTCCTTCTATTGGGAATTAAACTATTTTCACTATGACCCACACATACCAGTGCACTGCAAGAGCTGACAACAAATTGAAATGAAAGATGACACAGCAAATCCACTCTTACATTTGGAACTTATAAAACAGGCAAAATACTTTCAGAGAGAAGCTAATTTTCACTTTGAAAAGTCATACTTCTTTCTTGGAGGAAATCTATTGTTCTAAAAAATGTCCATAAAACTCCTCTGTCACTTTTTGGCATAGAAACGCAATAATACAGTCAAAAGGACATAAAAGTTGTAGAATAACTAATTAGTCATTATAGTTCATTATATATATGGGGGGGTGCTGCCTCACCAAAACTGATAATTGAGGACAATTTAATAAAGGGGCAATTTACAACATATAGTAGGGTTATATAGTAAAACAATAAGATCCAATAAGATGTGTGTGTACATAGAAAGAAACCAATATGTATAATGAATTCCCATGCAATTATGGAGGCTGAAAATTCTAAAGATCTGTAGTCCATAAGCTGGAGACCCAGGAATGCCAATGTATAGTTAAGTTTTAGTTCAAAGTCCTGAGAATCAGGAGCGCCAATAGTATAAATTCCAGTCTAAAAGTAAAAGGAACCCAAGAAAAGCTGATATTTCAGTACCAGTCTAAAGGCCACAAAGGGCTGGTGTCTCAGCTCAAGTAGTCAGGCAGGAGGAGTTCCCTGTTACTCAGCCTTTTTGTTCTATTTAGGCTTTCAACTGATTGGATAAGGCCCACCTACATTAGGAAGAGCAATCTGCTTTACTTGGTTTACTGATTCAAATGTCAATCTCATCCAGAAACATCCTCACAGACACACCAGAATGTTTGACCAAGTTTCTGAGCACTCCATAGACCGTCAAGTTGACTCATTAAATTTAACCACCACACAGATGTTGACTGAGCTTAAGAAAACCAAATGCCACCCTGGCCAGTGTGGCTCAGTTGGTTGGAGAGTCCTCCCGTGCACCAAAAGGTCACCGGTTTGATTCCTGATCAGGGCACATGCTCAGGTTGCAGGCTTGATCCCCAGTAGGGGGTGTGGGGAGTCAGCTGATTGATGTTTCTCTCTCTCTTTGATACTTCTCTCTCCCCCTCCCTTCCTCTCTCTCTTAAATCAATAAAAACGTGTGTGTTAAAAAAAAAAAGAAGAAGAAGATAAAGAAAACCAAGTGCTTAGGGCTAGAAACAGTATCCCCATCCGGGGCTAGTAATAACTAAGAGCCAGTACAACCCCTACACTTGGAGGAGGGAGTCGTTAACACATCCCAAAGAGTAAGAGTATAGAGGCTGCCCAAGGACTAAAACCTTTGGCAGGGAGGAAGCAATGGAATAAATGCCCTGGAGATCTATTTCCTAATTTTAGGACAGAATGGAAAAAAAGTAGATATAAAACATGGGTGAGCCCTATCTGGTTTGCCTCAGTGGTTAGAGCGGATCTGATTCTAATCAAGGGCACATGCCTCGGTTGCAGACTCAATCCCTGGCCCCAGATCAGGCTGTGTGCAGATGACAACCAATCGATGTGTCTCTCTTGCATGAATCTTTCTCTCTTTCTCTGTCTACCCCTTCTTTTCCACTCTCTCTAAAAAATCAATGGGAAAAAATATATCTTCTGGTGAGGATTAACAAACAAATAAAATCATGGATGAGACAAAAAAGACCCAGTATAGCATTATATTTAAAATCAAGGAAAGCCATTAAAGTTATAAAATCATGGCTAAAGCTATAGCCACACATGCATACTAGAATTCACTTGGGAGCTTGTATGGTCTGTGAATTGCATTAATATAGGTGCTACTAAAAAATACAGATATAGAGGCCTTACCCACACCTATTAAATAAGAACCTCTGAGCCTAATGTCAGGCACGAATATATGTTTACATTTCTACAGGTGATTTGTTTCCATACCCCCAATTTAGGACATTACTTTGAAGGATGCTTATATTTATCTTTTATCTAGTTATTTAGTTATTTTGGGATCATATTCCTTTTTCCAAAATAAGCTGCAAGAATTATTATTTTTTCAAATATAAACTGTTTATATGGCACTAAAAACTCATCTAATTTTTATTTTCATTGAGGTGGCTACAGTGATTACTAATGTGTTATCCTATATGTACGCACAGATCTAGTTAATATCAGCCTAAAACACATGAGTGTAAAAATAGCACATCTACATACTTTCTCCATTATAATAATTTTCCCAGAACAACAGAAGAACTTCCCTACATTAGGAAACCAAGGTCAGAAACAATGGTCATTCAGGGAAAATGCCTCAATCCCATCATTTACATGAGAGTTTTGTAGCCTGAGATAACACCTCCTATTAATTCTTTCCTTGATTCTGTTTTCTTTATTAAATCCTTTTGAAAGTCTGCAGTTTCATCTCATGGGACATTGTGAGGACATGCTCGGCACACAAGTGACACTGGGAGTCATAATGGGTAGATAAATAGAAAAATACATTCAATATACAGACACAGAGATGGGTCCTTTATATGTATTACCCCATGAAATCCTTGCAACTATTCTATGTTACAGACACTATTATGTTATTTTTAAGATGATAAAATTGTGAGTCAGAGATAGTAAGTCATTTTCCTCAGGTCACATAGTTACTGAGTGGTCAGTACCATGGTTTTAGTTTCCCCAGAGTCTTTTGGCTCTCTCATAGGTCTGCCTGGTAAGTCAGGAGGCTAGAGAGATGGCTCCATCAGCCACTGAGATAGTCTTTAGGATCGGGAAACAAGTTTTTTACATCCCCACAGCAATTACATTTGCTTTACAATATCTCTAAGGGGTGACAGACAGGGAGGTTCTGTGTTTGGGGCACAATTAATTTCAAATGGATTTAATGAATTACTCACACTGGGAATGCAGAATCATGGGATAGAAAAAAACCATCTACTGTAGTTATGCCTCAGATTATCCGTTGAATTGAAAAGGTCTAGGACAGTGGTCAGCAAACTCATTAGTCAACAGAGCCAAATATCAACAGTACAATGATTGAAATTTCTTTTGAGAGCCGAAAACCGACTTCTGCGCATGGGCCATGAAGTTTTAATCGCACTGTACATGCGCGCCCGCACGTGGTATTTTGTGGAAGAGCCACACACAAGGGGCCAAAGAGCCGCACGAGCTGCAGTTTGCTGACCACTGGTCTAGGAGATTCCAACTGCCACCAGAAGTGGCAATCCTTGCAACAATGGCAGGGCCAATAGGTGACAGGCAAAATGATAAAGGGGCAAGTTAGCAAAAACCACATTTCAGAGGAAGTCTGTATATATTTACTTAATACCGGTAGTTCTGTTAAATGCATGATCTTTTGTCATTTTTTTCATTATTAAGAAATGACCATTTTGAAGAATACAGTGATCATTGCCTCCTTGAAATTCTTCAGCCCACACAGTTATAATACACTAGAGGCCCGTTGCACAAATTCATGCACCAGTGGGATCCTTTGGCCTAACCTGCAGGATTGAGCCGAAACCAGCTCTCCGACATCCCCCGAGGGGTCCCAGATTTCTAGAGGGTGCAGGCCAGACCAAGGGACCCCACTGGTGCACGATTGGGGCCGGGGAAGGATGTGGAAGCCAGCCAGGGAGAGACCATGGGAGAGATCCAGGGCATGTCCGGCACATCTTGCTCAATCCTGATCAGCCGGACTCCAGCAGCAAGCTAACCTACCAGTTAGAGCATCTGCCGCCTGGTGGTCAGTGCACTCATAGCAACTGGTCAACCAGTCGACTGTCCGCCCCCTGGTGGTAAGTGCACATCATAGCGAGCGGTTAAGCGGCCTTAGCATATCATTAGCATATTACACTTTGATTGGTTGAATGGCCAACCAGATGACCGGACACTTAGCATATTAGGCTTTTATTATATAGGATGTGTAGATTGGTGATATTTATTTTGAAAAATAGTAAATTGCACAAGAAAAATAGGAATCTAAAGAGACAAATTTGGTCTGAATCTTGGTGCTCCCATCTACTTATGCATATAAACATTGTGACCTTAAAAAATCACTTGATCTTTCTGAGCTTGAGGTTTTGTTTGTTTGTTTTTTTCATTTGGAAGATGGTTATAGTTACAAAAATAACATATATGCTGTGTATTATGGAGCGCTTTTAGGAGCTTTTCATGGATTAACTCATGTAATGTTCATAATATTCTTATAAGGTTGATCTCATTATTATTCTTATAAGTGACAAAGCAAAGTTAAAAATCTAACCAGTCGCCTTCAAAACTTAACTACTCTCCAATATTGACTACCTACATGCCCATATGATTTGGTTTATGTAATTATTTGGAAAGATAAAATGCCTAAAAAGAACAAAAAATGGTGAGTTCCTTTTGGTAAAAGAATCTAATGGGTGTTTTCCCTGCCTCAGTCCCATCTCATCCCATCTTCAAAAAGGAGTAGTGTTGCTGTGGGTTGATTAATTTCAAGAATAATGGTTGAGTTTCATTTTCTAAAAGTAGGACCATAGGGAGGATGGAAGGGGTGTATAAGTAAGTCTGTTTTAGGAGGAAATCACACTTTTTCTTGCTGGTTGGCATTTTCTGGGGTAGCATTTTTTTTATATCACAAATTGAATGAAGAAAATAATTGTCTGCATGTCACTCATATATATGTGTGTGTATATATACATATATACACATAATACATGTCTATGACACATCAAACTATGTTTCACGATACATCAAATGTGCTTAAATTACAGCAAAACTAAAAATATACATATGTGAACTGCATACACTATAGATAGTATATAGTATAACTAGCTATATACTATAGATAGTATAATGTGTATGAATGAACACAGATGAGTATAATAAGATATACTTATGCATATAAACATTGCTTCATATAGGAGATATATATCACAAATACACATATCAAAATGCTAGCCGTAATCATTTCTCAAATTTGGGTAACAAATAATTTTAGTATCTTTTGAATGTTTTTCTGTATTTTCCAAATTTTCTAAAGTACTAGTAAATGTATATCACTGTTTGTATCAAGAGGAGATATATTTTAAAAAGAGGATCAATCATAAATAAAAATAACTTGGATTTTTAAAGAAACAATTGGTCTGATATACCACTCCTTAAACTTCAGCCTCTAGGTAAGATTGTCTGTTTTTATTTTATTTCTTCCTTCAACTTCCCTGTGTGCTCTTAAGACCAAGCCCACTCTTACAAGATGAAGTTCAAATATTGAACAATTCTCAAATCATTCAGGTGTGCCCATATTCTACAGAACATAGTCCTGCCATAGATGCTAATGTGTTCATATTTGTTCGGGTCTCCTGCCATTCTTAACTGATTCTAAGACTCCAATTAACTTGTTCATTGTAATATTGTAATTGATGTGAAATAAGCCATAGCCTGCAGCATCTACACTGTCAAATCCATATTGAGTAGTTTATGCCCATGTTTGTATGGAGCAAGGGGCAGGAAGATCTCCTTGGGGCTAAGTGGGGAGGAGTTGCATTAGGGAAAGGAGGAGGGTGTACAAAGCATCCCTGGTAGGAAGACTAGATTATTGCTTATTAGATTTAAGCGCGCACACACACACACACACACACACACGCACAGGCACATTGTCATATGTGACTGATCAAGAAAATGGAAGAAAATTATCCCTTCTAAGAGAGTTGCATAAAGTAATTAAAACATTGAACTTGAATCCTGACCTGCAACCCTAGGCAACAAGGAGTTAGATGCGTGTGTGTAAAATCTTAATTTTCCTATAAGTGGGGCAATATAGACGATGAGAGTGTGGCTGGGCACTTGTCCCTAGGAAGTCACAAGGAGTGAAAAGCAGCTCTGTTTCTGCTGGAAGAGCAAAAAGGAAGGGGCTAGTAGCCAGGGAAATAGGCCAGACCATGGGTATTAAACCCAAAAAAAGCACAAACACATGTCACCCTGAAAATAGTACTGGCTGGACAAATGGTGGACTGGGAGAGCCTGTTGAGAAAGAAATCACACTTTAATTCTCTTCAACCATTTGACTTCTGCCATGATTGTAAAAACCACAACAAAGGGAGAAAGGCTTACTAACTGGGGAGAGAGCCTGCGCAACAAAGGGCACCCTGCATGAAAGTGGTGCTGCTGAGTGTCCAGTGGCCTTCATCATTATTCTTCCATGGGCCCAGTGAGGTACCCCGGGCACCTAATTCCATCATTGAAGATTTTCAGACGAGAAACACCCCCTGGATTGTTAAGTTCTGAACATAAACAGAAGCCCCTGTCTACTGTTTTATGGCCAATACACTATGCTCACTAATGCAGTGACAGAAAAATCTAACCTGTCCCTCGGTTTTGGTTTGGATGTCATGAGTCCAAGCCCAAGGAGCCTGATGACTGGTCCTCTTTTGACAGTTCTCTGAGCCCATTTCACTCAGCGTGGTGCTGTCATTCTATCCTCTACGTACTCCACTGCAGGCTAATTACTTGTGACACAGAAACCTTGAGAAGGCTTGGGTTCAGCTGGAAAAGGGACAGACAAGGTGGGACCAAGCCCCATGGAGGATATCCTTGACCAGATGGCTGCTGACAAGTGTTTATAAATAATTTCTAAAGTAAGGAGGAAGGAGATGCACATTTTTATATCAGCTTTTTATTAGGGTGTTAAGTGCTTATCAAGAAAACATGAGTCTTTTAATTCAAAGTAGATAAAAACTCATCTCTAAAACAATAGAGAGTAATAAAATGCTTAATTCCTGGATCGATCCAAGCTTTTAGACTATTCTTCTTATTCAGACTTTTAAAAAAAATTTGAATTTATTGGGATGACATTGGTTCACAAAACCACACAGGTTTCAAGTGTACAACTCAACAAATCATCTTACATTGCCCATCAACCCAAGCAAAGTCTCTTTCCGACCCTACTTACCCCCACGCCCTTTGTCCACCTACACCTAATCCCCACCCCTCTCTCCCTCCGGCTATTGATTGTTGTCTGTGTCTATGTGTTTTATAGATATATTACTTAAATCCCTTCACCTTCTTAAAGCAACTTCCCACCAAATCACATTTTCACTTGGAGAGAGAGTAGAGCACGTAGGGAAGTACTCCTATTTACAGGAAGGATTCATTTTAAGCAATCATATAGCATTGCAAAGATAAGTAATGCATTCATCAGCAAGAGATAAGCACATCACAGAGAACAAAGTGAGCTACGATTTACTTGGGATTATGTAGAGCATCAGTATGCCTATGTGACCCAGAGTGTGGGCTGCCATTTGAATGCGTGTCAAATCCATTAAGAAATCAGGCAGGGAGGTTTGATTTCTACAATTCATCTTCTAGCAGTCATGCTAGTAAGTTGCAATTTAACCTTCTGTGACATTTTAGTACATTTACAGGCATTATGTTCTCACAAAGGATGCTGGATCAGACAGTTTATGTTTAAATTGATAAAAAGCCACTTTTGCGTTTTTCATAAATGCGATATATACACTGAAGGGAGTTGGTGCTCTCAACACTACTTCCAATTGCTAATTGTGTTCCAATGGCATGCCTGCTATACTGCCCTGACTTTAATCATCATGTATTAAGCAGTTTTCAGAACATTAATCTTTTCAAACAACTTTGGGGGAAATATATGTCTTCTAATTCTTGCCTTATTGTTACTCATATATGCTGTAATTCGTGTGGTTATCATCCTCATGGTTAGTTCACAGCAACAGATCCCTCTCTGGTTTTAGTCTTTCTCTTTCCCAGACATGATTGCCCTGAAGAGGAGCACCATGACAAAAGGATGAGACTGTGCCTGACTCCTAACTGCTCTCATTGTTTAATGATCAACTTGACCTTCTAAATCATGGCCTGTGTCCCAGTAGCTTGATCCCATCAACTGATCTGAACTCATTAACTCAGAAGAAGCACCTGCCCAACTTCTTTTAGTGACAGTGCTCTGGAATCTCATCATTCCATGGCTTTCAAGATTACCCATATGCTGATGAACTGTCTAATTGAAAACTCCAACCTTGAACCTGGCTTAAAGCTCCAGACATACAATCTATAACTTCATGTAGAAGTTGTGGAAGCTCAAACTCAGTGTGACTAAAGCTGAGCTGTAGCTATTCCCTCAAACCTGCCTCCTTCAGCGTAATTGAGTCAGTAAATGGCTCTCCCATAACCCACCCAGGGTTCAAGCTGGAAACCTGAGACTCAAATTTGACCACTCCCTCTCTCTCCTTTCTCACATCCAGTTAAGAAACAAGTCATGTGGGTCCTGACTTCAAATGCATCTCAAAATTATACACTGCTCTCCACCACCTTTGTCACCAAGTTAGGTCACCTCAATTACAAAAACATTCTAACTAGTCTCCTTGTATATACTATATGGTTTGCTTTTCAGCAGGTTTCCACACAGCAGGCAAAGTGATCTTGTAAACATAATCTGATCAGGGAGGGATTCCCTTGATTAAACCCTTCAGTGGGTTCCCACTGTGCTTAGGTCCATGAGGGCTTCGACATCTGAGAACTGACTATTTCTCTTCATCTTGCACCATTCTCTCTCATAGTCACTGCGTCCTGCCACACTGGCCTTATTTTAGCTTCTCAAATGCATCAGCTATTTCCCACTTCAGGGACTTTGCAAGTGAGACTACAGTCGGGAGAAACACTCAACTACACATTTGACAGCTAGTCAACTCCCACTTACTCTATGTTTCCGTTCAAATGTCTTTCTTAACATGCCTTCCTCTAATGCACTAATACAAACTAACATTTATCACAGTCTTTACCTTTGTATTTATTTGTGTGAGCCATTGTTGATTGACTTCTCTTATAAACTATGTTTTGGGAAGTCAGAATCCATGTCTGTTTTGCTATCCACCTTATCTCAGAGGTCTGGCACTATTTTTAAGCATCTTCTATAAAAGGTTAACCCTTTGCACTCACTTGCTTTTTTCTCGATTCCTTTATTCTAATGCTAACCATGTCGAGTCACACTCGACATCCGAGTGCAAAGGTTAATTCATTAAATAATTATAAAGTTAGCCTGGCCAGTGTGGCTCAGTGGTTGAGTGTGGACCTATGAACCAGGAGGTCATGGTTTGTATGGCACATGCCTGGGTTTCGGGCTCAATCCCTAGTAAGGGACATGCAGGAGGCAGCCAATCAGTGATTCTCTCTCATCATTGATGTTTCTATCTCCCTCTCCCTCTCCCTCTCTTAAATCAATAAAAAAAATTTTTAAAATAATTATAAAGTTAAATAGACTGTAAGGAACTAGCCCATGGACAATCTGTGTGGCTCTTGCAGGGGGGAAAAAAATCTCTTCTCACCCAACCTTCCAAACTCCACAGGTCAGGGGCACAGCAGGATTCTTGATGTCTTATACAAACTCAGCTCAGGAGCGCCAGACCTCCTTCTTCTCTTGGCCCTACTCTTAAATAATATGAACATTTTCTTATTAAAAAGGAAAAGAGCATCTAAGGTATTTTATTCTGAGTATTTGTTCAGTGAAGAGAAGTTTACACAGCTTGTGGAGAATTATTCAGCAGGAAATTAAACCTCCGTAATTCTGAATTTTCACTTTGCTTTCAATTGGCAGAGCTTCCTGGCAAACCACCCTCCTCTCTAGAACATTCATAATACCACATCCGCCACCAAAATGTGCTTTCTGAGCCAAATCACAAACTAGGTTAGACAGGACAGCTCTCTGGAGGCCTGAGATACGAGGTGGTAGATAGGTTATGAACACACCATTCAGATATGGCCAGCAATTGACACCTAAGTCTTGCATAGTAATTTGAAGATTGCAAAATAACTAACATAGGATGACAGATTAACAGAGAAAGTGCTCTTATTTTATCTAAGTGAATAGATTATCTGATTTGAGCCTCCCAGCCATTTTATGAGACCGATCTGGTAGCTTCATTTCACTGATGAGATAACTGAGCAGCTTAAAGAAGTTGAAATGACTCACCTAGTCCCCCCAATTGCAGAACTCGAAATTAGAGTTTTTGACAAATAAATTTGTATTATCTCATGGTGCTTCTATTCACCAGGAATCTGACTACTTGGCTGTTTCATTTAGAGAAGAATTGACTTCACCCAGAAACCAAATAGCTGCCATAGAGAGAGAGAGTTTACCAGTATGTTAAACAAACAAATCAATAACTTGATTTTTTTTTGTACTAAGGAGAACCAAATTGATTTTTATTTTATTTTTACTTTGCATCATTTAACAAAGGAAAAGCAATTTTTTAAAAAAGAAATCACAACTGGACTAGAAGACTTTAGAGGGCTTTTGTACACAGAATAATGAGACAATTGTTCATCTTATTTTATTATAGGTAAACAGTGCATTTCACTCATCACTATTTTTATGCATTTAGAAAGAAAAAATTATTGTACCAATTAAATCAGGACAAATCAATGGTAAGATAAATCCCAATTCAAATGTGTTTTTTTAATCTAAATGTGCATTTAGACTTTATGAAATATACAAGAAAATATAGATCCCCATGATAAGGAAATTATTGTTCCTCAGATATATCTTTAGATATTCATTTTTTCTTTCTCTTCCTTCTGCTAAAATTCTAATTAAGCCTTCATCATCTTTTCCCTGGTCTATTAATATGGAAAACCTGTTGCTTTTCCCATCTCGTTCCTCCTCCCTCAGTCCATCCTCAGTATTGCTGTCAGAGTATTCTTTCTATGTCAGTGACTTTCACAACTTAGACTGATTGATTTCCTACCTACAGGATTAAATTTAAACTCCTTAAGTGAGCATCCAAGGCACTTTACACCAGTTCAACTACTATCTTTGTAGCTTTATCTCTCCTCACATCTCACGTGTACTTTACCCACATACTTAGCTCCTCTCCATTCTCTAAGCACATCATACATATGGAGGCAAACATTCTCCATTCACACAACACATTTGGAGGTGAACATTCTCAGTTCCCACCACACATACAGAGGCAAACATTTCCAATTCACATCATACATATAGAGATGGACATTCTCAGTTCGCACCACACAAACAGAGGTGAACGTTTTTCATTCACACCTACATATAGAGGTAAATTCTTCAAGCACACTATACATCGGAGTTGAACAGTCTTCATTCATACCACATACATAGAGGTGAAAATTCTGTTTTCTCTTTCAGTGAAGCCATTATTCTCCTTCTTTGTTGGTAAACTCTTCTGCATACTTAAAATCTTAGATTATGTGGAATATCCTTTTTAAAGCATTTTCCATCACCTTCTAGGAGAGCTATCCAAGAGAAATGATAATCATTGAGCCTAAATCACTTCTTTTACAGATGAAGAAAAGAAGTTCAAATAGTAAAGTATTATTTTTTTCCCCAACATTATATGTATAGCTGCCGAAAGCCAGGTCCAGCATGTCATAACTGCAAGAGGTTCATCGAAAGGTTGATGGAACTTGGGGACTCAACAAGGGCTGAGTCACATATGTTATTGCCTGATGGAATGGCTAAAGGCATTTCCCCAAACCTGAAAAGAATGCATTAAGATGATTGTTTGCTGCCAGAGAGCTCAGGGCATCTTAATCTACATGTTATTGCCTCCTGTTAGCCAAACACCTGAACAGCCGAAGGCAATTCCCCAATCTGACAATGCTTCTGTAGGAAACCCTACCCTTTTAAGTGTATATCTCCACCTTGCCTTAGGACAATTTGTGTTAATAAAACGCAAGGGGTCCTGAGACAAGGAGATCTTGGTTTCCTCAGCCAGGTTCCTCTGCCTCCCCCAATATGCCTTTAAAAATTATCTTTCGTCTCTGGATTCTTACTTCAGTTACACACAGCCTTTCTCCAGATTCTTGAACCCTTGTAGATGCCAGATCAAGACCACCAGCATTAAATGATGCCCAATGTCCGGCATACAGCAAGTTCATAACAATGTTAGCATAGGAATTTATGGTTTTTCACTCCTGCTGCACTTTTTCCTGGCCTTACATGGACATCAATGAAAGAATAGAGTGAAAGTATAACTTAATACCATGCCTGGTCAGCAGGTCTTTATGGTTTACTTCCAGCAGGTCTTACTCCCCAGGAAGATAATACCTACCTCACAAAACATTATGCAGATTAAATGAAATTGTATTTCAGATGCATAATTAAGGCTCAATAAATTTGATCTCTTTTACCCATTTTCTACTAGGTGAGGCCTAAATATGGTTGCTTGTAGGTGAAATCCATTATTAAACCACCAGTGTAGTTAAATAATATTTTATTTAATACATTTACAAAAACACAGAGCTTGGTTATAAATGCTCCAGGGATTGTAATGCCACCCTGTTTATATAATAAACACATGTGTTCACTTTAAGAATGAGGTTGGTAGCACTGCCACCAAATGTCATAGCTTTTTGTTACTGACCCCCGGCTAAGAATGGATCAGTTGGGCAAATAGAAGGAAGCAAACAAATCTACAACTATAAATATCAACACACACCCAGCAATAGGGAGAGAGATCAAAGGCAGATCATAGCTACCCAGGAGAGACACCAAGAAGATTCACATTGGGGCAGCAAAACCAAGGCACCCAGAAGACCTTTTCAGGACTTCCAACCATTTCTGGAAAGAAATCAAAGGCTAAATCCTTGGCTATTGCATTTCAAAATAAATAAAGACTCCTCTACTTCCTTCACAAAAAACCAGCCAAGCTAAATTTATGCTCTAGAATATTACCCTGGGAGCTATCCCTGGAAGAAATCCTTTTAACCCTAATACTGCTCTTTGTTTGGAATCCAAGTCTTCTGCTTTTGCCCACATAGCCATTAGCATTCAAATTAGAAAAGCATCCAGTCAAAAAATATTTATTGAGCAAAATGATGCAAAATGTTATATTAGGGAAAGTGCCAGTGCCCAGAAGTTATTGAAACATCCCTCTTAAAGTATTCTAGACTTCCTCTATTATTGGTTCCTCTTTTAGGGTTAAGCACTGCCCTTCTTTCTTTTGAAGGTCCTCCTTTAAATGTCCAAATCCTTGGTGTGAGGATAAAACATTAGGTTGACAACATTGTTGCAAAGGATAACTGCTGACTTCTGAGAGCATGAGACTGGGAAGAAGTCGTGAGACACATTAAAACGGAAGAGGAAAGAAAGGGGAAAAAACAATAAGATTATTATAATTGGTGTGGGTACAGTTGCAAAATGTTTAGCCTCTGGCTAAATGAAGTAGAAACAAGACTTCCTCCTGCAGTGTAGTTATATATTGTGTGAAATAGAAAGAAATTAAAAATAGATTTTATCTATATGCTAATTTCTACCAAATTGTCCTGGCTTTCTAGAGCCCCGTGCTAAGGACTGGGACCCCGTTTCTGGACAAGGGGAGAGTTGGAGTGGTGGTACACATAATGTGTATTTAGCAGCCTTGCTATAGGTGAGAGCACAGGATTGGGAGCCAGAGTATCCAATCAAAAAATATTTATTGAGCCCTAACCGGTTTGGCTCAGTGAGAGTGTCGGCCTGGGGACTCAAGGGTCCCAGGTTCCATTCCAGTCAAGGGCATGTACCTTGGTTTCGGGCACATCCCCAGTAGGGAGTGTGCAGGAGGCAGCTGATCGCTGTTTCTAACTCTTTATCCCTCTCCCTTCCTCTCTGTAAAAAAATCAATAAAATATATTTTAAAAAATATTTATTGAGCAAAATGTTTTAATTTGAATTTGGGTTCTGCCACTCATAAACTTTAATACCCTGTGCGCTTCACTGCATCTCCATGACATCCAGTTTCTTTATATATGAAACAAAAAAACAATAAGATTATTACAATTGGTGAGGGTACAGTTGCAAAATGTTTAGCCTCTGGCTAAATTAAGTAGAATGATTTATTATCAGATATTAAGTGGCTTACAAAAACAGAGAGAAGCTGGAAGAGCCAGCCCGAGGCTGACTTTCTGGAACATTTCCCAGTCCCCAGCATCACAATGCCTCTGCCATGAGGACAGGGGAGCTGCCACGGCCAGTGAAAGAGGGCGCCACCTTACAAAGCCACCAACAAAATCTGCCATGCCTGTGTCTCAGCGCTGTTCTGCAGAAAGAGTGTCTACTCTCTGCTCTTTCCCCTACTTCACTCAGTACTGAATGAAAATCTCCCAGGAGTACCTCTGGCTGCTAGAACCAAAATTACAGGCAGCTCTCGAGCTACAAGGGAGTGTGGGATCCTGGGATTTGGGACTTATAGCTGACAATGCTATCTGGGGCGTTGGCCATAAGCCCCTTCAGGAATGGAGCCACATTACTCTAACTGTGGAGGTTATGCTAGCTGACCTCTGTCAGCTAAATTTTTCTCTGGGAATTCCCATCCCTTGAAGAGCGCCACCTCGCCCAGGTCAGGCCCACTCCCAGGGCACACTACATCTATTTACTGATTCACCTGAGGGTGTAAAGAATCACACCCTTAGCCTCAAGGCAGAATATCTCCGAAAGTGAGAGGACCTCTTGGAATTGACTGAGTCCATTGTGACTGGCTCATTGTTCCTTCCTCTGCCCAATTCTATGCTCTTTATTCCCCACAGCTATTGATCTCATGGTCATTCATTCTCCAATGTTAGCTTCCTACATACAAGTAAGTGTCCACTCAGAATCTGCTCCCCGAGGAAAGGAACCTCCCACAGACATGTTGGAAGTAGGTGGAATAAAGGTGGAGTAAGCCAACCCTCAATATTCACCACAACTTTAATGAGTATGAAACAATATAATGCATATGAAAAAAAAATCTCTAGGAGCTCACACAGTGTCTGGCCCACAGTGAGCCAATAGTGTTGTTTAATAATTATATGGTATAGCTAATATTTACTAAGTACTTACTATATTTCCAAATGCTATTCTAAATTATTCATTTAAACTAACTTCCTGAATCTTAATTATAGCCCAGGAAGTGTGTGCTAACATTATTCATCTTACAACTGAGGTAAATAAGGTCTGAAGAAGTTCATTTCAATGATAGTCTGTAAGTGGAAGAGTTAGGATTTTAAACCACATAGGCTAATTCTAGAGTCTAGCCTTGCCCTCTTTACTGTCTCGATATTAAATTTGTAGCCAATAAAATCCATCACACACACAAAAAGTCTCTGCTTTGTCTATCAAAAATGCAATGGGATTAGGAAAGAATTTTTATTATGGCCTGTGGTGGGCTAAATGATGGAGCCTTTAAATGCCCGTGCCTGAATCCCTGGAACCTATCATTGTTATATTATATAGCCAAAGAAACTTTGCAGATGTGATTAAGTTAAGGGGTCAAGGTGGGGAAATTATCCGGTATTATCCAGGTGGGCCTTAAATGTACACATGTACCTTTAAAAGAGAGAGGTAGTGGGAGACTCTCCTACAGAGAAGGGAAAGGCAATGTGATGATGGAAGCAGAGACTGGAATGGCGCAGCCACGGGGCAAGAGATGGCAGCAGCCCTAGAAGCTGGAAAAGGCAAAGAAAGGATTCTCTCCTGGAGCCTTCGAGAAAGAAGCAGCTTTACTGACACCTTGATTTCAGCCCCATAAGTCTCATTTCAGACTACTTCTGGTCTTCAAAAGGGTAAGAGGATAAGTATATTTGTTTTAAGCCAGCAAATTTATGAAAACAAATACAGGGCCATAGAAATTATAATATTTCCAGTATTGTGTGGAGAACTCGGTATTACACATCTATTGGAGAATTAGGAGTGAGATCTGCCTAGCCATTGCAGGTTAATAGGAAAAATGGAACACATTCGGGGCTTGGAATCCCTACCACCATCTACTTCACCTGCATGGGACAATCCCTAGTTGGGAAATGAGATCCAGAGATATAATAAATGTGTACTTTGTTACCAGTATTAATAGGTGAGGTTTCTCTTCTCCGGATTTAATTCATTGGAGTTATATTTTGCACATAGGCCAGATTAACTAGTAAATAATCCATAAAAAGATTCATGCTTAAATTTCAGAGTGGCATTTTCTCTGTTCCACCTGACAGGTGGCCTTACACATAGTCAAAACAAGAAACAGAACTGAGACACGGATTACACAGACAAAACCAACTCCCATCTGGTAACCATCTATTGGAGGGTGGGAGAAAGGGAAAGAAACCTCACTGAGAGGCCATCAGAACCTTTCTTTCAAAACAGATAAAAGTGTTAAAAAATTAGAGAGCTTCACTCGCTCCATCTCTCCATTCTTAGCCCCTCAGCCAGCCTCCTTGAATTCTTCCTGGGAACAAAGTGGATATACAGAAAAATATATAATTAATAGCTCTGCTTATCCTCACTCAGAGTTATAAGCAGGCTTAGCAACAGCGACAGTATGAGTTGGGAGGCAAGAGAAATGGTCCATTTCTGAGTAATCTTAATTGACCATCTCAAGGACGACTATAAATTGAGAGGAACTATAAACATGGTGATCTAGACCAGTACTTCTCAAACTACCTATGATGAAAGAACAATTTTATTTAAAATTTCCAATCTGCCTGGCCCGTGGTTGAGCATCGACCAATGCATCAAGAGGTTACCAGTTCAATTTCCAGTAAGAGCACATGCCATGACTAAGGGCTCAATCCCCAGGGGGCAGGGGGCATGCAAGAGGCAGCCAATTGATGTTGATGTTTCTTTCTCTCCCTCTCCTTTCCTATCTCTAAAATCAATAAAAACGTATTTAAAAATTAAATAAAATTTCCAATTCATCACGGTCTAATACCCTTGCAAAATACAATTAAAATGAATTACTTAGAAAAGTTAAATGGAAAGAAAAGATATACAAAATACAAGATTGAGTGATTTTACTTATTAGATACAGTAAACAAAATTACTCTTTCAAAATACTGTTAAAGTTTTTGAAAGCTCATCCTTAATTTCTGTACTTACTCTGCCACCACTTGGTAACAGTTTCAGGATGGGCATTGGTTCGCAGAACACACTTTGAGAAACTCGGGTTTGTACCTCTGGTCTGTACAGTGAAAACTTAAGTAAAGTCACCACCGGACTCAATATGCAAGACGTAGTATCAGTTATACCTCTAGGTACAAGTGTGTCTCTCCTGTACTCATTCTACTTGTTCTGGAGCCTCTCACACAGTATTTTATTTTTAATAACTGAAACATTCCATACACCCGAAATTAGGATGTATACTATTTCTAGAATTTTAAAATTACTTTGGCTTCATTCTTAAATCTAGCATCTTGAACACCTTGGAATATGGGAATTGTGGAAGATTTTTAAAAAATGATGATTGGAACAACTCAAAATTGCAAACTAATAGGGCAATTTTGTGAAAAGCAAGTGGAACTAAATTTCTCAGACCTACACTAATAAAATTCAATTATCCTATTGTTTCACAGAATATAGTATGAAGAAAATCTCCATTCTTATTTGAAAGGCAAATAGCCTCGCTGATTCTGAATCTTTGTTAGTGAAACAATAATTCACTTTTAAAAATATATTTCTTATTGATTTCAGAGAGGAAGGGAGAAGGAGAGAGAGAGAGAAACATCAATGTTGAGAGAGGATCATCAATTAGCTGCCTCCTGCATGCCCCACACTGGGGATTGAGCCTGAAACCTGGGCATGTGCCCTAACTGGGAACCAAACTTCAACCTCCCAGTTCATAAGTCAATGCTCAACCACTGAACCACATCAGCCAGGCAACTGGTCTAATTTTTAGACACAGAAATTATTAAGAACTAGTGCACGAGTTTTTAAAAAGTGTACTTGTAACCCAGCCAGCTCCGTCCCCAGCAAGGGGCATGCAGGAAGCAGCCAATCAATGATTCTCTCTCATCATGATGTTTCTATCCCTCCTCTCTCTCCCTTCCTCTCTGAAATCAATATATATATTTTTTAAACTGTACTCAGCACAGTTGTTCTCTTACCTCAAATAAAATTCAATTAAACAAATTCTCTTTTCACTTTTACATTCTTTTAGAGCTTAATAACTACATCATATTAGTGTTAGTGTGTACTTAGATCTGATGGTTTTATATTTTATCTTCTTTCAATTAAAGTAGTTTCAATTTATTTTGAAAATAAACATATTTTTGTTTTTTTGTAATTGTTTGGCAGGCAAAAATGTGAGCTACACATCAGGGGAAGAGGTGTAATGACAAAAAATTACTTTTGTCTTAGAATAGCTAGAAATCATCAGAGATTCATTTAGTTCTGACAAATCAAATGAATCTAGAAACCAAGTTATTAGCACCAAGCATTTACAGAGTGGCTAGTTCTGAAATTTCTGTTTGATAGGAACATTGAGTCAGAGTAAGATTTCACCCAACCTTTGTTGTTGATGTTGTTGACATTTTTTCCATTGATTTTTAGAGAATGGAAGGCAGGAGGAGAGACAGAGAGAGAGAAACATGGATATGAGAGAGAAACATTAATTGGTTGCCTCCCGACCAGGGCAGGAGATTAAGCCTGCAACCAAGGTACATGCCCTTGACCAGAATTGAACCCAGGACCCTTCAGTCTGTGGGCTGATGCTCTATCCGCTAAGACAAACTGGCTAGGGCTCACCCAACCTTTCTGAGATCCTGTGATGCAAAAGAGCATGGCTTTATGTTAACATTCAAAACTCAAGATTCACTTGACTCTGTTGGGAAAATACTGAGGTGTTTGTGGTTTTGTTTTTGCCATTTTCTTGCATCAAAACACAATGACTACATGAGAATTGTATCTTTAAGATCATCATGGCATGATTTTCAGGGAAGAAGCAGGACCAAGAAAGAGAATAGTTAAAGCACCCACATATTAAATGACTATTGTGTGTAGAATATTTTATATACACTAGTGGCCCGGTGCATGAAATTCATGCATGGGGTGGGGGGGGAGAGGGAGTGTCCCTCAGCCCAGCCTGCACCCTCTCCAATCTGGGACCCCTTGGGGGATGTCTGACTGCCGGCAGACAGACATCTCTCTAGCAATCTGGGACTGATGGCTCCTAACCGCTCACCTGACTGCATGCCTGATTGACCCTAACTACTCTGTCTGCCAGCCTGATCAACCCCACTGCTGCCCCCTTGCTGGCCTTCTCACCCCCAACTGTCCCCCTTGCCAGCCTGATTGCCCCCAACTGCCCCCCCTCCTGGCCTGATCACCCCCAACTGTCCTCCCCTCCTGGCCTGATTGCCCCTAACCACTTCTGCCTCAGCCCATGGCTTTGTCAGGAAGGTCTCCATGTCTAATTAGCATATTACCTCTTATTAGTATAGATTATTTTATTTAATCCTCACAACTCTTTAAAGAGAATATTAAAGTCTCCATTTTTTAAAGAAGGAAATGGAAGATCAATGGGGGTAAGGAACAAACCTAAAATTCCACAGAAAGTAAGTGGCAGAGCCAGAATTGAACCAGTTCTACCTTACACCAAAGCCTGGCTGGGTCCAACACACCATGAGGCCTTCTAGTCAAGATGGGTTTTTCAAATATGCCTGGTCTCAGCTGTGCTTATTCAGACACTAGCGTTCCCGTTGCAGGAAAAATCCTGCAATAGGGTTTCCTGCTGCACTCTACCCCACCCTGCCTGCTCTCCTCCTTTGTCCCCCTGCCCCGCGATCTCCGCCAGCCCCCTGCTTTTCTAACTTCTCCGCCAGCCCTCTCTCCTTCCTTCTTCCCTGGCCCGCCTTCTCTGCCAGCCCGCCTGCTGTTCCCTTCTCCCCCGGCCCCGCCTCCGCTCCTCCCTTCTCCCCCGGCCCCGCCCCTTCTCCCCCGGCCCCGCCTGCTCAACTTCCTTCTCCCCCGGCCCCGCCTCTGCTCCTCCCTTTTCTCCTCCCCCCGGCTTGCTTGCTTCTCTGCAGCTTTGCTCCCTTCTGCAGCTCTTGGCTTCTTTCTACGCTGTCACGATATGCAAATTAGCCGCCATCTTTGTTTTGATAATTTGCATATCTGTCCTGATTGGTTGGTGGGCGTGGCTTGGCTGGTGGGCGTGGCTTGGGCGTAGCAAAGGTGCGGTCAATTTGCATATTTGTCTATTATTAGATTAGATAGGTTTGAGAATATATTATTTACTCCCTGTGCTCCATCCATAATTATACTGCCTAGGTATAAAAGAACTGGGATGTAATCACAAAGGGTGGGGTCCCAGGGAAATCAACATAGTGGATTTGTACAAAAGATCAGTCAACCCTCTGTTTCAGGCACCCAAGAGCCCAATCATCATATATGACATGCAGATCCTTACCCTGATTCCACAATAATGTTCCCCTATGGTCCCACTAATTGAAAGAACCCTGGTAGAATGAAGGCTTTCTAAGTCAATGAGGTTGAATTTCTAAGTCGAGTCCTCTCTCCCTGTCATGAGGCCAGATTAAGTCCTCAGATATAGGTCAGTGGCACTATCTCAAAACATACAGCACTGCAGTCGGGCAACAAGGGATTACCTAATACTTCTTATTTTTCATTGAATAAATTCAACAAAAGGCTTCAGGACAGGAAGTGAGTAAATTCCTTGAATATCCCTGAACTGCCCTTGAAACTTTGCTCTGCGTAGAGTGCTATACTGGCTACTTTACAAAGATATGCCTTTTGTCTCTCAGGGGCCACACAAGAGAAATGGAATGAGTCAGCACAGTTTGATTCCCTTTAGACAAGACTCAGCAATAAATGCCTTCTTGAGGCCACAGGTAGTTCTAAACATTTTACTGCCAAATATCTCCTTTTCTTATTTCCCTCATAAAACACAAAAGTCTATCAAGCTGCATTTAAGAACCAGTTTTCAACTTCCTGTGAATAAGGTATGACAGCCAATCAGAGCTTCTGAGCAGAATTAAAGAAATATACTTTGTTGATCTACTTTTGGCTAGAATAAGGATCTGTTGCTATAGGAAGCCTTCATGCATGGAAATAAAGATTTTTTCTATTGGTCTCCTTGAAAAGGAGTGTGAATATTCACCCTCAAGACCCCCATAACCTTCTATTACTTACCTCAAAGATGCAGAGGAAACAGCATCAGACAATTGATTGTTATGTTTCCTATCATCTTTGTATTTTTTTCTTGACCAATAGGAAGCCCAGGAAAAACCAATTTTATACTCAGATGCTATCATTTTCCTCAACTAGGAGGTCTTATGTTGTTGTTGCTATTTTTCAATGAGTTCTGAAGGCTTTTTCTCTTTAGAGAGGTAATACACTAAATGCAATGTGGTATCCTGGCTTACACCCTGCAACAGACTAAGAATATTACTTGATAAACTGATGAAATCCAAATAGAGTCTATAGTTTAGTAATAGTAATGTACAAATACTAAATTTTAATTTTGACAAATGTACATTAAGAGAAACTGGGTTAAGGGAATATGAGAACTCTACTATCTTTGCAGCTTTTCTGCAAATCTAAGATTATTCCAAACTTAAATGTTTTTTTAAATACATAGTTATTATAGAAAATTTAGAAAATACAGACATATCAAGCAGTAATAATGCAAAGATGACTTGCCAAAATTTTGGCATTTCCATTCTTTTTCTATGAAAATGTATCTTTAATTCATGCTGCACATATTATCTTCAAATATTCTTTCTACTTAATAGATTGTGGTGAGCCTATTTGCACATCAAATATGAATTTATAACATTTATCCTTTCAATATTCAATCATATTGACTGTATATTTACTAGAAAATGTCTATATCATATTATATTACCCAGATTTATCTGAAATTATTAAAACATCAAACAGTTGTAGAATTGTTATGTTATTTATTTTGTACTTTAATATAAAATTTTTATTATTTAAAAATACTGTAAAAATATGTCAGGGGACAACATTTTTTCTTACAGTCATAATTATTATCTTAATAAAATTTCTCATAAAATTATTATTTGCATTAACAGGTAGGCTTATTTGGAAAGAATAATATGAGAATGCCCATTTTGCTGTATCTTTTCTCAGATCAAGTATCATTATTTTAATATAAGATAATTTTAAAATATTTTTCACTTCAACAGGCACAAAAATGGCCTAAACGGGCAGTCGGACATCCTTTGAGGGGTCCCAGATTGGAGAGGGTGCAGGCTGGGCTGAGGGACACCCCCCCCTCCGTGCACGAATTTCGTGCACCAAGCCTCTATATATTAATAAGAACAGACTGGACATCTTTACAATTTGAATCTTCCTTTCTAAGATGACAAGAGAAATCTCCAATCCATTGTTTTTCAAATCTTTACTGATGCCCTCAGTAAAGTTACATTTTTTTCATATAATTGCTAACCAAGCCTATATAATAAAATCCTAATATGCAAATCGACTTAATGGCGGAACGACTGGTCACTATAACACGCACTGACCACCAGGGGGCAGATGCTCAATCCAGGAGCTTCCCCCTGGTGGTCAATGCCCTCCCACAGGGGGAGTGCTGCTCAGCCAGAAGCTGGGCTCACAGCTGGCGAGTGCAGGAGTGAGGGCAAATGTAAATTGAATAAGGAGCGAGGCGTCCCGGACTGTGAGAGCCCCGGACTATGAGAGGGATGTCTGACTGCCGGCTTAGGCCTGATCCCCTGGGGGATCAGCCTGGGGATCAGGCCTAAGCTGGCAGGCAGACATCCCCCAAGGAGTCCTGGACTGTGAAAGGGTACAGGCTAGGCTGAGGAACCCCCCTTCCCCCAGTGCACCTGGCCTCAAGTTTTAAAATCTTTTCCTATTGGTGTGAATTGGATTTTTGCCCATTTTATTCTTAACTACTTCCACTCTTTTCCTCATACTAGAGGCCTGGTGCACAAAGTTCATGCATGAGGGCAGCGGGGAGGGCAGTCCCTCAGCCTGGCCTGTACCCTCTCCAATCCAGGACCCCTATATCTTTTCCTTATCTAGCTAACCTCTTCACATTTAAAAATTAACTGAAATGTCACCTACTCTAGAAAATCCTCTTTGAACAAATCTCTTTACACTCTGTATTAAGTATTTTCATAGTATACCATTCTTTTCTTTAGCAGCAACTTAGAGTGGATGCAATCTGCTTCTCATTCTTGCCTCTGAATTTTTTCTTGTTGCTCTTGTAATAGTGAAGCTTATCCAACTTACATTTGACCTTCAAGGGCTTATATTTGTTCAGTTTCTAGTTGGCTCCCTGCTTTTTTTTTAAGCAAATTTGGGTTGTGATAGCAAACCTCACTTGTAATCAAGCCTGTAGGTCTCCCTATCTGAATATTTCTATACCTATTACTTTAGCATACCAGAGATTGTGTTCATTTATAGAAAATAACAATAAATGTCACCTGATCACTTGATCTTCTAGTAATATTTTATAGCAAGATGTATTATTCTGGTAATTTAACTATTACAAAACTGAGGTGTACAGAAATAAATAACATTGAACAATAAAGAATGACTCAAATATCAAAGCATAGTACACTTAGGACCTCCCTTGTCTTGTGCCTCAGATATCATAGCATAGTACACAGTTCACATGGAACTCAGCTTCCTTTAAAATAGGAAGGGATGCCATACTCATGAAGCAGTTACTTCCACACATTTATTTTTATTTAATTCATAGCACATTCTCTTTGTACTAATTGTTGGAAAATCACCCTAGTAATTCCCTCTGTTCCTCTCTGTATTGTTGCCTTACATTCTGATGTCATTACTGCACTTTTATCATCCACTCGGTCTAATAAGATTGTGAATTATTTAAGGGCAGAGATCATGACTTGAGCTTGTGTTTCTGTCATGGTGCCTAGATAAATACTCAAATGCTATCCAGTCCAAATGACTGTGATGAGAGAGACCCACCATTGCTGGAGACCTCTGATTTTTATTTAAGGGGCCTCACTTGTTCTGTGCCTTTACAGAGGAGTGAGTAGGGGCTGGGGGAATTTGGGGAAACCCAGACAGAATTCTCCTCCTGCAAGATTTTGCTAAACTGGCGCCTGGGACCGCCAGGCATTTGTCCAATTAAAACCCGGACACACAGCAATAACAAAAGCACTGGTCTCCTATGGCTAATGCATGGGGATCAAACCCCAGCCTGCAGGAACTCACCCCCGCGGTCAGGGCCATGCGGATGGGTGGACCTGGGCTGGTGCTCCTAACTCTGGGGAGAGGGAGACTTCCAGTGACCCGGGAAACTACTATCAACCGAAAAATCAGAGAAGCACAGAGAAGGATTCAAAAACACGAAAGATAACGCTGGAGATTCCTTCAGTCTCTGGGGTAGAAAACAAAACAAAACACACAAAAAAAACCTGAACTTGTGCACGCACACGCCGAAAAACCTTGCTCAGGGGAACAGTGATTCAGATCCAGGCTGGAAGCTGCGCCACTTGCCAAGGCGGAGGGACTCTGCGCCAGGCCGAGGCTGAGTGGCCCAAAGCTGAGCTGCCAGCCCATGGGGGCCCGCACACAAAGGTCGCGGGGACCGGCGCTGGCCCAGCCCGTGCCTGGAGCAGAGCCCTTTCTTCCTATGCAGCGAACATGGTGGGGTGCTCCTGGGCTCCGGGGCCGCAGTATGCATGCTGGGGCCTGGCCGCCCTCTCCTCCTGCTGACCACCTCAGGCCACCAGCCCCACTCGCCTGCCCCCTTCTCCTCGCTGCCAAGGTGGCCCCTCACTTACCGGCAGCCGGTGAGCAGGTCCCAGAATAGGTCCATAGAGGAGGCTGGTCCGCAGCTTGGCCTCTTCGCCCTGGGACCTGGGCGGCTTCTCCTGGGCTGGCGGCCAGCTTTGTCAGGAAGAACATCCGGAGGTTCATCCGGAAGATGTCCGCCCTAATTAGCATATCACCCTTTTATTAATATAGATAGTCTTTTCTCAACACAACAGCAAGGATGATCTTTTGTAAAGAAAAATCAAATGATGGGACTTGGAGCTGTCATGCTCAAATCTTACACATTAGCATTACTAGGAATATTTTTAAATACCTTAAATACCAATGTTCGGGTCTTACCCTGAACCAATTAAATAAGAATCTCTGAGTGTGGGTAAAGGTATTATTATTTAAACACACACACACAAAACAAACCAACACTTTCTACCAATGTACAACCAACCACTGTACCCAAGTGAATATCAAAGTCTTATACGCACAATGGTCCTTAAACTTTACTATGTCTAAGAATTGCCCGGGGACCTTGTTAAAATGCAGTTTGTGCCTTAATATGTCGAGAGAAGACCTGAGGTCTTGCATTTCTAACATGCTGTCAGTGGAGAACGCTGCTGCTGGTCTCAACATTCCCTGAGTGGCATAAGGCTCCCTGCTATTTGTCTCCCTTGCCCTACTGCTTTCCGCCTCACTCACTGCACTTTGCAGCCTCTCACCATTCCACACCCAGCCAGCTACAAACACACCTCTCTCCATCTTTAGCATTTGCACTGCTTCTTCTTCCGTCCCCAAAATGCCCTTTCTCTAGCTGCTGCTGGTTACCAAGCACCACCGAGGAGGTAATGGATCCCAGGTTCTTCTAACTCTTGCCCTCAGTAATCTGTACACCAGTCATTCTTGATGCTTACTATGCCCACCCCATCTCTCCTATATTCAAATGAGTGAATTTCATCTGCCTTTCTTCTCTATCTTACCTCTGCCAAAATACAGTATCTGTATTATATTGATTTGGTAAAATAAACAGATTATGTGACATGGACATTGTGTCTTCCTTAATGTTTTGAAAAAAATCATAAGATTTCCCAGACCCTTCCAGAACATATTTAATTTCTTCTAGAAACTAGAGCTCTTTGCCTTGTCTGCATGTGTAATGACAACATCTCCTTTGCCAATCAGCAGTCAGAAGGCAGCATGACTGACAGAACTGTTGTCCACGCTCACTGTCTAGCCAGCTTATGCATGTGGTACTTCTATTTCTTGGTAAGTTTATACATCACTTATATTTTGAAAAATTGAAGCTAGAATTCCTCAACACCATGTCCTTTCTAGATTCTAATCTCTGTGACATCTTTTCTTCTCTAAGACTGCCTTTAACAATTTATTTTTATCTAATATTTTATGCCTACAATACTTGAGTGAAAAGAAGAAAATATTGAGATTTATTGAGGTTGCCATACTCTGGTAAGGTGCTGTCTTTTTTTAGTAGCATCTGTTTGATATACAATATTAAAATGTATATCCTAAAGGCCTATTATCCTATATAATAAAAGGCTTATATGCAAATCAACTAAACAGCGGAACAACCAGTCACTATGACATGCACTGACCACAAGGGGGCAGACGCTCAACCAGAAGCTGGGCTCCAGGGGGAACAGGCCGAAGCCAGCAGTTGGACATCCCCCGAGGGCTCCCATACTGTGAGAGGGTGCAGGCAGGGCTGATGGACCCCCCCCCCCCCAAGTGCATGAATTTCATGCACCAGGCCTCTAGTGTTTTAAATGATGTTAGGGGGGTAACAACAGGGGTCAATAGATTTGCTTTACAGTTAAACAGTGCATTTTAGGTAAACTGACCAATGATCTCACCTGTGAATTTTAATCATAAGCATAAATATCTGTAGTTGTTATCTACCCTTGAGCATAGAGAAGGCAACCATCACTTGAGTCTATCAGGAGAAGCAAAAATCACCAGTAGGTTAACTTAACACTCACTGCTGCTCCTTCCTCTGGCTTGGCTGAGGGGTGTGCTTCTCATAAGCCATTTGTCTGGGTTGTGAGCAGCAAACCCAGAGACAGGTTTTGTGTAAGTTTAACCATAGTGGTTCTCTCTAGAAGCCGATAGCATGAAAGAATTTAGAAATTCTTTCTTCCTCTCTCAAGGTTCATACTGCCCCAACCCTCTTCCCTTAGCCAATCAGCCAGGTACTTTCTTTCTCCATCAAAAGATATGTAAACATTGAGTCATCTGTATGAATAACTTTCCTTACATGTTGTTTTATTTTTTTTTAACCAGGAAAAAAGTAAAACTACAATTTAAACCAGTAGCAGCAGCCCAGAATTAATGAAAAACTAAAGAAAAAAAATTAGAATATGAGAAAATCTGCAGTGACAAATGACCCCACACAGAGTAGAGATGAAGGGAAAAGGATGTTATGAGGAATTACAGAGGTAGAACTATTTTTAAAAGGAATCTTATGAAACACCTCAGAATTAATTTCAATTGCCTCTAATTTTAGATAAGTAGTCAATATGAGATCCATGACATTTTGTTCATAAAATTAATCAATGTCCAATTAATCTGGACATGTTCTATACCTAATTTAGGAAATGATTAAAGATATGGACACCACCACACACACATTTAATCATATGACTGCCATCATAATAGAACCTCTCCTGCCAAATTAATAAAAGCATTTATTCTGGTCCACTGGGTTTTTAGAAAATAGGTATTGTAGGGACCTGTGACTCAAGATAAAAATAGACAGTAGCAAAGCGAGTGTTTCCACCTACCTACTAGCAGTAGGAGAGACCAGTGTCTGATTGCAACCCACTCCCCAGCAACATACAAAGATAGAGAATTACTCAGCCCTTTCCCATTCCACAGGACCTTCTCATAATTAAAACACTAAGTTGCATCTTATGACATTGTTATTGAACTTTGAAATGGTTGTTTTTTTTTTTCAATGATAACTCCATAAGATTCAACCTAGTAAATTGGGGTAGGAGAGGTGAAAGTTGGATCACTATGTTTTTTTTAGGCCATTACTTCTTATTGCCACCTAAAGGGAACCATATCAAAGCTGTTTGGGCCGGGTCAACACCCTATCACCTCCTGAAAAAACAAAAACAAAACAAAAACAAAAAACCTGATGGGAGTTAATTATTACAAGTGGCAATTTGATAATATAGGAATAAGGCTAATAGTAAACAATGTAATTAGATTCAGTTCTTAAAAAAAATGTGTAGCAGGAAAAGAAAGTGATTGTGATCATGCCCATTGATAGACCTGGGTTGAATGCCAAGTCTGAAGTAAATGTCTTTGTTTTGTATGTCTCAGTCTATGTTCACCAACCCACTCAGAGCCTGTCTGTCCCATGTTGTTACAATGGGCTAGAGAAAACATTATTCTCTCCCAAATCTTTCAACTATTAATCCTAATTATTCATTAGATGCAAGTTAGTATCTAATCAATAAAGTCTTACTAATTCTAAATTAATATGTCATATAGATAAATCTTCATTTTAATAAGCAATAATCCCTCCATCCAAAATAGGAAGTTCTAATGCTGAAATTCCAAGGGTTCGTGAAAATTTGGAGGAAAATTAGCTCTCTAAAAAAGAGGTCAGCATTCCATATGATTTCACTTATATGTGGAATCTAAAAATCAAAATAAACAAGCAAACCAACACCAAACTCATAGATATAGAGAACATTTTGATAGGTGCCAGATGACAGTGGGTTTGTGGGAATAGGCTAAAAAAGAAAAGGGATGAAGAAGTACAAACTGGTAGTTACAAAATAGCCATGCAATGTAAAGTATAGCCTAGGGAATAAAGTCAATAATATTATAATAATTATATATGGTGTCATATGGGTACTAGATTTATCGGGGTAATCACTTTGTAAGATATATAAATTTATCAGGGTAATCACTTTGTAAGATATATAAATGTATGCCCAACAGGTGTGGTTCAGTGGTTGAACGCTGACCTGTGAGCCAGGAGGTCATGGTTCAATTCCCAGTCAGGGTACATGCTCTGATTACAGGCTTGAACCACATGAGAGATGTGCAGGAGGCAGCCCACCAATGATTCTCTCTCATCATTGATGTTTCTATCTCTCTCTCCCTCTCCCTTCCTCTCTGAAATCAATAAAAATATATTTTAAAAAAAGATATTTAAATGTCTAATCAGCATGTTATACATCTGAAACTAATATAATATTGTATACCAATTGTAATTGAAAACTAAAATTATTTTAAAAGAGAGGTTGGCAAAGTTTTCCATAAAGGGTCTGATAGTAAATAATTCAGGCTTTATCAACTATGTGGTCTCCATTGCAACTACTCTCTTCTTCATTGTCATGGGACTGAAGCCAGAAACAATGTGTAAATAAATGAGTATTGTTGTGTTTCAATAAACCATATTTGTGGACAATGGATTTATTTACTTATTTAAATTAAATTTATTGGGGTGACATTGGTTCATAAAATTATTGGTCACATGAATTTAAATTTCACATAATATTTATGTGTCACAATATATTTGTTTGCTTTTTAAAACCATTTAAAAATGTAAAAATTATTCTTAGCTCATGTGGCCATACATAAACAGGTGGCAGGCAGGGTTTGACAATGGACCATAATATGCCGACCCATGTTCTTACTCAAAATTTATCACATTGACCACTGCAAACTCACTTGGCCAAATGCAATTTTCCCATATAATTTTTCAGTACCAGTAAAATAAAAGGGGGCAGGAGTTGAGGGGAGAAGAAGAGAGAAAGAAAGAAAGGAAAAAAGAACAGAGAGAAAAAGGGAAAAGAGGAACAGAGGAGAAGGGAGGGAGGGAGGGAGGGAAGGAGGGAGGGAGGGAGGGACAGAGGGAGGGAGGGAGGGACAGAGGGAGGGAGGGAGGGAGGGAGGGAGGGAGGGGAAGGAGAAAAGCCAAAGTGGAGGGAAAGAAGGGAAGGGAAGGGAAGGGAAGGGAAGGGAAGGGAAGGGAAGGGAAGGGAAGGGAAGGGAAGGGAATGGCAAGTTAAGAGGAAAGGGAAGAAAAAAAATTTCAGAGAGCAAGAAATTTGCTCACATCTCTCCTTATCCAAGAAACATAAAGTCATAATCTTGGTCATGGGAACTTGTTCTGTTTTTGATCAGTAGTTGCACTTCTTTTGATACCCTGGTAGAAGAATCTAATTTTTTTTTCAGTCTCTGTATCTAGAAATTGCACCTATGCTTGCTATTCCAAATGAAATGCTCACTCTCCACTGGAAACTGCTGGCCTCCTGCACAGTGAAGTGATTTGTCATCACTTTGCACAGCATAGCAACCTGATTCAGAGTTCAATTCTGTTGCCTGCTAGCTGGACTATCTTGAGCAAGGTTATTAATCTCTAGACAGTTACTTTTCTTATCTTTAGAAAGGGATAGTGATGCTCAATTCATCTAGTCATATGAGGGTGAACATGATGAATCTCAGCTCTGTTCATGCTCTAATTTATAAAATTACAGCACAATTTAAATGAGCAAATTATATAAGAAAATTTATAGAAGAGTAGAGTTGCTTAATAAATTAGAACCATCATTATTGTACTATCAAAGATACAGATAAAAGTCTGATATTCTACAACCAAGGGTACAATTGAAGTAAAGTTCCTGTAACCAGGATGTTTGAGTATTAAATATTGTCTGGTCGACTGTTGCCAAGCTAGCTGATAAGCAGGTGAAACTTCTACTTTTTCAAACAGTACTAATGTTATTAACGGTTCCAAAGATGGAGAAGGAAATTACACAGAGCCATATTGGTGGGTCATTTTCATGAGACATGCAGAGGAGGGAGGAAATATCAATGCCTGCCAATTGCTTTGGATTTTTATCAAAATTGGCAAGAAATTCTTATTTGGAAAGCAAGAAATAACATCAAGTTAAATTAGTGGTTTTAAAGATAATGAAAGCAAAGACAATGTGGTTTATTTTCCTGAAAGCTTAATAACTAATTTGGCTCTTGGCTTGTATTAGAAAAAGTAGTTAAACACAAGGTAGTTCATATCTGTGAGTCATAGGAAGTTCTGTAGTAGAGGGAAATTATATCATGTAATGTTATGATCTGGTAGGCAGTAATTCCATTTCATAAAGACACTTATGTATGATTTGCCACAGAGATAAAAAGTTTCAAGTGTTCCCATCATAACTTTGATCAGTTTTTAGATTTTAGTTCTTCTGGCCTCTTTTTCCTTTATTCCTCAGCAAATTTAACTTTTATAGGATAAAAAATAAACTTTATGGAAAAACCACTTTACTTAGTTACCAAAATGTGAAGCCATGTCCCAGAGTTATATCCAAACTAGATAAGCATGTCAATTGTGGGATGAAGATTTTTAACAACTTGGAAAACATCTTGGATATAAGTACCTCAGTTCAAAGAAAGGTAATGGCTAAGTATACCATTTGGGGGGCTGCAGTAACTTTTTTTTTTACTAAAAATCATGAAATCAAATGAAATAGTAAAAAATAATAATCTAGTAAAAATAATCTAGTAAAAAATAATACTATAGAGTGACTCTAATTTCTTAGGATAGATGATATAGTCCTTAAGGAATAAAAGCACATTTACTCAGCACTACAATTTAATATCAAAAACAATAAAATGGGAGCAATTAAACCTATATGACCACAACTTCCATTTTTACCTATGGCATACAAAGAGCTTAGAGGTTGCCTGTCACTCCCATTCTTATAAAATTAAAAGGTGAACAAATTGCTAACCAATGTCTTTTCTTAGGTGGATAAGACAAGTTTTGTGGCAAGCTGTCACCATAAAATCTGAAGAGACAGGAGACTGCAGGCACTTATATATCTGATACCCGCTTACCCTAAGCAGATGCCTCTGGAGGCATAAACTGAAAAGAACACTTAAATGACAACTTTGATGAATTCCTGGAAGCTGAATGTAGACAAGCATGCAAGATAGAAACTCTTGGAAACCAAACTTCCCTGGGCTTTATTTTCAAGAAACACACAAGATTCTCATTGTGAACATCCAAAAAATATGGCTCTGTCATGGGTCAGGAAGGAATTATATTGAGAAATATACCCAGGACCTACTCTCTAGAATAAAAGGTTTACCAGAGCCTTGTCCCATGTAGAGTAAGTCATTCTCTGACTCAAGCCCCCTCTAGACTTCCTATCTAACCTGAAGAGGAGGAAACTAAGAAACACTTGTGAAGGTCACAGTCCAAGGAGACAATCCAACTAAAAGACTAGGATTCAATCGTATGATTATAGAATGCTTCTCCTCCCCCATACCTATACAATGCCAATGAGTCTCTAGTATAATAATGGTGGGATAAGAGCATAATACAGATTAACCCTTTGCACTTGCTTGCTTTTTTCTCGATTCCTTTATTCTAATGCTAACCGTGTCGAGTCACATTCGACATCCGAGTGCAAAAGGTTAAAGAGCAATAGGACATAGACTTTATCTAAGACTATGTGCCCAGTGCATGAATTTGTGCACCTTGAAAGGAACTGTGGGCCGCAAGGCTGTGGTAGGCACAGGGGCAGGTCTTGTCCCATCTTCTGCATTCCTGCCTGGCCCCTCCCACCATGGCCCCCAGTCCCCTGTCTGCCAGCAACTTGGCTCCTGCCACCGCCACTCCCACATGCTGATGGTGCCAGCCCCGCTCACACTTGCTGATGGCATGGAGCAATTGGGACTGGCACCAGCAACGGGTGTAAGCAGGGCTGGTGCTGTCAGCAGGTGTGAGTAGCAGCTGCTGCCCTGATCGCCCCTCAGGAGCAGAGGGAGGTAGAGAAGTCCTCAGGGGTGCAGAGCTGGCAGCTGCCGCTTCTCCTTCTCCCCCTGCTCCTGAGGGGCGATTGGGACAACAGCCACTGTTCACACCTGCAAGTGATCAGGACCGGCACCGGGCACTGGCAGCGGGTGCGAGTGGGGCCAGTGTTGGCAGTGGGTGCAAACAGCGGTTCTGGCACTGGTAGCAGGTGCAAGTAGGGCTGGTGCCGGCAGTAGGTGCAAGCGCCGGGTGGGACTGGGGCATGCAGGAGCAAAGAATTTTCAGTAACCACCAGAGGCTCACCCCGATGACAGCAACCAGTGCCCCTCCTTGGTCAGGCACCCCTGCTCACCTGCTCCACCATCCTTTTGCGGCCTATGCCTGCCATGTTCTGCACATGCCCCCTGGTAGTCAGTGCACGTCATAGCAACCGGTTGTTTGGTTGTTGGGTTGTTCTGGTTCCACCGTTCAGTCTATTTGCATATTAGCCTTTTATTATATAGGATAGTGTTCTTAAAGAAACCAAAAGAAAACAGAGAGACATGAAGGCACAATAGGAATTTGAAGCCCCTGGCACTAATAGCTGGAGAAAATATTGGACACATCCTAACATCTACCCAGATTAACATAAAAGTTCACACAAGAGGCCTATTTACCTCAGTTTCTATTATTCAAAAAATTGTCTAGCTTACAACGAAAAATTAGAAAACATGGTAAAAAGTAGGAGAAAAACGCAAGCTGAAGAGAAAGTGCATGCATCATAATCGGATTCAGATAAGACTCAGCTTCTGGGATTATCAGAAAGAGAATTTAAAGTAACTGTAATAAATATTGACAACATGCAGGAACTGATAGGCAACAAAAGAAATGGAAGTTGTAAGAGAGAACTAAAGGAAATACTAAATATCACTAAACCTCCACCTAAGTGAAGAACATCTCTGACAGGCTCACTGATAGACCGGATCCAGCATAGGAAAGAATTAGTGAGCTTAGAGATAGGTCAGCATAAACTTTCTCACCTGAAATGTGAGAAGAAAAAACTAATAAAGAATTTTAAAAAATTAGAATATCCAAGAAGAAAGATCTAAATAAATGGAGAGCTGTTACATGCTTGCAGACTGATAGACTGGACAGTATTAAGATGTCAATTCTTCTTAACTTGATCTATAGTTTCAACACAATCTCAAACCTAGCAAACTATATTATAGATATCAACATTAATTTTAAAGTCATATAGAAAAGCAAAATGCATAGACTACAACACAATTCTGAAAAAGAATAAAGTTTAAGGACACAAACTATCCTATATCAAAAGTTACCATGAAGCTACAATAATACAATATGATACACCAGAAACTAATATAATATTATATGTTAACCGTAATTGAAAAATAAAAAAATATATATATATATTTTAAAAATAATAAAGACACTGTGGTATTGGCAAGAGACTAGACATATTCTATATAATAAAAACATAATATGCTAATTAGACTGGACATCCTTCCAGATGACCTTCCAGACAAAGCTTGGGTCCCAGGTGCCGGCTGGCAGCCGGAGAGAAGCCCAGGTCCCGGGTGCCAGAGGGAAGTGGTGCCAGCAGCTGGGGGAAGGAAGGCCTACTCTTACACAAATTTCGTGCATTGAGCCTCTAGTAGATCAATAAAACAGAATAAAGAGAGCAGATATAGGCCCACACAAATAGAGGTAAGTACTCTGACAAAGGTGCAAAGGCAGTTCAATGGAGAAGAGGTGGCCTTTCTTTTTTTAATGAATATTTATTTTAAAATACTAACTTAAAATTATAATAATACTAGTAGCCCGTTTGCACGAAGATTCGTGCAATAGACCTTCATTCACCTGGCTGCCTGCACCAGTTTTCTGCCGGCACCAGGGACCCAGGCCTTGGCTGTGGCCACCGCCTTCTGCCTTTTTCAGGGTCGGGGCTTGGCCCTGGGCGGTGGCCTTGGGCTCGGCCGCACCCAACATCCCTGCTAAGGATCGCAGGAGCCGACCCCCAGTGATTTCCTGCGATCCGTGCAGGCTGCCCACTGGTGCCCAAGGCCGGGAAAGCCTCCGCCCCAGGCTTTCCTGGCCTTGGGCTCGCCGCACCCAGCGTCCCTGCTACCGATCACAGGAGCCGACCCCCAGTGGTTTCCTGCGATCGGTGCAGGCTCCCCGCTGGTGCCTAAGGCCCGGAAAGCCTCGGCCCCTGGGACCCCCGGGAGCGGCGGGAGGGGCCGGGCCACGCCCCCCCATGTGGCCGATCGACCCCCGGAACCCCCGGGAGGGGCAGGATCATGCCCTCCCAGGTGGACGATCAACCCCGGGACCCCCGGGAGGGGCGGGAGGGGCGGGAGGGGCCTGGACACGCCCCCCTAGGTGGCCGATCGCCCCAGGCACCCCCGGGAGCGGCGGCATGGGCCCGGCCACTTGGCACCGCCATCTTGAACTTCTCAACGGCGGATATGCCACCCGGAGTCCTGCCCCCAGCCTCCTGCCGGCCCAATCGTGGGCATAGCGGAGGTGCGGTCAATTTGCATGTTTCTCTATTATAAGGTAAGATATCTACTTGAATAGGAGGAACTGTAGCACCAATTAAATAACTGTAGCTAAACTAAAAAGAGAGTAATCAAAATTACTATTATTTTTAAAAGAAAACAATGCAAATACACTGCCATGATTGTGGGTGTCCAGGACCCAGCTACTGTGGAAAAGGAGTCAAACCTGTAGGTAACCCTGGATTCTTGAGCTCTTACTGCAATACCCTCCTCTTTCCTGGGGGGCCTAATGACACATGGGATCCCCTGAATCTTCTGGGTCTCTGTGGGATGTGGGTGGAGCAACAGGAGCAACAGGGCCACTTGGGAAAGGCTGGACCTTGGACTCGACCTTGGCCAGCATTTGTCTGTTGCGATCATTTTCTTTCCTCACCTCCATGAACTTTCTCTCAACCCACATGGCTGTGTTCCAGCTCTCTTAAGCCCTTTTGCATATAAGACAATCTTTTTTCCCTTGGTAGGAAGTGCTTCTCTCCAGTTCCTTGCACAGGTCTTCCGCCATCTTTCTGTAGGTTGCAAATTTGATATGCGGAGTGCATGTATCTATAGACAAGTTGAGAAGTTTCTTCTCCATTTCTAAGCTGCTCATTTCCTCCTCGGTTTTTTCTGAAGTTGTGTTAAGTGATCTTCACATGACTCGGGCAGAATTTGAAGCTTCAGCTTCTGCTGCTGAGTCTCACTTTCTAGGTTTGAATTTTCATGCTGCAAAGATGCTTCCTCAAATTGGAGATTGGTTATCTGTCCTGAGAGCTCTTCATTCACTTGCTTTTCTTCCCATAATTGTCTGGCTATTTTGTGTTGTTCCTATTTGGGACTTTGAAGGGACACATTGAAGACGGCATTACCAGGGACACCCTGCAGATCAATTTGTGACCGAAGGATGGGGTGATCACGGTTTTCCGCTTCCCTGTTTTGTTGGACCTGCCACTTCATGTGACTTAGGTGAACTCTAAGGAAATCAGGCGAAGGGACAGTCTATAGCAGTTTTTCAGCCTCTGATATTACTTGGTTGATTTTATCCTTCAGAACCTGCTCTGTTTCTGTGTTTGGCTCCAGCCTGTCTTTCTCCTGCTCTTTTTCTTGGACTCACTAACTCCACCTCATATTGGTGGAGCAGTTGTGGACTTTCTGAAAAATAAATGTTTCATTAAATCATTCATTATTTTCTTCTAAAGTGTTCATGGATCTCAGACGCTTTTGAGATGGGTTTTCAGGTCAGCTGGGAAAGTTTAGGAGACCGGCTCTTCCATGCATTTGCAGAGTCGACCTTGTCCTGAAGTGACAACCTGCTCAGGTCTGTGTTCAGTGCTAACGAGCACAAGGCCTGGCCTCCACGCAGGCAGCCTGAGAGAGTCCTCGGCTCGTGTCACTGGTTCAATATTCTCAAGACATCTCCCACAGACGTCATCGGGGCAGAACACCTTTAGCCTAGTGCCCTCACATTCCTAAAGTGTGCCACCTCCTTACTATCAAAGACACCCGTACACAGCTCAGATCTCCCTGGGAAAGGCACGGAGACGCGGGACGTGTCTCAAGCTCTCAGAAATCCCCAGCAGAGCATCGCACAGGAGCTCCAGGACCCGCTGGGAGGTGGATGCGGTGGCAGACAGCAGGTTTCTGTGGCTGGTCGAGCTCACAACTCTGCCTCCAAGTGCCAGTGTCCTGTGGGCCACAATTGGCCACTCAGAACCCTCCAAGTGTTCCGTCACTAAGGTAAACAGATACCCAGCAACCCGGGAAGAACAGTTGGGCTGGGGGAGGGGAGGACAAGGGTTCTAGAAAACAGTTTCCCCTAACTGCTCTGAAATAGAAAGTGACCTCATGTCTACAGGCACTGGGGCAGGTGGAGGGCCAATTGCAGTCTGGAGCACAGAGTTCACATATATGCCTTTGACTCCCCCATAAAGTGTCCCTTACTACTAATACCTTGCATTAATGTGGTGCATTTGTTACAATAGATGAACCAATGTTGTCACATCATTATCAACAAAAGCCCATAGTCTACATTAGAGTTCAACCTTTGTGTTTCATAGTTCTGTGAATGAATAATGTCATGTATCCACATTACATTATCATACAGACTAGTGTCACAGCCCCTAGAATCCCCTGTGCCCCACTGACTCATTCCCTCCCTCTTTCCTCTTGAACCTCTGGAAACCATTGATGGCTTTCCTTGTTCTGAAGGCTGCTTTATCTGATATTAATATAATTATTCTTGCTGTCTTTTGATTATTGTTAGCATGGTATAACTTTCTTCATCCCTTTACTTTTCAAATAATTATGTCTTTGTTTTTTATTTGCTTATTTTATCTACACAATCTTTTTATTTTTTCCCTTCTATTGAATTTATTAGGGTGACACTGGTTTCAGGTGCACAATTCTACAACACATCATCTGTACATAAAACTCAACACCAACCCCCATAATCCAATTAAAAAGTAGGTAAAGGACCTGAATAGACACTTCTCCAAAGAGGACATACAGATGGCCAATAGACATATGAAAAGATGCTCAATGTCACTAATAATCAGAGAAATGCAAATTAAAACCACAATGAGATATCAATTTACATCTATCAGAATGGTCATCATCAAGAAATCAACAAAAATGTGTTGGTGAGGCTGTGGAGAAAAGGGAACCCTTGTGCACTGTTGGTGGGAATGCAGACTGGTGCAGCCACTGAGGAAAGCAGTATGGAGTTACCTCAAAAAATTAGAAATAGAACTGCCTAAGACCCAGAAATTCCATTTCTCAGAATTGACCCAAAGAAACTTGAAACACTAATTCAAAAGAAAATATGCATCCCTATGTTCATTCCAGTGTTATTACAAAAATCAAATAATTATGTATTTAAAATAGGTGTGTTGTATACAACATACACTGGGTGTTGTTATTTTTTATTCCTTATGACAATCTCTGTCCTTTAATTTATGCTTTTAGGCCTTTAACATTTAAAGTGATTTTTGATATGTTTGGGTAATATTTATATTGTTTGTTTGTGTTTCCTTCATTTTCTTTTATTTTCTTTTTTGTCTTTCTCTTTTGCCTTCTCTGGTTTTAGTTGAGGATTTTATATGGTTCTATTTTGTCTTCTCTCTTACTATACCAATTATATTTATTTTTAAAATTTTGAAAAGTTACCATTGAGCTTGCAATATATATTCACAACTTATTCAGGTCTAGTTTCAAATTACATTATATTACTTGATGGGTTGTACAAATCCTATATAATAAAAGACTAATATGCAAATAGATTGAAAGGGGGAACAATCGAACAATTGGTCACTATGATGTGCGCTGACCACTAGGGGGCACGCATGGAACATGGTGAGCGTGGGCAGCAGGCAGGGGTCGGCCGCAGCAGGATGGTGGAGGAGGTGAGCAGGGGTGCCAGATCAAGGTGGGGCATCGGTCGCTGTCATCTGGGCGAGTCTCTGGTGGTTACTGAAAATTCTTTGCTCCCACACGCCATGGTCCCGCCCAGCACTTGCACCTGCTGCCTGTGATGGCCCTGCTCGCACGCGCTGATGGCATTGAAACCAGTCCCAATCTCTCGGCACTGTCAGCGGGTGCAAGTGGTGGCTTCCAGCCCCAATCACCCCTGAGGGCTTCTCCACCTCCCCCTGCTCCTGAGGGGCGACTGGGGCAGCAGCTGCCCCTTGCACTCTCTGATGGCACTGGCACCATTCACACCTGCTTGCTGGCACCAGCCTCAATCCCTCCACTCTGACAGCGAGGGCAAGTGGAGCCGGTGCCATCAGCACATGGGAGTAGCGGTGGCAGGAGCGGGGCTGCCGGCAGACAGGGGACCAGGAACTGCAGCAAGAGGGGCCAGGCAGGGGCATGGAGGATGGGCCGAGACCCACCCCTGTGCCCACTGCAGCCTCGTGGCCCACAGTTCCTTTCAAGGTGCACGAATTCATGCACTGGGCCCTAGTATCTTATAACAGAGTATTCCCAACTCGCCCTTTCCATCTCTTAGAACACTACTCTCACTCATATAACTAATCCATAAGCTATAATCACATAATACATTGTTGCTATTATTATTATCTGTTGGATCAATTAAAAATAAGTAAAATAAATTATTTTATTTGACCATCATTTATCCCTTCTCTAACACTCTTCCTTTTTCATGTAGATCTAGGATTCTAACCTGTCATAGCCCTTTCCTTTAAAAGTTTTAAAGAAAACTTTAAAAAATTCCTGCAAATCGGGTCTCCTTATGTGCAATTTTCTCAGATTTTGTTTATCTGAGAAAGTATTTGTTTCCCTGTTTTTTTTGAAAGGTAATTTTGCAGAATACATTTTTCTATGTTGGTGTGTTTTTTTCTTTCAACGCGATAAATATTTTATTCCACTAGCTTTTTGCCTACATGGCTTCTTAATAGAAATCCAATGTAATTTTTATTCTTATCCCTCTATAAGTAAGGCTCTTTCTCCCGCTGGCTTCTTTCAAGACTTCCCCTGTGTCTTTGATTTTCTGTATTTTGAATATGCTATGCCTACGTGCCTACTATGTGCATAAAGTTGTGGGGTTTTTTCAATTAGAGAAAGCATGGCCTTTCAACAAAGGCTGCTGGAATGACTGGACATCCATATGCAAAATTTAAAAAAAATATATTGACAAAGACTTCATACTTTTTTATATAAATTAACTCAAGTGGGTCACAGATCTAAATGTAAAATTCAAAACTATAAACCTTTTAGGAGGAAATACAGCAGAAAATCTAAGTGGCCCCAAGTTTTGTGATTTTTTTTTAAGAAAGCAGGATCCATTAAAGAAAAATTAATAAGCTGGACTTTATTAAAATTAGTATGATCTGCTCTATGAAATACAATGCCAACAGAATGAAAATACAAACCAACAACTGGGAGAAAAATATTTCCAAAACATATATCTGATAAAGTACTTGTAGCTAAAATATGCAAAAAAAAAAATCAACCATAAGAAAATTTTAAAAACTGTTAAAAGATGGACAAAAGATCTGAACAGTCACTTCATCAAAGAAAATATACAGATGACAAATACACGTATTAAAGATGGTGACTATCATTTTTCACTAGGAAATGCAAATTAAATGAACACACCTATTAGAATGGCTAAATTTGTCAGATAATAAAAATACCAATTTCTGACAAAATGAGGAGCAACAGGAACTCTCATCACTGTTGGTGTGCATGCAAAAGGTACAGACAATTTGGAAGTCAGTTTGGTAGTTTTTTTACAAAGCAAAACATAGTCTTACCATATAATTCAGCAACTGCACTCAAAGATATTTACCCAACTGATTTAAAAACAAAACAAAACAAAAAACCTCCACACAAAACTTCCACTTGAATATCTACAGCAGCTTTATTCATAATTGCCCCAAACTAAAGCAACTAATGGGTTATTCAGTAGGTGAATGGATAAACAAACGGTAGGAATCCCATATAATGGAATACTATTCAGTACTTTAAAAAATAAACTATATGTATTCAAGTGTAGGTTGTATTATTATTCAGGTTTGGCAAGGCCAACAGATGAGAAGACGACTGCATGGACTAGATAACTTGTTATACAGATCTCATGGGGAGGGCCATGGCACAGCATGGGGGTAGGGTGGCACATGGGGAAGCACCAGGATCAGTCAGGAGGCAGAGAGAGTGAAGAGAAAATGTGGACAAGAGCCTTTATTGTGGTTTGGTTTTCAAAGGAAGGAATTGAAGGAAGAAATGAGCAAGGCAGGGTAAGCAGGCTATGTAGGTTTAGGGTTAGCTCCGTGGCCGGCAAACTGCGGCTCGCGAGCCACATGCGGCTCTTTGGCCCCTTGAGTTTGGCTCTTCCACAAAATACCACAGCCTGGGCGAGTCTATTTTGAAGAAGTGGCGTTAGAAGAAGTTTAAGTTTAAAAAATTTGGCTCTCAAAAGAAATTTCAATCGTTGTACTGTTGATATTTGGCTCTGTTGACTAATGAGTTTGCCGACCACTGGGTTAGCTAGTTTGAATAATTCCAGCTCACTCTGGGGTGTCAGGCTGTACCTAGTTATCTGGTGCCTGACCCTGAGTGATTGGGGCAAGAGGTCGTGGCCTAACATAGAAGAGTTCATCACAGCAGGCAGTTAGGAGTACCGCTTCTGCCTTTGAAACTTTGCATGTGAAAGGTGTGGTATAGGTCTGGCAACCTCTGATCTGTCAGGAATTACCTAACCCTGGGAGAGGCAATCTCACAAGTATCAGCAAGGCCTCAAGATGTCAAAGCAGCAAATACAGAAACTAGAAAATGTGGTTATTACACTATGTAGCCTGCAAAGTCACAGACGATTCTTATATTGCTAAGGGAAATAAAGTAGACTGAAAACTGCAGGATTCAATTTATGACATTCTGGAAAAGGCCAACCATAGAGACAGTTAACAGATCTGATGTTGCCAGAAGTTCATGACTAGGTAGAGCACAGGGGGTTTTTCAAGGCAGTGAAACCATCTGTCTGATACCACAATCATGGCTATATGACACTATGCCTGGGTCAAACTCTGTTATATTTTACAGCATAAAGAGTAAACCTTAATACGTGTACCAATGTTGGATGTTGAAGTATCCTAGGATGGGATGTGGACTGTGACAAGAGAATCTAATAAATGTATAAAATAACTTCACTGAAGAGAGTAGGGAGGAAAAGTGTTGACCTACATAACTATAAGACTTAAGCAAATAAGGCGTGCCTAAGCACAGCCCTTTAGTTGATAAAGTTGTGTCCTGAGGAAATACATGTATGGTGAACAATTCTGAAACCACTATACGTGTATTAGTCTGCTCAGGCTGCCATAACAAAATACCACAGACTTTGTGGCTTACAAAACAGCAAGCTGTTTTTTCATACTTCTGGACACTAGAAGTCAAAGGTCAAGATGTCTTCAGGGTTGGTTTCTGGTGAGGTCTGGCCACCACCTCCTTGTGTCCTCACAAGGCTTCTTCTCTGCCTGTGTGCATAGAGAGAACGAAAGCGAGAGAGATGGGGGGGGGGGAGGTACTTCCCTCTTATTATAAAAAGAGTCCAACCTTGGATTAGGATCCAAACTTATGACTTCCTTTAACCTTAATTATCTCCTTAAGGTCCTTATTCTCAAATACAGTCTCATTAGGGGTTGGGGTTCCCACATATAAATTTTGAGGGGATAAAATCATTCAGTCCATAACACATATAGGCTGGAATAGAATAAATTAGGGAAATGTATGACAGATAATGGAAGTCAGGTTTCTCATATTTGGAGTGGGAGTTTGCAGAAAAGCAAGGGAAGAAGGGTAATGATCCATGTGGTAATGGATTAGAGTACATTAGTGTAAACTCATATTTACCTTAATATAGCTGTAGATGGTTACATATATAGATATATGTACATATACAGTTTAGTTTACAGAAATATATTTTCTTGCTCTGTCAGCTGTGAGGGCCTAGAAACAATGACACCACAGAAGCATTGAGCACACCTAGCACCCAGATCTTGCTTTCTAAAACCATGCTCCAATAACAGGAACCAAGGATCCTTTGGAGAAATAGCTAATACTTGGACTGTTTCACAAAATATACAAGATGATCCTGAAATCTCTTGTAGTGACAGAAAGTTAGGAAATACCCTTTAAAAAAAACCCACAATAATTGTGTTGTGCCAAAGGAACCCAGAGGCCAACTAAAATTGTCAAAGATGGAACAATAAAATATTTATACTAATAAAAGGGTAATATGCTAATTAGACTGGGTTGACCGGACATCTTTCGGTTGTCTGGTCCTCCTTCCAGACAAAGCCACAGTGGCGGGGGTCAAGGCAGAGGTGGTTAGGGGTGATCAGGCTGGCAGGGGAGTGCGGATTAGGGGCAGTTAGGGGTGATCCCTGTGGGATTGGGCCAAACTGGCAGTCGGACATCCCTCGAGGGGTACCGGATTGGAGAGGGTGCAGGCCGGCTGAGGGACCCCCTCCCCTGTGCATGAATTTCATGCACTGGGCCTCTAGTAGTATCATACTATAACAAAGTACAAAATAAATAATCATGAACACATACTTTTTCAATAAAATACTGAATAAATCACAATTAGGGGAAAGAGAGAAGTTTCTCATTTAGAAGAATTCCAACTAATTCATGTAGATACTCCACCTGAGTGGGGAGTAAAACTCTCCACACCTTAAGTGTGGGCTCTGCATGGTGACTTCCACCCCAAGGGTACAGACTGGAAAGTGGGTAAAAGAGTAACTTTATAGTAGAGAAACCTGAAAAGCACTGCCTCAGCCGGGTGATCAAGCTTAAGCTTTAGAGTGATGTCATGTTGATAGTATGTACCCTTGAGAAGATGAGATGAGAATGGCATTGTACCTCTGTGGTCTTTCTCCCAAGAACACATAACCCCAATTGATGCATGAGAAAGATATCAGACAAATTTCCTTTGAAGGAATTCTACCAAATACCTGAGCAATAACTTTAAAACTTTCAAGGTTATCAAAAATAAATGTCTAAGACAAGAGGAGCCCAAGGGCACATGACAATTAAATGTAATGTGGTTTCCTGGATGGGATATTGATACAAACAAACAAAAAGGACCAGTAGGTTAAAAACTAAGGAAATATTATAAAATTATAAAAAGGACATTAGTTAATAATAATATATCAATATTGGTTCACTAATTGTGACAAATATACTATACCAGTAAAATCTTACCTAATAATAGAGAAACATGTAAATTGACTATACCTCCGCTACACCCACAGCCAATCAGAGTGAGTATGCAAATTAACCCAACAAAGATGGTGGTTAATTTGTATATATACCTGGGTCAAGGGAACCTCCTTGGCACCCAGGTCACTCCCAGCCATCCATCGGAGCGCGGGGGGGGGGGGGGGAGGCCCTTCCCAAGCCCAAAGCCTTGGACGGAGGCTTTGGGCTTGGGAAGGGGCCAAGCCTGTGATCAGAGGGCCCCCCTGCCCAAGCCTAAAGCCTAAGCAGCCGGAGCCCGTGATCGGAGGGGCGGGGGCAGGGGCCAAACCTGGGATCGGAGGAAAGGGGAAAAAATCAATGAAAACATATCCTCAGGTGAGGATAAAAAGAAAAATAAAGAAAGAAATGTCATATCCTATGAAAGACACATCTTGAAAATGCCTAAAGAAAGTTGTCATTTTTTTTTATGGTGAAGGGACTGGAGTCCATGTTGATGAAAATACCTTGGCGGCTGCAGTGACTGGCAGTGGCTGCAGCAGCGGGGTGATGGGGCTGGCACCTTCCCCTGATCAGCCTGGTCACCTCCAGCAAAGGGAGGCCAGACTGCGACTTAGGTCTGCTCCCAACAGGGAGTGGGCCTAAGCCATCAGTAAGACATCCCCTGAGGGCTCCCAGTAAGTGAGAGGGGGCAGGCTGGGCTGAGGGAACCCTCCATAGTGCACAAATTTCATGGACTGGGCCCTAGTATATTAATAATAGAGAAAACTGCATGTGGGATATATGGAAGCTCTCTATACTATCTTCCTCTCTTTTCTGTAAAAATAGATTTTTGTTCTAAAAATAAAGTTTATCTGAAATATTTAAAAATGCTCTAAGGTTTTTGGTTGATTGAAAACAAAAAAAAAGAAAGAAAATAAATTGTAAAATAACCCTCAAAGTGATCAGAAAAAGCAATGTGAGCATATTATTGGCCAGGAAAAAGCTGACTAGCTATTTTTCTAAAGGCTTCATAGGTTTCTATATAACTTGCTGAATTTTTAAAACTCCAGTTTTGTCCATTAGCCTAAGCTCAGAAAAATGTTTTATTTGTCGGCATACTGAGTGGGGCACAGATTAAGAAGAGGCTGCAACATGTGCAAGGCTGTCTGTCAGCTGCCCTGTCAATCAGGCTGTATGATCCACTTATGACAGTGCTTGAAACATCTGAGGCAGACAGGCACACTGCAAGGAGCCTTGAGCAAGAATCTCTAGAAGAATGCAGGTCTTTAGGATTTTAGAGCAAAATTATACTTGTTTTTTTTTTTTTTTCTTTTGTTAATCCTCACTTGAGGATATTTTTTCTATTGATTTTAGAGAGTATAAGAGAGGCAGGGAGGGGAGAGAGAGAGAGAAACATTGATATGAAAGAAACACATTGATTGATTGCCTCCTGCACATAGCCAGGATAGTAAGTGGCCCTACAGAGAATCAAACCCGAGTCCCTTTGGTGCATTGGCACACACTCCCAGCCAGGGAACTTTTTTTTTTTTTTTTTTAAGATACAGATGCTGGCTCACTACTGGGCCCTAGTAGAGACAGAGTGCTTAATCATAAGTTATCTCGTGACTTGAGCTGCCCATCATTTATTGGGATTGTCTAAGCTACAAAACCAAAAAGTTAGGTCTACACAGTAGCATTCCATAATCAAATAGAAGTGATATATTTAAGCAGATCCTGAAATTATAAGGATAGCCAGAAGAATCCGATTCATGGACAGTGACTAATAGTTTAGCTGGACCATCAGGCATTTTGAAGAAACACAATTAGAAAATTCTCCATAAGGAGATCTTTGAAGGAGATATATGGAAGAACATCCCAAATGGGCAGAATGTAGAGATATTTGTGTTCCATATAAATGCTCACCAAAAAAATGTTCTCCAGCAGAAGAGGACCTTATTAATCAGATGTCTAAAACTATTCTTTTATGGACATCAATCAGCCTCTTTTCCTAACCACCATGTTCCTTGCCCAATGAACTGCTAAAGTGACTGTGGCAGCATGATGTAGATTATGTTTGTACTTAGCAACATGGATTTCCACTCACTGTGATGGTTCATTATGTGTCAACTTAACTAGATCACGAGGTGTCCAGACGTTGGGCTAAACATTATTTCTGGGTTTGTTTGTGAGGATGTTTCTGAATTAAATTAGCATTTAATTTGGTGAACCAGTTTGAGTGGGCATTATTTAATTCTTTGAGGCAGGACTAGAACAAAGAAGTAACGGAAGGAAGAATTCAGACCCTCTTGCCTAATTGTAAGAGCTGGGACATCAATCTTCTCCTGTCCTCTTTGCTCTTGGCAATTGATTTTTAATTAAGTTTATAAAGATAAACAATTGTTTTTCTTAACCCCCAACTTGCAGATGGCAGATAGTGGGACTTCTCATTCTCCAAAATTGCATGAGCATTTTCTTAAAAATAAATAACGGTATCTTCCTAAATAGATATCTGATTAGTTCTGTTTATCTGGAGAACTCTAATACACTCACCAAGGCTGATCTAGTGACAGTGCCCAACATGCCAACAGTAGAGACCAACAATATCTTTCACTATTGCATTCCCAGAAAGATTTATCCAACTACCTGGTGGCCAGCTACCAGGTTGATTATATTGGACCACTTCCATCATAGAAGAGCAGCACTTTGTTCTCACTAGAAAGTAGACACTTATTCTGGAGATGAATTTGCCTTCCTGCCTGTAACACTTCTCCCAAAACCACCATCCATGAACTTATAAAACACCTTATTCACAGTCATAATAATCTAGATAGCATAGCTTCTGACCGAAGAAATTATTTTCTAGTCAGTGAAGTGTGGCAATGGGCCCATAGACATAGAATTCACTGGATTTACAATGTTTCCATCACCCTAAAAGTCTGATAGAATAGTAGAATGGCCTTTTGGAGACTCATTCATGATGCCAGCCCTTGCAGGGCTGGGATAATGTCACTAGAATGTGATCTATGCTCTAAGTCAGTGGCCAACATATGGTGCTATTTCGCCTGTTGCCAATATTCATGGATGTGGAAATCAAGAGGTAGGAAGAGCATGGCTTCTTAAACATTTACCTCTAAAGATCTAGTAATGACTGAAATATTTGCTTCCAATCCTTATGACTTTCAGTTTCTCTGGACTAAAGGTCTTCATTACTGAAGAAGAAGTACCTCCTTCTTTCTCCACGGGAACACACAGCAATAGTTCTATTAAACAGAAAGTTGAAGCTACCACCTGGCCACATTGGGCTCATCATTCCAGTGAGTAAACCGATGAGGAGGAGATTACTATTTGGCTGGGTTATTAATTTTAACTCAAGAGAAAATTGAGTTGCTATAATGTAACACAAATATTGAGGGGTATGTCTGTTAAGTAGGAGATCCTCTGGGGTGACTTGATAGTACTTTCATATGTTATGATGAAAACCAATGGAAACTATAGCAATCTAACAGAAGCAAGACTGATCACCCAACACTTCAACAATAAAGGCTAGTGCCACCCTACTAGAAAGGAACTATAATCAACTGAGTTGACTGCTAAGGGCAAAATAGCCAGTGAAAAAAGAAAGTTATGAATACCAGCAATCAGTGCGTGATGAGAACTATAATAATTGTGATAATTTTTCTTATTTTGACGTTAATATAAATGTTTATGTGTTATCCATGTGTGTTTTTTTCTTTCTTTTCCCCATTTTCCTGTCATCTAACATAAGATGTGTAAATATTAATTAATTTACATATCAGGATGAAAACCATAGGATATTCAACAGGGGAGTAAAACTCAGAAAATAAATGAATATTAAAGATGGATAAAAGAATTTTGTATCCTTTCTTGGGGACAGGGTTAGTGTGTTTTCAGTTATACATGAGACAGATGCATCATGTTAGCTGAAAGCATAATTTTGTATTGTCTTTATTTCAAAATTCTATATGGTTAAGTGTATACAGGTACCAATTTGACAAGTGGTAGAGTGCAGTGGCTTTGCATTGTGTCAATTTAGCTAAATTAGAATAATATTTCCCTTCTTATTCTCTCTTTATATGTCTCTTTGGCCAATATTTGAACAAGGTTTAAAAAGTGGAAGTGGAAACAGTTATTTTGTTACTCTCTGAAGGTCATTGAGAGATCAGGTGCTGCTATAGCTCATTTATATTATAAATGACACATGTATATTGTCATTGATCACTTTATTGGTATAGGCAGCACCTGAACCCACAACAATTCTTGATCCTGCCAGCTCTTCTCCACTGCTCTGAGTCCTGAATAAGAACATGCACAGCCCATGGAAACAGGTGCTAGCTCCTACTCCAGGTCATCCCTGGAAAAATGTCCAAGTGATGAGAGACACTCATAGGTTCCAAATTGGTCGAATGGGTTCATCCTTTCTGATTTCCATTTCTTACCGCTGTACATGTCTGACTCCTTTTCCCATCTCTCAATCTGGTTGACACATAATAGTTTCAAGATGAACCCAGAGTCAGAGACATCAGCATTGCAGAGGTTCCCCCTCCAGTTCCCACCATTGCATAAGATCTAAACCTTATCATAAAACTCCTACCCTTTATCACTCATAGTTCTACTTCTCTGAATGAGTCATAACTAATACATCATGTCTTACTCTTTAGTCCAGTGGTTCTCAACCTTTCTAATGTCGCAACCCTTTAATAAATCATGTATAGAAATGAACATGAATTTAATGATTATAACATGACATGTTTGTCCTCCTTTTTTATAGCCTAGAAATAAAATTTAATCACTTTTTTTCTTAATACAGCTTGGTTAAAACCACATGGCACGCTGGGAGCTTCCAGCAACAAAGGGAGAGCAAGCTGGGACTAGTTTTAGGTGAAACCAGGACACATATACTAGGAAGGGAAGATTGCTCCCATGCAGGAAAAGATCATCAATCCCAATAAACCAAACATGAATCTTATCTGGAATAAGCATCTATTGGGCTCATTGAAGGGACTGGTCCAAGATTAGGCAATAAGGACTGCTGGTCATCTGACAACATTGGTAACATTAGCAGATGCTTTAATTATACGTAGATTAAGGAGGCCCATCTTACCTAGAAACGAAAAAGCATAAAATCCTTTTGTGCCTCTTAGTTTCAAGACTTCAATAATGGTCATATTTTATTTATCCTTTTATTCGAGATCCTAGTGCTGTGGTGACAATGTAGTAGATAGTCATATTGTCAAATAAAAAAATAAATGAACAATCTCCATCAGCCAGGCTGGGTACAGACTATTGACAAGGTTGTTGGCAAAAAATCTGTTTCTTAAATCATGTAAATGACATCATCCTCTCTCTCCCCATAGATATTTTTCCAATATATATATTTATATATAGAGATATATCTACATAACTTTTACATATGAAACTTATATATTTATGAAACTAATAGACATCAATAAGAGGTCTCTAGCTCTAGATATCACTCTCTGTATACTCTGTGTACAAACATATCATTTATATATCTATATATAGATAGTATGACTATATATAGACATAGATATATAGATATATAGATATATACAGATTTACAGATATACAGATATATAGGTACATAGATATATAGATACATAGATATATAGAGGTATCTATAATAATAAAAGCATAATATACAAATCAACCGAATTACTGAATAGCAGAACGACTGTCTGGATGACCTTCCAGACGACCACGCTATGGCACGCACTGATGCCAGGACAGCCAAGGCGGGTGTGATGCAATTGGTCGGTGGGCCCCACCATTGCCCCATGATCACTCTGCAGCGGGAGGCCCAGGCCACCCTCTGCAGGGTGATCAATGGGGGCGCTGTGTGATCAATCGCCCCACAGAGGCGGCTCAGGCCACTGGTGGGTGGAGCAATCAATCAGGGAGGGGGTGGGGGGGCTCCGTGATCTCCCCAAAAAGGAAAAGGATAACAAAAAAAACAAAAACAAAAACTGCCTGCAATCAGTCCTGAAATTATCTGGTGATCCTTTCCTACTAAGTCAACATCTGTCTGTTTTAGATGACTAAGTAAGGAAAAATAAATTAAGGAAATAATTAAATAAGGAAAAACATCTCTCATGCCATGAAGTGCTGAAAATGACTATCAGTCATCCAGGGCTAAGTATAATTGGAAATATCTTCTTCCAACTACCCAAAACATAGAATATTAAAATTTATATTTAAAAAGTATTACTTCTAAAACATATTTACATCAAAATCAAGGAAAGGGAAATAATAATACCAAAAAAAAATTAAGAAAATTGGTAGCTCAAGGAAGAAAGTAGCAACATGTTCTTTTCTGTCAGTAAATTACAAATAAATAAGTAATCAGTCAAAATAGGAGTGTCTTGGTACATTATGTGATAAAGACTTCCAGTATGGTGATCAATGTATTCACTAGGAAGTCATTGCAGGCCTTGCTAATTGCTCCATTGGGCTCCTAAGCATTTCACATATGCTTTTAATATTAGAGATACTAAGTGCAGTTAGTTATTTATACACTGAGTGGCCAGATTATTATGATCTCTGAATGCATAATAATCTGGCCACTCAGTGTGTGTGTGTGTGTGTGTGTGTGTGTATTTTAGAGGCCCGGTGCATGAATTCATGCATGGGTGGGATCCAGCCATCCTGGCCAGGGGGGGGGGACATGGGCGGTTGGCTGGCCTGCTTGCTGGTCGAACTCCTGGTCGAGGGGACAATTTGCATATCAGCCTTTTATTATATAGGATATACACTGAGTGGCCAGATTATTATGCGTTCAGAGATCATAATAATCTGGCCACTCAGTGTATGTCTACATTCCCAACCAGAAACCAACATTTACAAAGTTGTAAGACATGTAATAACTTCCCAATATTGCCAGTACTTAGCAGAGTGTCTACCAAATAACAAGTACTTGTACATGTTGTTTGATTGGATAAAGAGTTTAGTTCATATAGCAGATGAAATGTCTCATAATATGTAACCCCAGAAGGTTTTGAACTTGCTCAAAATTGCTGGTCCTATTTTCTCCTTGAGGTGCTAACCCTTGCCACCCTCTTCCTTTCAAGTAAGAAATAACCAATATAACTAAAAATAACTAAAGGGGCTCAAAATAACCAAAGGGGCTCAAAATAACCAAGCTAAAATAACCAAAGGGGCTCAAAAATGAGGGCCCAGAGCATCAGAACTGTGAACCACAGAAGAGTATAACCCACATTTACAAATATCTAAAAAGTTCTACTAGGTATATTACAAATAGAATCAGACTGAAATCAAGAGTCCAATCAGGACTTTATTCTGTTGTAGAGCTAAGGACATCTTGATATTTACCTGTGCAGACTTTCTGATTGCTTTCATCCCTGTGTGCAACCTCACATTACAACCTCACAGTAATGTCAGCCTGGCTTGTCTTCTTGTCTCTCTCTTAGTTTTCTAACCATTTCTACTCTTCTATTTTAATTTGAAAATGCCAGAAGATCTAAACTGTGCCAACCCTCTCAGCTTCCCTTCTTCTCAGCCTAAAGCTAGAATTTTACACTCAAAAAACACTCCTTTAAAAAAATAAATAAAATAACAGATTATGTCAAGAGTAGTTTTTCCAGAATAAGTTTTAAGATGGTTTTCTGAGGAAAAATAAGCTGTGAAGACAAAGCAAACAAATTTCCATTTACATTCAAAAGTTTTTATAAGCTCATAGGAAATAATGTTGAAAGATTCAGACACTTTATATTTAAAAATGCTAGCCATAATGACTAATGACTTCCAAAGTTTTGACTTATAAGTAAAATGGGCATAAAGGAACAAAAATGAGTAAAACCTATTTTTTAAAATTGTAATTCATTCCCCTGGAATCCTGGTAGTTAGAGAATATGGATATTATTAAGACTTTGTAAGTAAAAAGTCCCAAAAAAAGTGACTTACGCTATCAGTTATAATGCATAATAGGAACCAGATATATATACACCTGTCTTAAAAAAAACACACACACACAGACAAATATAGGAAACAGAAGTTTTCTGACATGGGACAACAGGTAAAATCATAAAAAAATATTCCCTAAGAGTCGAACTGCTAAACCAAACTAAAAGAAGTCTATGTACCCCATTTTACTGTCTGGAAAAAGTTTGCAGCATAATGTAAGAGCCAACTTTGGTGCACTCATCTGGCTGAGGAACTTGATTAATAGTAATGGTTTATGTGGGTCTCCAGCTGGCAGGCTGTCCTGGCCACTGTGCCCACTCTAGAGCCCCACCTGAACAGGGAAGCAGATCCCTGGCTCCACCCAATGCTGAGCCCAATGCTGAGCATATCCTCCAGGGCTACCACACCAGGAAGCCTAGCCAGTGACACTGGGCGGCTGCAGAGCACATCCTACAGCCTTCCAGGTCAAGGAAGCAACTCAGCAGCCCCACCCAACTGCTATAAAGGCAGGAAGACAAAACAACTTCCTCAAGTTCACAGATAGCGAGAATAAACCTAACAGACAGATACAGAACATGCCGTCCAACAGCAACAGAATACAGATTCTTCTCAGGCACAGGAGACCGTTTTCCAGGATAGGTCATATGTTAGATCGCAAAACAAGTCTTGCCAAGTTTAAGAAGATTGAAATCACAGCAAGTATCTCTTCTAGTCACCCTGATATGAAACAAGAAATCAATAATAGAAGGAAAGCAGACATTTTATAAATATGTGAAAATTATGCATCACACTCCTAAACAACCAGTGAGTCAAAAAATCAATCAAAATTAAAATTTTAAAAAATTTTTAATTGATTTTTAGAGAAAGAGAGAGAGAAACATCAATGTGAGAGCTAAACATCAATCTGCTACCTCCTGCACAACCCCCATCAGTGATCAGGTCCACAACCTGAGCATGTAACCTGACCAGGAATCAAATTGGCAACCCTTTCCTGTACAAGGCAGCACCCAAACAACTGAGTTACAACAGCCAGGGCTAAGACTTTTAAAAATATAATACAAATAAACATGTAAACACAGTATACTAAAAGTTATGGGATGCAGCAAAACAGTTCTAAGAGGGAAGTTCATAGCAATAACTGCCTACTTTAAGAAAAAAAATAAGTCATATAAACAACCTAGTTTTATAGCTCAAGGAACTTGAAAAAGAAAAACTGAGCCCAAAGTTAGCAGAAGAAAGGGGATAACAAAGATCAGAGAAGAAATAGATGAAATAGAGACCAGAAAAACAACAGAAAAGATCAACAAAATTTTGGGGAAAATAACAAAATCAACCGATATTTATCTAGAATAACTTAAAAAGAGAAAGCAATAACTCAAATAAAATCAGAAATGAAAAAGGAGACATTAAAGCTGATAATCCAGTAAAACAAAGAATCATAAGTGACTATAATAAAAAATTTTATGCCAACAAATTTGATAATCTATAAGAAATGGATAAATTCCTAGAAGCACACAACCTAACAAAATTAAATCAAGACGAAATAGAATATCTGAACAGACCAGAACTGAGTAAGGATATTGAATTAGTGATCAAATATCCCCCAACAAAGAAAAGTCCAGGCCAGAGTGTTTCCTTAGTGAATTCTACCAATAATTTAAAAAGAATTAACTCCAATTCATCTCAAACTCTTCCAAAAAATTGAAGAGAAGGGAACACTCCTAAATTCATTTTATGAGACTTTCCTTGATACCAAAGCCAAATAAGGACATTACAAACCAATATCCCTGATGAATAAAGATACAAAAATTTTCAACAAAATACTAACAAACCAATGAAACAACAACATATTAAAATGATCATACATCATGATCAAGCCAGATTTATCCCTGGAATGCAACGATGATTCAACATACACAAATCAATAAATGCATCACATTAATAAAATCCAAGATAAAATCATATGATCATCTCAATCTACACTCCCCCCAATTTGACAAACTCTCAGCACCTTGGGTATTGAAGAAACAGATAATAAAAATAAATAATAAAATGTCAAGCTCACAGCTAACATCATACTCAATGGTAAAAGGTTGAAAGCTTTTCCTCTAAGATCAGGAATGAGGCAAGGGTGCCCCCTACCCCCTCATTATTCTTCTTCTACATAGTCCTGGAAATCCTAGCCAGAGCAATTAGTCAAATAAATAAATAGTCATTCAAATAAAAAAGGAAGAAATAAAATTGTCTTTGTAGATAATCTGATCTTATATTTAGAAAATCCTGAACTCTATCAAAAAGTTAAAGTTATTAGAACTACAAAAAAAAATCAGTAAATTGGTAGTATGCAAAATCAATATATAAAAATCAGTTGCATTTCTATACACTAACAATAAACTACTTTTAAAAGAAATAAAGAAAACAATCCCATTCACAATAGCATAAAAACTATGAACTATTTAAGAATAAATTGAATAAATGAGGTGAAATATCTACACTGAAAGCTACACAAATTTGATGAAAGAAATTGAAGAAGACAAAAATAAATTAAAAGATATCTCATAATCATGAATCAGAAGAATTTAAAAATTTTAAATATCTATACCACTCAAAGCCATCTATAGGGTAAACGCAAATCCTATCAAATTTCTAATGACATTTTTCACAGAAATAGAACAAACAATCATAAAATTTTGAAGAACCACAAAAGACCCAAAATGGCCAAAGCAATCATAGGAAAAGTGAACAAAGCCAGAGGCATCATATGACCTGATTTTAAATTATACTACAAAGCTACAATAACCAAAACAGTATGCTACTGACATTTTTAAAAAGACACTTAGACCACTGTAACAGAATCAAGAGCCCAGAAATAAATCCTCACATATAAAATCAACTAATGTTTGACAAAGGAGTCAAGGGTACTCAATGATGAAAGGACAATATCTTCAATAAATGGTGTTTGGAAAATTAACCACACACAAAACAATGCTAGTAAAATTGGATCACTATAATACACCATACACACATAGAAATCTCAAAATTAATTAATACTTGAACATAGACCTAAAACTGTAAAACTCCTTAAAGAAAACATAGGAAAGAAGCTCCTTGACATTGTTCTTGGCAATGATTATTTTGGAAGTAACACCAAAAGCACAGTCAATAAAAGCAAAAATGAATAAGTGGGACTACATCAAACCAAGAGGCTCCTGAAAAGCATCAACAAAAATGAATCAATCAACAAAATAAAAAGGCAACCTACAGAATGGTAGAAAATATTTACAAACTATATATCAGATAAAGGATTGTTTTCAAAAATGCATAAGAAACGCGTACAACTCAATGGCAAAATACACACAATCTGATTTAAAAATGAGCAGAGGACTCAGACATTTTTCTAAAGACACATACCAATGGCTAACAGGCACATGAAAAAGTGCTCAATATCACTAATCATCAGGGAAATGCAAATCAAAACCACAATGCACTCTCATCTCACACTTATTAGAATACCTATTATCAATAGAGAACAGACTGACAGCTGTTAGAGGGGAGGTAAAGGGGTGCTGTGCTGGGTGAAAAAGGAGAAGGGAAATTAAGCAAAAAACAAACAAACAAACAAACAAAACAACCTCATAGATACAGACAGCAGTATGATGATTACCAAAGGGAGGTGAGGGAGGGAAAAGAGGGTATGGGGGAGGGGGGAATGGTGAAAAAAGGAGATTTGACTTGGGGAGGTGAACACACTATACAATATACAGATGATGTATTACGGATCAGTACACCTGAGACATATATAGTTTTATTAACCAACTAGAGGCCCCATGCACAAAATTTGTGAACTCATGGAGGGCAGTTGGGGGGGGTGGGATTCCCTCAGCCTGGATTGGGAGAGGGTGCAGTCCAGGCCGAGGGACCCCACCATGCACGGTGGGGGCCAGGGAGGGATGCGGGAGGTTGGCCAGCCGGGGAGGGATTGTGGGAGGGCTCCAGTGCATGTCCAGCCCATCTTGCTCAGTCATGATCGGCCATACCCCAGCAGCAAGCTAACCTACCGGTCTGAGTATCTGTCCCCTGGAGGTCAGTGCACGTCATAATAACTGGTCAACCAGTTGAGTTTCTGCCCCCAGGTGGTCAGTGCACATCATAGCAAGCAGTTGAGTGGCCTTAGCAGATCATTAACATATTATGCTTTGATTGGTTGAATGGACGACTGGACACTTAGCATATTAGGCTTTTATTACATAGGCTATCACCCCATAAGTTAAAAGAGAAGGCAGGGAGAGAGATAACAAGTGCTGCTGAGGATGTGAAGAAAATAGAGCATTTGTACACTGGTTTTGGAATGTATATTGATGTAGTTACTATAGAAAGCAGTGTAGAAGTTCCTCAAAAACTACTATGTACGGGTAATCCTGCAACCCCACTTCTGTGTATATACCCAAAGGAAATAAAATCCCTATTTCAAGAAATATTTGCATCTCCATGGTCTTTATGGTGTTATTCACAATAGCCAAGACATGAAGCAAACCTAAGTGTCCAACAAATTAATGGATTGCTCTGGCCAATTTGTCTCAGGGTTAGGATGCCGGCCCACACACCCAAAGTTTCACGGGTTCGATTCCAGGTCAAGGGCACATAACTGGGTTGCAAGTTCATTCCTGGCCCCAGTTGGGATGTGTGTGGAAGGCAATCAATCAATGTGTCTCTCTCACATTGATGTTTCTCTCTCTCTCTCTTTCTCTCTCTCTCTCTGCCCCCTCCCTCTCCCTTCCACTCTCTCTGAAAAAGCAGTGGAAAATAACAAACAAATTAATGGATAAAGATAATGTATGATGTATACACACAATGAAATATTATTCAGCCACAAGAAAGCAGAAAATCCTACCATTTGTGACAACATGGATAAATCTAGAGTATATTATGCTAAGTGAAGTAACTCAGAGAAATACAAATATTATATACTCTCAGGTAAGAATCTAAAAAAAAATAAAATTAAGTTAAGTTTAAAAACCAAACTCATAGAAACAGAACGTAGATTGGTGATTACCAGGAGCTGGTGGTGGGTGGTGGAGGGGGGGGGGCGGGTTTGGGATGTTGGTCAAAGGTGTAAACTTCCAGTTATAAGATAAATAAATTCTGGGGACTTAATGCACAGCATGTAATACATTGAAAACTATTGTTTTGTATACTTGAAAGTTGTTAAGAGCATAGATCTTAAATGTTCTCACAGCACACTACACAAAAATTGTTAGGTGATGAATATTTTAACTAACCTAATTGTCATAATCATTTCATAATATATACAAGTATCTCTCATCACCTTGTACAGTTTAAATTTTCACAATGTTACATATCAATTGTATCTTAATAAATCTTGCGGGGTGGGAGGGGGGGGAGCAAGAATGACCCACAGTGGAATTCAGAGTTTACTGAAAAATATATATCCATGTAGGAAGCGGTTATAGGTTAAGCCTCGGACTGACCTGCTGGCAAAGCCGCAAACAAGTCCCAGCTTGAAGGGCTCAGTCCTCTAAGCATAATTAAGCTTGATCTTGTGACTGCTCCCTAGATCTTTCCTGGGTAGCTAGTGTGCTGTGGGAGGGGCAGCAAGTGCTGCCAAAACAAGTGAAACTTACAACAACATTATAGATTACTTTGTTTGTCCCTGATTATAAATAAAGCACCAGCTTTGCAGTCTGGATCTGTTCTGTGGCCTCAGCCAGGCACAGAAAGATCCACCCAGCTCCCAGTTTTCTAATATTTCTCAATCCCTGGCCGCCTCCATTTAGAACCCGTTCATTCATCTCTCCTGCCACGCGGGACGCGGAAAAGGGAGATCCCTGCCATGTTTGGCCCCCGCCGCATCAGGCCCCTGCATATCCATATTCTATCAAGCAGACTAGCATGCAGATACTTGCACAGGTAGATATTTGGAACTCCTGTGTAAAGAGTTGCTCATCGTGGCTATCATTCAATTCTTTATCCTTCAGAAGGGACACTAGAAGATAGGTGGGAAACAGCGGTCAGGTTCTTTAAAAAGAAAGTTTAAAAAACACTAATTTTAAGTTCTAAAATCTTTCACAAACAAGCCTCCTTTCAGGTCCAAGATTATTTTAGAAACTGCAGCCTCAGAGCAAGAGAAATTTAAGAATTTGCTATGTTCCTAATACATTGGATAGTTTCCATGGCCAGTGGGAGCTTTTACTTCTCCCTGCTATGTTGGTTCAATGCATCTAACTAGATTTCTGCTTTAGAGTTCCTAACTGGTACTTAAGATCCCTGCTGGACCTAGAGATCTGTCTTAACTTCCAGCTGGGTTGAATATTGCTTAGACTCCCCACCAAGCTGTCTTATCAGTGCTGTTCTCCAGAAGCCTGGCACCTGCTTCCGAAACTTTGAGCTTGGCCCTGATGCTGCTCCAACTTTGTAAATACCTGGAAATCAATGCTACTGTTTTACCCAATTAAAAGTATTGCTAATACCATAAATGTCCTATTGTCATATGCCCCATGTTAGATTATGCCACCATAGATGTCCACACAGCCAAATAAAGGTACACATTTGTCATGATTCTTTGTTGACTTTATATTGGACAAAGATGGATGACCAAAGATGGAGGCCAGTTATTCTTATAAATGTCTCTACTCCTTCTCTACCTAATCACTCTTTTCTTTTCCTCCCACTGGCCAATACCAAGCTTCTAGAATAATTCAAGCTTAAGATTATTTATATGTGGAATGCTCTATTAATCTCTCCCATTTTTGACCCCATATAGTCACCAAATGCCTTCATGGTTTTACAAGAATGACTGTGATGGGGAAAATGTTTGCTGGCTATAAAGCTGTCATTTTGTTTCCTGGTTTAAAAAAAAAAAATCTGTCTCAGTGGGGTCTGCATCACGTCATATGTTGAACAAAATGGTTCCAGAGTTTAGAAATTATAAAACCAAGTCTTGCAGCTCAGAGACCCTTTCTAAAGATCTAAATTACATTAAGACTTTTTACATTACCACATAGTTTGGCTCATTATCCTAAGCTTGAGGTAACCATTTTCCTGAGCAGGGGGAAAATACATTCCAAAGATAAGACATGTTAATGAACAGATTGAATTCCTCTGCTGCGCCCAAATTACTGCCTGGAGGCAAAGGACTTTTGATAGAGCTTGAGAACAGACCCACTAACATTCCACATTTTCCATCATGATCTTCCCTCATTAGATGGGAAACTTTTACATATTGCAATACTCTTTGTTGCATGAAGCTGCTGTTGTAACCTAGAGATTCCATTCATCAGTGCAAGGCTAGGGATACTGCCAACGTGATATTCTGCTCCAAGGAAAGCCTGTCTGTCTGCTCTAACTGGTTTGGTTCAGTGGATGGAGCATCAGCCTGTGGACTGAAGGGCCCCAGGTTCGATTCTGGTCAAGGGCATATGCCCAGCCGAAACTGGTTTGGCTCAGTGGATAGAGCGTTGGCCTGCGGAATCAAGGGTCCCAGGTTCGATTCCGGTCAAGGGCATGTACCTTGGTTTGGGGCACATCCCCAGTAGGGGGTGTGCAAGAGGCAGATGATTGATGTTTATAACTCTATCCCTCTCTCTTCCTCTCTGTAAAAAATCAATAAAATATATTGGGGAAAAAAAAAAGGGGGCATATGCCCAGACTTTTAGCAGCATCAGGGCCAGCTAAAAGTTTCGTAGGGGGTGTGCAGGAGGCAACTAGTCAATGATCAATCAATGATTCTCTCTCATCATTGATGTTTCTCTGTCTCTCTCCCTTTCCCTTCCTCTCTTGGAAAAAAAAAATACACACACACACACACACACACACACACACACATATAAAGAAAGCATGTCTGATTGATTGTCAAAAGGGAGGAAAAAAACATCTACCTACAAAAGTCAATATTTTAACATTTGCGATGTTCGGTGCCCCAATAATGTGATAATGACTATAAAGAAATAGGCAAATGGATGGGCAAACCTCAAGACTGCCATAATCTCTCTGTCCTCCAAATGTTGCAATTTTGTTATATGAGTTTTGACTTGGTCAGGCCACATAGATATTGGCCATAGACTAACCCAAAACTTTATTCTAAAGACAACCCAGATTTATCCTAAAGACAACCTAGATTCATCTCTCAATACTCAATTTTCAGGTGGACAGAGAATACAAGGGAGAGCTCCAAGCTGTTGAACCCATGCCCAGCCTATGTTCATCTTAGCTACGGTCAATCAGATGACCCCATCAGGGAGTCCCAACACCAGGTTTTACTAAACCAAACATTTGAGGAGACGGGCACTCTCCCAGGGCCAACACATGTAGAGTGTTTGAACCCAGCGCTAAGGCTCACAAAGCAACAGCTCACAGAACAAAAATGTTCTCTGGCATGGGGCTAAGGAAAAACAACTTCCTGGCACAGATAGTGGCTGAACTTGGGGTTCTTTTTATCCCAAGAATTCTAGCTACTTAAGAAATCTCGGAAAGAGAATGACACTGCTCATCTCTAAAGTGATCACAGTAAAAAGGAAACCGCTGTTTCACCAGATTTTTTCATATTATTTTTAACATGATTTCTGGCTGAAATCAAGAATCGTGTTGCAAATTGTACTTCTTTCATCTGCAAAAAAGATGAGGGCGATAGCATCACCTTTAGTTGTTCTGAATATTAAGTGAAGTAAAATATCCATAAATGTCCCTGCCACTGTATCTAGCATCTAATGTAAGATGCCTTTCCTTTCAAATGAGGAGTTAGAGAGACACAGTTTATTTCACTGACTGTAGTGCTTTTGCCTGATTTCACTGTGCCGTGTCCCAATTACTCACTGCTTTGTGTGCTGATTATCCTCCGCAAAGCTCGGTCCCTCATTGGTTCCCAGAGTACCCTCAGGCCCATTCCAGTTCATCATCACTGCAGCCTCCAGTTTATTTCATTCGGCTTTGGTCTTAGCCTCCACTGCCAGTCCCCATTCCAATCCCTGTCTATTCATCTCTTTCCTATTTAAGGACCATGGTCCTTCCCTGTCCCTGCTAGGTTCTGCTAGAAGGTTCTGTTTCCAGCAACAAGCTGTCACTGATGGACTTTGGACAGGTGACCGAACCTTATATTTTACCCCTCAGAGAAACTGCTGAAAGAGTCGCTGCTCCGTTCCCTGCTAGGAACCACGAAGCAGTAGCATCACAGCATGTTGACCCACAGAACAGACTCGGAACAGGCCGGGGAAGGAAGAGGGACCAGAACGTGGGACCTGGGTGATGGGAACCAGCTTCTGTGGCAGGAATCAAGCCCAGGGATGTAAAGCTGAACTGCTCCCAGGGTTTGCCTCTGAGTAAGAAACTGTGAAGGAAGTGGCAGAGGTAGTTTTGCCAAAAATGAGTTGTGGAGCTGAAATACACTTTTCTAAACTACCAATTTAAAAAAATGAATTCTGATCATCATGCTGGAGAAAACACAAAATGTTCTTTCTACCTTTCTGTGGAAAAAAATATGTTATAAAACCATTTTAATAGTCAATGGGGTTCACAGATATGACTACAGAGGTAAATATGTAGCTGAATACAATAGTCCAAAAGAAATAATTCTACAGACCCTGTGGAACTTAACAAATTCTAACCAATGTCATTTTAGAGTTCCTGTAATCTTTCTTTAAAGGTACCAAAAGAGTAAAGAAAGACAGATAAAGATAGAGACAGAGACAGACAGCGAAAGATGGAAACAGAGACAGAAAGAAAAAAAGAGAAAGGAAACATAATTGGAATGGATTTAAAGTTAACAATCTAAGTCCTAGTTTTCCTACAAGCTGTGTGACCTTCAGTGAGTCTTTGGACCTCTTTGAGCTAAATTTCAACAATTTCAAAATCAGATCATCATGTCACATACAACTTGTCATCCAAATGTGGCATTATCACTCTTTGGCACAGTGCATATGAAACATTAAGCAAAACAACATTTTCCCATTTTGTTAGCTCACATAAACTGTATACAAGGCCACCCATGTGTAAAATGATGGCTTAGACATAGACTTGCAAATGGTATGCTGCCCACACCCAGCAAAACTCTGAGTTCCATTAGTAAAGATGAGGGGAGAATTGATATTAGGTCAGCAGTTAACAGTCTCTGCCTCATATACAAAGTGAAGGACATAAAAGATAAATAAATCATTTTGTTGTTTTATTGGAGTAAAAAAAATTATAAAGCTGATGCTTCTCACTCCATTAAACTTTATGCAGCAAATTTATATGTATGTAGGAAATATAGTGGAAAAACAGATTTGTCCAGGAATATGGATATCTGAAATATCTATCAATTACTGTGTGATCTTGGCCGAGTCACCTAACTTCTTACCTATGGTTTTCTGATCTGTAAGATGTGAGTGAGACCACCAATCATACCAATTTACAAAGTTGTCATTACACAAAACAATGTATGAGAATGTGATTTATACTGTTAAGTTTGATCGACATGTTAAAGAGTGACCTGGGAATTCAATATACAGTTATTGCTCTTATTTAGAATTTTCAGGAAGAGCAAAGAGTTGTGGAGTTTAGCTCAGAAATGACTGCACTGAAGAAAGTCCTATTGAACAGTATTTCAGAGCAGTTTTAGGGGTCTCTGAAACCTGAGCTTCAATTCTAATCTTGACACTTATTAGCTGTGTAATCTTGAGCAAGCTACATAATCTCTCTCATTTGCCATCTCTTCATTTATAACATTACATAAAACAGAGACTATTTCATGTTATTGTTTATGATTTTTAATCTTCACCCAAGGATATTTTTTTCATTGATTTTTAGAGAAAGTGGAAGGGAGGGTGGAGGGGGAAAGAGAGAGAGAAAGAAACATTGATGTGAGAGAGACACATAGATTGGTTGCCTCCCACATACACCCCAACCAGGGCCAGGGATTGAACCTGCAAATGAGATATGTGCCCTTGACTAGGAATCCAACCTGCAATCGGTCCACAAGCCAACACTCCAACTACTGAGCAAAACTGACCAGGGCTCATATTTTTGTTTAAATTAAGTGAAATAAGAGAGATAAAATACTTTGCACAAATACTGCCATAAGGTAGTTGCTCAGAAAATGAGGGCTACTGTGGTGGTGGTGGTGATGATGATGATGATGATGATGATAATGATAATGAAGGCCCATACATGTAAACTCATGAAGAAGACACAAGGAGAAAATATTCCATCCTCTGTCACCCAGAGAAATAACAGTTCTAAAGGGCAAGTATTAATGTTTAGCACCATGGACAAAAATAGATATGACTTGACTTTGCTCAACCAAAAATCTTGATTCTAATCCACATAAGAAAGGACATATCAGGAAAGTTGAGAAAATGTTTATTTGCTATTAGCATCTCCATTCTGAGTTATAAAATAGCATGTATATCTTTGCTGCTGTTCTAGGATTTCTTCCCTATGTGATATATATAGATAGATATATAATATTTATTCCACAAATAATTTCAGAGCAACCTCCATGAAATGAACCAGGCACTGTGCTCAAGATACATGATTCAACATGACAGATACTTTTCTGCTCCTACAGAGCTAGTAGTCTAACTGGAAAGACAGAAAATTAAACAACTAATCACAATAAAGTGAAATAAGTATCATAACAGAAGTTGATGGTGCTATGGGGACTTAGAGCAGGGATTTTGTTTTATGGAGGGCCAAAAAGTCCTCCCTGAAGTAATAAAGTTCATACATATTCATGAAGATAGATAAGAAGACAGAGAAACATTTTTCTGGCAGAGAAAATGGCAAATGTGAAGGTGTCTTAAGTGGGGAGTGTGGCTGGTTGGAATAAGAGAAGGGAGTATGGAGAGGTAGACAAGAGAAGGAACATGGATCTTCTCATGAATGTTAAAAAGTTTTTTTTTTCCCCTAAAGAAAATAAAAACCATTGAAGTATATTGATCAGATCTACATTTTTTCCTAAAGAAAATAAAAACATTGAAGTATATTTATCAGCTCTACAATTATGATCACTGGGATTGATGCCTCTTCCACTCTTTAAGTATCAAAAGGTTTACAGATTACAGCTCCCAATTTGTGACACTCTCTTAATCCCAGTCCCTCAATGGCTCCCACTTTGTACTGAATAAAATGCACCTCCCTTCACTATCTGGCCTCAAATACCTTTCCAGACCTAACTTCCTCTACTCTTTTCATACATCCTGTCATCCAGCCAATCATTTCCAACACCCCACCTGGGCTTTTCTATTTTGCCTTTGATTTTATTATTCATTGAGACTAGGAGATCTCTACTTTGTTTTCACTTGCCTATATCATTCAGGGTCTCATTCAAATGTTTCTTTCCTCTAAAGTCTTTCTTGATTCCCTGAGGTCATATTACTCTCTTCCCACAGAAATTTTTCAATTTTTCTTTAGCCATTTATCCTTTCCTACTAGATATTTGCATTATTAACTTATGTCATAGTTTAATATCAAATACAAGTGTTAGCAAAAAAAAATGAACGTTATTATTTTTATGTTTTCTGTAGTTCTAACAACTGTGCCTGGACTGAGATAGGAGCACAGTTAATTGGTGAATGAGTGGATACAGGATAGTTTTATCACTGGAAGAAGATGTCTGTTTCAAAGCTATACTAGTAAATGGCATTATAATTTAAGGTTTAACTTTCTCAAAACCTTGTAATCAAACTTCTGTATTATGAAATGTCACAAAATGCTTGGATTTATGTCTATTTTTAGAATATTTATGAGTTAGTAAGACAATAAAGGAAGAATAAGCCTCAGTTTGGATTATTGAGAAAAGCAATTGAAAAATTAAAGCACTTTTAAAAATACTAAATTTTATGTAATATGAAAATTTGGTATACATATAAACAGTATTTTAACATCATTTCTTGCATTGAATGTTATCTATCTGGTAAGGGTACCTATAAATAGATGTATGCCAATAAGTCTGTTCCAGATAAATCACAGGTACATCTTTTTGTAGTTAATTGTGTACCTTACAAATGAACCTTAGTATAATGAATTAGAACATGGGACTTTGAGTCAATAGAAGTAATTTGAATAATGAATCTATGAATGACTTCTTACTTAGGTGATGTTGGGCAAGTTATTAAACTGTCTGGGCTTCAATTTTCCCATAATGAGGATGATAAACCCACTACCTCATAACGTCTTAAGATCTAAGTGAGGTAATGATTATAGCAGTGTTTTTCTAAACAGCAGCATTCTTTGAAAATTTTGTTTATTATTTCCATTGACCTATTGAAGGTCTTAATATAAATAAACTATATTACAAATCCTATATCCAAAGTGGAAAATACCTCCCATAATCTATGTATTGTGTAAACGAAGGTCCTCATACCCTGCCTTTGCTTATTGGGAAGCATTGCAGGCATGCCTGGAATGGTTTTTAAGGTTGGCATGGGCAAAACAGGAGATGTATAGTAAGCTCAAACATTTCTTGACAAAAAAGGTAGGAAGCTTAGCTTTTCCAGGGATATCAAACAAATATCTCTTATGGTAGAGTACACTCTAATCGTAAAATTTCCACCAAGATTATATTCTATTATATTATATGAAGTTATATTGCATATTCCAACTTGTGCTAACACTCTGATGTTAGCCAATATAACTAAATTAGCTATGATATACTTATTTTTTTTTCTATAGATATTTATTGAAATCCACCTTGGGTCACCCTTAAGAATGTTATATACCTATGAAATAATGAGAAGGTATGGTCCTTATTCTTAAAATATTATAATACAAATTATATAATGCAATTGGCCAAGTGTCAAATGTCAAGAGGTCTGCATGAAGTGTAATGAGAGTATGAAGGAAAACTTGTAAAATATAATAAAACATTTGCTATGTCTTAACAAATAAGTAGGATTTTTCTAAGCAAATTGGCAAAGGTATAGATAAAAGGAAATTCCAGGCCCAAGAAATAGCTTGTGGAATCAAATCCCAACATATTTGGGAAAATGAAAATCCTTCCTTGCAGTTTCTTCTCTGATAGCAGTGGGAAGTTACGAGGCGGTGATTATGGCATAGATAGGCGTAGCTTTCTGTCATCCTTCCTCTATTTGACATCCAGTTGTTAAACCTTCCCACCATCCTTAAAAGAGAGAATGACTCAGTATGACAGAATTGATGCTGACACATCTGCTTTCCATTAAAAAACAAGCTAATTACTATACCGCTTATTAATTAACTATATTACAAGTAAACTTCACATGTGCAACACGATTTAAATAGAGCGTTTTCCCATCATGTTAATTTGGGCTGGTACCTCAAATCTGAAAGCAAAGGGGTGATGAGTACCCAAAACTCTAAAGAGCTCTAGCAGACCATCTAACGGGTGGTCCAACAAGCAGGCTAGCCAACATTGGACCACCTAGAAGGCAGACAAACTGAGGATGCTTGACAACTGGGGAGGAGGTGCCGGAGAGTAAGCATTTCTTTAGCAAGAGCATTTCAAGGTCTTATATTTTTCCTTCTCCTTCCCACCCCCATCCAAATAAACTGGGTTTCAGAAAATTTTATATGTGTCCTCTAAAGTTTGGGGGTGAGGGGCATTGAGCTTGATATCTGACCTAATTCCCTCACACACACACACACAAATATTTTAAAAGCAAGAAGTTATTTAGAGCAGCTTGGCATGCCAGAGAAAAGATGAGGTCACATTAAGAACATCTTGTACTTTAAGAATTTCTAGATATTCAAGGACAAGAAGAGATGCAAGCACTGGGAATAACTAGACATGAGTCAACTTAAAGGGAACGCTGTCCAAAAGGTAGGCTCTGAGGGATAAGGCACCTCCAGGGATGATGTTTGGAGCCAATAGTAATGGGCTGAGGGCGTTCCAAAGCAGCAGCCATGAAGATTCAGACAATATCAGATGGGAGAGCCCCAGGAACAAGATCCTCCGAGAAACATAAAAAAAGAGAGCCCCAGAGAGGAATGGCCAGCATTTTCCTCTGCCACATGAGAAAGGCAGCAATACAACATAAAACTATGCAGGCAAGAAAATGCTGTTCTGTTCCTCACTGTCTTCCCTTCCTCGGCTTCACCCTTCAGGACAGAAGCCCTGAGGTGAGTGAGGGAGGAAGAGGAGAGCCAAGTGGGCTGATACTGAACAGGTTCACCAAAGCCTTTCTGACCAGGCTGTCCTAAGAGGCCAAGCCCAAGCTGGGCACATGGAAAGGTTCAGAATTAAGTGAGAAATGAAGTTGTGAATTAAAATGGGCTGGATATTTTAGTACCTAAAACTGAGACTACATATCAACACAGTATATCCTGAAGTATTAAGAGGCACACAGTCATAATGTCTGCAACTTACTCTCAAATGATTCATCATAAAAACATATATTTATGGCCCTAAATATGTGTTGTTCAATGGTTATAGTGTCAGCCCACACACCAAAGGGTTGCAAGTTCGATTCCTGGTCAAGGGTTAAGGGCATGTGCCTGGTTTGCAAGTTTGACCCAGCCCCACTCCCCACCCCCAAGGTCGGGGCACAAGTGAGAGGCAACCAATCAATATGTCTCTCTTACTTCACAAGGATGTTTCTCTCTCTCTCTCTCTCTCTCTCTCTCTCTCTCTCTCTCTCTCTCTGTCTCTCCATCTCTCCCTTCCATTCTCTCTAAAATGCAATGAAAAAATTAGCCTCAGGTAAGGATTAACAACAAAAAATGTATCGTTATGTGTTTTGAGAGACAGCAATAATTGGTGAAACTATGTGAAGAGTATATGAAAATACTGCAACTTTCCTGTAACTTTTAATTTTAAAAAAATTAAAATTTTTATTTTTTAAAAAAAACGATTAAAAAACCTGTGGTCATCTGCTTGAAATTTTATCTGAGGGAAATGAAGGAGTAAACAGAAAAAAAACATTAACTGGCTTTCTGCCCACGTCTACTGAGCCCATAATGTCCAGTAGATCAATTACACATAAGGTATCTCATGTCACTGTCATGAAACTGTATGAGTTATGCATTATCACTCTGATTTTATAGACGATGAAACTAAGTTTCACACAGATAAGGTAAATTGTTGAGAAATACAAATTTTCCTAACTCTAAATCTGGCACTTAACATTTAAGCTATTTTGCCTTCTCATTACACACATTATAAACATAAGTTCCCAATACCATTAAACAGACCTGCCTGAGAAGTTTCTTAATATTTCACATTTCAGAAAAAACAATATGATACAAGTATGGGGGAAAAAGACTAGGAATAGCTAAGAAGCTATTTAAACCTGTTATATCTGAGCTGGTAGCACCTTCACAAACTTCTGTTATGGATAATTGTATTGATTTAACAAGTACTTATTGAGTTCCTGCTCTGTGCCAGGCAGTAAGTTTGGCCATAAAAACACAAAAATAAACATGGTTTCCACTCACACTGGATTACAGGAACAGTAAACATTACAAACTGCCAATAGCAGCCCAATCTATGTTTTATAATGTAAATGTGCACACACACTAAGAACGGGCAAGACTCTGCTGTGGTGGTCTGGAGAAAGCTTCCTGGAGGAAGTAACTTGAAAGCTGTGGCCTGAAGGGTGAGTGGGGAAGGCAAAGCAAAGAGGATGTAGCAGTGTTTTCTGGGAAGAGTGAAGAGCACATGTGAAGGCCTGGATGCAGGAGAGGATATGACAGACTCAAGGAACTGAAAAAAGTTGAGAAGTGCCGAGTCACAGAGTGTGAGGAGGAGAGGGGGAGAGAGAGAGAGGCGCTGGCAAGAAAGGAGAGTTCTTATGGGCCATGATGAAAGGATTTGGACTTTATTTTAAAAGAAGTGTGAAGAAAAGGAGTCTTCATCCAAAAGCTCATGAGTTTACACAAATTCCTGAAATCATATAAACAATTCAACTTCTGAAAAACCTCTCGCTCTGAACTTAATCCAAACCACAGCTCTGATCCAAAAAAATGGGGAAAATGAGAGGAATGAAATGAAGCAAATTTAATTGCCAGTTTCATAAAAGCTGTTCTCTTTCTCTAGTCTGTACCTTATGCTGGCACATGCTCAGGGAAAGGTTCAGTTCCATTGAAAGAACCATACAGATCCAACACACACACACACACACACACACACACACACACACACACACCTGGTTGTTGACATTTCTAAAATTATTGAAATTAAAATGGCATTTTCATTTTGAACCAGAGAAATAATTTATTTTATCATGTTGACTATAATAGAAATAAATTGGCTATTGTTATTGAATATTATGCCATGCTACAAAGCTGTGAGTGTGTGTGTGTGTGTGTGTGTTTGCTTATTTTGCATAGAAACAAAAAACTTGTGGAACAGAGACACATGTCCAGGATTCTCTTCTTATCATCAGTCTAAAGCTATAATAGCTAGTCCCTTAGTATTCCTGAATGGCTTCCCTTCACTGCCTTTAAGGGTGGGAGGGACTAAAGGAAAAGAAATGGATTAAGGCAACTTGCATTTATTAATAAATAATGATAAAAATGGTAAGAGGTACAATATTGGGTGCTTTGCATGTATTATCTCATTTAATCCTTTCAAAAGTTTATGACATAAGTGATAACTTCATTTTATAGCTGAGGCACTAAGACTCAGAAATTAGCCAGAGGTCTTCTTGACTCTGCAGGCATTATATGTTCTTACTCTAGAGTCTTGGAAATAATCTTCAGCTTTTTCAGTTTTACTGAGGGTCAATCTTGGACAGCTTGTACAAAAATAAAATAAGGGTACTCTTCAAGACATGGATTGTGTTAACTTCAGAGAAGATGTATAAAACTCAAGACAAATATGAAAAACTACAGCTTTATTCTTTATTCATATTCTTAATCTTTATAAAGGAGAACATAAAAATTTTCTTTCACTCCACAAATCTATTTTTCATTAAAAACAGACATTCCCTCAAGTAATATTAAACATTGGGCAGGCAACCAAAATATACTGCCAGATTCCTTTCTTAATTTGGTTGTGTGAAGCTATTTCTAATTTTCTCTGACAGTGAATTTTCCAGGCTGACAATTGCTCAGCACAATTGCATTCTAATACATTCCCCAACCTCAAGAGCTTTTGCAATAGCAAAATTTGAAATTTTGGAACTATATCTCATAAAATATTTCATCTTAAGGTGATATACATACAAAAGACTTATAAAGTCTAAGAGTAAATATTCACAAAATTTTCATTTCTAGTGATAATTATCAAATGTTTAGGTTTTGCTTAGGCTTTGTATCAGTGTACATAATGGTTTCAGAACACAAGTTTTTGTAAGATACATGTCAATTTGCAAGTAAAAAAGGCAGGTAACTGTAAATAAAAATATTGCTTTGTGGATTATAATCTCCAACATTGATGGGGCTACTTTATTAATTTCTACAATCTATAATAATAAAAGGGTAATATGCTAATTAGACTGGACGTCTTCCAGACAGAAAGAAGCCCGGGTCCCAGGTGCCAGAGGGAAGCCAGTGCCAGCAGCTGGGGGAAGGAAGGCCTACACTTGCACGAATTTTCATGCATTGAGCCTCTAGTTTTTAAATAAATTGAAAATATAATATTCTCAAGTAACCTAAAAATCCTCAAACCTAAAATTTAGCCTCAAGACTGGGAGAAAAGGAGAGAAGATTTAAGGATCAAACTGGAAAGCTATACACACAGAATTAAAAACCATCCTTCTCTCAGTCCCCTTCCAAATTTTTCTAAGGTAGACAAATGAAAATAAAGGGAAATCTATACAATTACAGAAAATGAGAGGACTATAAACCAAATAAAAGTGGAGAGATGGAGAGATGGCCAATCTCAAATTAATCATCAGTGAAGGTTCAATATTTATTCCAAAAATGAATGGAATAAACCACTAGTATGTCTTTGCTACCATAAATATTAAGTGATAAGTCTATGAGGTAGCTGGTTGAGGGAAATATTGGTATTTCTGAAGCATTAAAGGAGTACCATAGAAACAAGTGTTTAAAAAAAGTAAAATTGCTATTCCAGGGATTACTTCTAGTTTACCCTAGGCATGAATGTGCTGCTTAGTAAATGCAATAAAGCGTTGGCATGGCTATCTCAAAACAAGAACAATCCTGACACTTAAAGAGGTTGCCATCACAAACACATTAAAGAAAGACTTTGTCCTAAAGATAAAGGTTTCTTCTTAGATATTGCTGATGATAACTCCCTTTATTCTACAACCATAGCTGAACCTATATTCCAGTAAAGGCAGTTTCCAACAACAAATCACATAATCTCTGACAGACTGTCTCAATAAGTAATTAGATCAGCTTAGACCCCCTTTGTCAGGATAGGCCAAGTATAAGAGAAAATGCTCCATTTTCATCTAAAGAAACAATCTGAAAAAGTAGAACTAGTATTTATTTTATTAAATAGTTGCTTTTTAAAAAAGAGAACATGTAGAACATCTTTAATTTTTATTTTTAATGAAATTCAAGAAATCATTAAAATTCTAAACAGATGGAGAATATAATTTAAATGAAAAATTATGAGGTCAAGAAATATATTTTTGGAAACTTAACAAAAATTAGGAACACCATTTTGAATTGGGAGAATTAAAAGCTAATTATTACAGAAATTGTATTTAGCCCTAGCTGGTTTGATTCAGTGGCTAGAGTGTCAGCCTGTGGACTGAAGGGCCCTGGGTTTAATTCCTGTCAAAGGCACATGCCCAGGTTGAGGGTTTAATCCCCTGTGGGGGGTGGGCAAGAGGTAGCCGGTCAATGATTCTCTCTCATCATTGATATTTTTGTCTCCCTCCCCCTTCCTCTCTAAAATCAATAAATATATATATAATTTTAAAAATGATAAAAGAGTAAAATGATCAAGATGTGTATGCATCTCACAACAAATGAGTACCAAAAGAACATATATCAACATAATAAAGGTCATATACAACAGGCCCACAGCGAACATTATACTGAATGGTGAAAGATTAAAAGCTTTTTCTCTGAGGTCAGGAACAAGACAAGGATTTCCACTCTCAGCATTCCTATTCCACATAGTACCAGAAGTCCTAGCCAAAGCAATTAGGCAAGAAAAAGTAATAAAAGGCATTCGAATTGGAAAGAAAGAGTAAAATTGTCAATATTTTCAGACAACATGATTTTATATTTAGAAAATCTTAAAGATTCCACCAAAAAAACTGCTGGTACTAATCAATGAATTCAGGAATGTTTCAGGATATAAAATCAACATATGGAAACAAAGAAGGAAGGAATCATAAAACCTGATTTCAGGACTTACTCTAAAGTTAGGTATTAAAGATAGTGTGATAATAGAAAAGCACAGACACAAAAATATTCAATTTAAAAATAAATAAATAATAAAAGAATAGATGAGTAAATCAAGGAAATAGGTTAGAAAGTGAAGAAATAGATCCATGTATATTGGTCAATGTTATTTATGACAAAAAGCTAATTCAGTGTGGAAGAAAAGTGTTTTTAACAAATGGTCCTTCAAAACCAAATATGCACATGAAAAACTTTGACCCTTTTGTTATTCCACGTGTAGAAATTAGCTTGAAATGGGTCATAGAGTTAAATGCAGATGTTAAAATCACAAAACTTCTAGAAGAAGATATAGATGAAAATCTTTGCAATATTTGAGGTAGACAAAAATTTTAAGTAGAATACAAATGCTCATGTTATAAAATAAAAAAATGATAAAATGTACTTTAAAAAATTTTAAAATATCTGCATTTTCAAAGACATTGTTAGAGAAATTAAAGGCTAGAGATTGCCATAAAAATTTGTCAGTGCATATATCGGACAAAGAGCTTTACCCAGGAATTTATAAAGAACCCTTAATTATTGAATATAAAAAAGACAAAATCTCAATTTTTAAAACAGTCAAATATTTGAACAGATATTTCACAAAAAAAGGTATATAGATAACCAATAATCACATAAAAATTATTAGATACTAAAGGCCCGGTGCACAAAATTCATGCACGGGGGCGGGGGGAGTCCCTCAGCCCATCCTGCACCTTCTCCAATCTGGGACCCCTTGGGAGATATCCGACTGCCGGTTTAGGCCCAATGTGGGATCAGGCCTAAACCAGCAGTCTGACATCCCTCTCACAATACGGGACCTCTGGCTCCTAACCGCTCGCCTGCCTACCTGCCTGATTGCCCCTAACCACCTCTGCCTGCCTGCCTGCCTGATCGCCCCTAACCGCCTCTGCCTCAGCCCCCACCACCATGGCTTTGTCTGAAAGGAAGTCGGACGTCCAGAAGATGTCCAGTCGATCCAGTCTAATTAGCATATTACCCTTTTATTAGTACAGATTGGGAAATTCAATTTGAAACCATAATGTGATATAAGACATCCATTAGAATGACTAATTTTTTTTTTCAAATGATGATATTAAGCACTGTTGAGTTGACCCCAAGAAAAATATGCTTTCCAAAAAGTATTCCTTATGGTTAATTGTGTTCAAGTTCATATTCAGAACCCAGCAGCCACTTTTTGCAGAGCCTCTCACACATGCTGCATTTTAGGAAAAAGCTGCACTGAACTGCCTGCCTCCTGCACTGTGTTTCTGACATCTGAACCAAACCTTATAAAGGCTTGTAAGTCCACCAATGGGATGAAGACCTGGCCTGGCCTATCAGGATTGCACAGTCATATCCTCATTTGCATCTTCATTGATCAATAAGAGCAGCTCCATTCTATGCTATTTGGACAAATCAAACTGTGAGGACTTGGAGTCCTCATTTGCATAGAAATGGATTAATAGGAAGGGGGGCTGAGAACTCTTCTCTATATAAGCCACCTTCATCTCTGACTCCAGGGAACACTTACAGTTTCCATCTAAGACTGTTTCCCCAGCAGCTGTCCAGCTGAAGCTGTATCACCAGAGCTGAGCTACAACACCAGAGCTGAGCTGTAACACCAAAGCCTCCTCACCCAGGCTGTCTCAACCCAGCTGCCTCACAGCTAGGTTGTTCTACCATGGCCATGCTGTTCCACAATTAAACTATCTCACAGCTGTACTGTTCCACAGCCAAGCTGTTTTACAATTAAGCTGTTTTCACTGAATAAAGTCCTTCCCCTCACTGCACCCCAAGTTGGGAATGCCCCTTGGTGACAATAATCTTCAGGTGACAACTTGCATCTCTCTTGAAGTAAACATTATTGTACTAAAACACTTATTAATGATAAGCTAGTTTCCTTCCAAGTAACCTTGTTGAATTCTGGGTTCCAACAAAACTAGGTTTATATCTATGATTTTATTTCCCATACCTGCACAAACCTGTGCTGTTGGTGGAAATCAGGGTCTTCCATGGGATCGCAGGAAAAATATTTCAAAGACCCCTGCACAGGAGATTTTGGTGTGGCAGGATTATCCAGGAAGTTTGCCCCTGGGTTTCCAATGTCCCATCTCCCTTCACCCCACCATGGAAAAAATCCAATCTTATCTTCAGAAGTCTAAAACAAAGGTCAGTGTCCAGAGTTTCTGCAAAGGAGAGGTTCTTTGTTTCCCTGGGGTTTTAACCAGGAGTTTTTTCAAAATAACCAATGAACTTCCTAAGTTTTTGTGAACTTCTGATGGGTCCACCCGCTAACCAATAATCCCTTTCCCAGGTTAAACTGACAGGCCTCTATGGTCAAGCACCTCCCCCTGCACTATTTTGACGTCTATCGTGCATGTTCTTATCTCCACCTGCTTCCTGGACCATCCAAAGATCAGGTACCAGAGGGGGAAAAGATGGATAATGCTATGATTCCCTGTGGTGTGGGGTGTGTGTGAAGCTGTAGCTTCCTGGTGAAGCAAACAGGTTCAGTGTCCAATTCCCTTTGCTTTCTTCCTAATATCTAGCTACCTATGGTAACACGTACGTTCGCGCGCACATGCACACACACACACACACACACACACAATCTACTCTGCTCATGCATCTGTACATACATACAATGGTGGACACAAGGTGTGTGAATGCTTCCTGGCCTTTCTGCTGTCTTCTCACTTAATTCTGTACGGCTCAGCTTAATAGATCTTTTTGCAAGCCAGAGAATGGAAAGACCAAAGATTGTGCATGTTAAATTCTGTGCCAACTCATTGTATACAAAACAGTCAGTTTTCACTGGTGTAACAAGGAGACATTTTATAATAATAGGAAATTACATTGCAGTTATATTCCTTAATTTTTTAGTAGAAACTTAAAAATAACCTTTCCAATATTTCACAATTTAGCTGACTTAGTCATTTAAATACCTCAGGACTCATTGTTTTTAAATGAGTAACAGAAAATAAGTACCAGACATCATTCTCTAAGAAGGACATAACTATTTTTTCTTTTAAGAAAGGTGGAGAGTAATACAATTTTTAAAAATCACATAATGTCCTAAATGACTACATCTATAGTATTTTATCCCATTAGTATTAAGCATTGACATCAAAATAAATGAACAGATGCTCTTGAGCATTGTAAATCTGTCCTAATGATACTGCATATTATAAATGAAGGTAATTAAACTTAAAAAACTGCTATAAACTACCTAAAGATTAATGAAAAATCAACAGCCCCCAAAAACTACTAGATTTAATAAAAGATTTTGGCAATGTAGCAGGATACAAAATTAACACCCAGAAATCATTGGCATTCTTATACACCAATAATGACCTCTCAGAAAGAGAAACTAAAAAAAAATAATCCCATTTACCATTGCAACAAAAAAATTAAGATACTTAGGAATAAACTTAACCAAGGAGGTAAAAGACCTGTACTTGGAAAACTATAGAACATTGAAAAAAAAGAGATAGAAGAGGATATAAACAAGTGGAAGAATATACTGTGTTCATGGATTGGTAGAATTAACATCATTAAAATCTCCATACAACCCAGAGCAATATATAGATTCAATGCAATCTATATTAAAATACCAATGGCATACTTCACAGATCTAGAACAAATACTCCAAACATTTTTATGGAACCAAAAAAGACTCCAAATAGTCACAGCAATTCTGAAAAAGAAGAATAAAGTTGGAAGGATAATAGCAGATATCAAGCTATACTACAAAGCCACTGTAATCAAAACAGCCTGGTACTGGCACAAGAACAGGCATATAGATCAATGGAACAGAACAGAGAACCCAAAAATCTACCCAAGCCATATGCTCAATTAATCTTTGATAAAGGAGGCAAGAGCATACATGGAGTAAAGACAGTCTCTTCAATAAATAGTGTCAGGATAATTGAACAGCTACATGTAAAAAATGAAACTAGATCACCAACTTACACCATACACAAGAATAAACTCAAAATGGATAAAAGATTTAATGTCAGTCGTGAAACCATAAAAATCCTTGAAGAAAACATAGGCATCAAAATATCAGAAATTTCAGGTAGCAAAATGTTCACTGATACAATACCTAGTGCAAGAGAAACAAACGAAAAAATAAATAGGACTACATCAAAATGAAAAGCCTCTGCCCAGCAAAACAGCATCAAAATGAAAAGGGGAACCACTGTATGGGAGAACATATTTGCCAATGGTATATCTGATAAGAGCTTAATATTCAAAATATATAAAGTACTCATACAAATCAACAAAAGGAAAACAAACAACCCAATAAAAAATGGGCAAACCTGAATAGACACTTCTCCAATGCAGGCATACAAATGGCCAAGAGACCTCTGGAAAAAAGCTAAACATCACTAGTCATCAGAAAGATGTACATTAAAACGACAATGAGGTACCATCTCACACCTGTCAGAATGGCTGCCATCAATACAACAAACAACAAGTGCTAGTGAGGACGTGGAGAAAAAGGAGCCCTCATACTCTGCAGGCGGGAATGTAGACTAGTGCAGCCACTGTGGAAACCAGTGTGGAGTTTCCTAAAAAAAAAATTAAATACGGGACTGCCATGTGACCCAGTGATCTCACTTCTAGGAATATATCCTAATAAGCCTGAAACACCAATCAGAAAGTTATATGCATTCCTAAGTTCACAGCAGCACAATTTACAACAGTTAGATCTGGAAACAGCCCAAGTGCCCATCAGCAGATGAGTGGATAACAAAAGGTGTGGTACACCATGGAATACTATGCAGCTGTAAAAAAAAAGGATTCCTTACCCTTTGAGACAGCATGGAGGGATCTGCAGAGTATTATGCTTAGTGAAATAAGCCAGTCAAAGAAAGATAAGTATCACATGATCTCACTCATATGTGGAATCTATAATGAACAAAATAAACTGAATGAACAAAACAGATCCAGAGACATAGAGGTATGGAACAGACTGAAGAATCTCAGAGGGAAGGCAGGGGTGGGAAGAGATCAACCAAAAACTTGTATATATATGCATAATCCATAGACACAAACAATAGGCTAGGGAAGGCCTGGGTCAGGGGGCGGGGGCGGGCTAGCTGGAGTCAATGGAGAAGAAAAGGGGACACATGTAATACTTTCAACAATAAATATTAAAAAAAAGTCACTTGTCTTTCTGCTTGTATGCTGGGCAAAACTAAGTTCACAGGAGAGTCTAGGATCCCTTTAAATTCCAGCTAGTTATTTTCTAGGACGGATGCTTGAACCCCTCCTACCTGACCCCACACCCCAGCCTTTGACGTGTTCCCAGCGATAAAGGTTTAGAAGTTCTCAGGCCGCGTCATGTCACCCTCCCCCAAGCGTCTGACTTGTTTGTGCCTTTCTTTCCCTGCCTTTACATTCACCGTGTGTTTAGCCCTCCCTGAGCAGCCGTTTCCTTAGCAACATGCTTGCCTGTTTTGAGGCTCACAAGGCAACAGCAGTTTATGGGCATGCGTTCTGGGGCCTTCCTACTGCCATTGCCCCTGTGTCCCTTGTGAATGCTCAAAGGTCAAGAAGTTAAGTCCTTGTTTCATTCTTTTCAAACAAAGGGCAGGAAGTTGTAACAGGTTGAAAGATACATTTTAACTAGAGTATTTCAAGTAAAAGTCACAATCTAAGGTATACATGAAAAGAAACTATGTTCTCCAAACCGGAGGACAGATACGTGGAAGCAGATATGACAAGGGATAGAATCTGGAATGCTGGCTACGTGGGAAAATAAAGACTGGAAAGTCAGGATGAGCTTGTGGGAAAACAATGTAATCGGTTTCCCCTTTCACTGGATCTTAGAGTCTCAGAATTAGAAGGGATGTTAGGGCGCAGTGCCAAAACTGGTGTAAAAATTGCCTCTGCGATTTAGGGTTCTGGGGCTTAGGCTCTGAAACTTTTTATTTAAAATTCACCTTTTAAGTTCTACACTTATGGTGTGCACCCTTTCTATAGAGAAATTTTATTTTAAAATAAAATTTATTTTATTGATATTTTAATAAATTTTATTTTTTGAAGATAAAATAAAATCACATTTTAGATATGATTTTAGACATTTTTAAATTATAAAAAAAAAAACCAACACTCAGTCCTTTACTGAATTTTAATAACATTAAAAGCCTGGAGACCATACTATGCTGATAGATTAACACTATATTTCTTTTTATAAAATTGTAATGCATTCACTTAATCATCAAATATTTATTAAGGGTAAACTGTATGCCAGGCAGTCTTCTAAGTTTTGGGAAACACTACTGGACAAAACAGATTTTTAAAAACTATCTTGCCCTAACCAGTTTGGCTCAGTGGATAGAGCGCTGGCCTTCGGACTCAAGGGTCCCAGGTTCAATTCTGGTCAAGGGCATGTACCTTGGTTGCGGGCACATACCCAGTAGGGAGTGTGCAGGAGGCAGCTGATTGACGTTTCTCTCTCATTGATGTTTCTAACTCTCTATCCCTCTCCCTTTCTCTCTGTAAAAAATTAATAAAATATGTTTTTAAAAAATCATCTTTCCTCAGTAATATATTAAATTTACATTTTTGCACATGTGTCATGGGTTTAAAAGATTGCAGTTTTGCACTTGTCTTTTCAAAATTCACAGGCAAATTGTTCAGGTGGGAATACTACTAGCCCACCTATGCTTCAAAACCACTCATCTAGTGCCAAGGCTGAATTCCATTTGCTCCGTAGTAGTTCCTGCTCACCATAGTGGGCCTAACCAATTGTGCAATAACGAATTATCTCAGTTATTTCCATGATGCCATTCTCCATTCATATACTGATGATTCCTACCTCTTCTCTGTCAACCAATGATGGTTGGTGCCAATTCAATGCCAACAGGAATTGGGAGTGGCGACTGAAGAGAATTTACTCATTCCAAACAGCTCAGCCTTGGAAGTCACAGATGTGGAACAGCACGTGTGGGCAGCCCTCCTGTGAGTACCTTCTTCAGCTGGACAGCTCAGCTCCCACCCACTGAAACAGCACATCTCTGCTCTACTCTGTGCCAGGAGGCTTCATTGGAGTTTTAGCTCCAGCAGGTGAAACAGTCTTTGGTGGAAAGGGAAAGTGCGCTCCCAGAGCAAGAAGGGAGTTGACTTATATAGAGAGAAGTCCCCATTCTGGTCCCTGATTCTTCTTTCCTCCTGCAAATGAAGACTCCAAATCCTCACAGTCTGATTAGTCCAAAAAGCACTGTCCCGATTGATCAGAATGGAGTCACTCTGATTGGTTGGTGCAGATACTGATCAAGATACAGTTGCTCAGCTCCCATTGGATGGGGAAAGTCTCAGTCATATGGGTTAAAATACAATGCCAGGAACTCCTTTATAAGATTTTGCTCAGACAGCAGGGACACGGTTCAGGCAGGCAGTTTAGTGCAGGCTTTCCCTGAACCAGGGCTTTCTTAGAGGCCCCTGTTTAAAAATGGCTTCTAGGTTCTGTTTTTTGTTGTTGTTGTTGTTGTTGTTTAGCTTGTACATTTTGAGCCCAATGAACTACCAGGAGTCCTTCTTGGTAGGTATTTCCTTTCTCAGAGTCAGCACCACTTTGATCCTTGAGTTCTAGATCCATGAACCGTAATCTTTACTAGACGGCTCCCCTTGGATGTCCCACCGGCACCCTAGATTTAACCTGTCCAAAACGGAACCCAGCACGTTCTCTCTGTATCTGTTCTTCCTGGAGTCCCCATATCAATAAACTGCACCATTGTTCACTCATTGTCACAACACTGGAAAGTTAAGCCATCCTGAATTCTTTCCTCTGTCCCATCTCCAATGTGTTACCAAGTCCTATAGATTCTCCATCTTTAAGCTGTCGTGAAACTGTCCACTGACTTTCATTTGGCCATGCCACAGCCCTAATAAAGTACCTCCTAGCTGGTCGTCCTACCTCCCTTCTTGCCTACCCTCTTTAATGCATTCTTCAGCGGATTCTAAATGAGGCTTACCAAAGGCAAATGTGATTGTGTCCTCCCCTGTGGTTACAACCCTTCAGTGTCTCCCTGCTGTCCTCAAGACACATATTAATTTGATTTATGGCATTTATGAGCATTATCCTCTCTCATCAAGCCATATTCACTGCTCTCAATTTTACACTATACTTCTTGAAGTTCTCTTAATACCCCACAAGCTTCTTATGAAGCCTTTGTGTACTCCATTTCTTTGTCTTGGAACATACATAGACTGCCCATTATTACTGTGTCCTTCGGGTTTCCAGGGGGGCTTCTTCTTAGTCATATTCCCTGACCAAAATATGTACTTCCCATGTGTGTTAAGAGCAGCCACTAATTTTACATCACATTGGTAATGTACTATTTCTCCCACCAGACTGGAAATCACTTGAAAGCAGAGACTATATATATCTTGGTTCCTCTTGAATCTCTAACATCTAACTGATATTTTTAGCATAAAATTTGTTGATTGATATGTTGATTGGATGAATTAATGCATTCTAGATGTTTAAAGTTTAATTTGACTTGAATTATAATGAGCTCATAGATTAGTTCTATATAAGCTAGTTAGCACTGAATTTTTTTTTTAGATAAAAGACAAACCTAAACAAATTTTTACTCACTTACATATTTGTAAAACTGGTGTCACTTTACGCTTCATGCGATGCTTTATGGTGAAAGTGCTATCTTAAATAACTTAGTTACTGTTATTATTTGTGTCTCCCAAAATTTATTTCATTTGAGGGAATTTTGCAGATCAGTCTTAAAAACTAAGAGTTACCCTAAATCAAGTCTTTCTCATGAAAACAGAAAGAATAGTGTTTTTTAGGCTATAAAATTGAAAGGCTTAAATATTTGTATGTCAAATAATATAGAGCAAAATACGTTCACTTTTTGGTTCAATGGTATAGTATGCTACATGGTGTTATATCCTAAGGAAAAATTTATTTCAAGTCAATCTGCATAAAATATAATTAGATAAGTAAACATTTTTTAAACATTTTTAAATTGATTTCAGAGAGGAAGAGACAGGGAGAAAGAGATAGAAACACAATGATGAGAGAGAATCATTGATCTGCTGCCTCCTGCACGTCCCCCTCTGGGAATGGAGCCCGCAACCCCAGCATGTGCCTACGGGAATTGAACCATGATCTCCCAGTTCACAGGTCTATGCTCAACCACTGAGCCATGCCCACAGGGCAATAAGTAAACATTTTTTATTAAATTCAAGAAAACACATCTCCTGATTGTCTTGGTGCCTCCTAACATGATTAATGTATAATATCTTCAACTAGTTTTTCAAAATATATTGAAACCATTTAATAAAATATTCTTCTATTGGTGGTCAATAAATGTCAAGAGCACAAAAATACATTATAATGAAAACCTTAGGGAACTTGGATAAATAAATAGCATTCAAACGTGCAATAGCACAACAAAAATAGAAGGTTGGTTAGCTCTCTATCTTACCCAGTATAACATAAAACATTCTAGACATACAAAAATTAAACTTTAAGAGAAACAGAGAGAGAGAGAGAGAGAGAGAGAGAGAGAGAAAGATGAGAGGAGAGAGAGAGAAGGAAAGAAAAAGAAAGATTAATATTAGAATATCAATAAATAAAGAACTCTAGCACATCAACGAGGAAACTTTGAAATGCCAGAAATGAAAACTAGGTAAACCATAGACAGAATTCTTCTTGTCTTGAATCCACTCTAATAAGGTTTTTGCTCTCATATCAATGCTGAAACAAGGTAACCATTCATGGCTTTAAATCACACCATAGTCCAATGGGGAAAATAAAAGCCACTTTAGGTATTTCAAACTGAGAGCATTTGATACCGGAAATTGGATGGAAGAACTGAAAGCCAAAGAAAGGATGGTGAAACAATCCAGACATTTAACCTCAGCCAGGAGTTTTGACCACTCCTAGGACTGAAGGGACCCAGGGAAGACAGCATTACCAGAACTCATAAGCTAGGCTGGCTGGAGAAGTTGGTACCACAAAAGGGCTGTGTGTCTGTAGCTCAGACCATAGAGACAGAGAGGACCATTCTTTCCCTCACTCTGCACTTATTTCAAGTCCTAGAACTCGTCTATCTTCTGACTAATTCTGGCTAACTGCTAATCAATCTTCAGGAATCTGCTCAAAGTTCACTCTTTCTAGGACACCTTCCTTAATTCTGTAGCCTAGATAAGCTCTCTCTATAAATACCTATGTTAACTCTCTATCACCCAATTTGATTGTAATTCTACTTATAGAATTGCCTTCTTGGACAGAGTCTAAGCTCCGTCAGAACAGAAACTTAGGGACTTTTATGTGTTTTGCTCCCTGCTGTATGCTTAGTGCATAAAGCAACCAGGCACACAGCACGGGGATCAAGAAATAATAGTTGACTAAATGACTTTATAATAATAGAGATTTAATACATCCTCAGTTTTCTTTTGAAACACCCCCTTCCCCTCAGTCTATGTGGGTCAGATTTCACCTCCTACTCTCCTCCATTGAAGAAGTGAGTACATTTTTCAGGCATGGCCAATCAATTCCATCCCCTTGACACTAACATAGGAATGGTCAAATAACCACATTGGTCAAATAGTCTCAAGTTTATGTACTTTTCTGAGTTACTGCTTAAGAGTCATTCTTCTGCTAATGTTGCTGAACTGAACGACGCAAGCCTGGAGCTATGGGTAATCATTTTGCCACCAAGAGGACAGGATCTGCACCAAATAGGAAATAGAGCTCTGATCCCGAGTGGGAAAGGTGAATGACTGAGTTCTAATGGTAACAGCCTTTGAGGCTGTGAATCCATTCATGCCTAAAAGCAAATATATACCTGTATTTCCAGCTACATGACCCAACACATTCTTGTCTCGCTTAAGCCTGTTTGATTTCTGTCACTTATAATTGAAAAGTCTTCACTGATTCCTTCATCAAACACCAGTAGTATCTCTGACCCCTCTTCTCATGTATCTTGATCTTGGGCTTCCCCTGCTACCTGGAATTAGGATCTGTTTCATCTTGTCTATGACTTAGGTACTTAGGAACATAGGAACTTATCTTTTCAATATTCATTGGCATCTACAGGTACCATCATAGACCCTGATGGTGCGCAGGGACCAATATCTATACAGACTCTAGATGTTACTGACTAAGGAAGAGGTTCGCCAACTTGCTGGGCAAAGGCAGCAAGCACCTGGAGAGCTAGCTAAAAATGCTATTTTGTTTTCCCCACTTCAAGAGATTCCCGTGTAGTACTTCCAAACATGGGGTTTGATGATCTGAATTTTTAAAAATTAAATAAAATATGATCTTGATCCAAGATTATATTTAATAAAACACCAGAAGGAAAAAACAACAACAACTAAAGTACTGATGATTACAAGAACAAGAGAAACACTAGTGTTACTGGTAGCCTATTATGGGGGGGAGGGGCTTATGCTGATGTGGAGAATCAAAACTCCTCCCTGAGACATGAAGAATGCCTAGAAAAAGAGCTAGGCAGAAAGTGAGGGGAGAGCACATGGGACAGAGGGTTTGCATGTGTGAAGCCATCAAGCAGGAATGATAAGGGCATAGCTGGGTTGCTGAGATGTAGCCAGAATAGATGGAGGATGGAATTTAGGGGAGAGTAGCTGGCCCTCAGGCAGACAAAGTAGGCAGTTCACATCCTGGAGGGCTTTGTAAGCTGTATGTAGGGGGTTGGACTTTGCCCTAAGAGCAAGGAAAGCCAGTGAAGGGCATGAGGCAGAGAATGATTTTTGTTTTAGAGATTGTTCTGAAATAATATTGGGTACTTTCATGTTGGTTTCCTCATTCTATTCCAGTGCCCTTATGCTGCTTGGAGCTGTTTCCTGCCTGACCTTTTCACTTTTCATTACACTTTCAGTTCATTCATCCATTTATTTAACCAATATGCTCTGAGTTCCTTCTCCATATCAGCCATTGTTCACACTTTAGGGAAAGAATAGTAAAAAAGCAGAAACAATCCTTCAATCACTCACAGAACTTGTACTTCCCTGGAAGGGGTGGGGCTGGATACAGGCAAACAAACACACTAATCAAGAAGTGATTTAAAAATGGGATAAGTGCTATAAAGAAAATAAAACAAAATAACAGTGTAGATAAAGAAGTGATGGAGGTGTTTTGGAGGTGCGTCACCTACTTAAGTCTGATGATCAGGGACAACCTCTCTGAGAGACTTACATTTTAGCTGAAATCTCAAAACTGAAAAGTAAAGATCTGGATGAAGAGCCTTTAAGAAGAGAGAAGAACAAGTGCAAACGTATACGGAATAGCAGATGAAGGAGGATGAAGGGCTACGGGATGAAAGCATCCTAGATTAAAGAGGTTTCATTCGGATGATAATCAAATTATGCATTTGAAAAATATCAAGTCTATGATAACAGAATATTTACACTAATAAAAGAGTAACATGCTAATTGACTGTACCTTCGTGACACCCACCAGCCAATCAGGAGTGAGTATGCAAATTAACCCATCAAAGACGGCGCAGAGTGGCCGGGAGCAGGGCAGGATGCTTGCGTCATCACCATGATGATGATGCAGGCCTTCCGCACCACAGCAGCCGCTCTGGGCCTCTGGGCAGCATGGGAAGGCGGAAAGGCAGTTCCGGGCTGGAGCAGAAAGGCGGCTCCAGCCAGCGTGAAGGCAGTGCTGGCAGCCAGGGGAACGAAGGCCCATTCTTGCATGAATCTTTGTGCATTGGGCCTCTAGTGACATAATAAAAAGAAACTCTAAGAAAAGAGTTAAAAGGAAATAAAGTTGTAGCATGATAGTGGTCTCTGCAGTGAATTTTACATGGTAGCAGTCATTGAGCATCACTGCTGACTTAAATGAAAATGTCAGTACCAGGAGGAGGATGTGTGCAGACATAGATCCTGGGGGCAGGGTTCATGTGGAAGTGAACCACTGAAAAAATGCTGCTACAGAAAAACCCCAAGGGAGGGAGGGAAGCAAGGCAGGGAAGGATGTGAGTTCAGGCCGAGTACCCATGGAGTATGGCTTACCTCTGATCAAGGAAAAGAAGCTGGGCCTACACACTCCCTACCTATGGCCACCTGGGGGAACATTACGTTCCAGGCACTTCTGGACTCTCTGGGTGGCAGGGAGGTTAAGCAGCTCTAGTGGCCAGAGTCCAGTGGAGGGTGGGCAGTGTGAGTGGCAGAACATAAAGCTCACAGCAGCCTCTGGGGAGTGGCATTAGAATGGGTGTGGGGGGCAAGTAAATGTGACCTTATTTTGTCACCATAACAACATAGTATTTGTTTTGTACCTAATAATAGCCAGAATGTTAGGGCTGTCTCCTGTATATAACTATTTAGTCTGAAAAGAACTCAAACCACTTTTCCCTAACTCTTAAATCACATGTCCAAACAAGTGTGCTTAGCTGTCTCATGGGGAACTGCACTGAGAACTTGTCATATGTTCTTGAGAGGATCATCACCATTTTCAGAAACAGTCTAAAGTCATTCAAATTTGCATTTTCTAAATATTACATGCAATCAAGCTTAGTTAAAACAAATAAAGTTGACTTTTAATATACCAGTAGTGGTTTCACTGAGGTGCCCTTGATAAATTCTTAAGACAATAGTGTGGAAAATGCCTGGGGTGGAGCAGGGGCTAAGAGGAGGGAGACTAAAAGGGGAAAGGAGGAATTGGAGAACATCGGTAATATTGTCAACAATAAAAAAAATAAAAAATAAAAGTGATGAGGAAAGAGGTCTACATTGTGCCCTCCAAAAATAAAAATTACAACTTATAAAAATTGTTTTGGCCAATGACAGTATTACTGGTATAAATGCATTTCATTTGAAGGGGTCCCACTTTAAAAAGACTACACTCACATAGTACGTTTATTATTTATTTATTTTTTTAAAATGTGTCCTTCACTCATAGCCATGCCTTAATGGCATCCCTTAATCAAAGATGGAGATAGAATGTAGGTGATCAGTCCCACGGTCTGGAACATTCTCCCACATTGACCTCATCTAGCATTGAAAGGTTAAAGTAGGTGGTGTGAGGGCGGGCTAAATTGCCATCTCAGATGGTGATTAAAGAAAAAAAAAATAATTTATTTAAGGCAAAGGAGATAGGAGATGGAAATATCCAAAGGCAAGGGCTATACATCTCTGAGCCAGAGGGTACTGGGTCCATGACAGCAGCAAGAACATACTTAGGGCAGTGAAACAAGGAAGGGCATAGAAGAAGCAATGGGAAAGCCTAGGCTGGGCTGCTTTGGCTCGCTGAGAAGTCAGAGAAAAGGGGGCCTTGGAGACAGGTTCAGGGGTTAGACCAGGACGAGCGCCACTGCTCATTGCTCTCCTGGTTGCAAGTCTCATGGGGTCCCTTGGAGGTTGGGGGAATGGCACCGGCGTGCTCCTTGGAGGGAGAGTGTGCACTGGGTCCTTTGTCCTGAGCATCTTTCTTTCTTTTTTTTTCCTTTTTTAAAATTTTTTAAATTTCTTTATTGATTAAGGTATTACATATGTGTCCTTATCCCCCCATCCCCCTACTCATGCCCTATCCCCCTGTTGTCTGTGTCCATTGGTGAGGCTTATATGCATGCATACAAATCCTTTGGTTGATCTCTCCCCCTCACCCCCACCCTCCCCTACCTTTCCTTTGAGGTTTGATGGTCTGATTAATGTTTCTCTGTCTCTGGATCTGTTTTTGTTCATCAGTTTTTGTTCATTATATTCCACAAATGAGTGAGATCATGTGATATTTATCTTTCTCTGACTGGCTTATTTCACTTAGCATAATGCTCTCCAGTTCTATCCATGCTGTTGCAAATGGTAAGAACTCCTTCTTTTTTACCGTAGTGTAGTATTCCATTGTGTAGATATACCACAGTTTTTTAAACCACTCATCTGCTGATGGGCACTTAGGCTGTTTCCAAATCTTAGCTATGGTGAATCGTGCTGCTATGAACGTAGGGGTGCATATATCCTTTCTGATTGGTGTTTTTAGTTTCTTGGGATATATTCCTAGAAGTGGGATCACTGGGCCAAATGGGAGTTTCTTTCTTTCTTATAGGTGGGAATCTTAGGGGAGGTCTTAGGGTATTCATCAGCTTTCTAGGTGTGCTCTTTCAGGGTCGAGATCTCCACTGATTGGTTGTAGGAGTCATTAGTCAATGTATCTGGTCCTGAGGTAGCCACAGTGTCACTTGTCTGGTTTCGCTGCTTTTCTTGGCCTGGAGCTAAAATACAACTGAGGCCTAGATGTTATCTTTAGAGAGGAAAAGGTCAGGAGGGTCTAAACTGCCTGACCAGCAATATGAAAGGTCAGGGGTCCAAACCACATGACCAGCGATATGCTAGTGGGGGGATAGGTCACCCTGGGAGCAAGGTTCTTGTTTTCCCAGTTTGGCCCCTTTCAAGGCATCCAGGGTTTTCTGCCCTGGTGAGTTTCTGTACCTGACCCACCGTCCTTGCTCTGCTCATGTCTGTCTAACAACATGATGAATGATTTTAAAAAGAACAATTTTAGTCACCAATCATTCTGAATTTATTTTATTAATGTTTTATACTACCTACTTTTTAAAAATGTGGGGAGAGGAAAGGGATTATAAGGACTTTTCTCCTTCTTACCTGACTTTTGTAATTATAGCCTCAATAAAAGGTGGGAAAGTGGGAAAGCAACATATTTTACCTCAAATGGCCTCAGCATGCCGTATGGAGCTTGTAAATGACATGGGGGAATCTTTTAGCCCAGGAAATAACTGACTTTTGGCAATGAGAAAAATGGTAAAATAATAAATGTACATATCAAATTAAATCACAAACTTGGAATAAAACCCCATGCCCAATTGGCCAGTCTTCTGGATTGCCCCAATCTGCTTTGCAGTTTCAGGAATAATTGATTATGGCTTCAAGGCAAAGTTTGGCTAAAGCCAAGTTAAATATGTTTCAGTACTAACCTGGGCCTATTCAAGGTTAAAAAAATGGACTCGTAAAAACTACCTTCAGGGCCCCAAAACCTCCATTTAATTCCAAACACAATATTCATTCAGCTTACCCTTACTAAAGATATAATTCTTAATCATAATTATTAGTAATACTTTGTGAGAGCAAAAAGGTACCCAGTGCTATTAATAAATTAAATATATTCAAATAAATATTAATGCTTTTATTTCCTCTTTACCTCATAATACTCTATTTAAATTTATGTATTTGAATGTATATTTCAAATTTATGTATTTGAATGTATATTCCATAATTCATAAGGAATACAATTATACATGTGTATTCCTTATGAATTATGCTGAAGAGCCAAGTCACTGTTCTGGATCATCTCAGCCATCATGGGAATAAGCCTGCTCATCTTCTCCACCCAGGAGCTACTCCAGCCCTGTGTAACTTGGCCCATGTCATTGGCTTCCCTGCCACATACCAGGACTCCTCCATAGTGATGACCAAGCCTCAAAAAGGCCTCCAGCCTCAGCAGTCCTCCCACCAGCAGAGCAAATCTTATATCCCATGATGACAATCGACTCCCACGGGGCCCTGTTCAGGTTATATCAGAACTTCTCTCTCTCTCTCCTCAAACTTGCCAGAATCTAACCCCCAACAATACACATTTATTCTCAGATGATAACCTCTTTTTTTACCTCCACTATAAAAGAAGGTCATTAAGGAAAACTACCTCCTATTTTCTCAACCAAACGTATAAACCTACCTGCACACGTCCCTCTCTTCTTCATTTTCTCTGTTACTACCTCAAAAGAAATGGCCTGCCTGGTTGAAGGCAATGTCTTCCACCTGAGATCTGGAAAGCATCATCTCTTCTCTCTGAAACACTTAGCTTCCCCATTTATTCCTTCTCTGCACATGATGTTACCAGTTTCTCCATCTCTGTTGGGCCATTTCCATTGGATGTAAGGATACTTTAATACATCTCTCACTAAAAAACAAAACAAAACAAAAAATCCTTCAACCCTTACATTTCCTACTCAATTTCTTTGACCACTTCACAGCAAAACTTCAACAGCTGTCTTTACTGCCTTTCTTCGCTTCTGCACCTCTCCCATTTGCCCTTCACCCTCCTTCCTTCTGACTTCTGGTATCCAGTGACCTCATGTTTCCAAACCCAATGGACACTTCTCTGTTCTTATCTTATTTGCTTCTTCAGGAGTACGTAACCCAGTTTGCTATGCCTGCTTCTTGAAACACTTCTCTGTTTTCTGCTTCTGCACTGGATGTCTTTTGAATTTCTGTCACAAAGATCCACTCTCCTACCTGGTAACAATATCCTAATTTTGTACCCCTCTTCTTCTCTTGATCCTGCCATTTCAGACAAGATGAACCCCTACTCCAGCCCTGAACAAACAAACACTGATAGTACATCGTGTTTACTATGTGCAAGGCATTGTTCTAAACACTAGAAATATTAACTCATCTAATAATAGTTTCATGAGGTAGGAACTATTTTAGATACATTTCAGTGATAACATGATAACAAAATTGAACCACAGAGTAGTTGACTAGTCCAAGTTCACAGCTAATAAATAATGGAGCTGAGTTAAAAGTCATGCCCTTAATCACTGTGCTACTGTTTCTCACACTCCCGGCCACAATCATTGATTCAGGGATGGGTGTTAGGAAAGAGAAACTCTCTCACCATTGGAATTTGTAATCAGAAGAACATATTGTGATCATGCAGAAAGAGCCTGCTTAAGCATAAAATGGGGAGAGAAAAAGAAAACAGCCCAAAAAAATAACAAATGACATCATTTGAGCACTTAGATCTAGCCATGCCTGAAGCTAGATAATCTTAGATTTTTTTTTAGTTGCACAGTTCAATAAATTCTTTCTTTTGCTTAAGCCAACTAAGATTATTTTTAGTCATCACTTGCCTCCAAAATGTGTTTTTCAATTCAGTGTCCATGCAGTTTTTTTCCTACTTCTCAGACCCTTTTTTCTCAGTCTCTGTTGCTGACTGCTCCTTCTCCAACTAACTATTAAATACTTATGTTCCTTGAATATTAGTGCAAAAACCTCTTCTCTTTTCTATCTACCCTCTTCCTAGGTAAGCTAATCTAACCCCATAATTCTAAAGGTCAACTACATGTTGGTGGCTACCAAATTTATATGTCAAATTAAGTTCTTTCTTGAGTTCTAGACTCGTCTACCAAATGTCTACTTCACACCTCCAGCTGAATGTCTAATTAATATTACAAAGAAACCTAATTTTCCCCAAAAACTCTTTCTATCCCTGTCTTCACTGTCCCAGGAAATGGCACCACCATCTGCCTGGTTGCTCAAACTAAAGTCTAAGTTATCCCTATATCCTCCATTTCCTTCACCCTCTTATTAAATCATGTCCCTTGGGTTCTATTTCTAGATATATTTTTTTCCAAATACCAAACCCATTCATTTCCTTCCATCCTCATTATCATCATCCTTGTTCACTTTTGCCCTTTTCTAATTCATTCAGCCCATTGAAACTAGGGTGATTTTTATGTCATTTCCTTGCCTAAAACTTTTCATTGGTCCCTTTTGCTCTTGGAATAACTGCTAAAGCCTGTTTCTCTGTTCTTCCAGGCCCAAGCTGATTCAGATCCTCCCACTTATTTCATCACATAGAACTTTCCCCTAAGTCTCAGTACTTAGCCACACTAGCATATCTTTTAGTCTCAAACACATCAATCCTTTTTTACCTCTTGACTTTTCCCCTTACAGTTTCCTCTCCCAGCTCTTCATGTGATGGCATTATTCTCATCCTTCAAATATTGACTCCAATGTCATCATCTGGAAGCTGTGACAGACTATCAGTCCTTCCCACATCCCCTCACTCCTACCACACAGGTCTGACTTGCACCTGCATTTCTTTAGCTGAGAAATTTTCTCTAGACACATGCGCAGCCGACAGGAAATGCATGGAATACCCTCTTTAATGCCTTCCACCCCCAGCAACTACCAACCAATAATTGACAGTTGTTGTTTTATAAATACCCCTGCTCCCTCTCCCCTCAGGTGAGGTAACTCAGAGGTCTGGGTTCAACACTATTTCCAGGAGTTCCAAAGGAAGATTCAGCTGCAATGGCCCAAGTGATAACATGGTTGATCAAGCATCCTTGACTGGCTTTTTCCCTTCCTTGTCTCACTTACCCACTGTCCTTCCATGATTCCTCAGATAACCTTTCTAATAAACTACTTGCACTCAAATTCTTATTTCCAAATCTGTTGCTGGAGTAACCCAAACTAACAGAGAGGCCTTTCATTACTACTGTCTCTACAGAGGCAGCCCTCAGTTACTCAAATCCTTTACCTACCTTATTTTCTTTATAAAACTTACCACAACCTTTAAAAGTCTTATTTTTTTATTATTTACTTGTGGGGGGTTTTTGCTGGGACTTTATCTTCTCAACTAGTGTGTTCCCTTTACCTGGCATGTAATAGATACCTGATAAATATTTGTTAAATTAATAAAAAAATGAGTAAACCAGAATTACTACTTCTTCACTATCATGCCAGGTTGTGCAGTACCTATATTTTTATTAAAAGACAGGATAGATTGTTTCACTGAGGATTTTTATGCTACTTCCAGCCATTCAAGGTGATCAGAACACTAACATGTTCTGAAATGTTCTGATATTATTAAGGGAACAAATGACAGAGAGGGACTGCAATCCAGGTTTTATAAATCCAAGTCCAGTGGGATTTCTACTGCACTTCACTGTTACTGACTTGTAGGGTATAGGTCCAAGATTTTTCTTTGGTTATTGAGATGGATCTGCATCAAAACTTTCAAAGCTATTGCCTGCCTGACTTTCCTTGTGTCAAAAGTTATGCAATTGTCAATTGGTTGCCCAAGGTCAAGGGTGCAGCTGTGGCCAAAAACAAAGCATTCATTATGTAAGACTAACTGGCCTGGATGACAACTGAACCCTTGGTCATGGCCTTCTTAAGCTATCCTCCAAACGGGCTGCAACTAGAATCTGTAATCCCTACCTTTTTATTTGCTCCTTCCATTTTGCTTAAACACACGTTGTGTATCTAGTCTGAAAAGCCCATCACAGAATATTTTGTCCCTCTTGTAGTTGTGAAGTTGATTTCCTTTCACAGTCAAATTCATATATAATGGTCTCCAGTACTCACAACCCAACACAATCTCTCTATTTGCCTCATCTCTACTGAAATGGCTCTCCCCCAAATCATCCATTAATATCCATATTAAGTATCTTTCCACAATAAATTGTCTGGCTACCTTGTTTTCCTAACATTTTTCTTTTTCTATTACACTGCCTCTGTGAATACATAGTGGGTGCTCAATAAGTTCCTGTAGTCTGGTTAAAATAATGCTCTTGCCTCTGAAGCTACAGCTCTGTCTCTTTCCTGTGTCCCCGTCCTGATTTAAACATTTTCCAAAGTTGTGTCCTTGTTCAGAACCTTTAAAGCTCAAGGTGTGACCAAGGAATCACCCACAGGCAGTTTGGCTACAACATTTGCTGTATGAACAGACATTACAGCAGACATGATGAAATGGCTGATAAGTTAATGGAGAGCCTGAAATACTAGGCCATCAAATATGGTCTCTTTCTTATATCTATATATCTATCTATATATGGATATATATATATATATATATATATATATATATATATATACAATCCTCACCTGAGGATATGTTTTCCATTGATTTTTAAAAAAATATTTATTGTGGAAAGTATTACATATGTCTCCTTTTTTCCCCATTGACCCCTTCTAGCCTGCCCCCGCCTCTCACCCCAGGCCTTCACCACACTATGTCTGTGTCCATGGGTTATGCATGTATGCATACAAGTTCTTTGGTTGATCTCTTCCCACCCACCCACTACTGCCTTCCCTCTGAGATTGTACAAACAAAAAGAGCCTCTGTTGGTCCTCTGTGTACATGACATTCTACAAAATGCTACAGGGGTTTCAATACATTATACACCTATGTTTCACACCATGCATACACACACCCTCACAAACATCTAGTTGGAAAATCTTTATTATGTAATCTTTTTAACTTTTTAAAAAATTTTTTATCAATGTGGAAAAGAATGTGAAAGAAAATCTAAATTATATAGGTGGGGGAAATGAATATCTATATTCTATTTTAAGCAGATGATTTATAATTACATGAATTTCCTTTTAATCATTAGCATACTGTGTGACAGATAGCCAAGACTATTTGTAAATCACTAAGTGTTTTGCAGCTCTGAATAAAATGGTTATCTCAGTTAGTTAAGATCTTTTTCCTAGTAAACATCTAGGAAAGATGAAAAACACCAATTTCAATGTTAGACAGATTCAGTTTCCGTCCTGAATCTGCCACATTCTATAAATATCACATTAGACAAGCTATTTAATTTCACAAAGGCTCACTATACATTTGAAAAGAGGTGTCTGTAGGAATTGGGATTCCAGGTCATTTTCTTACAGCATTATTTATATATATTTCACATAACATAATATTCACCCACTTAAAGTGTACAGTTGAGTAGTTTTTACTATATTAGCAGTTATGCAACCACAACCACAATTTAATTTTAGAACATTTTTGACAGTCCAAAAAGAAACCTCAAACACATTAACAGTCATTCCCTACTCCTGCTTCCCAACTCTGTTCCAATCCTAGGAAACCGTGAATCTACTGTCTGCCTCCATGTATTTGCCTCTTCTGGACACTTCACAGTCATGGATGACTGTGATCCTTTATGACTGGATTCTTTCACTTGGCAAATGCTTTCAAGGTTCACCCATGTTGTGACATATATCAAGATTTTATTCTTTTTTACTGCTAAAATAATCTTCACTGTATGACTACACCAATTTTGTTTCTTGATTCACCCGTACATGGACATTTAGGTATTTCTGCATTTTGGCTATGAATAAATCTGCTATGAGCATTCTTACTTTTATGGACATATATTTTTATTTCTCTTGAATATACACCTAGGAGTGGAATTGGTGAATCACATAAAAACTCTATGTTTAGCATTTCAAAGAACTGTCAAAATGTTTTCCAAAGAAGCTTCATCATTTTCCATTCCCACTAGCAATATATAAAGGTTCCACTTTCTCCACATTCCTGCCAACACATTTTTAAAAATTTTATTGACTTTAAAGAGAGAAGAAGGGAGATGGGGAAGAGAGAGAGAGAGAAAAAGAGAGAGAAACATGGATGTGAGAGAGAAACATCGATCAGTTGCCTCCCACACAGGATTGAACCTGCAACTCAGGTATGTGCCCTGACGAACAATCGAACCCACAACCCTTTGATGCATGGGACAATGTACCAACTAACTAAGCCACCCAGCCAGGACTCACAATTGAGTCTTGTGTATTGACCCTGTGTTCTGATACATTACTAAACTTATTAATTCAAATATTTTTAGTGAAGTTTTTATGAACTCCTATATGGATGGACCTAGAGATAATTGTGCTAAGCAAAATAAGCCAGACAGCGAAAGACAAATATCACATAATCTCAATTATATGTGGAATCTAATGAACAAAATAAACTGACAAACAAAATAGGTCCAGAAGCATGGATGCGTGGAACACACTGACAGACCTCAGAGGGAAGGGGAGGGTGTAGAAAAGTGATTAACCAAAGAAAATATATGCATATGTGCATAGTTCATGGACACAGACAATAGTGTGGTGAAGGCTTGGGAAAGGGTGGGGACTGGGTGGATAAGGGTAAAGGGGGGGAATGGGGAACATATGTAATACTGTAAATAATAAATAAATCTATATAATAAAAGCCTAAGCAACCATTATGGCAGAATGACCAGAACGACTGGTCGCTATGATGTGCACTGATCACCAATTCAGGAGCTGCCCCCTGGTGGTGAGTGTGCTCCCATAGGGAAAGTGCCGCTCAGTCAGAAGCTGGGCTTGTGGCTGGCAAGCGCAGCAGCTGTAGCAGGAGCCTCTCCCGCCTCTGCAGCAGTGCTAAGGAGCAGCAAGCCAAGCAATAAGGAGCAGCGAGCAAGTGGGCAGTAAGAAGCGAGGAGTCCAGGACTGTGAGAGGGCTCAGGCCAGGCTGAGAGACACACAACACCAGTGCACAAATTTTTGGCACCAAGCTTCTAGTAAATAATTAAATAATGCAAATTTAAATAATCCCTTGCATCCTAGCAGCTTTGGCTCAGTGGATAGAGCATCGGCCTGCAGACTGAAGAGTCCTGATTTCAATTCCAGTCAAGGGCATGTAACCAGGTTGCAGGCTGGATCCCCAGCCAGCCCTGTTTGGGATATGTGCAGGAAGCATCCAATCCATGTGTTTCTCTCACATCAATCTTTTTGTCTCTGTCTGTCTCTCCCCCTCCCTTCCACTCTCTCTAAAAATGAATGGAAAAATATCCTCAGGTGAGACTTAACAACAACAACAACAAAAAAAAAAAACATTTGCAAATAGAGATTATTGTACTTTTTAATTTCAAAATTGGATGCCTTTTATTTCTTTTTCTTGTCTAGTTGCCCTGGTTAGAACTTTCAGTGCAAGACTTAACAGAAGTGCTAAGAGTATCTTTGTCTTGTCCTTGATCTTTTGTAGATGCCCCTTATCAGGTTTCCTTCTCTTCCTAGTTTGTTGATTGTTTTTATCATTAAAGAGTTTTAGATTTTATCAAGTGCTTTTTATGTATCTGTTAAGATGATATGTTTTTGTCCTTTATTTTATTAACTTAGTTTATTAAATTGATTGATTTTCAAATGTTAAATCACTGCTGCATTTCTAGGATAAATCCCACTTGTTATGGTGTATAGTCCTTTTTATATGTTGTTGAATTTCATTTGCTAGTATTTTTGTTTCAACTTTTTTTTCTGTAACATTCATAATGGATATTGGTATATAGTTTTATCATGATGTCTTTGCCTGGCTTTGGTAAAAGGGTAATATTGGCCTAATAGAATGAGTTGAAAAGTATTACCTCCTCTTATTACTTTTTAAAAGGTTTATAAACATTGGTATTAATTCTTCTTTAAATGTTTGGTACAGTTTACAAATGAAGCCATCTTGACCTGGTCTTTTCTTTGTTGGAAGCGTTTTAATCATTAATTCAACTTTGCTTCTTATAAGTCTCTATTAATATTTTTATTTGTTCTTGAGTCAGTTTTAGTAGCTTGTATCATCTTACAAATTTATTCATTTTATCTAAAGTAATTTGTTAGCATATATTTATTTACAGTATTCTCCTATTGCCATTTTTATTTTTGTCCTCTCTTTCATTCCTGATTAAATAATTTCAAGCTTCTCTCTTTTTTCTTGTTCAACCTATTTAAAGTTTTGTCAATTTTGTTGACCTTTACAAAGAAGCAACTTTTGATTTCATTGATTTTTCTCAATTGTTTTCCTATTCTCTATTTTATTTATTTTTACTCTACTATTTCTTTCTTTCAGCTTCCCAGAACTGTTTCTTTTTCTAGTTTCTTAAGATGAATGGTTCAGTTATTGCTTTGAAATCTTTCTGTTTTGTTAGTAAATTTGTTAACAACTATAAATTTTCCTCTAAACACAGCTTTAGCTGTACTCCATGTTTTGGTGTATCGTGTTTTTGTTTGCATTGTATCAAAATATTTTCAAATTTTTATAGCAACTTTTTTACCCATTAGTTATTTGGAAGACTTATTTAGTTTCCACACTTTCAAATTTCCCAAATGTTTTCTGTTATTAATTTTTTGTTTGACTATATTTTGGGTGTAAACCAGATTTTGCATAATTTCAAACCTTTTAAATACAGTAGTCCTCGCTTATCCATTCAGAAATATGTTTCAAGACACCCCCCCCCCCCCCCGCCACACACACACACACACACTGGATGCCTGAAACTACAGACAGTACCAAATCTTCTATATACTATGTTTTTTTTTCCCTACATATACATACCTTTTAACTTAACGAAAGCACTTTACAGCTTCTCTTTAGCATGTCCACATTACCAGCATCACTATTTTGGCACTTTGGGATCATAATTAACTAAAATAAAGTTGATTTGAACACAAGCATTGTGATACCACAATAGTCAATCTTATCACTAAGACAACTGGTAAGTGACTATCAGACAGGTAGCTTATATAACTTAGATACTTAGATATGCTGAAAAAGAAATGATTCAAGCCCCAGGTATGAGCAGGACAGTGTGAGAGTTTATCACATTACTCAGAAGACCACACAACTTAAAACTTATAAATTGTTTAGTTCTGGAATTTTCCATTTAATATTTCCTGACCATGGTTGACCATGATAATAAATCGTAGAAGGAAAACCACAGATCAGGGGAGAGTACTGTATATTGGGGCTTATCTGATGGACCAGAGTGGGATCTATCCTGAAGAATGTTCCATGTACACTTGAGAAGACTGTTTATTCTACCATTTTACATTGATATTTCCTATAAAACTCTGTTAGGTCTAGTTACTTAAATCTTCAATTTCCTTCAACTTAGTTTTTCTATCTATTACTGAAAGTGCAGTATTAAAGTTTCTAAATATTATTGTCAAATGTGTCATCCTTCAACTATCTAAGATTTTGTGTCCTGTATTTGGAGACTTTTTTTTTTTTTTAGATGTATGTGTTTATGATCTTACATCTTTCTGAAAGATTGTCAAAAGTGACAGTCTATCATAAAATGTCCATTTTTTGTCTCTAATAACACTTTTTCCCTTAAGGCTTTAAACAAAATGGTATTAATATAGGATATTGTTTGCCTGGTATTTCCTATTTATGTTTTTCAAACTCAAGTGTGTTGTTTTTAGATAGCACATAATTGTATCGTGTTTTCTTTCTTAAATCCATTCTGTTGATCTCTGCCTTTCCATTGGTGTATGAAATCCATTCTTATATATGATGATTGCTGATAAAGTGAAATTTATGTCAGCTATTTTGCTTTTTGTATGTCATGTATTTTTCTTTATTTTTCATTTCTGTCTTATTTTGTGTTAAATGGATATTTTCTAGTGTTCCACTTTGATTCCATTGTCAATTCTTTTCCTACATACTTTCAAAAATTATTTACTTAGTGGTTGTCCTGGGGATTACTATTTACATCTTAACTTATAATATAGTCAATTTAATATCAACAAAACTTCAATAGTATACGACTACTTTGCTCTTCTATAGCTCCTTCCTTTCCTTTGGCCATTATTGTCATACAAAGTGCATCTTTATACATTTATGGACTTTTAATGAATACTTTTATAATTATTGATTTATGCAGTTATCTTTTAAAACAGATGAAAGAAGAAATAGTTGCAAACAAAAATATATTTATACAATCTTTTAAAATAGGTGTAATTTGCTTTTATTGGTGCCCTTTATTTCTTCATGTGGATTTGAGTTACTGTCTATTATATTTTCAAGTTAGCTTGAAATAATTTCTCCTGTTATCTCTTGTAGGGCAGGCCTGTAAACAACAAATTCTCTATATTTTTTGTCTGAAAATATATTAATTTTTCTTCAGTTTTAAGCAAGAGCTTATCCAGATTCAGCATTCTTGGCTGACAATCTTTTTCTTTTAGCACTTTTAAGTTGTTATCTCTCTGACTTCCAACCTCCATGGTTTCTTTATGCTGAGAAGTCAGCTGTTAATCTTGTTAAGAATGCCTAGTACATATGTCATTTTTTGCTGCTTTTATTATTTTCTCTTTGGATTTTTTTTCATCAATTTGACTATGATATGCTTATGTGTAGATCTCTTCCAGTTTCCTGAGCTTTTTGACTGTGTTGATTAATATTTTCCAACAGGTCTGATAAATGTTTGGTCATTATTTCATCATATATTTTTTTCTGTCACTTATCTTTCTCACATCCTTTCAGGATTCCCATTATGTATATATTTAGAGTTTTACGTAAATCTCTAAGACTATGTTAATTTTGGTTCTTTTTTTGTAGGGTTCTCAGATTAGGTAACATCTACTGACCTTTTTGAGTTTCATGGCTTTCTTTTTCTGCCAGCTTATGTCTGCTAATGTTTTTATAGTAATGTTTTTTTTCTGTTATTATACTTTTCAACTCCATGTTTCCATTAGTTCTTTCTCAAAATGTCTAACTCATCAATATTCTATAATTAAAGAGACATTATTGTCATATTTTCCTTTAATTCTTAATACATAGTTTTCTTTAGTTCTGTGAGTATATTTAAAATAGCTGGCTTAAAGTCTTTGTCTGGTAAGTCCAACATTTAATTTCCTCATGGAATTACTAGACAAAAACTTAATTTTTTGTTGAAAATTGTACTTTCAAATTAAATATTATAACTATTGTGGTATCAAATTATCTCTAGCCACCCACCCACACTTTTTATTGTTACTGCTGATTTTCTTATTACTGATTATTTGTTTAGTAACTTTCCTTGATTCTGTATTCCCTGAGTGTGAGGCTTCTGAGTTCCCTGATAGTTTTATTTTAACTCTTATTTTTTTATTTCTAAATCTGACTTTGTAGGAGTCCCAAATGGTACAGTATAATTTAGTGGTCAGCAAATAGTTAGTCAGAAGTTTCCTTAAATGCTTTGCCTTTAAAATATCTATGCTTTGCCAAAGGGATCTCCATGAAAATGCATGCCTTAAAACTTCAGGCAGTTTACAAGACAGTCCTAGCTTTTACTATGTTAACGAAAAAAAACCATTGAAACCTATAAAGAATTTTAGTGAGTTTATTTGAGCCAAATTGTTGACATATGCCGGGAAGCAGAACCTCAATGAATTGAGATAAAGCTCCGGAGAATGCAGGGTTACATCTATATTTATACATTGAAATCAAAGGAAAGGGACGTAGGTGAGTTACAAGAAATCCATTGGTGATAGATTAGGGAGGTGGGACAAAGCAAAGCGGGGAAACCTCTGGGATAGGGTGAAAAGTGAAATGATGGACATGTGCTTCTCTTACAGAGATGGATACAGGATACTTTAAAGTAATTAACAGTTGACAATTAACTTGATAACAATAACAATGAGGGAATGTCCCGGTGCCATTTGTTGTGCCCTAAGGGGTCCGGGGTAAAAAGGAAGTTACAAGTTACCCAGACATCTCACAGATATGTTATCTTAGAGGCAAAAAGGCAAATGGGCTCAGTAAAGAAGATCTAAGTTGATCTTTGTCAGGGAAGATATCGGACTAGGACATGACTACCCACTATAACCTGTTTGTAGTTAAATATTTAATTTTCAAACCATCCTTTGTGGTTATTCCAGGTCTCTGAGTTTGCAAGACTGCCATGCAGGCCTCCCCTGAGCTTGTCAGGTTAGCGTGTGGCTCCTTTTGTCCACAACTACTTACTTGTTCAGGGCCTCAAGGTCAGGCACAGGTGAGTGAATAGTGCTTTCTGCTTTCCCAGGTCTTATCTGCATTTGCACATGTGCAGCCCTTCAGAAATATGTCTGAGCCCTTTGGAGTTTACTATGATTATCCAGTTCTCCAGGATTTCCCTTTTAAATTCCTCAGCCAGGTTCTTGCTTTCCCAATTGAAATCGCAACCTTAGACAACTGACATTTTGCCAGCAGTTTGCTATTGTTTCAGTAATGTCCTCAGGCAGGTTTCCCTTACACACACACACACACACACACACACACACACACACACACACACACACACACATACACTCACTGAGCTGAATACTGGTCAAATCAAATAATCAATACATTCTGGGAGGTTTTTTGCAGTGTTTCATGTTTGGAAAAAGTATTGACTATGCCTTAGAAATGGTGCTTTAAACGAATCTCAAAAAGCAGTTAGATCTTTCTATTATCTGCATGCTGCCAACTTTTGGCTACCCATTACTGAACTGTGGAGGGAGAGAAGAAGGAAATAGCTCCAACTTAAAATGTCACAGACCCCACTGACTTACTGAGCTTCAATAGTTTCTCTTCGATAGAAAATTTTCAGCTTGTTCTATGGCTTTGATTATTGCTAGATTTCTTTTTTTTTAATTTATTGGGGTAAACCTGGTTAACAAAATTATACAGGTTTCAGGTGACCAGTTCTACAATACATCAGCTATACACTGTATTCTGTGTTTACCAACCCAAGTCAAGTCTCCTTCCATCACCATTTATGCCTCTATACCCTTCACCACCACCCCTCCCTGCCACAGTCACCACACTCTAGTCAGTGCTCTTGAGTTTCCTTTCTTTCTTTCTTTCTTTCTTTCTTTCTTTCTTTCTTTCTTTCTTTCTTTCTTTCTTTCTCAATCCCTCCACTTCACTCCCACCCAGCACCTCTCAACAGCTATTAGCTGCTCTCTATCCATGCTTGTATCTTCTTCAATTTATTTCTTCAGTGTCTTATAATTTTCTGAGTACAGGCCTTTTATATCATTGGTTAAATTTCTTCCTAGGGATTTTATTCTTTTTGAAGCAATTGCGAATGGGATTGTTTTCTTAGTTTCCCTTTGAAATAGGAATTTTAGGGGTAAAAGAGGACAGGTTTAGGAAATTTTAGAAATTAAGGGAACCATGGAGGAAGCACAGGGCTGCAGAGCAGCAGAAGGTATATTTCCATAGAATAGGGGAGCTGAAAAGCTGCAACAGGTACATTTCCATAGAATGAGGGAGCTGGGAGCAGCAAAATGTCTATATTTACAAAATAAAGAGAAGGAAGCTCTTCATCCAGAAGAAGAAGAAAACCCAAAGGGAAGAGGAAAACAATAAGGAAGGAGGGTGGGGGGTGGGGGTGAGACCTCACATGTTTCATGTGAGGTTCACCTTTGAGTCTAGGAGTTACTATAGTAACCAGTCTAAGGGAATAGTAACCAATCAGAGGAGATATCAAGGCACCAGGATCTGCAGACTTTATAAGCCTTAGGAAAAAGGAACTCAGTGGGACCCTTTCCCCTTCCTCACGTGGGAGTCTGTTCTGTGGGACTTTTCCTCTCTCCCCACGTGGGTGTCTGTACTTGTTCTTTAATAAATCTCCACCTTTGCTATACTACCCTCTGTCCATGGATTTATTCTTCAACTCCGGCGGACAAAGAATCCGGTTCCAGTCCAAAAATTCTGCACCACCTTTCTGAGAGGTAATTTTTGATATACAAAAAATGCAACTGATTTCTGGCTATTTATTTTGTACCCTGATGCTTTACTGAATTCATTTATCAGTTCTAGGAGTTTTTTGGTGAGATCTTGAGGGTTCTCTAGATACAGTATCATGTTATCTACAAATAATGACAGTTTTACTTCTTCCTTTCCAAATTGGATGCCTTTTATTTTTTCTTCTTGCCTGATCTCTGTGGTGAGGACTTTCAGTACTATGTTGAATAAGAGTGGTGAAAGTAGACATTCCTGTCTTGTTCTCAATCTTAAGGGAAATGCTTTTAGTTTTTACCCATTGAGTATGATGGTGGCCTTCAGTTTGTCATATACGGTATGGCCTTTATTATTTTGAAGTATGTTTCTTCTATTCCCACTTTGCTGATAGTTTTTACCATAAATGGGTGCTGGATTTTATCAAATACTTTTTCTATATCTATTGATAAGATCATTTGGTTTTATTTTCATTTTGTTTATGTGGTGTATCACATTTATTGATTTGTGGATATTGTACCAACCTTGGTTATTACCAGATTTCTACATTGATTTTGGTTTACTGATTTTAGTTGTTTTGCCCATATTTGTGTTGCTATAGAAGTAAAGTGAGCTCAGCAGGGTCTTTATTCTGCCATTCTAAAATTTTACTCTTTTTTTTTTTCTTCAAATGTTTGAAATGTGAACGAAAGAAGCCACCTGCTAACCTGACAAGCTCAGGGGAGGCCTGTGTGGCGGTCTTGAAAACTCATAGAGACCTAGGATAACCACAAAAGATGGTCTGAAAATTAAATATTTAACTACAAACAGGTTATGGTGGGCAGTCATTCCTAGGCTGCTATCTTCCCTAACAAAGATCAACTTGGATCTTCTTTACTGAGCCCATTTGCCTTTTTGCCTCTAAGATAACATATCTGTGAGATGTCTGGGTAACTTGTAACTTCCTTCTTTTGCTGGAGCCCCTGGGGCACAACCAAATGTGGTAGGCGCCAGGACAGATGCCTCAAATTCCTTCATTATCATGTTAATTGTTCCTGCACCCACCTAAGTATGTGTCCATCATTTTACTTTTTATCCAATCCCAGGGGTTTCCCACCGTTTGACTTTATCCAATGAATTTCATGTAGCCCACCTATGTCCCTCCTTTGATGGCAATGCATAAATACAGATGTAACCCACCATTCTTCGGAGCATTATCTCAATTCATTGAGGTTCTGCTTCCCGGCATATGTCGACAGTTTGGCTCAAATAAACTCACTAAAATTCTTTACAGGTTTCAATGGTTTTTTTTCGTTAACAGAAATGTCTGTCTTGTTATATTGGTTGACCAACTAAAACAATACTCCCTCTGGACTGTTTCTTTAATTCAAAGTGCAGGCCTGATACTTGCCAGACCTTGTAAAGGGCCCTGTAGAAGAGGGTATAGAAATGTCCAAAGATTTTTGCCAAGTATGTATATAAATACGTATCTATATATGTAGATAGATAAATAGGTAGGTATGTTTTCCTTTGTCCTAAAAATTATTTAAAAGAATGACAATCTGTTTTACCATGAAAGCTTCAGGTAACAAAATAGGCAGGAACTGATAGCAAACTTGGATCAAAATATTAAATGATTTTTTTTAAAGACAAACAACTTATGAAGGTAATCATAAAGTAACTTTATTGTTGTCTCTTTGTCCACTTGCCCTTTAATTGTATCAAATAATCTAGGGATTTTTTTTCTGCCATTGGATGAAAACTCAGTTTAACTTCTCTAGATACTTTATGGCAATAAAAATGCTTATTATCAGTTTGAGTCACAAGCACTCTTTCAATTCAGCAATGAACGTTATCTAGCCTAATTACCTACATTGGTCAAAAGTAAGACTATCCACCCTGGCCGGTGTGTTCAGTGGTTAGAGTATTGTCCTAAGGACCTAAGGGTCCAGGTTGGATTCCCAGTCAAGGGCATGTACCTGGGTCACAGGCCCCATCCTGACCAGGGTCAAGGTGTGTGCAGGAGACAACCAATCAATGTGTCTCTTTCATGTCGATGTTTCCTCTCTCTTTCTCTCCACTCCCTCCCTCCCTTCCACTCTCTCTAATAATAATCAATGGAAAAAAATATCCTCAGGTGAGGATTATAAAAAAAGAAAGACTATCCCCCAACCTTCCCAAGCTACCTCTTACCTAGCATAGGGCCTCAGCCTTTAGTAAAGGGGTTGCAGATCATTTTTCTCTTTCTCGCTCAGTTTTACCCCTCACATATCAGCTGCTAATTCCGGTCCCCTCTTCTGAGGTTGGGAAAAGGAAGAGAAAAGAAGCAAAGTGAACAACAAGAACCTGGTACTGGACTAGCACCATCATAAGCTGCTTTCGGCCAGCAGAAACTTCAATCAGTCTTTTTCCTGTGAGGCTTCCACTTTAGTTTGGGGTTTTGTGACATCCTTACTCAATGCTTATACTTAATCACCATCTCTTCTTCGGATCATTTGCTGAAGACCCCAGCTTTGAAAGAAAATCCCCTAAAAGGCCACTTGCTCTCCCCTAACTGCACCATCTTAAGTGCCCTCATTTGCATAAATTTACAAGCCAGCTACTATGGATAATCATCTTATATTACTACCTTTCACTACTATTTAGCTATTCAGGCATTATTCCTTGACCCTGGAATCAGATCGTAAGTTTTTACACTCAGAAATGATGAAACATGCTGTCCATAACCTTGAATCTTCTTAACTATTATCAACATCTGAGTAAATATAAAATGTTAGTTGCTATAATAACAACTAATAATACCTAATTTTACTAAGCACTTACTAGATATTGCCCAAGCATTCATTTACTTGCTTCATATATATTGATAATTTTACACACATTATCATATGTACTAACCTTGTGGGCAAGGTCAAGCAAACCATGGAATAGATAATATCTCTATGTTCTATATGAAGATAAGTCCCAGGGAGATTGGGCAACTTATTTAAGGACAGATAGCGAGTGGGTGGCAGAACACTGATTTGAGCTCAAAGAGTCCAGTTTCAAAATCCACACACCTACACTCTGATATTTGGTCTCCCTAATGTCCTAGTGACCCTGAAACGAATTTTTCATGTGGTCTTGAACAAATCACCTCATCTTTTTCATCTTCAACTTCTTATCGATAAAAGGAGGGGGGATTAGAATCACCAAGGCCCACACCCCTGATCTATCAGTCTGTGCTTCAATTAAAAGACCTCCAATAGCATCCTCTCGACAAAGCTCTGTCCATTCAAACTGTCACATGCTAACTGGCTTGGATGATGATAACAATGTCTCCTCTCCACACTCATCACTTCATCTTTACAGCATTTCTAGCCAATAACTGAATATCTAGAAGAAGAGTCTCAAACACAGGTGCAAAACTAACAGAAAGCAGACAAAAACTCTGCATTCTGACTCAAAACTTCAACATTTTATTGTTTCCTTGACCTTAAGATAATTGAATTCAGCACATGAACTTATCTGGCTTCACAAATATAACAGCAGGACCAGAATAAATAACAAGAAAAAAAGTTTAGGACACCATTATCTTCCTATCACTTCCTTCAGGGCAAATTTTCTTCATAGTTAGTTATATGCACTCTGTCCTTCCCCCATTCTTCATCCTCTTATCTCCTTGTTGGTTTCTCCTTTCTTAATAAGTAAGCTCATTAAAGCATGCATCCTATTGTACTAGTCTAAACTTGACAGGATAACTCTTGTTTGTGAGCTGTCTGAAAAGGATCATTGGAGGCCCTGCCAATTCTATATAATAAAAAGCTAATATGCTAATTAGACCGAACAGCCAAATGACTGTCCGGACAACATTCCAGACGACTGTCCAGACGACCTTCCGGACAAAGCCAGGGCTGTGAGGGCTGGCTGAGGTTGTGAGGGGTTGCAAGGACCGAGCCCCTTGCATGAATTTTGTGCATTGAGCCTCTAGTAAATAATAGAAGTCCAGCATGTGCAAGTTCTATTTTTATGTGAGGTATCCAGAATACAGGTGTCACATAAAAATTCCTCAAGTGTGGCAATGCAGGCATATTTATCTTGAAAACATAATTTAATCTCATCAAATTATCACCTGACAATAGGTTATAAATCAACTCTGGAGAAGTAGGGGAGCAGCTTGGCTCAGATGCCATCTTCAAAGCCAGCATTTAGCCCAGACATGACATGCAGCATGCAATCAGCTCTCTAGCTCACTGTCATTAGAAGATCCATTAATGGCGTTTGTGCATTTGGTCAGTGTCTTGCACCCATCTCAACAGTGTCTGGCATGGATATCCACAACAAGTTGATTTGCAACAAGGCCAATAAACACAGCTGGTGGACATTTAGGAATAAAAAGTAAAACGCTATGTGTCCATGTGGGACAAAGAGCTTTACTTGGCCCCAGGGATCCAGACCATACCTTGATCAGCTATTCCTGTGTATTATTATTAGCATTGAAGGTCAGAAGCCTTCACAGTCTATGGTGAGAAAATAGTACTAGGTTTGCATGATATGATAAGCAATGCAAGTTTTAATTTATAGTCAATTCTCAGTGATGCATTACTAACAGAGGATGCTGTATTATCCAAAAGTTAGTTCAACTTGGCTTTGAATCATTTAGAAAATAGATTTACCTAACATCTGCAGGGTTACACAGTGAGATAATGACCTCCCTGAGTCCAGAACCCAGGCCTGACTTCCCACTTCGATGATCTTGTATTTTTATCAGATTATTTTCAATGTATAAGTAAATTCCAACATTTGACATAATAAGAAACAAAACAGATATGGTTTCAAAAAAAAAAAAGGAAGAAGATACAGGACCTGGGTTCTCAGAAGAGTTAGATCTTGACAAGAAGATTGGCTAGAATGTTCCATGCAGAAAAAAATAAAGCACATCTGCTAATGGCTTTAATTATTCATTTAGTTATTATTACTATTTAATATTAGTCACTCACATGATTGCAGGGTTTGGCAAATCTGTTTATTTCTTAAAATCCTGTAAGTTGATGAGGCTTATGTATGCCATTCTTATTTATTCTCTCTAAAACGACTTAAGTCTGAATATGAGATTCTGCTAAAGGTTTATATAAACCAACTCTTCCAATTGTGCCTTTTGCAACCATCTTGTCTGAAAAAGCACATATAGCGAAGTTTATGCGGCTAGTAAGCTAAAGCACTTCCTGGAAGACTTTGAGGTCAGCAGAAAACTTTATCACCATGGTTTCCTAGAGACTTTCATGCTCCTGAGAATAGTAAAGGCCATAATAATTAGATCACATTTAATAGAATGCATACACTAGAAACTGCACATAGTGAGAACAAAAAAAATGATGGCTGGTATTCACATCCTAATAATGGTAAGGTTCCCATCTCCTCCCGCTTGATGAGCCTCTTTCTTACTTATCCACTGGTTTTTCAATCTCTGACAATTGTTGCAGAGATTGAAAAGAAAAAGAAAAGAGAAAAATTAACTACTTCTCAAATTTCACACTTGGTATTATTATTATTACTAGAGGCCCGGTGCACGAATTCATGCATGGGTGGGGTCCCTAGACCTAGCCAGCGATTAAGGCAGATCAGGGCCAGGCCTATCGGGGCCTGCCAGCCCAGGGGGGAGGGATGGGGTGCGAGAGGTTGGCCACTGGCCCCGGGGAGAGAGCCGGCCCTCAACCCCCCTGGGAAAGGGGCAAGATCCACTGCCACCCACCCCCAGTTCCCTGTCCCAGCCTGGGGCCCAAGGGCCCCAGCGGGGTCAAGAGAGGAGGCGACAGTCGCCAGGCCAGGTGTGGGGGGTTGGCTGTGGGAGCACACTGACCACCAGGGGGCAGCTCCTGCATTGAGTGTCTGCCCCCTGGTGGTCAGTGTGCATCACAGTGACTGGTCAACCGGTCATTCCAGTCATTCAGTAGTAATGGTCGCTTAGGATTTTATATATATAGATGTCACATAAGTATTAATATCAGCTTTGGAATTTATTAACTCAGTAGTTCAGAAACATTACTAGGGACATAGTTTCTTCCCATCACTGGCATTGCATCCTCGATCTTTCAATGTTATGCTTGTTCCTCATCATCACAAGATGGCTGCTGGAGCTCCATGCATTACAGGAGTTACAAAAATATTGAGATAAAAGAAAAAATAATATTTACCAATGAGAAAAATTAGTCAACGGACCCCCCTTCATGTCTCTTTAGCCAAAATGACATTAAATGTCAATGCTTAAATTATTCACTGTCAAGGCCAATTGAATTACCTATAATTAGTTAAAAGTAATCAGGATCCATCCTCTCATTGATGAAACAAATTCAAGCTTGCAATACTGCCTACAGTGAGAATAAGAACAACTAATAATGTCTGTGCACTTGATGGAGGCAGGATAAAAATTTAAAACATAGCAGGACAAGATGGAAATCCAAGAGGCCAGAAATCACAGAAAATGAATATAACTTGAAGTTGGGTGGTAAGAGCTAAAGTGGCAACTCATGGAATATTAAAACCATCAGCTGCAGCAGATTTTTCTGTTATAAGAAACACATATATGGCATAACCTGAGAGTAGATACTATTGGCTACGTATTGGTGTGGAAATGTGACTATGTTTAAAATAAGTTAGCAACCTGTGCCATCCTGCACCATCACACCTCCCTCCCCCTCAAAAAAGGACTGAAACTAGGTTTGCCATATGCCACCACTTCTAAGAATATTAAGCTACTTAAGTGCCAATCTTTCATTATTATGAGATGAGCTTACATTGAAAATGGTGCCAAACAGCACTTTCAAAATAAAATCAGTGTTCACTGGGATGATCACCAACTGCCACAGAGGCCCCAAGCCCAAATCAGACCTTTAACTTGGAATAAAAAAGAACAAGAAAGAAAATAGAAATGGAAAAAAACATTAAGACAATCAGAAATACATTTGTGAATATATAGCAATAATAGTTTTATAAGCATAGGCACTATGGGCATTCAGTGTAGGTTTTAAAAAAGGAATTGTTGCCTGGGCCAGTGTGGCTCAGTTGGTTGGTGTAACCTAGAGGTAACACCAAAAGGTAGCGGGTTCCATTCCTCATCAGGGTACATACCTAGGTTGTGGGTTCAACCCTCTGTCAGGACATGTGTGGGAGGCAACCAATACATCGCTCTCTCTCTCTCTCTCCCTCCCTTCCTCTCTCTAAAAATCAATAAAAATTTTTTTTAATTTAATTGTTAAATGAACAGAGGTTGCTTGATAGGCTGTTTGTAATGGTTGAAAGAACTTTAGCTTTAAAATCAGACAAATTTAAGCTTAATTCCTGGCTTTCCTAATCATCAACTTTGGACACATGACCTAATCTTTGTGATAATTACCTACTGGGGTAGCATGAGGGCAATAGTACAGCATTCTTGGGTGGCTGGAAACAATGTGGAGACAGTAATGGAAGCGGAAGTGTAGTTGGTGATAGCAGTGGTTTGTGGCAGTGTCTGTGGACTGCTAGGGGTGACAGTGGGGGTAAGTGTTGGGATGCGTGTTTGCAATCATACGGAAAATTTGTTTAGGTATCATTGACTATATAGAAATAGTATGTTATTGACTGAAAAATAGTCTCCATGTATCAATGAGCTTTGTTCATAATGGCCGAAAACTAGAAACTTATACGTCTTCTAAGTACATTCATACAATGAAATACTATTTCACCATTAAAAGGAAAAAAGCATTGATACACACAACATAATGAATCTCAAATGCATTTTGCTAAGTGAAAGAATAAGAGGTAAGCCAAAAGGCTGCATACAGCATGACTTCATTCATATGCCATCTGGAAAAGCCAAACTTATAGGAATGGAGAGGAGATCAATGACTACCAGGGGCTACGGTAGGAAAAGAAGTCAACTATAAAAGAGCAGAGTTGAGATTGTTCTGAATATCTTGATGAATATTTTACACGGAATACCTGTCATCATTTTAACAAACTCATATTTCATGGGATTGTTTTGGGAAATGTTGTAATAAAAATACAATTGGCTATAGGAGTCTAAGATACTCAAGTGAGAATCTCTAGTTCTTGCATAAATGTGACCTTGAGTGACTGATTAAACATCTCTGAGTTTGAGTTTCCTCATCTGTGAAATAAGAGTTTTGTCAGGATTAACTGAACAGTGAATGTAAAATACTTTTCAAAAATATATTAACTCTTTTCCTTTCTTTCCCTTGCTCATTCTGAAAGGTCACTCTTCATGTCAGCAAATCCTAAATTATCAGCAGTCCTCTTCTCCTTCCAGAAATCTAACTTGTTGTTTCTATATGCTGTGCAAAGCCAGGCAATTACATGTGTTAGAATGTGTCTGAATCATTATTGCCTATGTTTTGATCAAAGATCTGAGGGTCTCCCCTGTGAGTAAATTACCCATTCTCTTCTGGGATTTAGGCTTTGTGAGAAACATCAATGGATTTAGCTGTGAGGGACTTCTGCAGCAAGAAGCAGAGAAAATGAGCAGGAACTCAAAAATCTTGGATATTAAAATAACCCCTCAGAAGGCAGAATGACCTCCATTTGTTTATGCTTTCAAGCCCACGCTGCACAAGCTGCCACCGAGAGCTTTCTTATACAACTGCCAAGCAAGAGGATTTTCCCCCACATATTTAGTTGTGCTTTGGGAATTTGAAAATGAGAAAGAAAAGCTGAGGGCAATTTTCTCCAGTCTTCTCTTCTTCTGCCACACACAGAGAAAGGAGCTAGGAGGCTACTGCAGGAGCCGAGGTGAGAGATTGTGAAGAACAGAAGCAGAAGGGAGGGACTGAGCAAACACATGACACAACTGAGAGGAAACCGCGGGGGAAGATCCTCAGTGCTGACACTTCCTTCATTCTCCTGACCTTACTTGGATTCTTCTCATTAAAGTTGGATCTAGTATTTCAAGTGTAACTAGAAGGATAATGGCACCCTGAACAGAAATGGAGAAGTTGGGAGAAAGTGCCAATGATGAAAGAAACTGAGGAGTGTAGCTCAGGAAGGGTAAGTTTATGGTGTCAGTGGGATGTCCATGTGGAGATCCCAGAGCACAGTTAGAAATAGAGATTTGGTGCTCTGATGAAGGCCTGGGCTTGAGAGATATGTTAGGGAGAAATTGTCTTAGAAATACTAGGTGGAGCCAAGGAAGTGGTAGAAACCATGAAAACAGAGAAAACAAAGAGAGAGTCAGGGACGGGGGGGGGGGGGGGGGGGGGGGGGGAAACAACAGGAAAAGAGCTTGCAAAGGATAGAGAGCAGAGGTCAGGGTGGAAGCTATGAGAGGGGAAGTTCTGAAAGGGCAGCATTAATCAATAGGATCAAATACTGTCCTGTGGCCAGGAGCTGAGGCTTAGCCAAGCAACAGTGCACCTTCCTCTGATTCCATATCAAACCTAGAGACCGGAGAAGGTACTAAAACATGGCCACCCATGATTATCTTTCATGGTGTTATTCACTGTGATACAATAAGCAGAGGGCGCTGCTCTCCCCAGACTTGAGCCAGGGTCTCCCACGGAAAACTAAGCTTAATCAACTGCTGAGGTTCGGTTAGAAAGGAAAATCAGGCCAGGCAGAGAAAGGACAAGAAATCTGAGCTTCTTCCTCTTTCTAAAAGAACTTCATACAGTATTTTACCCTGAGAGTCTATTAACATCTCTCAGGTAGGTGTGGAAAAAAGCATCAGGTATTAATTACTAGTTTGATTCAACAGATGTTATTAATTATCCAACAAATGCAAGGATCTGTAAGGACTAAGAACCTAAAGCAGAAATTCTCAATCTCTAGCTGGCCTCAGAATCACTTGGAAACTCCTGAAAACACAAATGCCTGGGTCCCACCTCGGGAAGGTCTGTTTCAGTGGGCCTGCGATGGGACCTGTGAGTAAGCATTCCTAACTGATCCCCAGGTGGCGCTGCTGCTGGTGTAGGTCCACAGACCATACTCAGATGGAATGGTTCATCATTAGAGAAGAATAAATGAGTTGGAGCTATTTAATTCAGAAAGAAAAGTAAAGTACCAAATTATGCAATGTATCATGACCATGAGATGAATCATTTCAAGAGTCTTCCAATGAAAATAAAAATCAACTGTTTCCTTCAGAGACCACAAGCTTCCATGCTTCTCACCTTAAGAAGCAAGTCTGGAGCAAAATCCACTCATATAGATGAAAATACACTTGTACCAATTATAGATAAAAAAAATAATAAATATACCTAGTTCTTCTTTTCTAATACCTCTAGGATTTCCGGGGGGGGAGGAGGGGAGACCTCTAATTTGTTGGTTAATTCTTTCACAATTCAATATAATCAGACCTTATTTATTGAGCCTATGCCTGACTATTTGTACAAGTCTTTTCTAACTCACCTTGGATAGTGAATTTCTTGAGAGCAAGGATCTCATTTATTTAGCATTATATACCCAAGAACAGGCACAGGATTTAGCCCACTCTTTAACTGAGGGAGGAAGGAATTAAGGTGGAAGGAAGGAAGGAGAGAGGAATAGATGGAGGAGGGAATCTGGTTTAAGTCCTCTATTCTCTACTCTGGTTAACACAACTGGCTAAGCAGCTTGCCCTTGGCACTGTTCACTGTCTGACCATTAGGCCTAGCTGTTATGCAATTCTTCTCTGTCTCACTTTACTCTCCCCACCCTCCTTCCTCCAGTATGACCTCTTCTAGCTATGGTCTCTCTCACAGCCCACCCCTTCTAAGTGAACTGTCATTTAACAATCCTAGTCAATACCAGCTCCATAATTTGAACTTTCCAGCATTCGCCCCATCATGCAGGCCCAAATCTCAGTTATCTTTAAGTTCTCTATCTCCTTCATGGCATATTCCCAGGCAGTCTCCAAGGCCTCTTAATTCTTTCTTCATGTGATTTCTCATGTATCTTCTTTCCCAGCCTCATTAGGACTATATTCATGATTAGACTGTTAAAACAACCTTATACTGGCTCCCCATTCCACAATTTCCCTCCTCCAACTGATCCTACACACTGTTGCCATTTTAATCATATTTAAACACCACTTTCATGATCATAGTAGCAGTTACTCTTTATTAAGCACTTAATATGTGTCCAGTGTAATGCTAGACATTTTATATGTATTATGTCATCTCATTCTTACCCTACAAGATGGGTATCATTAACCCCATTTTAGAGATGAGGTAACTAAGACTTACTCATCTATAAAAACTTGCTTGAAGCACTGTGTTTAAGTCCCTCCACAATGTAGCCTACATTGTTAATACTTTCTCTCACTTTTCTTCAAAACCTCTGTTGAATCAAACTGGTCTACTGATGCCATCCGATGTGTCTTTTTCCCACGGTTTTTGTGGAGTGCATCTCTCAGAGCTAACGCAGGTCACCAACCACACAGATGCAGGGCCTATTGAAGAGCTCACATGTCTGACTAGCAAGCCCAATGCTACTGTGTAAAGCATATTCTGCTTCCAAGAAAGCTATGAGCACAATTAACCCATGGAATGTGACCACTGTCGCCATTCAAATCACTCAGGCTCAGGGAATAACATTCTCCTATTTCCTGGTTACTGAAGCTTTTCAGTCCCTGGTTCAGATCATTCCTGTGTCTCCAGAGTATCAATATACTTGTGCCATCATCTGGGCTGAGTGGCTATCAAGGTCACAGTCATTCAAACAAGCACAGACTCAAACAGGTATAGCAATATATTTGATAGATTAGATGATAGATAGATAGATAGATAGATAGATAGATAGATAGATAGATGATAGATAAATAGATGATAGGTAGATAATAGATAGATGACAGATAGACAGAAAGAATATAGAGATATGTACATAGCAGATAGATGATAGAGAGATAAATAGATTCACGAAGAGAGAGAGTTGGATAGATGATAGATAGATAGATAGATAGATAGATAGATAGATAGATAGATGATAGATAGATAGATAGATAGATAGATAGATAGATAGATAGATAGATGTAGAGAGATAGATAAACTATTAGTCAGGATTCTTGAAAGAAACAGAACATTTATATATGTGTTATGTTACTGGAAAAGGGACCTGGCCTTGAGTGGGTCTGTCTAGGTTCTGTGTGGGTTCTTAACTTTGTGTAGGAAAAATTTCACAACAGGAGTCCAGGTGACTATGAGGGAATATTTATTAAAACTGAGGACAGTAAAACAAGAAAGGGCTTAGCATAGAAGAAGCAACAGGAGAGCCTAGGCCAGGCTGCCCTAGCTCTCTGGGAAGTTAGAGAAGAGAGGGCTTTGGGGTCAGGTTCAGGGGACTCGCCTGTGATGAGCTGCCACTGTCCATTGCTCCCCTGGTTGCAAGTCTCATGGGGTCCCTTAGAGTTTAGGAGATGCATACCTATGAGGGAAAAAGTGGGGGAAGAAGAGAGGAAAGGAATGGTGGGGGCTGGGTCCTTTGTCTAGAGGTTTTATCTCTTTGTCACAGGAGGAAATCTTAGAGGGGTTCTAAGATTCGGGGGAGGGTTTCAGCAGAATATCCCTCAGTTTTCTCAGTGTGCTCTCCAGGGCTGTGGTCTTCACTGATTGGTCAGTGCCAGGGCAGGAGGTCACTAGCCATTGCAGCTGGTCCTGGTGTTGCCCACCTGGTTTTGCTGTTTTTCTGGGTCTGGAGCTGAAATACAACTGAGGCCTAGATGTTATTTCTAGAGAGGTGACCTTCTGTATCTGCTGTAAATTGCGGTCAGTTTGTTCAGCTGTCTGTCTCAGTTTCCCTATTCCACTTGCCCTGGCTTACTAGACTGTCTCATTTATATAAGTGTATTTAATGTATACTTATGTAAGTAGATGTGTATATGTATGATTTATTATGAGGCACAGGCTATGCAATTATGGAAACTGAGAATCCTAGGACCTGCTGTCTGCAAGCTGGAGCCCCAGGAAAGCTGGTGGTGTAATTTCGTCTGAGTTTAAAAACCTGAAAACTGGGGAAGTCAGTGGTGTAAATCCCAGCCCGCTGGCTGGAGAAGATGAGATGAAATGTCACAGATCAACAGTGAGGCAGGAAGAAAAAAAAAAAAAAAAAGAGGTGAATTCTTCCTTCCTCCACATTTTGTTCTATTCAGGCCCTCACTGAATTGAATAATTACTTTAATGACACCCACCTACGTTGGGGATGGCAATCTACTTTAGTGAATTCACCCTTTCAGATGCTAATCTCATCTAGAGATACCCTCACAGACACACTCAGAAATAATATTTAAACTGGGCACCCCATGGCCAGTATAGCTGGCACATCACATTAATCATCACAGATAAATATAAAGTATGTAATATAAATATGCACATATTTATCACTGGCTTTAAGCTGGGTAGCCATATGCATGTATACACACACAGATTATAGTTTAATTTATGCAATGTTCTTTCCTTGGCTGGTGTCTTGGCTCACTGTCTCACAGCATTCAGCTCTCCACTGAAAGATTCTTCCTCAGAGAGGTCCACCCTGATTATCCTAGTTAAAATGCAACTCTACCTCCCTTCTCACTGCTTCACTTTTCTCATAGACCTCATCTCTGCCTCACTTAAACATAAGCTTATGAATTCAGGTAGATTGCCTGTTTTCTCTGCTGTAATCTCAAAATCTAAAACAATACATGGTCATTAAAAGGCCCACAATCAATATTTGTGCAGAGAATGAACATAGGGAAAATGACTATCTATACTAATAAAAGGATAATATGCTAATTAGACCAGTCGACCGGCCATCTTCTGGAGGTCCAACTTCCTTCTGGACAAATCCATAGTGGTGGGGGTCAAGCCAGAGGCAGTTAGGGGCAATCAGGCCAGCAGGGAAGAGCAGTTAGGGGCGAGATCAGGCTGGCAGGGGAGGGCAGTTGGGGGAGAGATCAGGCCAGCAGGGGAGGGCAGTTGGGGGCGACCAGGCCTCTGCAGGAGAGGGAAGTTGGGGGTGACCAGGCCAGCAGGGGAGGGCAGTTGGGGGCAATCAGGTTGGCAGGGGAGGGCAGTTGGGGGCATTAGGCAGGTAGGCAGGTGAGTGGTTAGGAGCCAGTGGTCCTAGATTGTGAGAGGGATGTCTGACTGCCGGTTTAGGCCCGATCCTAGGCCCGATCCTAAACCGGCAGTCGGACATCCCCCAAGGGGTCCTGGATTAGGAAGGGTGCAGGCAGAGCTGAGGGACACCCCTCCATACACGAATTTTGTGCACCGGGCCTCTAGTCTTATGTAATAAAAGGCTAATATGAAAGCAGACCAAACAGCTAAACAACCAAACCGGTCGTTATGATGTGTGCTGACCACCAGGGGGTGCACACAGAACATGATGGGTGTCAGCCACAGTGGGATGGTGGAGCAGGTGAGACAGGGCACCAGACCAAGGCAGGGTGCTGGTTGCTGTCATTGGGGTGAGCCTCTGGTGGTTACTGAAAATTCTTTGCTCCCACACGCTGTGGTCCTGCCCAGCACTCACACCTGCTGCCAGTGCTGGCCCTGCTCACACCCATTGCAGCACCGGAGCCGCTACTTGCACCTGCTGCCAGCACCCGGCACCAGCCCTGATGGCTCAACACCATCAGTGGGTGTAAGCAGCAGCTGCCAGCCCCAATCGCCCTCAGGGCTTCTCCACCTCCCCCTGCTCCTGAGGGGTGATCGGGGCAGCTGCCGCAACTTGCACCCACTGCTGGCGCTGGCCCCAATCACTTCATGCCATCAGCAGGTATGAGTGGGGCTGGTGCTGTCAGCACATGGGAACAGTGGTGGTGGGAGTGGGGCTGCCGGCAGACAGGGGGCCAGGGGCCTCAGCAGGAGGGGCCAGGCAGGGGCATGGAGGATGGGCCAAGACCTGCCCCTGTGCCCACCGCAGCCTCACAGCTCACAGTTCCTTTCAAGGTGCACAAATTCGTGCACTGGGCCCCTCGTAACGTAATAAGAAAGAATAAAAGCCTCATTTAAAAATGGTCGTTTTTTCCTTTAATATAAAATTGAATATAATATACAATATCAAATGTTTAATTATATGGAAACAAGTGAGATTATTAAAAAGAACATTCCTGCCTTTTTCAATTTTCCAATCAGTATGTATTTAACCTGGTTCCAGCTCCACTGTTCACCTGGAGGCATATAACCCAAGGGTATAATTTCCTATAACAATGAGCAGCTTCTGTAGGATTGCTTGGCCACTTAAAACCCACTTAGCCTATAGACTGGGACAGATGTCCAGCCCAGCATCACACAGTGGTGACCAGACTTGCACCTTCCTGCTGCATGCCTGCCAGTAGGAGGTGTTTTTAAGTAGAATTATAAAGGAATACAGAAATTGGAAGAGAAAATGGAGACTGAAAAGTAATGATCCTGATTTCCCTAGATGACAATGGAATTTCTTAAGGATCCGCCCGATGTTGAGATAAAGCTGAAATGTGCACGTCACCTTCTCCCCAGGCCACAACTACCAGTGTATTCCCCTATTTTCTTTCCCGTGTGGCAAAATTTTACCATGTCAGGACATAATGGTGACAAAATAATTGGTGGTGATTCACCTTATCCTGAATATCAGGCAGCTGTGCAAACCCTGAGACGTGGGGCTTCAGTGCTTCCAAGCCAGAAAGGACACTGTTTTATTAACCCTAGGAAGCCAGTACCCAGCATCTTCAACATCATGACCCCAGGAAAGCCACAGCTGTGTCCACTTCAGATAGGCTAGCCGAGACACGTGCTGGATAAGTGGAGTAAAGCACGAGAAAGTCCAGATGAAAGAGCAATGGGGGATGGCCACCAAATGGAACTGCAGCACCCTTTCTTCAAGGGTATTTGTGCGGGTGTGGGCCCAGCCAATTCTGAAAGAGGAACTTCCCATTGGCCTGCCCTGACCATATACAGTTTGGCCACGATGCACCATGGTTTTAGCCAAACCAGGCATGGAGGGAAGCCTAGTCCTAATGTTAAAATTAAACTTTCTCCACAATGTATAACAGCACTCCATGTTTTGTTTTGTTTTTACTATGTGATGCTTGGGGAGGGGAGAATCCTCAGGATATTTTTTTTTTATTGATTTTAGAGAGGAAGGGAGACGGGGAGAGAGAGAGAATCATCAATGATGAGAGAGAATCATTAATCTGCTGCCTCCTGCATGCCCCCTACTGGGGATTGAGCCCACAACCCGGACATGTGCCCTAACCGGAAATTGAATCATGACCTCCTGGTCCATAGGTCGACCCTTCATCCACTGAGCCACACCTGCCGGGCTGTTTATCTTTTATTTTTCTCTCATCGTTGTTTCTTATAGAATGAAGCCTTTGAAAGTTACCTGGCAACTGAAATGCAAGCCAATGGGGAGTGGTGTGTAGTGAAGCTAAAACAAATTCAGTCAATTGTATACTTGGCACCTACTAAATTCAAGACATGTAGTAAATGGACACTTAGAACGATAGAACAAAGAATTATAGAAATCAGGACTTGTTCTCAATAATATATTTTTTGAAATTTATTCCACTGTCTAGAAAAGAGAGATTGGAGGTCATAGGGAGGTCTAAGGCCAGGACACGAGGGGAGTACAAGGGGAAGGACTAAAGGCATGGAGAGTTGTGGATGGAGAATGGTTGTTGAGGTGTATAACTTCAGAGGCGATGCAGAATGGGCACAGGCTAGTATTGTCAAACACATGGGGTGGGATGTTCCCCTCCACAGACTGAAGACAACACTCATCCATCATAGCCTATAGTGCTGTTAGGATGGAAGAGCATTGTGAGTCAGATGACAATACCTTCAACTAATGAAGGCGAATGCCTGAAATCCAGACAATAAAAATGGTCAGATTGGCAAAGGGAAAGGAGAAATTGTTGATGGCATATCCGTGCCCTGGGAGATGAGAGAACAGCTGTCTCTACTCAAGAGTTCTAAGAAGATGATATTCTTAGAAGAAGAACTAGGTTTCAATTAAAATAAAAAATAATCTGAAACATCAGGCCATTAAGTGCTCTCCTGGTGAAGTAATATATGATTAAATTGCAATGTAGTTTCTAAAATATATGTTTCAATTTCCAGTAAAATAAAGTGTATGCCTCATTTTTTAAATGGAAAAATTAAAATATATATATATATATGTATATATATATATATGAGAAAGTATTAAATATGTAATAATAAATCTTTATTTTATATATATAAATTTCTATTTTCCTTTTCTTGATTTTAAAATCCAATATAGAAGTTATATTTTAATAAAATTTATACTAAGAACTTTAATGATATAAATAAAAGTTTTTCCTTGAAAGCACTTCTTTATTATATACCAATCAAAAATAATTTAATGAATTCAAAATTCTAAAAAACAGTCAAAAGATTCATGAAATATTGCAAAGGAGGCTCATAAGTTTATACATGCAGTCAAGTTAAGGAAAGTGTTAGGTTTCTATAAAGAGACTAGAGATAAAGAAAAGCTTGCTGAAGATCTTGCGATGTTCCTAACACAGATGCTGAGCGATGAGAAGAGTGATACAGAAGTAAGCACAGGGGTGACAACAGTAGGAAGTGGGAAGATAGAGGACTGGAAGGGCTGCATTGTAGGTGACATGGTGACAGAGATTCAAAGTAAGTTTGGGACCATCTGGACTTGAGATTTCATTTGTGGATGCTGAGTCTCCCAGAAGACCAGAGGCATTATGAACTCACAGAATGTGACCTGGCCAATAGTCCACAAATTGTGATTGCTTTGGAATCCAAACAGAATCTTACTGAGGTGCTATTTTGGTGATTCTGAAGAGAGGAACTGGAGGCTGCAGTAAGGGTGAGAAACTACCACACCTACAGGCAGACTTTACACAGGTAGTAGAGATAAATTTAAGAATCATCACTTTCTGGTAAAAATCTGCTGCATGTGGCTGCAGTGGTATGGAAATCTGACATCCACATCATGGCCATAGAGCGTGCCCTGGGCTCCCAAGAGGATGCCACTGGCCACAGGTTAAATACAGGAGGTTACAAAATAAAAAAGATAAACTTTGAATGCCTCCCAAATATCTATTAAAAAACAAGGTAAAAACAATTTTTTAAAAAAGGTATAAATCTACAAGGACAAAGACAATAGAAATACAGCACTCTCCTCCCCTCCCCAACCAGGAAAAGACTGTATTTACCTAGACATTTTAGTAAGAATGGTTTATAGGAATGCCAGGCACAGCTGAGGCTCAGATTACAGGAAAGTTTAGATACTGAACAGTGAGACTCGCAGTCCCATCCTCTATTTCACTCCTGGAATAAAAACAGCCATGCTTATAAGCCTCCAGCAGAAGATTCAAAGGCCCTCCTGGATCAATGGACCAGCCCAGTGAAACAGCCTGGCACAGTCATCCAACAATGAATCCACCAGTTGACAAGCCTCACACAGAGGTTACCTTTTATGAATTTCATTCTCAAATATTAAATAATGCCCTGGATCACCAGATATTTGAGAAAAGCATGAAAAAATGATGGACAGAGACCAAAAGAAACAAACAAAAAGGTCCTGAAGGAAAAAGAAGACAAAAATTGTTTTCATTATCACTAATGTTCTCATAGAGATAAGAAAAGATATTAAATCCACGAAACAGAACATGATGCTATTTTTAAAAAAGAACATTCCAAGAACAAGGAAAATTCTTGGAAATTAAAAATGTGAAAGTACAAATAGAACACTCAATGTAAGAAAGCTAGCAGAAAAGATTAAACAGAAACAGATTTTTAAAAGAGAAGCTAAAAACTACGAAATTTAGAGAGTCAGACTAGTATAGTCTATTTTCAAGAGTTTGATTCTTTTTCAGAAAGAAAAATTAATATATTAGTAATACAAAAGAGTTCACAAAACTACAGATTATGAGTTTCCAGATTGAAAGGGCCTATCAAAGTTCAAACATAATAAATATCTTTTAAATATTCACACCTTGGCATATTATTATGAAATTCTAGAACTCCCAGGATAAAAAGAAGAACCAATACACTTTACAAGAGAAAATACAAATCCTATCAAGGGAGGAAAATCAGAATGGTAATGACCTTCGCAATGGCAACTCTGGAGGTTATGAATCTATGATTCAATTCTTCAAAATTGTGAGAGAAAATAATTTTTACCTAGACCCCTATATCTAGCCAAAATATCAAACAAAAAAACTAAAATACCTGAAGAAATTTTCAGATATGTAATGTGTCGGATAATTTACCTCCCAAGCTATTGAGCAATGCTGTTTTACCAAAAGAAAGAAGTAACCAAGAGAAAAAATAACGCAGAATCCAGAAAATTTGATAGCCCTGGGAAGAAAGAGAAGATCCTAAAACTATCTAAAGAGTCAAAACATATCACATACAAAAAATCAATAATCAAGTATATCCGCCTTTTAAACAGAAATACTGCGTGCTAGAAAAAGAAATGGGACAATCTTTAAAATTCTTAGGAAACATAAATCTCAACCTAGAGCTCTTCATTCAACCAAACTATGAATCAAATGTTAGAGTAGGTAGAGACTGGTTTGTGCCCATGCTACATGGCGTGAGATATTGGAACTATCACCTCCTCCCATGGCTGGGGAAGCTAGCTGTTTCTACTAAAGGCATCGTCTAGCAGCCACCTCTACCTGCTACACCATTTGCAAGCAGAGTTACTACATATGGCACAGACTGTGCACTGCACAGGGAGGGCGGTAGATGGCGGGACTTACATAAAGCATGAGGTCAGTGGTGCTCTCTGGAACGGTTATATTTTGGAACTGGTCATAGCAGGCATGAAGAGATAAGCTTCCAGCAATTTAAGTTTGAAGATTACAAACCTGTGAAATGATATTAAGTGTCATATGTTTGGGAGAGAGCCAGACAGCAATCTGCCACTTAATAAATAAGTTCAAGTCTCATAAAAGTAATGCTGCACAGATATGCCTGTTATTCAACATAAATGTGCTGTTCATATTTTCCCTTTTTTATAGTCTATCAATTCTAAATAAATGTAGAAAGAGTATAAGCAAAGATTTTAGATGATTCAAAGAATTACTCATTCTGGATTATAAAGCATTACCAAACCTGTTGTCTATAACTCACCAGTAAAAGTGCATGCTATACTCTCTTTGCGTGGGGTAGGGGTAAAAGAATGAAGTACAATGTGGGAGTTCACTGGACCACGTTTCAAAGGAAACCTCTTTGGGCTTAATGTCTAAATCAGCTAATCTGAAATTTAAAAACACAAAGCAAAGCACACATTGATTAAAATTCAAAAGAAATGCAAACAAAAATATTTCATCAGAAAATTTCAGAACCTCAAAAGATATTGCAAACTGAATATCAGATACTTAAAGGCCTTGAAACAAGATAAGAATTTAGAATATGGCAGTTATGTCAAACAGCATTCAAGTAACGCCACGTTGATGCATTTCTCAAGGTAGGGGAGGGTGGGGGTAAGGGGGAGAGATCAACCAAAGGACTTGTATGCATGTATATAAGCCTAACCAATGGAAACAGACAACAGGGGGGTGAGGGCATGAGTGGGGGGTTTGGAGGGTAATGGGGGGATAAGGACACATATGTAATACCTTAATCAATAAAGAAATTAAATAATAATAATAATATTTGTTTAATAAATGGATCAATAAATGAAAAAAATTATTTAAATGTATCTTGTGTATTTCACCCTCTCCCTTTTTGTAAATTCTACCTTCACCGGAAGTATCTCCCCTACCATTCTGACCCTACTCAACCTTCAGAATCAAGTACAAACGTCAGCGTCTCCACCTAAGCCTTTCTTGACATCGCTATCCTTTTGCTCTTATCTGCTGCGCTGTAGCACCATTAGTTTGTTACTAAGTCACAGCTAATGAAGTAGCAAGTCTTATTTCTTCATTTAGTTTTAAGCTTTGGACATCCTTGTATCCAGGCACTCAGTAGATTCTCACCAAGTACTTGTCTTTTTGATATGACAGAAAAGGAATGTTCCCTTCTTTACATCAGGGCAAAGAATTTCTTTAATTGGGAGCATGATATATGATCACATATTGAAACAAGAATGTCAAAACACCATAACCATATTTTTATATACATTTACATCATCTTTAGACTATAGGATTTTATAACAAAATAAAAAGTGTCTGAAGCATGGCTACACTCCTAATTCCTACAGATGCAGCATTTGACTCTTCATCATAACACCCTTCTTATTTTCCGTTATATTATCCTCCCCTGACTTTCCTCCTACCCCTCTAGTTGTTCCCCTTCTATTTAATTAAGAACACTTTGCCACTTGATCTTGAAATGTGGGCACCCCATTAGGGTCATTTGTAGTTCACACTCTTTTCTAGGTCATCTTTTTTTTTAAAAAAAAAAAAAATATATATATATATTTTTTATTGATTTGAGAGAGGAAGGGAGAGGGACAGAGAGATAGAAACATCAATGATGATAAGAGAGAATCATTGATTGGCTGCCTCCTGCACACCCACTACTGGGAACCTAGCTTGCAACCCGGGCATTTGCCCTTGACCAGAATCAAACCTGGGACCCTTCAGTCCACAGGCCGACACTCTCTCCATTGAGCCAAACCAGCCAGGGCATTTTCTAGGTCATCTTTTATCTAAGCCCATGGTCTCAAACACCATAAGAGTTCTAAAGTTTCCATCTACATCCCAGACATCTTTTCTGAGCTCTAGAATTACTTATATATCCAACTACCTCCTCTGTTTGAATGTCTCACAAGCACCTTAATTTAACTAATCCTAAATTGGACTCAAAATTTATTCTCCTCCTCAAAATAGAAGAATCTTGGTGAATGGTCTCACCATCGACCCATTACTATAAGCCAAGAACTCTGCAGTTTAACTTGAATTTCTCTATCATTCAATCTCTCCCAACCAATCTGTTGTCAGATCCCCTTTTCCATATTTGATCTATCGTCACTCAAATATATATACCTATCCATCTCCTCTGCTACCATCCAGTCCAATCTATTTTCATCTGTTGCCTGAGTCACTACAATAGCTTCATACCTAGTCTCTTTGAAGCCAATCTAGCCACCCTTTTAATCCATCCTCCATGCAACAGCCAGAATCTTTTTACACAAATATGATACTACTTCCAGGCTGAAAACCTCCCATTATTTTCTCACCAGACTTAGAATAATATACTGTATTAGTACATAGTGATGTTGCGGTGTGCACTGCAGTCCTCCCTGTCTGCACCAAGACATACATTCTGCCAGCTGCTGGGCATGTAGCAGCTGATAGCTCTCAGATGAGTCCCACTCCAAGACTTGCCCTCAGATAAAGACAGCCACTTCAACCAAGATCACACACTCTTTCTCAGGGGAGTTCTCATTCTCAACTGGCCCTAGAGAAAGTATAAAGACACAGCCCTCTTACCTAAACTGTGACAACTCTGAAGACACCTCTCAGCTTCCTATTGGATAGACTAATATGTTTCTTAAGACTGCATTATAGCCCAACTTCTCTCTCTGCCTAGTCCTATTTTCTTCACTCATCCATAAGTATTGATCCCTAGAGTACTCACCAATAAACTTCTTGCATCTAATCTATATCTCAGAGTATGCTTTTTGGGGAGCCTGGCTTATAAAATATCTTTAACTTTGTCTAGAAGGTCCTATATGATCTGACCTCTACTAACCCTATACCATGCTTCCTCAAGCTCCCTATAGTCATACCACTGATCATCTTTCAAGTCCTTGGATATGAGATTTTTATTCCTGCCTCAGGATCTTAGACTCTACCTGGAATACTGCCAGCTCACTTCTACTTCCCATTCCTTCATCACTATCACTTCACCTCTTTGCCTAATTAATTCTCACACTATATTCCAATCTCAACTCCAGCTTAAAGAAGTCTTCTCTTGCCTCCAAGACCTGCTAGTACCCATCTTATCAGCTACTACAGCCTGCTATACTTTTCTTTCAAAGACTTTAAAGGAACTATAATGAAATGTTTTGTAATTAATTGTGAAGTATTTATCTCCTTTGCTATAACATCAGATCCACACCTCTCTTGTTTGCTACTATAGTTCTAGCCAGAACTTGGCACATAGTAGATACTTAAAAAGTACTAAATCATATATGTAATATGTTCCATGATCAGTGATATCCCTGGAGCTATAAAGTCCAATTACCTGATCATAACAGAAAATACATAAAGGGATATAAAGTAGTCACCAAAGTCCTAATCATATATCTACACAGAAAGGATATGTTTATAGCTTGGTCAAACCCCTTGTTCTGCTTATAGTAAAAGAACCCTTCTTTCCCAGCCTTCTAAAAAAGAATTCTAAAAGTTACATGAGAAACTACTTCGCAAAATCGCCATCAGCAAAGAAATCCAATAAGAGAAACCTTCATAGAAATATGTTTGGGACAAAAAGAAGAAGGAATCAGGATATAGTATGTGTTAGGAAGGAGAATAACCAAAAATAGAACAAAATCACAGGGAATATTTCAGGTTGAGGACAACTGAGAAAACTAGGAATAGAGATGCCTAAGTGTGTTGGGATGATGTGGAAAAAGCATGTGGGCATATGTAATCTACTTTCTGTGTTCATAATATGGTGCATTACCAGCTTGAATGTGGCTCTGTCACTTATATTTAGAGTGTAGACACAGAAGAGAATAATAAATCAGTTAACTATAGCAAGTCTGATCTTAAAATCTATCAATCTCTAAACAGGCCAGTTTTCATCTTCTTTACAATTTACCATAGCTAAGATTTGGAAACAGCCTAAGTGCTCACCAGCAAATGAGTGGATTAAAAACTGTGGTACATCTACACAATGGAATACTACGCTGCGGTAAAAAAGAAAGAATTCTTACCATTTGTAGCAGCATGGATGGACCTGAAGAGTATTATGCTAAGTGAAATAAGCCAGTAAGAGAAAGATAAATATCACATGACCTCACTCATTTGTGAAATATAATGAACAACATAAACTGATGAATAAAAACAGATCCAGAGACAGAGAAGCATTGATCAGTCCGTCAAATCTCAGAGGGAAGGTAAAGGAGGGTGGGGGTAAGGGGGAGAGATCAACCAAGGGACTTGTATGCATGCTTAACCAATGGACACAGACACCAGGGTGGTGAGGGCATGAGTGGAGGGATGGGGGGGAAATGGAGGGATAAGGACACATATGTAAAACCTTAATCAATGAAGAAAACAAATAAAATATAGTTCTGCATATTGGAGTTAAAGAGAAAGTTGGTTTATGTGGACAAAGCTTTCATCCAAGTCTTTACATGGCACAGCTCTAGGACACACCATGCCCATTGCATTCTTTGTGGATTGTGTCCCCTGCAGTGGTTCATTGTGGCAGCCCTGGTCTTATAATGTGGTTGCGTAATTCCCATGGAGGTTATCATAATTATATCTTTGGGATTCCTGGATGAGTCAGCAAATAGATGTGTGATGGTAACTGTTTCATCACCTACCCTGCAGTCAAGTTTCACAGTGAATAACCTTGAGAAGAGCTGGAGACTGAAGCCAACTTAGGATAGAAAACCAAAGGGAAATTCTGAATTGATCAAGAATAACTCTGTATGTGACAGTACATGTACAGCAAATATGAAATGATTCATCAGCAATCAGGAAAGAAAAAGAGTTATTGGTAAGATTTGGAATGTAACTGTGAAGACAGTACCTAAGGATGGATGGAGAGAAATGTATGAAACCAGAAGCTTAACATCAAGAACAGAAACCAGAAAGGAACTATAGATGATTCCAGAATAAACAGAAGAGTCAAGGGTAGCAGTCAGGGGTGCAAGAAGTAACGTTGCTAGCACCTGACCTAGATGCTAGTGGATTTGGGCACTGTGAGGGCTCAGAGGGGTTGCCATAGAGCAGTGATTTTCAATCTTTTTTCATCTCATGGCACACATAAACTAATTACTAAAATTCTGCAGCATACCAAAAAATATATTTTTGTCGATCTGACAAAAGTCAAGTATAATTTTGATTTATTCACACTGGATGGCTATTGTTGTGTTGGCTGCTGTCATTTTTTAATATGACAATCTAAGGGAAAAGAGGTCAGTTCCCCCCTGACTAAAGAGTCAGGAACTGCATATTTAAAAAATTATTGCGGCACACCAGTGTGCCATGGCACACTGGTTGAAAATCGCTGCCTTCGAGGTTTTGCGGTGATGTGCTCCTGGAACTGCCCTCCCAGTTCTTTCTAGTTGTGCCTTTTCTATGCCAGAGAACAATGCGGGCAGGCGATAAAAGCAACTATATATCTTGAGCATCACACTCATTCATTGAATCAGAAGTCTTGGCTCATTCACCACCAAAATCACCTTCTTCAGTGACAGGGAAGTTGAGTATGGGGATATTCTTTGTAAACAACATAACCTGAATAATGGCCTCAACTATTCTCTCCCTTTGTGCCAAAGGCGGCCTGAATGCAAGTAAAGCATCTGTGATTAATCAAAACAGGTTTCCCACTACCCCCACTCCTCCAGGCCCAAACATTTCTGTGGAAGTTTCCTTGGCTGTGATGGAGCCTAACCCTCATTACAGAAGGGTCAGCCAAGGCCTCCAGGAAAAGGAGAATGGCCCCTGGCCACTGTGAGAGAGCATCAGTGAACACACAGTCACCCCCAAATAAAGAGCACTCGTTCAAGGCACCTATCATTAATGTTGTGTCCAGGTGCAACCTTGAAAAGGCAGAAAGAAACTGATAACGGAATACCCATACTACCTGGAGATCACATTGCCTCTCCATTTATTTTAAATTTAATTGGAGTGAGCTGCAGAGTGATAAGAATGTCAAAGAGAATTAATAAATCTAGAGTTTGAAAGAAAAGAAGACTAGAGAGGATGAGAAGAAGAAAGCCCAATGGTCCCTCTCAAGGCCCTATAAACACTCTCCTAGAATGTTCTCTATGCTGCTTACATTTCAGCAGAGCACCCAGCCGAGTGGATTCTCCCAGTCATCCCATTCCAAAAGGCTGAGTCTGAGCGTCAAGCTTCCCCCTCAGTGACTCTACCACAAGGATGGGAACGGTACCAGCAGCAGCAAGTTCCCGGCTCCCTGGCAGCTGCTGAATTACCTATTAACATATTTCATATAGCCTTCGGCATGGCAAGAAAAGCTTCCTTTAATTATCATCAGGAATGAAGAAGCCACGAAGGGAAGTGGGAGCCAGAGAACTGTGGCTGTGCTGATGACTCCCGCTCTTATCAGAGCTGACCCTGGGCGGGGCTGTGCAGATAGGGCTTCCAGCGCCACGGGCAGTGCATGGGAGGGAACCTGGAAATCATAGCCCAGTGCTGGGTCCTTCTGCTGCAATGAATTCTCAGCGAGGAGAATTTTTCTAGTTCTTCCTTCCTCCTCTTCCAGTTCAGGGAAGTTGCAGGGACAGAACATACAGACAAAGCTCAACCTTTTGGTGCAGGTGGCCAACATGGCCCAGCAGGTCAAGCTTCCAGGTAGAGATGAGGGTAGGAGAAGCTATCCCTCAGCAGAGATACCAACTACAAGGCAGCCTCAAGCCATTGCCTAAGTACCAACACTTGTTATCAGAGCCATCTACGCGCAAGTAGAGGTGAGAATGTGCTGGGTGGGCCAGCGAGCACCTGGCAGACTCTGCCCCTGTGTAAGCATCCCTCCTCCCAGGGTCCCATGGTGTCTCAGAAACCACCATCGGAGGGTCAAGTCTAGCACTGCCTTCTCCCTAAAGTCACACCTTCTCGTGACTGTGCTTGTTCCCGTTTCACCAGCAAGAGCACTCTGAGGAGAGAAATGGGGGGAGGCACCACAGAATGTTGAAAAGAGATACTAGGAGTACCGACAGCAAACCACCACTCCCCTGACTTCCCAAGCCCATGAAATTTCCAGACGGCAGTATCTACAGCATTTTCTGATTTTTTTTGTGCATGAGTACAGTTCTGTTGTGGAGAAATGTCTTCTGCCTTACCTTTGGTTAGCCTCCAAAGAGAAGACATACCTTACAGCAAGGCAAGAATGAGCAAATGCAGGGGGTATGGAGAAAGGCCTGTTTCCATAGGTACCTCCAGAAAGAAATCCAGTTCTCTTGATTCCAGGAAATGCTGGCACACGTGAGAAGGCCGCCGGGACCTAAAAGACCTTCACCACGCACAACTAAGCTGTGGTGAGGGCAGAAAAAGACTCTGCTGAGAGTCAGGTCAGCCTGCCCCCTGTGACAGCCACCATGTGAAAGGCTAGATGGTGGGTGTGAGGACTGTATCCGATGGCTGGTGATAACCTAGGTCGCCCTGAAGGAGGAGAAGGGGCTTGCCTAAAGCACCCTTGTAGGAAAGAGGGGAGCTGTGAAATTTTAACAGCGAACATTTGGAGAAACATTGTAAGACAGAACAAGTGTGTGGAGTTGTTCGGAAAGAAAATGACAGTCAGGGGATGACATTTCTGGACAAATGCTGAAACAAGTAGGCATGGGTGGAAGGTGGTGACTGTAAGAGGAGAAATTATTAAGAAAAAGAAAGAAAAGAGGAGAAAAGAAATTTTTATTTTTTTTATTTTATGAGAAGCTAAAATGTAATTGTAAAAATGCTTGGCTTGCTGAACCAAGGAAAATAACTATAAATTTGTATAGCATGGAAGTTTTTTTTTATAATAGGAAATATCTGTGACATAAAGTACATTGAAACACTTTGACAAAATAATGTTATCCATATTATTAGTACAACTAAATGTGTACTCTTTATCCAAGACTTTTTCCACAATTTTTCTTTTTTTTTAGATATATTTTGATTGATTTCAGATGGGAAGAGAAAGATAGAAACATCAATGATGAGAGGGAATCATTGATCGGCTGCCTCTTGCACGCCCCCTACTGGGGATTGAGCCTGCAACCCAAGCATGTGCCCTTGACCAGAATCAAACCTGGGACCCTTCAGTCCACAGGCTGACACTCTATCTACTGAGCCAAACCAGCTAGGGCCACAATTTTTCTTCCTTTGTCCTCCTTTTTTAAAAAAATCAACATATAATTTTCTTTTTTTAAAAAAAATCTTTATTGTTTAAAGTATTGCATGTGCCTCCTTTTTCCCCCATTGACCTCTCCCCATGTTCTCAGCTTCCCTATCTTAAAACCACCTAAAAAATATATTAAAAACCTTACTTTAGTGCTTTCTCCTATTCTACCACCATCCCACTTTTCACTCTCTCATAAAAGCACACATGGTCTTCACTTGCTACCTACAAGTCCTCTGTTCTTCCTTCCCCTACTTCTTAATTGCCACCCTTCTGGCTTCTATATCTTCACTGCTATTGAAATGTATGATATTTCCACAGGCTCCTTCCAACCCCTTCTGCAAGTTTTATCCTTTGAATTTCTCTGCCACATTTTAAATTGTTGAAAGCCCCATCCCTCCCCACTTCCGGAATTCTTTCCTTTCTCTTTTTTGCGTCTTTCCCAATCCCCATGCTGAACATCTGTGTTCTCTCTGCACGGCTGTCCTTGCAGTATAGCTGTACTACAGTACACTTCCAGAGCACAGCAGTACCTATGCAATGCTTTGGAGGAATGTTCTAATTGTTTCTGATCCAGACAAAATATTTAAGAACGTGGATCTTGGCCGGTGTCCAGGGAAAACTCTACATTTCCCATTGCTGTTGTTTCCCTGAGTGTACCCAGAAGGTACACTTACTCTGAGTATTCTGATCAGTCCTTATTCTTTTCCATTTTAACTCTGCCTCTCAAATGGTGCAGCTTTGTAGATGGTATAGCAGATGGCTGGGAGGGAGGGGCAATACTGGGTTTTATTTGTTGCCTCCACTCTCTGTTCCCTGACTTTTAGAAACGAGCAAGCCCTGAGTTTTAGTCACCAACACCTACACCAAATGGATGGCCAACTTCATACACAAGTATACAAAACAAGCCCACAAGCAAACAAAAACTTTGCAGGTAAATGGCTCTGGGGATGAAATTTGGGTGGCTCCATGAAAGGGGTGGGACGGAGATTTGCTTTTAATTGAAGTCTTTGTACCTTCAACTCTGTGTGTTGTGTGCACGTATTCTATATTTATAAGTGATATTAAAATAGAAAATACATAAAATACTTTATTGGACACTGCTGATCTAAACAAAGAGAGAGTCCTGGTCTCAAGGAGCTTACAATTTCATTGGAGAGACTGGACATTAATTTACTGTAAAAGAAATAAATAGATATTTTATTTTATTTTTTTATATATATTTTTATTGATTTTTCACAGAGAGGAAGAGAGAGGGATAGAGAGTTAGAAACATCAATGATAGAGAAACATCGATCAGCTGCCTCTTGCACAACCCCTACTGGGGATGTGCCCGCAACCAAGGTACATGCCCTTGACCGGAATCGAACCTGGGACCTTTCAGTCCGCAGGCCGACGCTCTATCCACTGAGCCAAACCAGTTTCGGCTAAATAGATATTTTATAGTGGTTCTTCCATTAACTTGGTGCCTAATATTAACCAAGTTTTTTAACTATTCTGATTTCAGTTTCTTGTGAAAAAGAAGGACTGAATTAAATAACCACCTATCTCATTTCATTCATTTATTAATTCATTCATTTCATTTATCTACTTAAGAAAATTTTAGTGAGCACTATATTAGTTGGCTTTTGCTGTGTAACCACCCCCAAAACTTAGTACCTTAAAACACCACACATTTATTTAGTTCACAATTCAGCAAAGAGGCAATTTGGCGGGGCTCAGCTGTGTGGTTCTTCTGCTAGTCTCCGTGGGGCTCATTTATGTGTTTACAGTCAGCTGTCAGTCAGCTAAGGTGGGTCTGCTTCTAGGGCTGGTTGGCTGTCCGCTGGGACAACAGGGGTAACTGGGCTACATGGCTCTCATGTGGTCAGCTGGCCTGGGCTTGTTCACATGTATCTTGGGATTCCTAAAGTAGCAAGTCTCAAAAATCAAGCTCTTTTCAAGTCTCTGCTTTCATCATGTTAGTTAATGTCCCATTGACAAAATCAAATTCAGCCCAGATCTAAGAAGTGGAGATAAAGACTCCAAACTTGATAAGAACCATATAGTCAATTGCAAGGGGCTGTGAAAGAGGGAGATGAATAATCTGTGGCCATTTGTGCCATCAACCACAAGCATCTTATTGGTGCCAAGTCCTTACCTTCATGGAGCTTGCATTTTAACCTCTCTGCCACTAGAGAGTGTCTACTGCTAGCAAATGATAATTACGAAAATCTGGGGTGAGATGGGCCATGAAGCAAATCTCAGGAAAGAAATGATTAAGTCTATAGAATGATTAAGGTTAGAAAAACAAAACCTTCTAGAGAGACTATTTGGGCCAGACTTTCCAAAATGTTTGTTCAGTTTTTATTAAAATGTTTTCTAAAAATCTATTTGCAGACCCAAATGACAGCTTTACTGGGTTAGGTCTTCTTATGACTTAAGGGAAGCAGTGCCTGTTAATTGATTTCCCTTAGGGGTATCATGGATTTTTGTGTTTTGGTGTGTGTGTGTTTTTTTAACTACAGCTTGTGAAGAAATAAGATATATGACCACTGGGAATGGCAGGAATCAATCTATTAACAATGGGGTCTAAACTCATACAATGAGCCTAGCAATGGTGAGACATTACAGGGATAAAATGAGGCAAATTACCATTTTTCCATCTGTGAAGCTTGGCATACATTTAGAAAAAAAATAAACACACCCAGAGAAAGGCAATAAACAATACCAGGTAGCAAAGGAAATAAAGATGTTGAATCCACAGTTCCCTCCAAATATAAAGTTTCTCCAGGTGTTCCAGCTGTTCTTACACTACTCACTCCCCTATTTCCTGCTGTGTCAAGTGTCCCATAGTAAATTACCCTGTGGAGAGGAAATGTTACTCAGCCTGACATCACTGTGTTCCATCACACCCTCTCACACACCTGCTCCCAACCTCACATCCCTCACACACCTGTCATCACCCACAAAACACTCCCCTCCTCTAACCTATACATCAGCCTATAAATTCACATCCTCATTTTTCCTTTTAGATAACACATCCTTCCCAAATACACAAACTCATAATGAGGAGAGATGTCACTTTTTAAAATTATGGAAAATATGCACTAGCAAAAGTTTCTACTTTTCCTCTTTTATGGTAACTCTGAAGAGAAACCAAAGTGCCTGTAGATAATGACCCAAAGGGCAGAAGAGCCTCCAGAAGGGAGGGCTGCCTAATGGAGAGAGCCCTTTCTGGGGCTCAGAGGACCTAGTTTTAAAGAAATTCTAAAGATAATGTTAATACCTTCTCGTGGTATAATTTGGGCCATGGTCATCATGACTGAGTTTTCTTATATTTCCAACTAGAGGCCCAGTGCATGAAATTTGTGCATGGGTAGGGTCCCTAGGCCTGGCCAGTGATCAGGGCCGATCTGCGGGGCAACCGGCGGAGTGACCAGGGGGCCCCTTGCTGGCACCCACCTTAGCTGGCCTGGGGCCTGCAGGCTGGGGGCAGGTCCTGCATTAAGTGTCTGCCTCCTGGTGGTCAGTGTACATCACAGCGACCAGTCATTTCGCCATTCAGTTGATTTGCCTATTAGGCTTTTATTATATAGAATAATAGTAATGAATATTATATCTTCCCCAGAGAGTTGTTATAATTTTCTAATATGATAAAGTAGTCTATACAATGTAAATTCCTAAACCAATGGGTTAAGAGCTCTATTTAAAACCAGGAATGATTCTCAAAATATTTATTGACTGATGTGCTTTGGCATGAACTAATCAGAGGACACTCAGCAGTCGGAGTAAACATGGACCAGCAGTTCCAGGGCTTGCTAGCAGAATGTCAGCCCTGACTCAGCAGGATCTACATATAATACAGAGGGGGAGTGGTGTAGCCAGCAAAATAGGCACATGGACAATGTTTTTTGTGAGGCCTGCCCCCATCAAAAATAAGTACTTGTTAAGGCATATATAAATTTCTAATGGTAATATAAATTTTTAAAATTTTGAAACAAAATTTAAAGCAAGCATCATCATAATACAATATTACTAAAATGAATTAAAATGTGATTTTAACCATCACATTGCCACACATTTTTTAAGTATTATTCACTGCCTAAAAGTGTGATGACAGTCTAGAAGCCTTCACATAATTTCACCGCTTAAACCTGCTAAATAGCAAGTGGCCATCAACTGGCCATACAGTTGCCTTGTCTTTGCTGATGCCAACTGAGTTCATATTAATGATCAGAGGTTTCAGAAGAGATACCTACACATCAAAACATATCTTTTGCATGTTACAATAAATCAAATGTAAAGCAATGTACTTCGCATTAACTAATATGTGAGGTGTGTTCTCATGTAAAGTAGAAATAGTCTCTATTTAGGCCCCATAAATATCTAACAGCCCCACTGCTGGGACAGATGCATATCTAGGCATGTCTGGCAAACCACTGTGCTAGACTTGCCAAATGTCTATTTGAATGAGGAATGAAGAAACCTCCCAGGGAGAACTAATTCCAAAGGATGGGAAGGTCACATAAATAAGCCTAACCAATGGGGTCAGGGAAGGGACAGCTGTAAGGTCGGCATGGTGCTTGTCACTAGAATTTGAGTCTCATGGATGTGATGAAGGTAGGTGGCTGTAGGAGAGAGAATTTAGAGTTTTCACCTGTTGGATTCGGGCCCATACTTATACTCATTTAGTAAACCTCTATGTCCCCACATACTCACCACTACCATTTCCCCCACCTCTGGGACTTCAACCACCCACCCAGGACATCAACAACTCTGCAGGAGACAGCACTGTGGCATCCAGAGGATGCAGCTGATGGAGAAGCCCCAGGAGTGCCCAGCAGATGGCAGTGGTGCCTGGCCCAGGTAGCCCAGTCTGTGAGTGTCTACATACCAGAAAAAAAATTGCTCAGTGCCCAGCAGACACCGCATGGCAGCTATGCTGGAGATGGCGTGCAAGGAAGGGAAGCCCAATGATAGGAATACACATTGATTATTAAGAATGTTGGCTTGCCACCCTGGCCAGTGTGGCTCAGTTAGTTGGAGCATTGTCCTGTGCACCAGAAGGTCATGGGTTAGATTCCCAGCCAGGGCACATACCTAGGTTGCGGGCCGGGCATGCATGGGAGGCAACCAATCAATGTTTTTCTCTCTCTTTCTCTTCCTCCTTCTCTAAAACCAATGAAATAAATAAATAAATAAATAAATAAACAAATAAATAGTGTTGGCTGGACCCCTTAGCTCAAGGCTCAGTCCTGGGACTTTGCCTCTTCTCCATCTCCTCCCACTTTATAAGTAGTTTTAAAAGCCATCTCTATGCCATTGACTTGAATTTTGCATCTCATCCCAAACCTTTCTACCTCTGTACTCCAGACTCATATGTCCAACTGGCTATTGGGTATCTCCATTTGGATGTCAAATAGAAAATGTCCAAAATTTAACTCCTAATTTTCTCCCCTCAAAAACATCTTCAACTTACAGTCCTTTTTTATCTCAGTTGATGGGACCTCTATCCTTCCAATTGATCAGGCCAAAATCCCTGCAATAGTTTTTAACTCATTTCTTTTCCTCATCTTTACATGCAACTCATCAGCAAATATTGAAATCCAGTGTCTCTGTAGCTTCTGCTTTGGTCTAAGGAGCCACATCTCCTGCCTGAATCACTTCAATACGTTAAAGCATAGGAAACGCATATTTTCTAATGCTAAAAGACGGGGTCGGGAGGGGAGGGAAGGCCAGCAATTTGGTTTTAATTAAAAACCTGAAATTAGAAAATTCATGAAATGACCTCTATAATATTGTCCCTCAAGTAGAATTAACGTGACACAGGGACACTCCTATCAAAACCCTATCATTGTTTTAGGGTTTAGCACACTTCTACCCTCACCTGGAGTCTTTTTTAACCACACTCGCCCATAGGGACCTTTCTGGACCTGAAACCCTATAGCACTTACAGTACATATGGTTTGTCTAGCACTTGATTACATTCTATCTTGGATTGTGCGCTAATCTTTTCACGGGTGTTAGTCTTGTTTCTCCAGCTGGGTAGGAAATGAGGCAGAGGTCCAGCTTGAACCAAAAGCGAGATTTGATATCTCTGAGCACTCTGGCCTGTGTGGTGACCAATAGGTGCAGCCACTGTAAGTTATTTGCATATGACATTTTTTGTTATTTGTTTATTTTTATATTTCAATTACATTTGACATTCAATAGTATTTTACAATAGTTTCAGATGTAGACATATATGGTTTTTGCTGAAGATTTTGAGCACCTGGGTGTGTGCATGCCAGGATGGGTGAGGGCAAGACCAGGAACTGAGGGAAGCCTGGTGACTGACTTTAGATGTGAATTCCCTGCTCAGCCTGTGGATTCAGGTCTGAGCCCAACAGAGAGATCTGCTAGGGGGCTGAGGGATATTTTTCTTGAGCAAGTCTTGAGGCAAGGGAGCCAAGTATTCTGCTTTGATGCCCACATGATAAAGAGAACAGGGAATGGGTGAGCCAAGCACACTGCCTGCTTCTCAGGGTCTTGGCCGAGCAGGGAGGCTCAGGGAGGGTGGGGCCAAAAGCACATTTGGATCTCATTAAAAAAAAAAAAAAAAAAGAATTCCAGACCCCCTTTAATGACAGATGGGCTAAGTTGTTTACTAACAGTTTACATCGGCCATTACCACAGTTGGGCTGACTCCTTTCTGAATCTCCACATCCAGTCATCTGTACCAGCTTCTCCCTACCCCTGTTGCTCTGGTATCTCCCAGGGTGGAAACTCGAGAACAGAGCAAGGGCACCTTTGTCGGACTCAGCATCCCAGAAGGGCACCGATGGCAATAGTGGTTGTCTGGGGCTTCCCCCGGGCGACATCAAGCACTTGGGTTCTAAGTGTTAAAAAAAAAAAGTGAGGAGATGGTTCATGAGCACTCTCGGAACATGCTCAAAAGGGATATCTTGGCGAGGGGCTTTGAGGGTAGTGGGGAATTGTATGGAGGTTTAAGTTCCTACCTTTTTCAGGGAATGAACCTGATCTGGAGAAATGTTTATTTTCACAGTGATCTCATTTGAATCCACAGGCGAGTGAGGCCTGAAGGTAATGCAGACTCCTTAAGGGGAAGGTCCAGGGCGTTCATTTATCTAGGGCATCTCACCATTAATATGGTAGATTCTGGTTAATCGACTTTTTCCAAATGTAGAAATAAGTAAAAAAAAAAATTTTTTTTTTTTGAATCAGTGATATGAAATCCAACTTCTAGCAATGGAATTGGGAAAGTCGTGTAACCTAGCTGAACTTAATTTATCCTAAAATTAAAAAGAGTGATTTCTAGTCTGACATCTCCCAGGGTTGTTCAAGGTTAATCAACTGAGGTCATGTATGTGAAAATGCTTTAAAAACTATAATGAGCTATAAATTTGAAATATTATATTTCACATAATAATGTATTTATACAGATATTCTAATACTGAGGATTAATACAATAATGGAATACTTAATTTTTTTAAGTTTACCTTTTAGCTAAATATATTTGTAACAAAACATAGTTGACAAATTATCCAATTCACTTTGCATCGCTGAAATTAAAAATATGGCCTAAGAAATAATCTCTTGGCCTTACCGTGTTTAAGGCCTGTTATTCATGATTGAAATGCCCCACACATCATGAGTGTCTTAAAATCACAATTCAAAGGTCAGCTTATTACTTATAAAATAAAAGGTAGCCCATGTCCATTATACTGTTTCTTATCCTCTTCAGTATTCTAATTACAGGTGACACTTTGTGTCCTTTCAACATTTTCAAGCCACTTGGCTTGTTATCTGCTCTGACTCTCCCAGTTGTGAAAGCTGAAGGACTTTGCCCAGCACCTTCCTTCCCTGACACTGATGTCCTCCATGAAAAGACTTGACATTTCTTAGACTTTTGTTTCTTGGGGAAGAGGTAGTCTAATGGCTTTTTCTTTTTGCTTTATTTATTATTATTATTATTATTATTATTATTATTATTATTTCAGAGAGGAAGGGAGAGGGAGAGACAGATAGAAACATCAATGGGGATCGAGTCCACAACCCGGGCATGTGCCCTGACCGGGAATCGAACCGTGACCTCCTGGTTCATAAGTCGATGCTCAACCACTGAGCCACCGTGGCCGGGCAGGCTTTTTCTAATGTTACTATTATCACATGTCCCAACTTAGGGAAATTAACTACATCTCACCCTTTGGTTCTGGCTCAGCATAAATAACAAGGTAATACTCTGCTCCCATTGGGCATTTTTCTGACAAGGTCATTCCATTGGTGACAGAATCTCATAGGCAGTACAAAGGTCTGAAAAAAGCACATTCCACCTTATATTTATTTTTATTTCTTTTGTTTTGGTACATAATTAGCACACAGTAAAATGCATAGATCTTACCATACAACCAGCTGAAACAAGCTATAAAATTACAGGTGTTGGAGCAACCCATTAGCAGCAGACGACAGATGGTGTGTGGTTTACATGGCTTCCACTGAGCTGCCTTTGTGGCATACGGGGCGTTTCCTGCATCAGTGACATTCAAGTAGGTTTGTGGAGAAAAGAATCTCAACACTAGTCCTGTCCAAGTCTGATCCTAATTTGTAGTTCAAATATTTAGTAGATTTGAACACATCTTTAGATACTTTCTGATTATAAGATTAACTCACGTTTATTGCCAAAAATCAGGAAACACCAACAAATCTTTTAAGCATTAATACAAAGGGCTATTTTATAAATTAAAAATAGCATTTCTTTGTAATACAAAGGAAAAGATGATCCATAATCCTATCACCCAAACAAAAAATGTGTCTTACCATCTTCTTTAAATACATATTTTACAGATAGATAGCAATGTGTGCTGTGCTTTTTTTAAAAATTGGGATCTGACTATGCATACGGTTGCATGTTGTTAAGTGAAATAAGCTCAGCACCTACTGCCCAGTCTACACATCTTTCTCCACAGAGGCTGCAGCTCCTGGGAGAAGACAGGCTTACAGTAGACGCCAAGGCCACCTCGCCCAGGACCCAACCCCAGGCGAGGTCTGCAGTTCAGGAGCCCCTCGCGAGTGGGCCCAGAATTTTGTAAACTGCCTGGGAAACTGATAAAACCTTCTGAATGTCTAATAGGAACTTGTAAAACATTGCGGGGAATTTAGATATCAGTATGCGTAAGTCTCTGTCTTCTGGCCAATTACTGAGCTCCCTGTGCGAGCAAATGCTTCTCAGCAGTGTCTGGCGCGAGATGCCTACTGCTGAAGCCATAATCGCCTGCCTGTGCAGATCAGCGTGAGTTGTGTGAGTATTTCTAATCCTGTCATTGAAACTCAGTGTGACTCTGAGGCTGTGTGCTGAGAATTGATTTCCAAGGCAAAATGACTACAGTATAAACCAACAAGATGAATTTCTATGGACAAATATATTCAAGGTCATTATCGTATCTGGGTTTTTTGTTGTTGTTATTATTAACATTTTCACTGACCTTCAAGCTCCATGTGTCCAATTTTCTCAGCCTTCAATATCAACCTCCCCCTTTCTTTGCCAAGAAACATTAGCTTTTTAATCTTCAAATAACGCCCCCCCCACACACACACAAACACCCAAAAATATACACACACCCCTTAAACAGAGCAGATATCCCAAGAAGAACGAAGTAACAAGAGATTCTCTCCAGTAAATATGCTAAGATAGGGGCTGTGTTAACAAAAGAAAAGGAAAGAGAAAAGAAAGAAGAAATTGATTCCCAGTGAATTCAGCAAAAGAAAGCCTGTGATTCAGCAAAAGAAAGCCATGCACCGTTATGTTTAGCTCACAGACACGCATCTAATTGCAGCTGGGAAAAGACTGCTCCCTAATCACAGCCTTCTCAGCCTGCCAGGAGCAAGGAACATGACTCATAAGCTATTCTTTCTTTCTTTTTAGGAAATCCAGCTCCAAGGGAAGATCCCATGCTGTCGAAAAGAAGCTACCTATGAAGAAAAATGAGAACAATTAAGCCCTAAATCTGCACAAGAAACTTGAACAGCTGAGACTCCAAAACGAAAATGGAGATAATGCTAATGATTACGTTTTATGGCCTCAACATGCCTTACATCTGGAACAGGGCCAAAGCCCTCAGCAGGTTGTCACATTGATAGAAGGGGCCCCTGCTGAGCCGCAGCTGCTTCTGGGGTCTCGCCCACATCTGGAGAACATCTGCATATCAATCCCCAAAACAGACCGAGCAGGAAGGCTGGAGGAGCCTCTGCAAGGTCACCCCTTCCTCCTGGAGCCCCCCTCCCTGGATCCCAAGGTTCAGGAAGGCTGAGGCGCCACGTTCCCTAACTAATGCAATTGCAATAAAAGCTTAACTGTAAGTAAACTTTGGGAAAGGAGACGTCTGGACAGTCAAGCTTTCTAGTTAGTTGAAGGGTTTTGACACATTTAAGCACGGACTTTTGTTTAACTGCTGCAGATGAAAGCTTTTCTGTCAGGTGTTCTTGGATTCTATGTCTCAATTCAAATTAACCGTGAATTCCTAGTGTTCCATCTTCAGTTCATCCAGTATCCATCAACATGAAAAGCTTGAAGATGTATCCGTGTGCGTTTGCTATGGAGGAGCATCCAAAGCATTCTCTGTGTATACTGTTTTGCATGTGTTTTCACACACACACACACACACACACACACACACACACACTCATACACGGGTTTGGGGAGAGGAATGGGTGAAGGGAAGTACAAGAGAGAAATGACATTGTAACAAGAATGAGCAGACTGCATTACTAGCTCCACCCTTCCATTAACTAGCAGCATAACCTTGAATTGTCACCTCAACGCTGTACTAAAATGAGGGAGGATCACTAGATGTTCTTTAAGGTCTGATCAAATGTTAATCTTGATGATTCTTTAAGAATTATATTACTCCATTTCATTCCTTCCTTTCTCTCTCCTCTTTATATCTTCATTTTTCCTTCTTTTTTCTTTCCCTACCCTTTTTTCTTTCCTTCCTTCCCTCTTCCGTTCTTTACTTCTTTTTTTTCTTTCTTTATTTCAATGCCTAGTGGTTCCTTATTTGAAGTGTTAAAAGGAAGGAGCCAAGCAAACCTGAAATGCAATACAATCCACACAACTCCCAGGTGCAAGAGCTGTGCCTGAAATCAAGGTGTGTATTTTCAATTAGATGGCATGGTACCTGCCCTCAAGGATCTTAGATCTCATTATAATGATATTATAACACTTCTTAATGATCACATTTTCTCTGATTCTCCAATATTTGGGAATTACATGTGTTGAGGACATAAGAAGGAGAGATCATCATAAGCCAAAATAGCCTGCGAAGTCTTCTGGAAGCAGTGCATGAAATACATAAGATTTGAATTAGTAGTAAAGGGTAAGCAGGATACACTAGTTGACCCAGCAGAACACAAATGGCAGGGGCATAGATTACACAAGGTCTGCACAGCTCATAGAAAGACCTAGGGCAGGGTCACATTCTTTAATGCCCCTGGGGTAGCCACAGCTGTCAGGGAACTGCAGTGGGGAGCAGTGCACACTGTGCAGAACCAGAGGGAAGTGGTCAGGGCGCTGCAGTGGGGAGCAGTGCACACTGTGCAGAACCAGAGGGAAGGGGTCAGGGCGCTGCAGTGGGGAGCAGTGTACACTGTGCAGAACCAGAGGGAAGGGGTCAGGGCGCTGCAGTGGGGAGCAGTGCACACTGTGCAGAACCAGAGGGAAGGGGTCAGGGCGCTGCAGTGGGGAGCAGTGTACACTGTGCAGAACCAGAGGGAAGGGGTCAGGGCGCTGCAGTGGGGAGCAGTGCACACTGTGCAGAACCAGAGGGAAGGGGTCAGGGCGCTGCAGTGGGGAGCAGTGCACACTGTGCAGAACCAGAGGGAAGGGGTCAGCCCGCTGCAGTGGGGAGCAGTGCACACTGCAGAACCAGAGGGAAGGGGTCAGGGCGCTGCAGTGGGGAGCAGTGCACACTGTGCAGAACCAGAGGGAGGTGGTCAGGGCGCTGCAGTGGGGAGCAGTGCACACTGTGCAGAACCAGAGGGAGGTGGTCAGGGCGCTGCAGTGGGGAGCAGTGCACACTGTGCAGAACCAGAGGGAAGGGGTCAGGGCGCTGCAGTGGGGAGCAGTGCACACTGTGCAGAACCAGAGGGAAGGGGTCAGCCCGCTGCAGTGGGGAGCAGTGCACACTGCAGAACCAGAGGGAAGGGGTCAGGGCACTGCAGTGAGGAGCAGTGCACACTGTGCAGAACCAGAGGGAAGGGGTCAGGGCGCTGCAGTGGGGAGCAGTGTACACTGTGCAGAACCAGAGGGAAGTGGACAGGGTGCTGCAGTGGGGAGCAGTGCACACTGTGCAGAACCAGAGGGAAGGGGTCAGCCCGCTGCAGTGGGGAGCAGTGCACACTGCAGAACCAGAGGGAAGGGGTCAGGGCGCTGCAGTGGGGAGCAGTGCACACTGTGCAGAACCAGAGGGAAGGGGTCAGGGCGCTGCAGTGGGGAGCAGTGTACACTGTGCAGAACCAGAGGGAAGTGGACAGGGTGCTGCAGTGGGGAGCAGTGTGGACTTCAAGGAACTAAATGACCCAACCCCAGCCTAAGGACTTAAGTTGAATTTTTAAAATAAAATATTTATTGAACAAAACAAATAAGTCTTTAAGTAGGGTAGGACCATAGGACCAGAGCTTGTGACCTGCCATAGTTATTTAAATGACTTGTTCTTTTTTTAGAAGAAGCAACGGAATAAAAATTATATTGCCTTCATAAAAAATAAGAGAACTTAAGGTCTTTATGAATAAAACATGATGAAATTAAATCCCTTTTATGCTATCTGTTTCCTGGAGAATTTTCCATTGTCCTTGTACAATAGTGTAAGTTATCACATTGGAGATTTTTGCTCTTCTATAAATAGCTCCTTCATCCAGAACCCAGGGATGACAGCCATTTTTTATTATTTAAGCATGTCTCCAACTATGAAAAAAAAACATTTCCAGGAAGTCCAAACTGCCCCAGCAATATTGCTGTCAGGCTGAAATGCATATACATGCTGGGCAAATGTTGCAATAGAGAAGCTCTCTATGCTGAGCCTTTTTCTGATTCAGCAAAAGAAGGAAAAACGAGAAAGAAAACTGGCACCCTACAACTAAGAACAAATCTTGGCAGCCAGTGCTAAGGGTAATTACAAAAATCAGGAGCCAAAGCATTTGGTTTGTTCTTCAGAGGGTCCCCAGGGCCAAGAGATAAACCAAACCGTACTGCAATGATGTGCATTGATAAACAGTGTTTACAGTTGAAGTGAAATGTTTCTATAAATTCAATTAGCCCTTCAGTGAGCAACCTGGTGGAGGAAACAGAAAATGTTTGCCATAACATTTCAGGATTTGCATTCTACAGTAAAGTTATCACTAAAGACAGAGCTGGAAGCAGAGAACTGGTCTGTAAGAACTGAATATTTCCAGTTATGTTGGCACAACCAAGGCCAGGACACACCCCGAGGCTCCGTCAGAGCCCACCAAATGCCCCACTGCTGGCTGCGTACCCCAAGTCATGTTTGGCTGCACAAGACCCCAACAGTTGGCCTAGCTCAAGGCTGGGTCGACCACTGAGAGTGCATGTGACTCATAACAAATATGGATTTGCAAAAATCCTGGACTGGCCTGTGCACTTAGGTCAGCCTTGAGAAACTAGGCACCCAGCCACTGGGGGCTGGGAGATTGCCTCCGCACCTGAGACCAGTCCTCCCATCACGTCCTGGAAATCTGCTTGCTAGCAGCCTCAGACTGACAGCCTCTCCCTGGAGCCTCCCAAAAATGAACATTAAACTAAAACTGAGAACTCCACACTGGCCCAGAGTGAAGCTTCCTCCTTCCAGAGAGACGGGTGTCTCCAAGTCCACCAGGAGAGAGGTGTCCTCATACATGCAGTTAATCCAGGTCTCGGTTGGCTCATTCTGATAATACGTTCAGATTTCATCCCCCAGACTTCAGAGTCGATGGCCTGGAATAAAATCACAGTTCTGCCATTTTCTATCTGCAATAGCTCAACTTTTTTCTCCTTCAGTTTCCCCATTTGCAAAAAAAAAAAAAAAGATATAGTACTAGTAACACCTTCTGTGTGAACAGAGATAAGGCATCTGAAGCGCTTAACACAGAGCCTAAGATATAGTTAGTACTCAGTCTTTTCATCATCTTTCAGGGTTTGGCCAGGACTTAGTCTTGGGAGAGATTGTGGCCACTACAGTCTTGCAGCCCTGTTCTTGGTCATCCTGGATGACAGTGCCCAGAAACTGTCCTCCCCAGCGTCTGACCCTCCTGTGGTGAAATGTTTCTGCTCCTTGGCCCACTTTCCAAGCCTCCCTCCTGTCCAGACCTTTCTTCCACGCCCACTAGAATCCTCTCCTATGGGAAAATTTCTCTCCCAGTCCAACATCTGCCATCTTCTAGTATAATTTAAACATGTATAGGAATGATGGTACATCCAAACCTCAAGTCAAGGGTTGCAGCCTTAAGGGTCAACAAGAGCTAGGCAGGGAGTGTGAACAAACAAAACAAGCCAGTCGGGCAGTGAAATGAGTCAACGATGGCAGTGGCCTCAACGAAGAGTGGTGGCGAGTGAGTCGACCAGATTGAACACCCCTCGGAGGAAGGGAGCCCAATCTCTGCACCAGCACGATAGGCCACCTAACAATGCACATTTCTGAAGAAAATAGAAATCCGGGATTTTAAAGCATTGGCAACTATTCATTGGAAAAAAAACACACAAAAAACAGAATGCCGGCCAAATAAAATAAGTGTATAGGCCAGATTCTGTTCATAAGCAGCCAGGTAGAAAACATTGCCTCACTCCGCTCCCGCCTCCTAGGCAACATCTCTTTGTCCTGACTTTCACATCATCCCTACCCAGTCCTCTAGATCTCTCTTTTAACTCCATTTTCATCCAGTGAACTCTTACACATCCTCCAGATCTCTCCTTAAACTTTACTCTCTGACTCCCCATTTCCTTTCGCTAGGGTCCTGCAACTTCTTATTTTTAATTTCCTATTTACATATTTATCTGAATTTCCTTCTAGGCTGTCAGCTTAATAAAGGCAGGCACCTCATTTGCTTTATTCACCAACATATTCCCCTTATTCAGTGGAGTGCCTGACACATTGGAGATGCTCAAGAAAACATAGCTGTGAAAGGAATAAAATAATCACTCACCAATCCCTGGTTTGTACTCTAATGTCAATCCTGAGCTCCATATGCACACTAGGGTCCACTCACTATCTCCACCTAGACAGGCTCTCAACTGCTAAAACATACCACATCTAGAGTGGTTTTAAACATATGTCCACACAGTCTCCCTCGAAGAAAGGTGGAGCTTCATGTCCTCCCTTTGATTACCGGCTGGCTTTTGACTGCTTCTAACAACAAGCAGCAGCAGGACTTTTGCTATGTCACTTCTAAGATTAGACTATAGAACGAGTGTCTTAGTCTGTTCATGCTGATATAACACAATACCAGAGACTGAGAGGCTTATAAACAACAGAAATTTATTTCTTACAGTTCTGAAGGCTGGAAGTCCAAGATCAGGATGCCAATATGGTCAGGTGAGGGTCCTTTTGCGGGTTGCAGATTCCTCGTAGTATTCTCACGTGGTGGAAAGGGGTGAGGAATCTCTATGGAACTTCTTTCATGAGGGCTAATCACCTTCCAAAGGACCCACCTCCTAATACCATCTCCTTGGAGGTTAGGTTTCAGCAAAGACTATGGCTTCCATTTGGGCTCAGGCTTTATGTCTCTTCCTCCCTCTCTCCTTACCTCACCCCCTCTTTTTCCCTCTCCCTCTTCTTCCTCGTCTCACCCCCATCTCCTTCTGCCTTGCTCTTTCCAGAGATTCTTTGGGGCAGCCATGCTGTGAGAGTCCTAGGATGATGTCCACGTATCAAGAAGCTATCATCTCCTGCTAACAGCATATGACTGAGCTTGGAGGACATCCTCCAGACCCAGCCACATCTTTAGATAACAGCAGCCATTGCTGACAACTTAACTAAACCTCAGGAGACATGTTGAGCCAGAGCCACCCAGCTGAGGTACTCCCTGATTCTTGACTTCAGAAACTGCAATATAATAAATGTTGATTGTTTAAGCCAGTAAGTTTTGGGATGCTTTCTTACACAGCAAGAGATAACTAATAAAACATCTTGAAAATGAATTCATTATTATCCTTCTTCTTCCCTCCCCTCCCTCATTTCTAAACTTAATCCTTCTCTAAAGTCCCCTGGTTCTATTAATAGGCCAATCTTTTCAAATTACTAAGGATCCTGTTTGAATCTCCTCTGTGATTCCTTGAACCCCTGATCTTCTTAGGAGTCAAGGCCTGTTTATAATGATACTGCAATACACTTTGCCCATTCCTCTCTCTCCATTCCCATTGCCATTTTCCAGCTTTACACTCTCCTTACTCTTTTCCCAGGCCTCCTACCTGATTTCTCTGGCTCCAATTTTTTTCCTCTCTGATACATCAGTCAGACTTCTAGGTAAAATTTTATTCTAATAATAGGTCATTTTTCTAATTAAAAAAATGTTACTAGTTTTTCATTACTAATGGAAGAAAACTCCAAATATCTTAGAATGAGACAGTCCAACCTGAATTCTCTTTCTCAACTTATACTCCATTAACATTTTTTATATCTTCCAAGCTCATGCAGCAAACATTTCCAGAATAGCATATGGCTTGTTGTTCCATTATCCATTGTAGCTTAAAAACTACCCTCAAAACTTATAACTTAAGCAACCACTTCTGTTAATGATGATTCTATGGGTTAGGAATTTAGGAAATATTTGATTGGCTTGTCTCTGATCCACATGATATCAGCTAGGCTGAATAATCTATTTCGAAGGTGACTTCTTCACCACATGCCAGTCATCTAGGTGCCCTTTGGCCTTTCTCTGCACGTGGCCTCTCACCTTCCTGGGCTCCTCCAATGACTTGGGCATTTCACAGCATTATGGTTTCAGAATACACTAGTTGTTATCCTCTTTCATGGTGGCTATTTTTCAACAGGGAGGTTTTCAAGACTGAATGTTCCAAGAGATTCATGAAGACTCCTTATGACTTATTTTGGGGAGTCATGCAGCAATCACCTCATTATTGAATGAGTTTCAGGGACAGTCCAGATTCAAGAAGAGAGAACTACAAAGGTATGACCAAGGTGAGGTGTGGTTCCCTGAGGGGGCAAATCTTTGAAGACTAACTACCATTGTACTCTTTACCCTTGAGGGAACCCTTAGGATACTATGAAGATACTGGAAAGGGGGTTCCAGAAAGAAAGACAATAGACAGTTATTAATACACACAGAAACTTTTCTTCCCTTAGAACTCAGGAGCAAGAATTGGTGAAATGTGCTCAGACGCATACATAATGTGCTGCCACTTATTCTTTGATTAGAGGATAGAAAAGCACAAGAAATTGGGAATAGTTTTTTTTTGAGATATAATTTGCCATAAAGTTCACCCTTTGTGTTTTATAAAATCAAATTGGGGATAGAAATATTGGAAATGTATTCAAGGTATACACCATATACACTTAATTCACCAACCACATGCCATCTCTACAAAGTAAATTTTCATTTTACATAGTAACTCCCCAAACCTAATCTATTTATACTCTGGATAGAAGTGGACCAACGTTTTTCTATTTATTGCTAATCCAAACCTGATTACTCTTAATACCCAAATGAGTCCCTACTCATCAATCAAGTCTTCCAGGAACACCCCCAGCTCACCATGATTCTTTTCCTTCTTGGAACACATATAGTCCATGTGTTATTCTCACAATAGGTTATAAATCACTTAACATTGTTGTCTTGTGTTTTAATGGAATCAGGGAAAAAAGTAGAGCTGAAATGGCAATGAAATATTACCTAAACCAATTATTTTATTTTCAGATGGGGACATGAAAGCTCAATATGAAGTTGAGTGACTTGAGCAAGGTCATTATTTCTCCAATGCTGTGTCCCCAACAGAGCATGGATATACACCAATCTTGTTTTTTCTAGGAAGGGTCAAAATCTCTTCAAGAGTTAAAACACACCTTCTCTTTTTGTCTTTGACACGGCACTTAACAGAGTAAACAGTAGGAGCTCAATGTGCACTCTGTGATTTGGAGGCTGAAAGATAAAGTTTCCTTTAGTCCAGTTGTAAAATTCGTTTAAAAGGATGATGCTAGAGTTGAACCATGTTGCTAGCATTCTCTGGGACAGCTAGGGGAGACTAAAGATCCCTGAAAATTGAATAAAATAGAGTCTAAACAGAAAAATGGTCTGGGGGCAGACCTGCTCCTAAGATGATGGTCTATGTCAGGTGAAGGAGAACACAGCCTCTCCTTTACATCCATGGTGATGGCAGTCACCAAAATGCAGCTGTGCCTGGCAGTCTGGAGGTCCAAAGATGAAAACCCCATGGAACATTACACAAACATACATGGAGCACTCTCAGAAGTATCTAGGGCAGTGATGGGCAACCTTTTGAGCTTGGTGTGTCAAACTTCACCAAAAAACTGAGCATAACTCGGGTAGTGTGTCACTTTGAGGAAAAAACATTATTTCGCAAATGTTTCATCCTCAGGAGCAGCAAATATTTCATCCTCAGCATGCGGCCGCCTTAGCGGCCGCGTGTCATCAGAAATGGCTACGCGTGTCAGTGCTGACACGCGTGTCATAGGTTCGCCATCACTGATCTAGGGGATGCTTGGGGTAGGATTTCCCCAAACAATTGCATGGATTTTGTTGAATTACAATTAGAGTTACAAAATATTTAACTTATATTCTAGATGTGGCCTCATAACCATAATTTTCTGTGTCCCTCTTTTACTGTTGGTAGTGAATATGGCTTTTAAACCATTAGTACTAGGGCTGCTTGAATATCTGGTATGTAGCAGGACCAATTCTTTCATGCCAGAATCTCTTCTGATTGATCATTTGCCTATTATTACTATCTGGTGACAATGACCCATCTTTCAGTCACTTACCACGTTAGGTCCTATATTATGGTATCTGTGCTCTTTGCTTATCCTGTGAGATGAAAAACTCACCAAAGACATGAGTGACACAGCACAGCACCTTCAATGGTGCCACACAGATTGAGGAATTCTCAGGAATCTTTGTTGAGACAGTACAGTTCAAGTCCTGGCTCTGAACTCAAGTTCTGTGTGACTTTGAGTTAGTTTGTAACCTTTGTCAGCACTAATTTCCTCCTCTGAAAAATGGGGTAATAATACCTCCCTCATAAATTTGCTGATGATCAAATGAGAAAAATGCATGCAAAACACAGTGAATAAAGCATAGAACCCAGTAAACAAATGAAGCTATTATGATTTGGGGCATGCTGTCTGTTCACCAGCCGTCTCCCCGACCTCCAAGTGGATCAAATCCTACAGAATTTTAAGGGCTGAGAACATTTCTGGCTCTCTAACACGCTCGGAGATGGGAACCATTACCAACTTAACAACTCATGTTAGCATTAATCCCTTCAACTGGACCTACTGTGAGGGACATACCTCCTGGTCCTCACATAAATCCACCGCTATCACCTAATGAAGGAAAACCCTCAAAATATGTTCCCGACATGAGACCACATGTTGGCTGAAATCTTCCACAGAGCTCTATCAGGGAGGAAATTTCTGCAGATCCTGCCAGGAAGGAGATCAAGGAACGGAGCCCAGGGAGGGACACTTTTGATTCTCCATGTCACATGCTGGATCCTTCTTGTTCCCGCAGTTCAGAGGTTCCAGAATTCTCACTTTTCACTTCCTTCTCTTCATGAAGGATTTTTTTCCCCTTTTCCCCACTGCCCCAGAAAGGCCCTGAGCAAGCTTGAGAAAATGGACTTAGTCCCGAGGCTTTTGGGAACTGAACACAGAAAGGCTTTTGCAGTTAGTTATGTTTCTTCAAACCCACTCCCTGGTTGGACCAGCCAGCTTCAATGGTGCTTGCAGCAGAACTCAGCTCCACCAGGCCATTAGGTTCTCCAGAAACGCTTTCCTTGGTGGCTTAACATGCCTAGCCACTCTAACCCTGTAATTTTCCAGGTGACTTGAGGTTTTGAAAGCAAACGAAGCAGCGAAACTGCTTCAGCCACTGAATTCTTCCTAAATACATGGGAAATGACAAAAGGCTGCCATATACAGCAATTTGAATTTTGCAGACACTTTCCTTTAGTTTTCCATATAAACTCATTAGCTGATCCCAATTTCCTTGGAGATCAAGATCAGCTCTGCACTGGGTATATATAAACACACAGAAAGCTCCTTTTTATTAAGCCATAACGAGATAATACTATTAATGTGGCATTTTGTGGCGTATGGGTACAGATATTAAACTCATTTCATGTCACAACCAGTCTGTCCGGTAGAGCGGGTGTTATTATCTCCATTTATAGATGAGGACAATGAGGCTCAGGTCTTGCCCAATGTAAGAGCACTAGTATAAAGCAGAGCTGAAACGAACTTAAATTTCCTCCTCTCAAATGCAATGCCCTCTCCAGTACATCACAGTGGCCAGAGGCCCAGACTGAAACTCATATGCCTGCAGATAATATGTCCATTTCATTTATAGCCCTTCATTTGTTACCTGTAACTCCCTCCGTCTTCCCCACTAGTCCCAATTTTTTTATAATTAGATACCCAGTGTTTTGTTCACACTGATGTCTTAAGGGAGATATTAAGTAAGGACTCCTTTAATCTTAGATATAAATCTCTAGCAAGCCTAATAACACACTCCCCATAGTCTTTCTTTTAAGCATAGAGACACAAACTGTAATTCCTCTTAGGTGAGCATGGGCATAGGGCCTGGTCTTGTCAGACATATGCAAACATGGAGGACAGGAGACTGAACAGCATCTAAAACAGCTACAAAGAGAACTGATGTGATTCTGCAGGGCAGAGAATGTCTTTACCAGAGGGTCAGACACCACGATGAGATGGCCCCATTATTTTAATATGAACTTCTCTTCTATCGTGGATGAGACATCCCCTGGAAGGCACATGACCCTTGGAGCTGAAGCAACTCAGCCAAGTGCGCAACAAGCCTTGAAGAGGGGCACCACCCACTACCTCTTCCTGCCTTCCCCACCCAGTCCCTGCCGCCAGACACCTGAGGCTGGGCAGAGGCCATGGGACCTTCAGCTGGCCAGTTTCCTTGGACCCTTGAGAAATTCAGACACATTAATAAGCAAATGAACCACAGCAAATAAAACAAATGTAACTGAAGGTGACTCAAACACTGAAGGTGTTTTACCTCTTGAATAAACTACTAAGCCTAAGGAAAGCTTCTTCCCATTTAAGATTTCACAGGGATCAAGGCTATACAGAAATACTATATGCAAATGACCATAGTAATTTAAAAAATAATAAAGTCCTGGCTGGGTTGCTCAGTTGGTTAGAGCGTCGTCCCATACAGCGAAAGATAGCAGGTCTGATCCCCAGTCACCGATCGATTTCTCTCTCTCACATCCATGTTGCTCTCTCTCTCTCTCCTCCCCGCCCCCCTTCCTCTCTCTCTAGAATTAATAAAACATATCCTCAGGTGAGGATTAAAAATAATGATGATAATGATAATATAAACATCGTTTCTAGTTATGAAGCACTTATTCTTTGCCAAGAACTGCTTTATGTACCTTATCTCTAGTTTTCACAATAATTCTGAGAAGTGGACAGAATGATCACCATATGACAGATTAGGAACCTGAGGCCAAAGAGGTTAAATAACTTTCCCACAGTGACACCTCTGATAACTGGCAGTGCCCCCAGGAGCCCATCCTTCCACTCAGGCATACGCTTGATGGTGGGAATGGGTGTTTATGGCTGCTGTGATGATTTGAGGTATGACTGGCCTACTTCTCAGCTGGCAGAGGGATACGGGTGCTGGTGGTATAAAACAAAAATAAGGTAGGTGGTTGGCCCATTAACAATCCTAGATCTCTTTCTAGCACAAGATTCAGTACTGATCATGTTTGGGGAGAGTAAAGGGAGAGAGTGGGGATCATTCAGACCATTTATTGATTAAATTAACCTACTTTTTATTTCCAAGCTGCATTATCAGTAGCCCTTGTAGATAAGAGAAATGAATAGATTAAAAAAGATATGTTTACCCCTGGATATATCCCAGAGGTCTCTGGATTGGGAGGGGGGGGGGTGACATTCAATCCCCTCGATAATTTTTAAGCTTCTTTAGAAACACTTTTATCCTGTGGATATAAAACCAAGGTCATAAAATTTTTGAGTGGATGAAGAAACTGAAATATAATCTGCAATTCACCATCTGGCATTTGCTTAATAATGAGTCTGGGGGAGGGGAAGAGAAGTTGAATTTTAAAAATTTTCCCAGATAAACCAACCTGATACAGAAATCCTGTCTCTAGCATCTATGCCACTGGGATCTGGGGAGTAATGGCCACTTCATTTCTGCCTGACAGAGTGGGAAGTGGATGGAAGGTGGATGGAAGGACCTTTGATTCAATCTCAGCTCTGGTTCTGACCAGTTATGAGATACTGGACAAACCACCAACACTCACCTCAAAGTCTATATCAATACAACAGAAAAATGTATTAGATTTACCTCCTCCAACATTAACGTTTTTACATTTACAAGTAGAGCCAAAAGTCTATAAGGATAAAATTCTTGTTTATTTCTAATCTTTGTCAAGGAAGTGAGGTCAAGGCATCCCAGTTGGAACATGAGTTGGCAGGTCCAAATGGATGGGTACTAGAGAGTGTTATAAGAAACAAATACTTTTATAAAATGGATGTTTCTAAACTTTAGAGTGGAGAAGAACAGCAGGTAAGAAATGAGAGGAAGACAACCACAGCCAAGGGAATTACTAGTATTTAGGGGCTTCTAGTAAGAACCAGCCAGAGTGACGTGATTAGAAAATACCAAAGTATAAGACAAAGAAGAAAGTAACCATGGGAACTGTTGCATTGCTGGATGTTCTTCTGTTTATTTCTTCTTTTTATGAGTAGTTTGTTTTCAAATACCAAAAGGAACACTGCATGTGAATTTTAGTAGATTCAAGGGCAAAAGCAAGAAGTGGACAATAGCACAGAGTTTCTGAAAAGCAACTGCATTGGCTTCCTAGGCCTGCCATGGCAAATGCTGGGGGCCTCCAAATAACAGAAATGTATCCTCTCATGGTTCTGAAGGCTAGAAGTCTGAAATTGAGGCGTCATCAGCATTGGTTCCTTCTGGGGGCCCAGGAGAAGAATATGTTCCATGCCTCCATCCTAGCTTCCGGTGGTTGCCAGCAATCTTTGGTGCTCCTTGGCTTGTGGAAGCATCATTTCAATCTCTGCTTCCATCTTCACATGGCTTTCCTCCCTGGATATCTCTGAGTACCCACTCCTCTTTTCATAGGGACCCCAGTCAACATTGAACTCAGAGCCCGCCCCAATAAGGTATGACCTTGACTTAACTTAATTATACCTGCACAGACGCTATGTCCAAATAATGTCACATTCTAAGCTTCCAGGTGGGCATGAATTTTGTGAGGACCTCCTCCTCCTCCTCCTCCTCCTTCTTTTTCTTCTTCTTCTTCTTCTTCTTCTTCTTCTTCTTCTTCTTCTTCTTCTTCTTCTTCTTCTAGGAGGAAACAAGGAACATGAGTCAATCTATGGGAATACCCCTCTTGATGGCAGAGACCAAAAATTCACGTGGCTCAGTTGTGGCAATAAAAGGAGGGTCCTGCAATATTAAAGTAAGTTCCTTGTCACCATTTCCTCCTTTCTTCCAGGATATCTATTTTAGGCTTTCTACTCCATTCCAGGAATTCCCCTGCAGCCTACTAAATTGTCTGAACCTGCATTGTGCTTGGTACTAAAGCTCTCTTCCTTTTCTTGAAGGAATTTTGGTGGGAGGTAGAAGAAGGAACCGCAGACATATCCCTGGGAGGAAAACATATCCCTTATTCATGTGGGCTGAGTATTACAAAGGCAGAGTTAAATTCAGGAAGTACAGTAACTTAATTCATGCCTGTTTCTTATGCTGCCAGAAAACATGCAATTTAGGCTCAAAAAAAGTTATCAGACAGGGGAAAAACTTCCCACTGGCACAACCAGAGTACATTCTCTAGTCCTAATCATGTACCCATAAGCATCACATTGAGCTTGTCAGAACCTTGTGCAAAGTGAAAAAATCAAGAGGAAAAAAATGCAAGTTAATCTATTGATTCATTCTAGGCACAAGAGCTTGGGAATCAGCTCTGCTTTCACTCGTAGAATGTGATCTTTCCTAATGAAGCAAAGAACTGAGCCTCAAACCAACAGTCAGCAAAACTGGTCTTTAGTGATTCCTACCTCAACTTCCCAACTCTCATTCCACTTTCCTTCCCCAGCTTCCTTCCATGTCACTCAAACTCCATGATCAGCCTAAGTAAGAATGACCGGTTTAAACAGGGGCTTTGTGTTCAGCAGAATCATCAAGGATACTTGATTGTTTAATGCAGATTCCAAGGCACCATCTTCAGATACGCTGATGCAGGCGTCTGTGGTGGGCCTGAGCATAGGCACCTTCTCTAGGCAATTCATGGACTCCAACAAATGCTCCAGACTTGGGGAAATAAAGCTTCCCCATGATTCCTAAACCATGACCCCGCCTTGGGAAACCCCATCTATTTTACATAACAGCGGGTGAGGGAAACTTTACAAAGAACAGCTCCTAATGAAATATGACTAAAAATTTCCATTTTGATAGAGCCTTTACCCAGAATTTTCCAAATCAGTTTCACTTTTAGAAGGTGAGGGCTATTTAAAAAATATTGGAGCATAGATGCCCCATGAAGCACTCTGACCTCAGAAAATGGTACCCTATGAACTTCAAAATTCCTGAAAGCTCAAATCACCTACTGTGTGCCAAACACTAGCTTGGTATTTCCTCGCATGTTATTATTCCATTTAATCCTCACAAGAACACTGAAATGCCAATCCTGTGAAGCAGATGCTGTCCATCCATATTTTAGTAGATAAATGAGGTTCAGAAGGGTTCACTGAGTTGAGCAAAGCTGTAGAGTTAGGAAGTGGCAGCATTCAGTTTTATGCTAAGTTTCCTGGCTTGAGGTCCCCAATGTGTTGTACTAGGACCCATAGCTGCCTTTAACTGCTGGCCCAAGCATAGCTTGAAGGCAATGACCTAGGTACCAAATCACTGAAGTGAATTAGAGTTGAAATTAGACTACTAGATGACTGATAGGCTAATCACCAGAGATCATGCTTATTTTCCAAAATGCAGCTCCTCAGCACTGTTGCCTTTTACTTCCTTCCCCAGGATATGGGGATATAACCATCTTCACCCTCCCCACATGTCCCATCCCACTCCACAGACAGAGATTCACCCTACTCTCCAAATTGCTAAGCAAAGACTACAGGTTCTAACCAAGATGGCTGAATCAATCATGTACAACAAGCCCATGAACAATTCTTTACGAATCTCTCAGCAAACATTCTAGCAGAATTCTTCAAGGATAGACTTTGGATAATTTCTACCTACAACAGTTGCCCTTGAAGTCTTGTAAGCTTCCACCTGTATGAAAGAAAAGAACCAGGAAAGAGAAGAGCACAAAATGTGATTTTTCCCTAAACCCCACACCTTCCAGAAATAGCCCTGATCTCAAGTAATAAAAGTAAAGATAACATTTCCAAGGTCTGGGATGGGGAAATAAGCAAAAAATAGAATGTTTAATCAATGCAAACATTCTTGGAATCTGAAACATCTGGGAGAGCTGGGGTGGCTGTGTTGGGAGCCGGAAAAGGGGGGAGGGGTTTTTAGAGACTTGACATTCTTATCCAATGTTTATCTAAAGCAGGAGCTGAATAACCTGCTCTCAACTGCCCTAGCAAGCCCACGTGGTAGCTATTAATTTTTGTTACTAAATACAAGGATATCTCTCACTTTGAGAAAATCCAAGATTCCATCATCTAGCTTTACCAGAATAATATAAATTAGGGACTGATTACTTATATATGTTTACAACTGCCTAAGCATATATAACCCACAACTGCCCTAGTGGGTAAATAAGGTTCCTTTTTATGTTGTTGTTGTTTTTTTTTTTTAATTTGCATGTTACTTCTTAGGAAACCTACTGCTGTGCAAAATAAAGCCTCTGCAATTGCAAGTTTAACTGAGAGATTGAGACTTCCCTGAAAGCTAATTACAGTTGTGTAGGAATATTCGTGCTAACTAAACAGACATCTAAAAATTAACATATTAGTCATTTTCTCCATCTCTGTTTTATAACCTCATCCCCAGAATACTCTTGATGGTAAAGAAAAATATATGATTAAGTACATAAGCCAACTTCTGTGAATTGAGTGAAGATAATTCTTGTTATGGCTCGTATTTCTTAACCTGCCATTCAACACGGATCTGGCCCCAGACCATCAAGGTAGAAAGTAGCTTCAAGCTCAGCCCCAAGAGAGCCACATTTTACCCTGAGCTGTGCTCCAGCAGGCTGGACCTTCTTCCCTCTGCAGGAACTGTCCTGTTCTCTATCACAACACTGGGCCCTAACACATAGTAAGTGGGGAAAAAAAAAAAAAGGAATCACTGAAAGAATAGGTGCTTAATAAATGAACTTTAAAAATCATTATTATCACTTTTCTTCCCCTCCTCCACTTCACCCATACATTACCTCACTGACCCTCATCTCAGTTCTAGGAAATAAGTATTATCATCTTCATTTCACAAAGGAAGCTCCAGGGGTGCAAGTAATTTGTCCCAGGTCACTCACTAGGAAGGCATAGAAGTGAGAGTTAAACCCTGATGTACTAGTCACATTTCTAGCATTACACCATGCTGTGTTTCCTCCACTACACACTTGTTTCTCCTTGACTTTTGCCCACAAAACCATGATCCAAAGCCCTCGTGTTTGGTTCTTTCATTTCCAAGCCAACAACTCTTGTCATGAAAGAGGTCATCTTCTTGGTAAAGGAAGAGCAGCAATAACATAGGAGTTGCCATGTTTTTTTCATGTCTGTGTTGCTCTATACCTAGCACAGTATCCCAGACATAGTCAGGAAAAAATTCAATCAATGAATAATAGAATAGCTAGTGAAGTGAATACCACTAATTTCATCAACTTGTAGAAGCAAACAGAGGCACAGAGAGGTTAGGGCAATTGCTTACTCCCCACTTGGTTTCTGCCTTGCTGAGAGATAGTTCAATATCTTTATCCTGAAGGTCCTCACAGCCTCTGCTCAGAAGGAGCCTGGTCCCCTCTGTCACAGCTGCTCTGCTCACTCAGTCAGTTGCCACCCCAAAGTCTCAGCAAACAACAGATGTATTTGGCAACCAAAAGACTCTCCATTCCCATCATGGTGTCACTCCTATATTCTCTTTACTGTATTTGAGAGAGAGAGAGAGAAAGAGAGAGAGAGAGAGAGAGAGAGAGAGAGAGAGAGAGAGAGAGAGAAGGGACCTTGGGGCTGGGAGAGATCAGTGCTTTCCCTTCACTACAGGCATCCTCTATATCACAGAATAAATCTGTAACCACAGAATGATCTGGGAAGCATATCTGTGTAAAGTAAATCTCATTTCCTTATTGTTTCTAATGTGTTATATGATAAAAGTTTTACATGGGATGAACTGACCATGTTTGGTGTGGAAGGGGCCAGAATTTGGCCAGTTATATGACAGGTTAAATGCGTGCCACAGCAGTAGAGCTGCCATGACTAGGATGACAGCATCAGAGACTTGTGGAGCTCTGACTCCTGCTCAGCATTAACCTTTCCTTTGTGGAATTCCTAGCAACTCCCAACTCTTTCCTGACTCCGGACATCTGTGGTTCATCCGCTTTCGCAGATCCTAGTATTTGTTTCCACTGTGAGAGATTCCCTGACTCCATTCTCCAAATTCCCAGAATGTTGTTTCCTTCTTTCCTTGGTCAAGATATTTTTAATGTTGGATAGAACCTCAGTGAATTATGCAAAGTGAATAATTGTCTACTTTAGCAATACATAAAATCCGACATTTACTTGGAATGAAGGCATGCCATAAAATAGGGGCATTCATAAATTATTTATTGCTTTGTATTAAGATTCCCTCTATGATTAAAGGTGTCGCTTTGTGCTTAAGGGCAACAAAACATCTAGATTATTTTTCTCAACTGCAGTGTCAGCTGAGTCACGAGTGAAGCCTGATGTGTGGTTCCTAAGAGAGTAACTCACATTCAAGTGAACAAATAAGTAGACCTCAATGTCTACTTCTAAATCTCCAGAGAAAATAATCATTTATTTAGTCTTATTAAAGGTTAAAATATTAGGTCAGATAATAACATGACCATCAGATGGCTCAGGGCCCATCTACCATAAACAGAAAGTAAACAGCTAAGATTAAAATGCCCCAATAAGGACATCACTTCTCCCCCAATTCTGAATAGCTTTTTTGACTTTAACTACTTGAGAACTATGCTAAGAGTAATGTGTTTGGTTCTGGATTGTGGCATTGGACTTTCCAGCAGTATATACAGGTAAGAATATTCTACTAGACATATGGGCTGAATGATAATAATAATATTCATTATCTCATTGAAATATTCTAGCAATTCTATGAGGTCAGTGTTATTTTGTTAGCTTTTTTATTATTATTGTCGATTTCAGAGAGAGGAAGGAAGAGGGAGAGAGGGTTAGAAACATTAATGATGAGAGAGAATCACTGATTGATAGGCTGCCTCCTGCACATCCCCTCCTGGATATCAAGCCTGCAACCCAGGCATGTGCCCTGGCCAGGAATCAAACTATGACCTCCTGATTCATGAGTCGACACTCAACCACCGAACCACACTGGCCAGGCAGTATTAATTATTTTGATGATGAGGTGACCCTCAATTTAAAAATGTAGAAGTAATGTGTTTGGTTCTGGATTGTGATATTGGACTTTCCAGTAGTATATACAGGTAAGAATATTCCACTAGACATATGGGCTGAATGATGATTTATGCAATAAGTATAAATCTCTCAGACACTGTGTTGAGCAAAAAAAAAAAGGCAGACCAAAAAAGAATACAAACACTATGTTCTAAGTATGTGAAATTCAAGGACAAGCAAAACTGATCTATGGTCAATTTTTTAAGTGGTTCCTTTTGGAGGATGGAACCAACTGAGAAGATGCATGTGACTTCCCAAGGTGTTGGTTAAGATCTATATTTGAAGTCTACAGAGAATACACATAGGTGGAAGTTCATTAACTGTCCACTTAAGATTAATACTGTCCATAGACTGAACATTTGCAGCCCCATATTTATATGTTAAAACCTTACTCCCCTATATGATGGTATTTGAAGTAGGAGCCTTGGGAGGTGATTAGGTCATGAGGGTGGAGCCCCTTATAAGAATAGTGCCCATAGAAGCTATCACTTGAGACCTTGCTTCCTTTCTCTCTGACCCCCACCATGTGAGATCACAATGAGAAAAGGAAGCAGGAGGGGGGCTCTCACCAGGAACTAAATCAGCCAGCACCTTGACCTTGGGTTTCCCAGCCTCCAGGACTGTGAGAAATAAATTTCTGTTGTGTAGCCCTAGCTAGGTTGGCTCAGTGGATAGAGCATCAGCCCTCAAACTGAAGTGTCCTGGGTCTATTCCAGTCAAGGACACATACCTCAATTGCAAGGCTGATCCCTGGCCAGGGCCCATGCAGGAGGCAACTAATTGATGTGTCTCTCTCACATCGATATTTCTCCCTCTGTGTCTTTCTCCCTCTTTTCTACTCTCTCAAAAAATCAATGGAAAAATATCCTCAGGTGAGGATGAATAACAACAACAAAAATTCTGTTGTTTAAGCCACCCTGTCTAAGGGATTTCTGTTCTAGCACCCCAAATTGATTAACACAGTGCCCTTGGAACACTTTACTGTAAGTATGTTTTAACTCAATTTTTAAAAAAGAAAAGAAAAGAAATCTAGGCCTTGGGTTCAAGAGTAAGGAGGGGCCTGAGATACAGGTTTGGGAGTCATTGGCCTAGAACTTGATGAGACTTCTCATCAAGCAGAATCAACGGTGTAGAACTCAACTCCATTGTTGTTCCCTGGGGTCGTGCAATTCACAACGTTCATAGCTGCCCTCAGGAGAGCATGCTGCACAAGTACAGCTGCCCTCAGGAGAGCATGTGAGTGAGGAGAACCTTCTGTGAGTGAATGAGGAAGACAGAAAGCAGAGGAACATCAGCATGTGGAGGACAGATGGGGGAAAAAAGGCATATCTTACCCCAGGAGCCCTGCGCTTTGCCTACCAAGCTTACTAACTGGTACATAAGAGATGCTGAGTTCATGAATGCCTCAATACAGGAAATAGCGGATGAGACAAACCACTACAGCTTTCACATCTGAGAGGATGAGTGTGAAAGATTTTTATAAGATACCAACTCTGAGAAAGCAATTTTAAAGATGAGAGGGGAGAACAATGAGTCAAAGTCCTGGAGTGGAGAGGGCAGGACAGGAGAGGCCAAGGGACAGAAGCAAGGACCTGGGTGGCCTGCTAGATGCCGGGTCCTAAGGAAGAACAACAGGCCTTGGAAAGATAAAGTAGGCACATGCTAAAGATAAAACTACACTTTCTTCATACATTTGTCCTGAAGACCAACTCAACTTGACAAAAAGGAAAAACAAAAGAAAGATTTCTTTTGAAGAAAGTAAAACCACACTGCCATTTCTGACTCATCTACTACTACCCAAGGTGACTTCGGCTTTACCAGGGAGCTCTATTTTGCTGTCAGTACACAATCTGGGGCAAATGGGACCTCCTTCTTAGAATCTATGACCAAGCATGGCCCCAGGAGCAAATGTCTGGGGGTGTTTCTCTTTTTTTTCATGGGTCACGTGATGGAGCCTTAACACGCCCTTACATCTTTCCCCAGGCAGAAGGATTGCTAACTGCAGAAAGTGACGTCAATCCAGGCTTGTAATGGAGCAGCCTGGGGATGGGCGCAATCAAGTGTTTGGCTCTCACTGGCCACCTTTCATCTGGACCACCTTTCATCTGCAGCACTTTACAGGAGATAGTTAATTAGGCTTCCGCAGGCTCCGGGCAGGAACGTGCATCACAGACTGCACTGACGTCAGTGACTGCGTAAGAAGAAATGCTCACGGACTAATTACTTCGCATTTGTATGTACAAGCTCCTTTCACACGGGATCACACCGCTGTTTCCCAACGTGAGTAAGGGAGTTGACTGCTTTCTTCCCCGGAGGTCTACAGCCTGTCTGCTGGAGGAAGATCTAGTCACGACTCCTTCTCCCTGTGCTCAGGCTGACACAGGGGTCCTTGAGCGCTGAGAAGCCAGAAGAAGAAGGATGACAAAGATAAAGGCAAAGCTGTCCAGGAACAACCTGCCATGGGATCACATAATGTGACTCAGACATCGGCTGGATTTCCACTGTCCAATATGGCAGCCACTGAGCACTCACAACGTGCTGGTCCAATTGAGACGAGCCAAGTGTAAACTACACACTGGACTTTGAAGAGTTAACACAAAAAGGATGTAAAATAGCTCATTAATAATTTTTACATTGGTTACCTGCTAAAATGATAATAACTTGGCTATATGGAGTTAAACAGATCATTGTAATTTTACTTGTTTCTTTTGACTTTTTTAATGTGTCTGCTAGAAAATTTTGAATGCCCTATGGTTCTCACATCATATTTCTACAAGACACTGCAAATCTAGATAACTTTCCTCATTTTAAACATAACTAACCTAACATCTGAAAAGAGGAACGTCTGATTTGCCTAAGGTGAGGCTAAGCAGAGCTAGAACTGGACCCCAGGTATCCTAGCTTCCTCAGTGAATGTACTGTCCATTTCACTCCAACAAGCAATTTGCCCTGCCTCTCCAAACCATCTCTCCTTAAGAGCAGACACCACGAAGTTGCTGAGGGGCCTTGGCTACCCTTTCACATAATCAGAAGCAATATGATCTTCAAGCCACCCCAGTGAAATATACTTTCTAAAAGTAGTGTATCTACTATACCTGACAAACCCCTGCCCAGCCCAGCACCCTCTGCCCTTCCCCCACCATGCTTGCAAGCAGGCTGCTACCCAAGGCCTCTCCAAGGGAGTGGAGAAATTCCAGAGTCAATTCTGCCTCATCTGGTGCTCTCTCTCAGGCAAAGTTAAATCTAAGAGCTCACCTGTGGTTGAAAAACCCATCACTGTCTCAAAGGTCAATTATGTATTGTCTCAGCAACCTAAACTTTCCAGCGTATCTTTAAACCTTTCCTTCCCTAGAACTCTGACCACCAGCTTGATATTATGGAAATTTGCAATTTGTAATTCTTTCTGAATTCTTCTACTGAATTCTCTTCCTCTGGATTGTCCAAAAGAAGGAAAGGTGGCAGTGAAGCCAGAGATGGCTATTGACCTGATATTCCCAGATGTTCAAAGTTCCTCTTGAGCCTTCTCAAAAGTGACCTCACTTTCCTAAGTCTGCAGTTGTGGCGATCAAGCCAATGTACTCCGCAGTATTCCAGGGGCCTGGGGGGAATCATACTCTGCCCGAAAGGAAACCACATGGTCCTCTTCCACCATCAGGTAGACTTTGGCAAGGAATCAGTCTTCACCCTGTCTTTCTTTAGGAAAAACCAAAGCAATTGTGTCATTGAGCAATCAATGTCATCCATGGTCATCAAGCTCACTCAACTGATGAAATAAGAGGAAGGAAATTAGCCCATATTGAAAATCTCCATCTCTGAGTCCCCTGGAGCTTACCCTTGAAAACCCCACCAAGCAGGTGAATAGGTCTTCAACTGCCCACCTTTCCCTGAGTCCGTTCTTTCTGCCACTTCTAACCCATTGTCTGTTCATCAGTGCCTTCAGCTTTTATATTCCAGGTTCCATACCTTTTATACTTTTTATTACCTATCTCCTCAATCATATTGTCAGATGGATCCACTTTATACAAGCTTCTTATTCAAAAGCATCCATTAACCCTGAACGCCAGACCTGGCATCTCCATCTCCTGACTTCTGGGCCAGCAGAGTTCTCTTAGACTAGCCTACCACCATGAGCTTTCCTTGGCTTTTCTCAAACCTCCCCCCTCCAAAAGTTCTGGCAGCAGCTATTTTCACTCGAACCTGAGATAATATGATGCCTGCACTCAGTAAGACAATTGTTTTTGAAGCAGTGAGTCCTCATTTTGAAATGAAAGGATTCTCCCTCCACAGATGGGGGAGAGGGGCATAAACAGCATGAATATAATGTTCATTTCCAGGCAGGGTTGCACTCGGAGCAGTTTAATGTGGGGTCTCTCCATGAGGGGACTTTACCAGACAGGGAAGGACACCTGAAGAGGAATAAGGCCCCTGGGTGCCGATCATGGTGAGGGGCCAGCCTGTGCCCACCATCTCAGGCTGTGGGGTGGCCAGAGCACTGGTGCCATCACAGCCCGAGTTATACAAGTGTTCATAGCTTTACTTTGTTTTCATTTTTCACCCTGATGAAAAACTTGCCTCTTTTACACAGTCACCAAAAAGACACGACAACCTCTGAGGTTGAGTTCATGTGTTTTTCATAGTTCTGTCACGTTTCCAACAGTTGTGAATACTGTTCTCTGTGAGGTGGTGGGCACGAGCCCTTCTGCTAGTGCCCAGCTTCTGCCTGGTGGTTCTTTGTGACTGCAGGTCTGGATGAGGTGCCCCTCTGTAACCCCACGGCTTTGGCAGCTACTCTGTACCATCCTTGGAGAAAGTGTCTGCTTCCCCCAAGACAACAGTAGAATTGCCTGCCTGTGAATTCTCCTCTCCTGCTCATTGCTCATTGTCAGTCACTCCCTTGGTCTTCTGTTGGGTATTAGTCATTGTACTGGTTTTGCAACAGTTCAAGAACATTAGGAAGATGGTATCAATTATATATGGAATCTAAAAAAAAAAAAAAAAAGTCCAACTCATAGAAACAGAGTGGAAAAAGTGGTTTCTAGGCATGGGATATGGAAAAAAATAGGGAGAGGTTGGTGAAAGGGTTCAAATATGTTATGAGATTGAATAACATCTAAAGATTTAATTTGTAACATAGTGCCTATAGTTGATAAGTGTTTTGTATTTTTTAATTGAAACACTATATTTCTAATTTAAACTTTTTATGTAATTGAAATTTACTATAAGATTAGAACTTAAAGGTTCACACAAAAATAAAATAATGATAAGATAAAATGTGAGGTGATGGATGTATTAACTTGGTCATCACTTTAAATACTGTACAGTTTTACTTATAAATTATACCTAACTAAAGCTGAGTGTGGTAGGCAGTTAGACAGACATGAGAGGAGCAAGGATGATGGGCCAGGTACAAAAGGTCACCAGGGTGGAAAGCCCTGGGTGCCTAGCAAAGGACAATTGTAGGCTGGGATCTCGCCCCTAGGGTGACCTTTCCTCCCTAGCATATCGCTGGTCATGCTGTTTGGACCCCCTGACCTTTCCTCCCTAGAGATAACATACAACTCAGTTGTATTTCATCTCCAGGTCCAGAAAAGCAGCAAAACCAGACCAGTGACCCCATGGCTACCCTCAGGACCAGCTGCAGTAGATAATGACCCCTTGCCTTGGTGCTGACCAATCAATCAATCAAGGGAAGATCTTAATAGAATATTCAGCAGCTTTTCAGGTGTTTCCTTTCAGGGAGACCTAGACCCTGAAAGGACACACCTGAAAAGCTGCTGGATATTCTATTAAGATCTTCCCTTGGGATCTCCCCTAAAATCTCCACCCTTAAAACCCTTAGGACAGCAGCTCCAGTGTACTTTCCCTCCCAAGAGCATGCCTGCGCCTTCCCCTCCCCCCTCCCCCTCCTGGATGCAGTTACCGTTACCTTCCTTACTCCCAAACTCCAAGTGTCCTTCCTTTTCCTCTATAACTTGTCTCCTACGCCCATTTCTTCTAGGAGTTACCTCTTCTACCTCTGTAATTTACCAAATACCATATTTTTTCTGTGTGTAGAAGACCCCCCTCCACTTTTCCAACCCAAAATTAAGAAATCAATATTCTAAACATTTTGCTGGTTTTCTTCTTAAGGCCTTCTTCTTTTTTTTTTTTTTTGGCATCTTAAGGAGTTGTTCTTCCTGTTTTCTCCACTGTCTGGTCATACACTCAGTGGGAGGAGGTCCAAATTTTCTCTCTGCAGCTCTATTTCCATACTCTTTTGCAGAGCTGATTACATTCATTTTGAATTTTGCAGAGTAAGACAATCGCTCACTGGTATTTATCTTTTTATTTTTTGACATCTTTATGGGCTCAGACCACTCTGGTGGTCCCTGTTGCATTTGTGCACTCTCCACCTCCACCTCCAATTACAGCATCAGCTGACGTCAGTAACAATAAGGCTTGTGATTGGAGGAAGCCCGTTTGACAAGGTGTGGGCAGCTATGTAACCGAATGGCTCCCTCTACGCCTGACTTTTGTGTATAAGATGTCCCTCGATTTTCAGTCTAAAGGTTTTAGAGAAAAATAGCATTTTATACATGGAAAAATACGGTAAATGTTCTCTTACAGTTTGAGTCTTGGCTCTGAATTCTTTCCTAGCCAGAACCCAAGTACCAAGGTTGCTGAACCCAGGTCCATTCTGAGCCCATGGGTCTAACACCTCGTACAGCTCCCACCACCTACAAAAGGAGGTGGGGGAAGAACATTAGGAAGGATTTCATCTGTCTCTCCACTTTGACTTCGGGGAAATAATTTAACTGACTGAAGCTTCAATTTTCTCATATGTAAAATGGAAATAATGATCATAATTTTATGAAATTACTTTGGGTGTTCGATGAGATCACATATGGATAAGCCCCAGATATAAACCTTTATATGTTGGAAGCAATCAATAAATACCAACTGAGCTTTAATCTGAAGTATTTAGAATCTTTCCAACACAGACTTATTTTATGTGAGTCATGTGTGTCATTTATTCTGATAAAAAGAATGTAATGCTGCTCTTTCAACTTTTAAAAATATTTTCCTCATGATCAAAAAAGTGGTGTGTTTTCTTAGGACCTTTTATATAGCCTTATATTATTAAAAATGCTTTCCTAAAATCTGTCATATTTTGTCCACCTTCCATTATCATATTTTACCATTTTTTTAAATTTAATCTTTAAAGGCAATGAAATAAAGTACTAGGATTCATTTCCTAAACTCTGAGATGCTTCTCTCAATTCTTTCTTACTTGTTGTTCTTTCTCTCTCTCATTTTTCTCTAATGAATATAAAATGTGCAGATTAGCATGTGCAAGTTGATGAATATCTCTGAAAAACAGGAGGAAAAGTGAAGTTCACAGTCTCCCAGTGTTCAAACACTGGATGATTGAGGAGGGGTAATGTCAATTACCTATACATTGCATGTGCCTTTAACTTTAGAGCTGAAGGAGTCCGTTGAGATGAATAGATTTATTTGTTGGAGATGTGTCAAATTTGCTCTGCAAAGAAGGATCGTTATGTCTTCTCACTATATAAAGTCCCCCAAAAATGTACTGTCACATGAAAGGCTGATAATCTAGAATTGCTCATGATGAGTGAGGCCATGATGATGTGACTTCATGTAACTGCATATGTTGGGGGAGGGGAAGGAGGGACAGCTGGAGCCATAAAGCAAGTTCATTGAAGAAATAAGGAGGATTTTCCTCCTAAAGACAGGTGGGACTATTGAAGTACAAGAAATAGGGAAGAGGATGTGATAGGACATTATAGAGCTACTAGAGGCCCAGTGCGCAATTGAAATTTGAACCTTTCCTCCCGCCGTGCGAGGAGGCACCCCACGGGGGGCCGGGACCCGTGCTTGACTCACAGCATCCCCTGGTCCCTCTGCCTGTGTCCGCTCTGGGGCCACCCAAGCTGCCACACTGGCTCGGGCAGGCCGGCCCCCCTGCCTCTGTCTCTGTCTCCGCTCTGGGCCTCACCTGTGCACGCAACCACCTCCTGTCTGGTCGTGGCCCGTTACAGACTCCTGACCTAATTTGCATATTACATATATATATATATATATATATATATATATATATATATATATATGGCTCTAAGAGTATGAAGCTGATTGTAGTCTCCCACTGAGGAATCAGAAAGTAGTATTCTATTATGTAAATATACCACAGCTGTTTTATCCACTCATCTATTGGGCACTTGGGTTGCTTCCCTATCTTGGCTACTGTAAATAACATTGCAATGAACATGGGGGTCATATATTCTTGCAAATTCATGTTTTGAGTTTCTTCATATGTATTCCCAGAAGTAGAATCACTGGGTCATAAGACAATTTCATTTTTAAGTTTTTGGGGATCCTCCACACTGTTTCCCATAATGATTGCACCAACTTTCATTCCCACCAAGGGTTTCCTTTTCTCCACACCCTCACCAACACTTGTTTTTTGATTTACTGGTGATAGCCATTCTGACATGTGTGAAGTGATGTCTTCCTGTGGTTTTCATTTGCATTTCTCTGATGACATGTGATGTTGAGCAACTTTTCATATGTCTATTGTCCATCTATATGTCTTCCTTGGAGAAGTGTCAGGTCTTCTGTCCACTTTTTTATTGGGTTGCTTGATTTCTGGTGTTAAGTTGTCTAACCACTTTACATCTGAAACTAATACAGAATAATATTGAATGTAAACTGTAATTGAAAAATTAAGATAAAACAAGAAGAAAGGCTATGGGGCTTGATCCAGTGCTTCTTCAGGGGGTGTCAGACGACTGAGTATGGATCATATCTTCTTGTTTCTTTTAGAACCTGATTATAACTGATGACACCCCCTAACATGATAATATTACTAGTCCAATAGCATGGATAACAAAGCAAAATTTTAAATTCAAAAATAGTTTTAAAAAAAAGAGAAAGGATTTAAGGAAGAAACAGCTAAAAGGTGGGGGGAGGACTTTAACCTAAGAATGGAAAAAAGTTTACCACATAAATACAGTAATATTCACAAAATATGGAGGAAGAACTGAACAAGCAGGGTCCCTTCTCATCCTCATGAAAGAGCAAGGAGAAAGCCTGACATTATGAAATTGGAACCTGTGTTTCATCCAAAGATCCTTGCTTTCTGAGTCCCAAGAAGCACTGAATGAAAAAGCTAACCAACAGAATTCATGTTTATGAACCAAGGTCAGGTTTTTGTTTGGAAGAGGGGTTGTGGAAAGAAGTGTTGAAGAATTTACCTTTTCTGCCAGTGGGGAAGACAGAGTCCTGTCATCTCTGGGAGAAACTACAGTAGGAGCAGAACAAAAAGGGGACAGTATCAGAGAGCTCTGGCATAGTATTAGCAGAGGGCCCAGCAACAGAGCACAAAGGACAAAGGCAGCGGTGAGAGGGAGGCTTGGAAGGACAGACTGATGACAGATGACAGTAAAAAAAAAAAAAGCAAAGCCCCTGGATAGGGCCACTGTGGAACCTGCCAAAAGGTCTGCACTGGTGATAGCAACAGCAGCCCCTCCAGCAGGAGGCGCTCTAACTGACAGGCTAAGGTGCTAATACGCAGTGCAGCATCAGACAGGGCACAGATGGTGCAGAAAACACCCAATGGAGAGGGATTTAAGGCAGAAACAGCTAAGGTACAGAATTGACTTTGGTGGTATGTACAGGATTTTCTTATACTGTTTCTGCATTACAGTTAGCTCCTTGTTTTCCTCTATAAAGTAATTTAAAGAAACAGCTTGGCCTCTTTCCACTTCCCTTTCAGTCCCCTGTCCAAATTCTGAATCTAGGCATTCTGGCATCCAGCTGCCCTTGCAGTATTTCCTCTGTAGTAGTGTGTTAAAAAATGGTAGTTTCAAGCTCTTTTAAATAAATTCTTCATTTCAGAATCATTCTCTTTTTTTACTATTTTTGAATTTAAAAATTTGCTTTGTTATCCATGCTATTGGACTAGTAATATTATCATGTTAGGGGGTGTCATCAGCTACAATGAAGTTATAAAGAATCATCTACCACATGAGTCTGGGTGTCTAGGTATTTTTTTTTTATTGCAATCAACAGTGAGGGGGTGGGGGAGGACTTTAACCTAGGAATGGAAAAAAGTTTACCACATAAATACAGTAATATTTACAAAATATGGAGGAAGAACTGAACAAGCAGGGTCACAGGCCCACATCTGTGAGTACAGGTGGGTAAGTACTGTAATTAACTGCTCTCCTTGAACATGAGAAATGTAGGAGATGTCCCTTCAAATGAATGGGGATTATGTTATGGGGAAACAAGGGATGTTGGCAGACCAGAACAACACAGGGGACACAATGCATTCAAGTTCAAACTCTTCCTAATGAGTAGAAATTTTGCTCTTTAAAATGTGCCTTACTTTTCTAGCTCCCTACACTAGATGATTTTGACAGAAAACACATGGCCCCATTTCTTATAGATGCTAAGTAATCATATCTCCTTTTCTTCCCCCTTGGGCTTTGTCTTCCCTTATTCATTTTCCATAAGCACACAGTTCATAGGGCGAAGAAAAAGAAGGAAAAGGAGGAGGAGGAGGAGGAGGAGGAGGAGGAGGAGGAGGAGGAGGAGGAGGAGGAGGAGGAGGAGGAGAAAAAAGGAGAAGAACAACAAGAAGGAGGAGGAGAGAAGAAGAAGAAAAAGGAGGAGGAGGAGGAGTTCTGTGTAAAATTAAAATACTATTCTCAAAAAGAGAATACAGAGAAGGAATTTCTATTTCCTTTGACTCTCCTTCCAGCTGTTCTTTTACCCCAAACATCCAGTAATATTCAACCTGGGGAGGTAGGAAAGAGATATCTATCTTATCCTCTAGAATGGGGAATGTTTATACCTCTTCTCAATCTTTTCTTTCCTGGTTATCTCTCTACTTCTCTTTCTTCAGTATATCTTCAATACCCACAATGACTATTTTCTGAGAAAGATGGTGCAAGGAAATAAATTAGAAGTTGGATCTAACAGTACATTCATCTCACTGCCCATTTTTACATTCCGAGAGAGAAGCAGATGAGTATCCAGAAATGTTACTACTGTACGTTATATAAAATGTCAAGTTTTAACAAACAATTATGAGACATGAAAAGAAACAAGAAGATATGATCCATACCCAGGAAAAGAAGCAAGCAACAAAACTACTTGTACAAAGGCTTAACAAAGCAGCTATTAGAAATATGTCCAAAGAAAGCACTAACTAAAGAATTAAAGAAAGACACGGTGACCATGTCTCATCAAATATAGATTATCAGTATCAGACAAAAATTATTTTTAAAATAACCCAATGGAAATTCTGGAGGTACGATGTACAGTAAGTAACAGGAAGGAAAAAAAATCACGAGAAGGGTTAAACAGGAGATATAAGCTGGAGAAAGAAAATATTGGAAAACTATAAAACAGACTAATGGAGATTATGCAATCTGAAAATGAAAAGAAAAAAAGAATGAAATGAAATGAACAGAACCTCAGAAAAATATGGGGCAGTAGTTAAGCACTCAAATATATGCCAAATGGAAGTATCAGAAAAGGAGGAGAAGAAAGACGGGAGCACAAAAATACTTGAAGCAATGATAGCTGAAATTTCCACAAATTTTATGAAAACATAAATCTGTACATCCAAAAAGCTCCATGATCCCAAAGTAGGATAGATGCAAAGAGATCTATGACAAAATAATCAAATGTTCAAAGACAAAGAAAAAATCTTGAATACAGCAATATACAGAAAGAAGCCTCAGTGAGGTTAACAGCTTACTTCTCAGAAAATAGCAATAGAGGCCAGAAGTCAGTGGATGATATGTTCAAAGTACTGATTTTAAAGGCAACCAGCACTGGCCAGTGTAGCTCAGTAGTCAGAATGTTGGCCCACATCAAAGGGTTGAGGGTTCGATAAAAAAGGGAACCAAAATATTATATACAGCAAAACTCTTTCAAAAATGAAGGTAAAATTAGGACATTGCAAGATTACAAATATTAAGAGAATTCATTGTTAGCAGACCTGTCTTGTAAAAAAGACTGAAGGAATTTCTTCAAAGTGAAATGAAGTGACACCCAACAGTAATTCAAATCCACAAGAAAAAAACAAAGTGTGCCAATAACGGTTAATATAGTTAATCATAAAATACAGTATAATTGAATATTTTTTTATTTCTTCTCCAAAGTGATTTTAAAAGCAATTGCATATAAAAATATGTGTATCATTTATTATTAGATCTACAAAATGTAGAAATGTAACATATTTGACAAATATTTGTAGGAACAAAACTATATTCAAGTAAGTAATTAACACAGATGGTAACTCAAGTCCATAAGAAGAAATTAAAAGAATCAGAAATGGTAAATAAGTAGGTAAATATTTTTTTAATATATAAATATGTATTTACTCTTCCCTCTTAGCTCATTAAAAAAATAAAATATATAAAGTAATAATATCAACAAGGGATGGTTGGGTTATACATGTGATATGTTATAAAAATAATAGCAAAATATGGAAGAAGGAATGGAGCTATACATGGGCAGAGTTTCTCTATCTCACTGGAATTCTATTATTACAAATAGTACAAGTCTGATTCTGATATATTAACATATATTTTCTGATAAAGAAACAGTTTTAATATAATCCCTAAGGTAGTCACTAAGAAATTAGCTTGAAAATATAGTTTAAAAGAAATTACAATGTTACACTACAAAATATCCACTCTATGCAAGTACAGAAATATAAAAAACAAAAGCAAAGTGGCAGGCACAAAATGGCAAACCATGTCACTATGAACATTAGTGTGAATGAATTAAACAAACCAATTAAAAGGCAAAGATTGCCAGAATGAGAAAAAAGACAAGAGGAGAAACACTTTAGATGGAAATATATGTAGTTTGAAAGTAAAAAGATAGAAAAATATATCATGCAAATTGCAACTGTAAGAAAGCTAGATTAGCTATACTGTGTCTATGAGACAAATTAGACTTTTTTCTCTTTATTTTATTTTCAAAATAGTGTTTAAAACAAAGAAAAACCTTACTAAAAATAAAGACAGACATTGTATAATTGTAAAAGACTCAAGCCATCAGGAAGACCTAACAATTATAAATACATATGCACCTATCAGGGGACCCCCAAAATACATGAAACAAAAATGGGTAGAATTAAAGGGAGAAATATATAATCCAACAATAATAGTTAAAGACTTCAATACCCTACTTTGAATACTTGATAAAACAAATAACTGAAGATCAACCAGAGTATTAAAAATGTGGACACACTAAACTCACTGGACCTAAAAAACATTTAACCTATAAAACACTTCACTGCCAACGGCAGAATATGCATTCTTCATAAGCATATATTCTCTAGAACAGAATATCTGATAGGTTCTAAGAAAAGCTGCAACAAATATAAAAAAACTGAAATCATACAAAGTATGTTCTCTGATTACAATGAAATGACATTAGAAATCAATAACAGAAGTAAATTTGGAAAATGTACAAATATATGGATTTAAAACAACACACTCCTAAATAACGATTGAGTTAAGGAAGGAATCCTAAGGGAAATAGAAAATACTTTGAGACAAATGACAACAAAATACAACATATCAAATCTTATAAGATATTACAGTGCTTAGAAAAAAATTTATAGTTGTAAATGCATATATTTTTTAGAAAAAAAAGATGTCAATTTAATAGCTTCACTTTTGATGTAAAAAATGAGAAAATAGAAACAAACTATACTCAAAGCAAGAAGAAGGAAGAAAATAATATAAGTGAAGTAGAAAATATAAAAATAATAGAGAAAATTAACAAAATCAAAGGTTAATTCTTTGATTCTATAATAATAAAAGCATAATATGCTAATTAGACTAGACGTTCTTCCAGACAACCTTCTGACAAAGCCATGGCTGTGAGGGCCGAGGGAAGCCACTGCAGCTGCAAGAGCCAAGCCCCTTGCATGAATTTTGTGCATCAGGCCTCTAGTTATGAACATAATTAACAAACCATTAGCTATTCTGAACAAGAAAAAGAGGACTTGTATTCCTGAAATTAGGAATGAAACAGAGGACATCTCTACAGACTTTGCAGAAATAAAAATAATTATAAGAGAACACTATGAATAACTATGTGTTACCAAATTAGGTAACATCAATGAAATTAACAATTCCCTAGAAAAACATAAATTACAAAAATTGTCAAGAAGAAACAGAAAACCAGAATGGGCCTATAAAAACAAGATTTAATTAATAATTTTAAAACTTTCAACAAAAAAGAAGCCTAGGCTCAGGTGGCTTCACTATTAAATTCTGTAAAACATTCAAAGAGGAATGAATGCCAATCTTTCACAAACTCATCCAGAAAATAGAAAAGGGAGAAAAACTTCCCAACTTATTCTATAAAGCTAGTATCATACTAACACTAAAGATGTCACAAGAAAAGAAAACTGAAGACCAATATTTCTTATGAACATAGATGCAAAATTATCCAACAAAATATTAGCAAACCAAGTCCAGCAACATGTAAGTGGGTTTTGTCTCAGGAATACAAAGTTGCTTTAACACCTGAAAATTAATGTAATACATGATATTACTAGAATAAAGGACAAAAACCACATGGTCATCTTAAGAGACACAGAAAAAAGCATTTAACAGAACTCAGCAACCTTTAATGATTAAAGCACTCAACAAACTAGGAATAGAACAGAACTTCTTAACCTAATAAAGAACATATATGGAAAACCTATAATTAGTGTAATATTTAATAGTAAAAGACTGAATGTTTTCCCCTTAAGATTAGGGACAAGGCAATGATGTCTGCTTACCACTGTTATTCAGCATTGTAGTTGAGGCTCTGGACAGAATGATTAGTCAAGAAAAATAAATAAAAGTCATCCAGATTAAAAAGGAGGAAGTAACACTGTTCCTAGTCACAGAAGGTGCGATCACGTGCACTGCAAACGTGAAGATCCATCTACACTAATAAAAGAGAAATATGCTAATTGACTGTACCTCTGAGACACCCATCAGCCAATCAGGAGTGAGTATACAAATTAACCCAACAAAGATAGCAGGTTAATTTGCATATGCAGGCGCGGAGAGGCAGGCAGGGCAGGATGCCTGCTATGAGGGGGAGGACAGGGGGTGGAGGGAGCTACAGGAGCGACCTTGCAGGCTCCCAGGTGGCCAGGAGCGAAGCCAGGGGAAGGAAGGCCTATTCTTGCACGAATCTTTGTGCAACGGGCCTCTAGTATTAGAGGAAACAAGTTCGCAAGGTTGCAGTTTACAAAAGCAATATGCAAAGTCAGTTATATTTCTGTAAACTACCAATGAACAATCCACAAACAACATTTAAAAACAATTTCAAATACAATAGGACTTAAAAAATAAAATACTTAGAAAAAAATGAAAGTTCAATAAAAGAAGTGGAAGACCTACACTGGAAGCTACAGAACATTGCTGGAAAAAGTTTAAAAATATCTAAATAAAGTGGAAAGAAGCCCCATGTTTATATTTAATATTGTAGGATGGCAATACCCCCCACATTGTTATATGGATTCAATACAATTCTATCAAAATTTCACCTGGCTTCTTTCCAAGCTGATTGACAAGTGAATCCTAGAATTTATATAGAAATTCAATAACCTAGAATAGCCAAACAATCTTGAAAAATAACAATAAAGTTGGAGGATTTATATTTCCTTATTTCAAAACTTTCTCTAAAGCTGTAGTAATCAAGACAGTGTGGTACTGCATAAGGGCAGACATGTAGACCAATAGAATTGAGAGTCTAGAAATAAAGTTTTATATCGATGCTCAATTTATTTTCAACAAGTGTGGCAGGACAATTCAACGAAGAAGGAAAAGTCTTTTCAGTAAATGACACTGGGACAGCTACATATCTAAAGGCAAGAAAGAAAGAAATAGAACTCTTCGCCTAAATCCATATAGAAAAATTATCTCAAAATAGACCTAAATGTCAGAACTAAAAGTATAAAACTCTTAGAATAAAGCATAGAAGTAAATCTTAGTGATCCTGGATTGGGCAATGGTTTCTTAGAGGATAGGACACCAAAAGTCCAAGCAACAAAATAAAAATAGATAGATATAACTTAATCAAGCTGCAAAAGTACCATCAAGAAAGTAAGAAACTCCACAAGATGGGAGAAAACATTTGTAAGTTGTGTATCTGATAAGGGACTTATATCCAGAATATATAACAAACCCTTACTACTCAATAAAAAAAAGACAACTCAATTAGAAATGTGTAAGTCTGGCCCTAGCCAATCTGGCTCAGTGGATAGAGTGTCAGCCTGTGGACTGAAGGGTCCCAGGTTCAATTCTGGTCAAGGGCATGTACCTGATTGCAGGCTCCTCCCTGGCCCAGGGCCTGATCAGGGCGAGTGCAGGAGGCAACCAGTCAATGTGTTTCTCTCACATCAATGTTTCCCTCTATCTTTTCCTTTCGCTTCCACTCTCTCTAAAAATCAATGGAAAAATATCCTTGGGTGAGGATTTTTTTTTAAAGTGTAAGTCTGAAAGTCTGAATAGACATTACTCAAAAACATATATTAAAAAGGCCAATAATCATATGAAAAGATATTCAAAGTAAAACAAAACAAAGATTAACCATTAGAAAAATGTAAATCAAAACCCTAAGAGATACTACTCCACATTCACAAGGATAATCATTATCAAAAAGACAGACCATAACAAGTATTCTCCAGAATGTAGAGACATTGGAAATCTCATCCATGGCTGATGAAGATGTAAAATGCTACAACCTTTGGAAACAGTTTGGCAATTCCTCAAAATGTTCAACATAAAGTTACCATATGACCAAGCGTTTCCACTCCAAGATATGTTCACAAAAGAAATAAAAACATATGTTCACACGCATAAAAGCTTATACATGGATGTCATGGCAGATTTTTTCATAACCAAAAAATGGAAACAACCCAAATGCCCATCCACTGATGACTGGATAGAAAAAATGTTGTATGGCCACATAATGGAGCGTCATTCAGTAATAAAAGAAATGTTATAGATACATGCTCACAACATGGATGAATCTTGAAAACTTATTCTAAGTGAAAGAAGCCAGTTTAAAAACACATACCCTATTTGGTTTTATTTATATGAAATGCCCAGAATCAACAACCTATAGAACAGAAAGTGGATTAGTGGATACCTATGCCTAAGAGAAATGGAGAGAAGTGGGAAATGACTAAAATAGGTATACTTTTTTTTTTTCCTGGGATGATGAAAATGTTCTAAAATTAAATTGTGGTTGCATTAGTTTGCTGTGGTTGGCATAACAAAATACACAGACTGGGTGATTTAAGTAACAAAAATTGATTTTCTCACAGTTCTGGAGGTTCAAGATCAAGGTATCAGCAGACTTGGTTTCTTCTGACGCCTCTCTGTGAGGCTTCTGTGTCCTCATGTGTTAGCCCTCAGTCTTGAGTTGTCTGTTCTGATTTCCTCTTCTTAGAAGGACAGCAGTCATACTGAGTCAGATGAACTCATCTTAATTAGCTTTTAAAGGGGCTAGCCCCAAAAGCAGCCACAGTCTGAAGGAGTTGGGTTGGGAGTTCAACCTAAGAGTTTTAGGGACACACTATTCAGTCCAGAACGATGATGATGGTTGCAGAACGCTTCGAGTATAATAAAAACCATTGAATTGTGCAATGTAAATGAGTGAATGTTGTGCTATGTTAATTGTATTTCAGTAAAGCTATCATTTAAAAAGTTGTTTGTCAGACACCTCTAGGATGAAAGTACAAGGAGGCTGGGGAAGAAATGGCCAATAAGGAGATTACCACAATAACCCAGGCTGGATGTCCTGAAATTCTCAGCTAGACCAGGGGCACTAAAATGAGAAAGAAGGGAAAAGATAGGAACGACTTTACCTGAGTAGATGACCCCTAGCGGAAAACACCTCCAAGGGCCCGCTGCAAGGCTGACTCCATGGGCGGGCTGCACAGACTCCTGGGGTGGTGGGCAGGATTCTTAGAAACCCTGTAGACCTGGCCAATATCAGGCCTGAGTCCTCCATATTGTTTTGTTTTAAATTGTGCATAAAGCTTTGAATAAAATAAAATATTCGGTTTTGTGTTACTCAGAAGGAGCAGCCCATTAAGTCATGACCATTCATTCATGCCTTCAGCACGGATGATTCGGAAGGATCTGTTGGTCCCCTGGCAGGCTCTGAGCGCTGTGACAGTCTGGTGGGCTCTGTGGAGGGGAAGGTGAGAATGAGCGATGCAGAGTACGTGCAGTGATGGGTTCACACCAGGCTGCCTACGGGGTCACCAGAAGGGGACCAGCATGGGCAGCTCAGAAAGGAAACTAAGGACAAACTTGAACACTTTGAATGAACTTGAACTTTTCTAGCCCAGCACTGTGGTATATTGGGGTATTGGTATAACCTTGATTTAACCAGCACAGAGCTTCTATCTATTCTTTTCTATCATTTCTTGTTTAGAACTTGATTCTCTAATATATTTCACTGCCACAGCAGAAGTCCAGTGCAACCAAGTTGAATAAAAGGGTATCTACATAAGGTAAGGCTCACTGTATGCATGTATGTGCATGTGAGTTTGCCTCCACTTCCTCTCTCTCTCTCTCTTTCTCTCCCTCTCTCTCTCTCTCTCTCTCTCTCTCTCTCTCTCTCTCTCTCTCACACACACACACACACACACACTCACTCACACCTAGAAAACTTGGAGAAGCACATTTGGTCTCTGGGCCCCTAGTCCTCTCCTACGCAGCCCTTTCCTCTATCCACTTTTTTTAAACTGGATTCTAATCATTTAAAGAGACAACTGGAGTAAAAAGTAGAGTAAAAGGAGCAAGATGTTCGATACTTGACGATCTCCATCTGATCTAGAAGCTCTATCTCTGACCATGTGTGTAGCCCTGGGATTCTCTCACTGTCTCTGACCCTTGGTTTCCTCATCTATAAAATGACAATAAATAACATAACCTGCTTCACAGGATTATTAGGCTGTTCTAATGAAATCAAAGTTATGAAAGTACATGCAAGGCTCTAAATTGATATGCGACATTATTTCTTCTCACTAGGGCATTAACATCTGAACTCCTTTACCATTTTGTGGCATGAAAGTTTAGCTCTGAGCCGGGAGGTGGAAGAATATTTGGGGTGAGAGCAGCAGGTCTCCCAGAGTCCATGTGTAGGCAAGTGCCTCCTGTCTGTCCATGTAGAATACCTCTTACTCCCTAAAGCTATGCCAGACCTTCTTTTCAGGTTTCTGGGGTAGATTTTCATCCATCCTGGCTGAACTCAGAGTGGAAAATTCTCAGAAAGAGCGTCGTCTCCTCAGCTGTCCAATTTCAGGTTTGAGAAGCTGAATGGACCACAAGGACGGGTGTTTCATTTGTTTTGCACCATCTGGTGGACTGTGCCTGGAGGTACAGCGTCTGCCCAGGAATTGCCAAGCAGCTGTAGAACCTGCCAGTCATTGCTCCAGGGCAGAAGAGGAGGGAGGTAAGGCCTGGGTGGCTGGCAGGCAAGTCAGCGTCAATGGCAAAAGAGGCTACAGGGAAAGCAGCAGAAGGGACCCCAACTCATCTTTCTTGAACAATTTGTAATAAGCTACAAGTAACTGAAGTGCCCCCTCCCCCATCCTGACACCCCAAAAGGCTGGCTGGCAGACCCTTTCTAAATGACAGTGCTCACCCTGGCTCCTCATCCAGAGTGCAAGCCTCTTGAGGGGAGAACTACATCCTGGTCATTTTGCACTTTCTCCTTCCCCTTCCACTCCTGCCTGTACTGACGCACAGGTGTGTGCGCACATACACACACCCTTGCACTCCCACGCTGGCCTGAGGACAGGACTCCATAAATGCTTGCAGCTACACTGAACTGAGCAGATAAGGGCCTCTTCGGCATCAAAAGAGTCTTAGGTTTTAGATGAGCTCTAGAACTACCTGAGGTTGTACAACCTTGGAATTCCCCGTGGGTCCTCCTTCCTCCCTTTCCACTCCCAGTGAAATGGGGACACTAACTCTCAGTGATGACATAATGAGGTCACAGATGTGCATCTAAGCAACAGGTCTTATTCAGAATCCGACTGATCCAGCAGCAGACATCGGCTGAGCACATATTCTACGCTGAGCGCATATCCTATGCTGAGCATTGTGTGGTATGTGGAGGGGAGGAGGGAAAGCGGAAGCAGAGAGTAAGACCATGTGCTCATCCCTTCAAAGAGCCCATAGGCCCAACTAGAAAACGAGATAAACTCATACATAGTACATAAGAGCAAGCCAATAACTGAGTAACAAGTGGGCTAGTTGGCTCTAACTGCCATGCCGGAGCCCAGGATAGTCAATGAAGAATTCATGGAGCAGATGCTCAGGTCTACAGTCACACCTGTAATCTAACTGGAAAATTCGGCGGAGTGTGGCACCTTCCAGAGTGGCCTGAGGCTTCTTGCAGGGACTTGGTAACCTTGCCCCTGGACACATCATGCATTTCTTCCAGGCCTTACCCCTGCATGGCTGTTTTCCCCTGACATCTCCATCTTCTCTAATTCTATCCATTCTTCCAGCTTCATTTCCCACCCAAGGCAAGTCTTTCCTAATCATCCCAGGCTCACTGACGTCCAATTCTTCTCTAAATGCCTGCCAGACCTTAAAATGGATATACAAAGCACACAATCGTAATCTTGTCTTTTCTGACACATCGTATGCATATATGCCTCCTCTCCTCAACTAGATTGTTAGTTCGGTGAGGTAGGAGTGAGGCTGTCTCCTCCAGTGGCCCCTGGGTGCCTAGAAGAGTGCTGTACGTGTAGGATGGACTCCACGCGTGCAGATTCCACCCCTCTGTGGCCTCCAGCAGAGAAGAGACGCGCCCCCTCCTGGCTGGGGAAGTGGCTGCATCCACGCTCATTCTGGAAGTCAGCCAAGAAGAAGGGAAGAGGAGGCCCGCCCAGCTATATCAATGCAAGTGTAGCCCCTGCCAGCAGGCCCCAAGTCTGACCTTCCCCATTAAGACACTTCCCCTCCAACTCCAAGCTGCATGGTTGCAGGACTTCTTTTCCCCTTCAAGGCAAGGCCCAATTGTCCACCTGGACAGCAGAAGAGAGAAGAGATACCACAGTTCAGTGCGCCTCAGGCTCCCGAAGGCTCTCCTTCAAGGAAGACCCAAGGTTTCCAGAGAGGTTTGGGAAAACTCTCTTAAGGACACTCTCCCAAGGTATGTTTCCCAAAACACTGATCTTATTGGAATATTGAGAAGCAAAAAAGTAATCTAAGTCAAATATGTTTAGAAACATTGAGCTAAAAGAATTGAGACAGAATTTGTGTTTTATTTTCCTGCAGAAAGTTCCAGAGCACTTAATGGACATTATAAGTCTCCAAGAAGAGGCTGGACCACATCACTCCAAATGTATTTGGCCAGGGAACGGTTTTTCCAAGATTGCTTCCCACAGAACACTTTAGGAAATGTGTTCAGGGCTTTCCTTTCAATGTTCTTAAAAATTCCCACAAAGTTTCAGAGCTGATTCCCCTGTCATTTTATTTCTTCTTGAAATGATGATGTAGATATAGATACATACCTATAAAATACATTTCCCCGAGTCCCAAAGACATTTATGACAGAAAATGTCATAATGGAGAATGAAGAAATATACCAAGTGGAAAATTTAAAACCATGGGAACGTGAATAGCATTCCAGTCCTGCAAGCACTTTCCATTGCAAAAGAGTGAATCCTGCAGATTTCCTGCTACTTGGAGAGACCTTTCCAGATGAATCTTGCCTTTTTGTCACAAAAGGTCACAGTTATGCTTCTTCCTCCACTTCCTCTATTGAACACCCCTGAGCAAAGATCACTGGTTCCCTGCATAGCCCCAACATGCTCTAGTCCTCATCAAATGAGAAAGAAACAACACATGAGCTCACTTATTTGTGGAATCAAATGAACAAAACAAATTGACCAACAAAATAAGACCCAAAGCATGGAGGCATGGAACAGACTGACATACCCCCATGTGGAGTGGGGAATGAGGAGTAATAAACCGAAGAACTTTATATTTATACTAGCGTTCCCGTTGCAGGAAAAATCCTGCAATAGGGTTTCCTGCTGCACTCTACCCCACCCTGCCTGCTCTCCTCCCTTGTCCCCCGCCCCGCGATCTCCGCCAGCCCCCCTGCTTTTCTAACTTCTCCGCCAGCCCGCTCTCCTTCCTTCTTCCCTGGCCCCGCCTCCGCTCCTCCCTTCTCCCCCGCCCCGCCTCCGCTCCTCCCTTCTCCCCTGGCCCCGCCTCCGCTCCTCCCTTCTCCCCTGGCCCCGCCTCTGCTCCTCCCTTCTCCCCCGGCCCCGCACCTTCTCCCCCAGCCCCGCCTGCTCAACTTTCTTCTTCCCCGGCCCCGCCTGCTCAACTTCCTTCTCCCCCGGCCCTGCCTCCGCTCCTCCCTTCTCCTCCCCCTGGCTTGCTTGCTTCTCTGCAGCTTTGCTCCCTTCTGCAGCTCTTGGCTTCTTTCTAAGCTGTCGCGATATGCAAATTAGCCGCCATCTTTGTTGGGATAATTTGCATATTCGTCCTGATTGGTTGGTGGGCATGGCTTGGCTGGTGGGCGTGGCATTGGCGTAGCGAAGGTGCGGTCAATTTGCATATTTGTCTGTTATTAGATTAGATGCATAGCCCATGGGCACGGGCAATAGGGTGGTAAAGACCTGGGGGTAGGGGTTGGGACTGAGCGGAGGGAGGAGGATAAAGGGGGTGAAATGGGAGACATCTGTAATACTGTCAACAATAAAAATTAATTAATTAATTAATTAAAAAATTAATCAGTACCCTCAGTAATAAAAAAGCAAATATAAAATCTGATATGTGCTTTAAAATTGGAGAAGTCACCAACTGGTTGGAGCAGAGCCTCAGGGCTCATGATGAGGGTCACCCCATTTTACTCAGCACCTTCTAGTTATTCAAATAGTGCTTAATGGATATTATCCACAGAAACCAAAGATTCCCAGTGTGAGGACACCAAGGGGATGGGAAGGGGAATCTGAATTTTGGGTTCCTTGTGGGCAAAATAAAAGGATTGGATTACATACTATCTGAATTCACTTCCAATGTGACTAATCAAATTTTTAGACAGTTGCCAAAACTATGTATTGGTAAATGTCTGAAAGTAGTGTCGACGGTAAAGAAGGCCAAACCTACCATAAATCTCAAAGTAACTAAATTCTCTGTCTTTCTCACCTTCTTATATACTTTTTCCAGAGGAAATAAAATTTTCAAGGAAAATATTTAGAGGATGAGTACTTACCGAAGTACAACACACGAGCAGGCTGGAAAGCCTATAGAGAAAAAACATATATCGCTGCACCACTTGGCTTGGAACCAGCTCTGCCAGGCCCATGTCCGAGCTCCTGGCTGTTCCAGTCTGCCTCCTGCCAGGATTTTCACCTGCCTATGCAATAATGTTTAGGCCAAATAGGAATAAAAATATCCAATGAGATAATATGTAAGTGCCAAGAAAAAAAAAGATGTTAGTCGTTGTCATTTTAAGTATATACTTTCAAGAACTTATAATATTCTATGGCCTGGAACCAAACAAAGGATAAAATGCAGAAATATTGTTTGCTTTTCATCACTGTTCTCTTTATCAGCCACCAGGTAGGCTCTCCCTACAAAGATCCACGCAGGATGTCACTCCAGAAAGGCAGCAGCCAGGACTAGACATTAGAGACGAGCAGTGTTACTATTCAGTAACACTGAATACTTAAAATATTCACCCCCAAGACCAGTCCATCTTCTTTAGAAATGACTATTAAATCAGTTTTTTTATTATTTTCCTCCCTTGCAGTCACCAGATGCAAATTCAGCCTTATTGCTGCAGTCCTCGCAGTCTCCATGACTTCCCGCTGTCAGCCTTTCCCAGACCTGCCAAGAGCCATCAAATCAGCTGTCTTAATTTGCAACTTTGACCAGCTTCTCCTGTACTGAAAATCCTGCTCAGTCTCCTACTAGGTGTAGAATTACATGCAAACTCTACAGCCTAGCACATGCTACTTTCTGTAATCTAATAAGCTAGCTCCCAATTTCCTTTCACTTCCGGCCATTGGCCACACCAACCAAAAGCCTGAAGGCGAGGCAGCCCATTTCTGCAGCTTCTTGAGGCGCAGAGCAGCCGGGAAAGGATAGGAAGGGGATCTAGAAGGGAAAATGAGGAGTAACCAATGCACCCACTAAGGTAGGTTTGTAAATGTAGAAATGCAGAAATTGTACCTAAAAGTACCTGGAAAAAGTAGGATTAATATTCATATAGTCTTGGAGTAGGCCTTATACCTCTTATTCTAAAGGTGACCAAAAATGATAGAGCTTAGGCTGTTCTCAGGGCCCATGCCTTATATACTTCAATATGTAAATACAGGGTGGCCCCCCAAAAATGTATATACACTTTAACAGCTGATTCTATTATTTTTAAAATGAAATGTATTTTAATAAGCACCACCTTTATACTTATTCAAAGTATATATACATTTGGGGGGAACACCCTATATATACAAATTAAAATAAAGAGCATTTTTAGATTAAAAAAATCAGTAAGCATATATTGAAAAAAATCCAAAAACTTCAATTTCAGTAAAAATCAAACAAATTTAAATGCATATGTGAAGGGTACACATTGGCATAACTTTCTTGGGGTCAATAAGACAACAAATATCAAAACCTTTAAGATTTTAGTACCCTTAGACTTTGATCCTAAAGAATAAATTATGAATATGCACAAAGACTTGACAGTTAAGATATTTAGGGTAGAAGTGTTTAAAATGACAAATGTTGGATTTAAGTTACATATTCCTAAAAAGGGGATCTATAATAATGAAAGCATAATATGCTAATTAGACCGGACGTCCTTCAGGGATGAAGCTGGGGCTGCAGCTGCAGGATTGAGGCAGCCACGGCTCCGAAGGCCTACTCTTGTACTAATTTCATGCATTGGGCCTCTAGTAATTAAATAAATTACAACAAAGTATTACAAAATACTATGCAACAAAGAAATATATTCTAGAAGATTATGACATGGAAAAATATTTAGATATATTTTTGAGAGAAAAAGGAATTGAAAACATCTTGTGAACAGCATAATACTGCTTATGTTAAAACTAGAGGCTCGGTGCACAAAATTCATGCACTCGGGGGGCGGGGGTCCCTCAGCCCAGCCTGCGCCCTCTCCCAGTTCAGGACCCCTCGGGGGATGTCTGAGTGCCGGGGAGTAGGCCTAAACCGGCAGTCGGACATCCCCCAAGGAGTCCTTAGCGCCACCACTGCTGTGCTCGCCAGCCATGAGCCAGGCTTCTGGCTGAGTACCAGGGGGTAACTCCTGCGTTGAGCGTCTGTCCCCTGGTGGTCAGTGCGCATCATAGTGACTGGTTGTTTCACTGTCTGGTCGATTTGCATATTAGCCTTTTATTATATAGGATATGCATTTGAAAAACCCAAAGGATAATATAAAATGTTATCAGTGGATATCTTTGGGTGACAAGATTCAATTGTATTTTATGTATTTATCTTTTAAATTTATCTGTACTTTTTACATTTTCTGCATGAAATACTTTACATTAAGAAAAGCACAATGAAAGCATTATAAATTAACAGAAAATGGTTTCTTTTATCTGCGAGGGATTTGTACATGATCCTGAACTGCTAAATGATGCCACCCAGGCTGTGTGCTGTGCAACTCCCTTAGGCTCATTCTCTGATAAGTTAGAACTTATTCTCGAATAAAATGTAAAGCAATAATAATAATCTACCATAATTCAAGATAATTTTTTCAAGTGCAGGAAAGGGGCAATAAGAGGTATAAGTGACTTCATCACATCAAAAAACGGCTGCATGAAGCCAAGGACACTGACCCCTTCCCTTCACCCTTCTGGGCTGCAACCTTTAGACCATGCTGCTTTGTACCAAAACGTCCAATGCCCACAAACCCTTTGTGAAACTAAGCCACGGAAAGAAAGAACCCTTGTCTAGCAGCTAAAGGCAATCTGCCAGTTTATTTCCATCCTTCTTCTAATTCTCAGTTGGCCAGCTAAGTGAAAAAGGTAACCAGAGCCAGGGGAGAAGGCCACTGATAAGAATAATAGATAAGTAAATAAAACATTCATAAGAGTCACTTTTCTGTGTTTCAAACCCACTCTATGTGACTCTCAATGAACGTGGCTATTTACAGAATCAGTAAAAAATGGGCAATGGGACAGAAATAATGACACAGGATGCAGATGTGCATATCATAAAACATGGAATGTGTTATGAACAGAATATACCTAGAGAAGGCCTGCACCTTGCTAGAGGAGTCCTGAGACCCCAGTCCCTCAGGAAGACAACAGTGGCCTTTGAACTATTTGGAAATGCCTCCCTGGTGATTCTGAACACACTGGGTATAGGATGGCTATGTCCCTACTGTGTCTTACACAGGCCAATCAATTTCTATTTGTTTTACCTTGATATTTAGTTGATTGTTTCATAGGTAGGAGGATTTGGCATTCCTATGTGAAATAGATTCCTCTCCAAAACGTACTAAAGGATCGTTTGAAGCTAAGAAAAGGATTTCTTCCTCTTGGTGTTCAAGTGCTGGATGCTCCAGTAGAGGTCAGCCTCTCACAATGATTCAAGGACACAGAGAAGCCCCTCCCTCCTGACCTTATCACCCTCAAAATCCTCCCCTTCTAGCTGATGGTACAGTGGAAAGAATCCCGCAAACACAAGTCATTACATGTTGAGGGGGGCAAGTTATTTCACCTCTCTATGCTTCGGTACAAAGGGAGAGGGGGAAGGGGGAGCATTTCATAAGTAAAGTTATATAATAGAATCTAGCACAATATCTCACTCAAAATACATGCCTGCGAATGTTGTTTCCTTGCTTTCTTTCCTTCTCTCTTAAAAGCTCTCAATTCCACCATCAGCGACAAGACAAATACACCTACAAGAGGCCCCAGTTGGTTTGAGTTCATTCTGAGTTATTAATCAGCAATAATAGGTCCTTTCTTGAAAATTGTTTCTAAAAGGATGAGGGAACCAGGTGCCAGCAAGAGATGGAAGTCAGAGGGAGAAGCTATGGAAGGGCTAGAATGGGGTAGAAAGGAAACAGTTGTGTTGAAAACCTACTCAACAACATCAGCTGGCATACGCTCTCAGAACACCAAAATCAGGCAAAAAGGAATTCAAGTGTTTAGGCACTACACATACATACTGAAGTGTGGTGGTTATGTAAAATAGTCTAAGGCCAAAATCACAAAAGATATTAGGGGACAGGTGTTGGAAGCCCTGGGTCCTTGTCCCTAACCCCCATTCCTGCAGGAGCCGAATACTACACTTGTTAAAGGCAGCGAATGGGGGTCCATAGTTCTAATTTCCATCCTGCCCAGGGTATTGTGTGACCTTAGACAAACTGCCTCATCTCACTAGGCCTCATTTCTCCCATCCCTAAAATGGGGATAACAATGACTTACTAATGAATTACTGAACAGATAACTAAGATATCTGATAATGAATGGTCAACATGGAGCACGATGTATGGCAATTTGGGTCCTCAAAATACTAGGAACCTCTATTAATTACCGTGTTATCCTAGGAAAGTACTTCCTCCCTCGACAGCAGTTTCGCCATCTCTAGAAGGGGAAGCAAGGAACTGAAAGGTAACATCCTTTCAGAACTAAACTTCTCTGCTTCCCCTGCAGAGCCCAGCCTCCCGCGCTCAGCTCTGCGGAGAAGCCTGCAGCTTGAGCTGGGGCCCTGCCCCGCGGGCCACAGCTGAGGGCTCACAGCTGCCTCCGTCAGGCAAGGCCAGAGGACAATGTGGCAAAAGAATCCGTGAGAGAAAAGGATTCAATCCAGGCCGATCTGAAGGCAAGACTTTGTCAGGATCGTTCTGAAAACGAAACGTGACTTCCTCTTTTTTTTTTTTGTTTAAGGTCACGAGACGAGAAGGGAGACCAAGCTGAGCTTAGTCCCTGGAGGCTTCCGCGGGATCGCATGTCCCTTCCGAAATGCCATTTTAACTGATGTAAGTGTGAATGAGTTGGAACCCCTGGGATTAAATTTCTGCTGAAATACACATGTTTTGGGAGGGGGGTGGGGGGGAGCTCTTGACCCAGGGAATGCAGAGCCTTTAGGAACACTGTTCTGGGGCTGATATCACGGGTATCAGATGCCCTGGCCTTTGGAGGTTCCCTCGCGCTGGAGGTTAGCATGGATCACACCTGGCCACGCTGGCCCGGGCCGGGGCGGGGAGGGACACCTGTCCCAGCTTGTCTCACATATACACAGGCATTCCTGGACCTGGGAACTTTTCCCCCCACAAAGACGTGTTTTATGACGGCACTTGTATTTTTATGACAAACCAATCCCACAGTCGTCTGCGAGGAAGTGGGGTCTAAGTAGCCTCCGAGACTAGACACCTGGGCTCTGCTAGCCGAGTTCCAGGCAGCACTGCCTCCCTACCGCCGGGCCTCCCCTCTGCAAGGGAGCCTGTGTGTGCCCGGCCAGCCCTCCTTTTGTGAGAGAGTCGGCTATAGTTTGTACCAAAGAGTATCTGCCTCTCATTCCCACCCCAAGCAACTATATGAGCTCTCGTCACTATACGTAAGTTGGCATTTCCAAGGATTTTGTTTAAATGGAATCCTCTGGTGTCTATTTCTTTTTGTCTGGCTTTTGGCTCTCGGCGCACTTAATTTGAGATTCACCTAGTAGTTTATTCCTTTTTGTTGCAGGGTAGCACTCCATTGTATGGATTTACCACAGTTTGCTTGTCCATTCTCCTGCAGATGGATAGATACTTTGATTGTTTCCAGTTTGGGCAAAGCTGCTCTGAATATTTGTGTACAAAATATAGAGTATGTGACTCTCAGAAAGAAGGTCAGCTTGCAAGGTCCTGCACATCATCTCACCTCTCAGAGCCTCAGTGTTTTCAGCTACCAGAAAAGTAAATGCATACTCCTTTCCCATATCATGAAAATAAGGTTACCTAAACCCTGTGGAAGTCTTTTATAAAGTTTAAAAAACTACTTATATATATGTGTGTGTGTGTGTGTGTGTGTGTGTGTGTGTGTGTGTGTGTGATATTAATATTTCCCTCAGTAATTCAGTCATCATTCATTCATAATCAAATAACTGCTGTTTGAAGGTGATGGGTGGATTTTTGTAAGTGTGAATGTGGGGTGTGTGTGTGTGTGTGTGTGTGTGTGTGTGTGTGTATAAGAAGACACTCTGCACAGAATGGGGGGTGGGGGGTATGAACAAGTACAGTTCAGTGCCACCATCCCCAAAGTACCCACCATCCATGGGGGGCAAAATACTTAAAAAGATGAATGAATCATACTAGATACAAGGTGAGAAGAGGACCAGGGGAAGCACAGGGGTCAGCACTCTGGAGAGTTAGAACTGGAAAGAAGATGAAAATGTGAACGAGGACAGTCAGGAAGGCTGCTTGGTGGATGTGAGGGTCATCCGGGTCTTTAAGGAAGGATGAGGAGGGTCGTGCATAATGATTAAGGATCTGCCGATACCCTATTGTCCTAGTGAGTATGAAGTGAAGCCAGAGTGAGACCCTGGGGGTGCTTCTATCTAAATCCTTCTCATTGCAATAGCACAAGTAGTAGTAAACTTCCCACATCCTTTCTAATCAAAACAGGCCTGTGTCAGGTGGTTGTTGTTTTCATTCCTGACTGGGTGACACAGGGCTGTGCTCTCACGTCCTCCTGAGGGAGAAGGATGCTCAGAGAGCCTCAGCAGTTGGCAGCAGCAGGTTCCTCCAAAGGACAGAGTGAGGATGAAGGATGGAAGGAGAAGAACCAGTTGGAAATCCATGTAAGGAGCGGATGATCTCCACGATCTTCCCTAGCCTGTACAGCCAGATGTTGCCAGAGCCTACCCTGGCAGACATGATGGGAGATTATTCTTTAAATAGGTTAAACAATGAAGCCCTGGAAACAGGAATGCTAGGCACAGCTACGGGCAGGTTTGAGGTACTGCGTAGAACACAGGGGCATTAGATAAAGGTCTGAAAAAAGGAACGGGGGCACCACACCTCTACCTTGCCCTAGTTAACTCTCAGAAAAGTGGGAAAGGCTGGAAACTAAAGCTCTCCTCATTGAGGAGCCTGACTGGCCCAAGAGGGGGAAGCAAAAATACCTATAGATACTGATGTTCAATCACCTATAAATTTTCCAGAGTCTTACTTGAGCACCCTATAATGAGATCCAGCCGTCAAAGAGCCCTGCCCACCCCCATCCCTCCCACACACAAATATCCCATTTACCTGTGAGGATGCACAATAGGTATCCAAGATTTGAAAAAAAAAGCCTATAACATAAAATAAAGGCAATAAATGTGGAAGAAAAAAATTTAAACATATTTAATGTAGCATAATAGATATAAGAAAGAATGAAACAAGATCAACATCTAGGAAACAAGCCCGGCCTGAGTGGCTCAGTGGTTGAGTCTCAACTATGAGCCAGGAGGTCTTGGTTCAATTCCTAGTCAGGGCATATGTCCAGGTTGTGGGCTCAATCCCCAGTGTGAGGCGTGCAGGAGGCAGCCGATCATGATGCTCGCTCATCATTAATGTTTCTATCTCTCCCTCTCCCTTCCTTTCTGAAATCAATATATATATACATACAGACAGACCTTTAAAAAGGTCTATGAAACAAGAATAGAATGTTACTTAAAGAACATAATTCAGAAAGAGGTCTTGAAAATTTAAAAATATGCTTGCAGAGATTTCAAAAATTAAAAGAGAATAGAAATTTGAGGGGGAAATCTCACAATACGCAGCACAAGGAGAGTTAAGAAATACAAGGCAAGGTTATAAGAACATTAGACAGTCACTCCAAAAGGTAAATGACATATACAGTAGGAATCCTAGATAAAGAAACAAAATGGAGGGGTGAAAGTTACCAAAGTAGTGATGTAAGTAATTTCCCTTAAAAACTGAAGTTTCCAGATCTAAAGGACCCACCAATAACCTAATTTAATCATTGAGAGAGAAATCCACCCCATGGTAACTCATGTAAAATTTTATAATACCCAGGTTACAGAGAAGGATTCTAAAACTTCTAACAACACTAAGAGTTGGAAGACAACCATGCCATTTATTAAGCAATTGCCTCTCAGCCCCAATCCACCCAGCTGAGACCCTGCCAAACACATCTCTCCTTCACTGGCTGGCTTCCTATTAGAGATTGTCAATAGGTGGCACGGAGGGAAGTCTGAAGACGGGACAAGGACATGCTCTTTCCTGTTTCTTTCTATTCCTATCATCATCATCATCATCTCTGTAACAGCCCTTCCCCTGGCGGTGGCAGTTGGCTACACTCTAGGTTTTGAATAAGTTATTTTCCTGGAACTGTAGAACCAACCTCCTGTCTCCACACTAGCCGGTAACAACTCCTCCTCTGAGGTCTGGATCTTAGGATCATGAGGCTCCCCTTTCTAGTTTCTGGATTCTAATTATCCCAATCTTGCCTTTTGTTGCCCAAAGTATGCTAGCTGCTTCCTACAGTTATTATCTTAGTGTTCCCTTTTCATTTCTTCAGTTCTCCAGCACCCATTTGACTTTCCTTATATTAAATTATCTCTTTAAAATAAATACTATGGTTTCTGTTTTCTGACTGAAGCCTGGCTGATATAGGAGTTACTACCAGGAGTGATGCAGGTAACAAGCTTTCAGAGAATTCTGGGATTTGTTTGGTAAAATATTGATTCTATACCCAAACTGTCAATCATAGATGAAGGTGGAATAAAGATATTTTCAGAAATACAGGGTGTCCAAAATGTTATATCTCATGCACCCAGAAAACCATGTAACTTGGTAAGTTTGAGTTTACCAAGACAAGGAAGAAAACCATGAAGAGAGGAGACATGGGGTCCAGGAGACAGTGGCTCTAATACAAGCAAGGGATCAAGGGAAGGTGAGGACAATGGTGGAGAGAAGTCTTGGAATGACAGCTGTGCCACGGGAGAGAGCAGCCAGTCCAGATTGGAGCAGAAGGAGAAAGGCTTCAGGGAAGAGCATTCAATTGAACAAAAGGAGCATGATAGATTCATGATGCACTTATCTATATTGAGAGGAGTTTTATGATTCTGTTGCAAAGACTGAGGCTGATTTGATGAAGGGCATCTGGAAAACTAACAAAATGCACAGATGAAAAAGTATTCACTCCAAAGAAGACACGTTACACAAGCTGGAAAATGCCATCATCGTATACTACATGGTTCAACTGTGAACAATATTAACATAATCATAAAAATGCCAACACAAAATACTAATTGAACAAAAGCATCCAATAAATCCATAATGAATGCAGGACATAAAGAAGGCTGAAAATGCCCCCCCCAAGGTATCGGGCCTTACTCCCTGAAACCTGTGTTACCTCATTTGAAAAAAAAAAAAAAGTCTTTGCTGATGTGATTACATTAAAATTTCCAAGATGAGATTATCCTGGATTACCTGGTGGGCCTTAAGTGTAATCACACATATCCTTATGAAAGGGAGTCAGAGTAGACAGACACCCACAGAGGAGAAGGCACAATACAAAGACAGAGGCAAAGATCAGAGTAGTGTGGCCATGAGCCAAGGAATGCCACAGCCACCAGTGGCTGAAAGAGACAAGGAATGTATTTTCCCATAGTGCCTCTGGAGAAAAACAACCCTATCAACACGTTGATTTGGGCCCAGCAATACTGACTTTGGCCTTCTGGCTTCCGGAACTTTGAAAGAATGAATGTTTTCTGTTGTTTCAAGCCACTAAGTTTGTGGAAACTTGTCACAGCAGCCACAGGAAACTAATACAGGGCTGTGTATGGAAAAAATAGAGAAAATTTTTCTATAGTAGGAAATCAATAGGTTTTGTCTAAAATGAAAAAATCAGAAAATACTAATAAATGCAAGAGGTAACCATCATAAGTAAGAGTTGCTGGAATTGATCTGGGGACTGAAAATCAGAGGTAGAGAAGGCTACTGTTTGTTTGATTCTTTGTAGTCCTGACCACATAAATAATATAAAAATTTATGTTAATTTTAATTTTTGAAAAAATTATGCCCAGAGAGTGTTGCTCAGTGGTTGAGCATCAACCTATGACCCAGGAGGTCAGGGTTCGATTCCCAGTCAAGGCACATGCCCAGGTTGCGGGCTCGATCCCCAGTAGGAGGCGTGCAGAAGGCAGCCAATAAATGATTTTCATCATTGATGTTTCTATCTGTCTTCCTCTCCCTTTCTCTCTGAAATCAATAACATATATATATATATATATATATATATATATATATATATATATATAAAATTAAAGGGAAGAAACTTGCTAAACAAATTACATTTTTAAGAAGCATTTTGTAAACCCTTCTTTCTGGACATAATAGAGAGGAAGGGGATAAAAAGAATAAAAATAAAGGCGTGGAAGAGCAAGAATGGTATTTATTGTGGCCTTCTATGTGCCAGGCTCTGTAGAAGGCATCACCTCTACTCCTCACAGTAACTTACATGACATGTCTGAGTTTTAAAGATAGGGACATTGAGTCTCAGGGAGAAAAGGTAATTTTCCCCATCTCACACGGCTCAGTCTGTAATCTCCACCCACGTGAGGCCATGAGAGGTGGCCATCAGAGGTCTCATGCTCAGGATACTAAGGGAGGAGATGCTTTCTGCCTGAGAAAATTGTTTTAAAGGCTTCATAGAAGTTTTGGCTCTTAAATTTCATAAATATTGAGCGGATATTGGTTTCTTTGAGTTTTTGCCACTTGGTTGTATAAGAGTCTCTTGAATGCTAAAGACTAATGTGCCATGTGAATATTATTTCCATAATCCCCATTTTACAAAAGGGAAAGCTAAGGCTGAACAATCAAATCATTCACCCAAGTAGTAAAAGTGGTTCTTGAAATCAGATCTTCAGCTACCACCGCCTCTGCTTCTTCCATCGCTCTCAGTCCCCAATAAACACTTGCTGAGTTGGGCTGCACTGAAAGCGGACCTGCAGTCAGTGTCTGCTCTATGGCTGGGCAGGAAGGGACCTGGGACAATGCTGAGAGCAGAAAATTAGCTGGGAAGTAAAATGGGGTTCCAGAGAATTCACAGTCAAATGATGACGGTTGGCTATCTTGCCATTGCCTCTCACTCACCCAAGCCCTTGTGAAATCTGGAGCTACATACTGACAAAAAAAAAAAAAAAAAAGACATTAAGCATTTAAAGGGAAGACAAGTCCAGCTGGGAGCAGGACAGTCTGGCTATAAGCATTGAACCAAAGCCAACAGAAAACAGCAAAGGTCTCCGTCAGACAATCCACCCATTTAAACCCGATCTGCCAAACCAGGGCTCCTTCTCTCTCCTGTTCCAATTAGCAGCTCTGCTCCCAGCAGCCGACATGCTGAATCACCCTCCAGTGCCACAGCTGATGGCGCATAAAGCTTTGTGCTCATCTAATCCTCTAATAGCCTGGAGCTGTATTAGTGTCACAGTAGCAAATTCGCTCCCAAATTGGAACTTGATTATTTTCCTGTACAAAAGTCAGCAGGGTTCTCGAAGGAACTGCAAACCATCTGTTAACCCTTTCCCATCTCATCTCCCATAACTGCACATCCGAAATGCACTTTTTGATCACAGCCCCTCGAGCCTCCAGCACCAACATGAGTACATATGCAGAGCAGGTCAGTTGCCCAGCTGGTATGATGTCAGGCACAGCCCAATCTCAAAAGACAACTTTGATGTCTAAAATCCTAACTCCTCTACTTCCTACCTGGGTATCCTGGGAAAAGCCCTTTCATCTCTGTGAGTCTAGTACATACCCTGTAAGACAGTCAAATCACAATGTGCCTGGAAGTGAATAAATACAAAGGAGGACCATACCTAGCACTTGGCCACATTGGTGGCACTTGCCAGGTATCTTCTTCCTTCCTTGATTCACTTTCCTGTTCAGGTTATTTCCTTTCTTTTTCTTGTGGAAAATTTTCCTGGAATGGGAGAAACGAAACCTGTTGACTCGTGAGTAAAAGTGATCAACAGCTCAGCTTCTCTCCTAGATCAGAATAAGATATATCTTGAGGGGTTAGATGAACTTGACAATATGTGAAAACTAAATGTGTGTGTAACTTTAATGACATTTAGGTATTAGGACCTTTGGAGGAGAGATGCAGAAAAGATAGGGGAATTCAAACAAAGGATCTGGGAAGGAATAAATACAAGATTTTTCATCTCCATAATATTGCCCAAATGCAACTAGCTGCAGGCTTTGCAGACGCTGCTGCCCCAAAGCCACCCATGACCAGCCATGGTGAACCCCACCATGCTCTTCAACATCGCTGTCGACGGCGAGCCCTTGGGCCATGTCTCCTTCGAGCTGTTTGCAGACAAAGTTCCAAAGACAGCAGAAAACTTCCGTGCTCTGAGCCCTGGGGAGAAAGGATTTGGTAATAAAAATTCCTACTTTCACAGAATTATTCCGGGATTTATGTGCCAGGGTGGTGACTTCACACGCCATAATGGCAACAGTGGCAAGTCCATCTATGGGGAGAAATTTGAGGATGAGAACTTCATCCTGAAACATACAGGTCCTGACATCTTGTCCATGGCAAATGCTGGACCAGCACAAACGGTCCCCAGTTTCTCATCAGCGCTGCCAAACTGAGTGGTGGGATGGCAAGCATGTGGCCCTTGGCCAGGTGAAAGAAGGCATGGATATTGTATTTGCATACATACGGAGCCCTTTGGGTCCAGGATTGGCAAGACCATCAAGAAGATCACCAGTGCTGACTGTGGACAACTCCAATAAATTTGATTTGTGTTTTATCTTAACCACCAGACCATTCCTTCTGTAGCTCAGGAGAGCACCCCTTCACCCTGATTTGCTTGGAATGTTCTATAATCTTTGTGCTTTTGCCAGTTTATTGGGTTCCATAATTTCCTTACCCCTTCCCAATCTAGCTGGATTGCAGAGTTAAGTTTATGATTATGAAATAAAAACTAAACAGTTGTCTGTCAAAAAAAATACAACTAGCTGTAAAAGTAAAAATAAAAAAAAACCTATCGTAAGTAGTTCAAAGTTGGTCAATTCAATGGAGAAATTCATTGACCTTTTATTTTTAAAAATGAATAGTTGTTTGGGGCAGTACAAATGGAGACTGAATATCCGTGAGGCAATAACACTAAATCCCCTAGGCTTCTCCATCTGAAAGGGAGTTTGTGATGGTGCAACATAAGGAAAACAGCGACTTATTGAGGTGTGTGGGTATGGGGAGAGCAGGGGGATAAAAGGGTCTTTTCCATTTCTTATACAACCTAGAAAATGTCTTCTTTCTACCAAAAATAAGAAAAATAAAATCTATATAGAATGAAGTCTCTCGTGGGTCTGGGCAACTGCAGCAGAGACGGAGAAGAAATGCATGGTCCTGAGCCCAGCACCGCACAGAGCAGAGTAGCCGCCTTACAGCAGCCACTGCTGTGTCTAGAAGAACTGCAAGAGTTATTTTTTTTAAATATATTTTATTGATTTTTTTACAGAGAGGAAGGGAGAGGAATAGAGAGTCAGAAACATCAATGAGAGAGAAACATCGATCAGTTGCCTCCTGCACACTCCCCACTGGGTATGTGCCCACAACCAAGGTACATGCCCTTGACCAGAATCGAACCTGAGACCCTTGAGTCCTCAGGCCAATGCTCTATCCACTAAGCCAAACCAGTTAGGGCGAGAGGGTTATTACTTTGGAGTTAATATTTATTGAGTTCATACTGAATGCAAACATGGGACTGCCTTCATTAGTCCTCACTACTAGACTATTGTAATGTCCATTTCAGAAGTGAAGAGACTGAGGGACACAGAGAAGCATGTCCACTTAGGGCGTTTTAAAGTATACAGTGCAGTATTGTTAGCTATACCACTATGCCATGCAGTAGACCTCTAGGACTTACAACCCAAGCTTCTTATTTTCAGGCCACATTATTTCTCTACCCTAATAAAATGCCAAGTTTTGTGTCCCCTCTATCTGCTTTGAGCCATATTCCCAAATACACAGTTGTGGTTAGAGAGGTGAGGGTACCTGGGACAAAATGTATCTGCTGCCCTTCAGACCTGGGCTGAGGCATTGTCCTTTAGAACAGAGTGTTGGTGGGTGGGCACTATAAGCTATGTCTAGGAAACATGGGATTCATATTTATGACAAGCTAAAAGCCACATGAGGAGTAATTAGTACAATAACATGCTGTTCAGGTTTATAGCCTAGGAGCAATCTAGAATAATCAAAGCATAATATGCTAATTAGACTGGACAACCGAACGACCTTCCGGAGAAAACGACAGTGGCGGGGCCGAGGCAGGGGTAGTTAGGAGCGATCAGGCAGGCAGGCAGAGTGGTTAGGGGCAATCAGACAGGCAGGTAGAGTGATTAGGGGCAATCAGGCAGGCAAGCAGGTGAGTGGTTAGGAGCCAGCGGTCCTGGATTGCAAGGGAGTGCAGGCCAGGCTGAGGGACACACACACCCCTCCCTCCATGCACAAATTTCGTGCACCGGGCCTCTAGTAGACTATAAAAGAAGTGGAGAAGAACACCAATATGTATGCAAATACAAGCGCAGGACACTCAATGTGAGTGGGTCAGAGGGAGTCATCCCACAGTAATGAACAAATGAGCCCAGGTCTATAGAGAGTGCTCTTGGAGTCTATTAAAAAGACCTGGTAATTAGCCCTGGCTGGTTTGGCTCAGTGATAAGAGCATCAGCCTTCAAACTAAAGGGTGGTGGGTTTGATTCTAGTCAAGGGCATGTACCTCGGTTGCAGACTCAATCCCCAGCCTGGTCAGGGCATGTGCGGGAAGCAACCAATCAATGTGTCTCTCTCACATCTGTTTCTCTCTGTGTGTCTCTTCCCCTCCCTTCCACTCTCTAAAAATCAATGGGGGGAAAATATCCTCAGATGAGGATTAACAACAAAAAGACTTGGTAGTGAAAGTGAAGCTTGATTGATTGTGCACCTTGGTTATTGATCATTTCCTTCACATTAAGGAGAGTTATCAAAGTCTTGACAATGCAAGAAGAGAATTGGATAATTTTTGTAGCTACTTATGATTAAAAGTTTTCTAATTAAAAGAAACAAAATCCCAGTCTATTCATTGCTAGTATATACAACCAGTGTCACCAGAATGATGGGATAGATTCTGAGAAATGCATCCTTAAGCAATTTTGTTGTTGTATAAACATCACAAATACACTTAAGCAAATCTAGATGGTATAGCCTACTACATACCTGGGCTATATGGTAGTCTATTGCTCCTAGGCTATAAACCTAAACAGCATGTTACTGTACTAATTACTACAGGAAAATGTAATGTGTTGTACCATTACATCACTAGGTGATAGGAATTTTTCAGCTGCATTATAATCTCACTAGAGGCCCAATGCATGAAAATCATGCATGGGGAGGGTCCCTAGGCCTGGTCGGCGGTCAGGGCCGATCTGTGGAGTGACTGGTGGGGTGATGGGGGGGGGGGCCCTGGTGCCACCCACCTGGGTTCTCCTGGCACCACCCACTAGCCGGCCAGCCCTGCCCCCTGATTGTTCCGCCACCGCCGCTGGTTGCCTCCCTCTGCAGGGCAACTGGCAGGATGATTGGGGGGCCCCCACTGGCACTCTCCTTGGCTGGCCTGAGGTCTGCGGGCTGGGGGCAGCTCCTGAATTGAGCACCTACCCCCTGGTGGTCAGTGTGAATCATAGTGACCAGTTGTTCCACCAGTCGTTCCACTGTTCGGTTGATTTGCACATTAGGCTTTTATTATATAGGACTAGAGCCCCAGAGCACAAAATTCATGCATGGGAAGGGTCCCTAGACCTAGCCTGCAATCAGGGCCATCTTCCCTAGCTGCCGGCAGCTGGCCCAACCCCCTGCTGCCACCGCCGCCGGTCACCCTCTGTGTGGGGGGCAACTGGTGGGGCAATCAGGGCCCTGGTGCGGCCATGTCCACCACTACCCACCCCCAGTTCCCTGTTCCCCATCAGGCGATCAGAGCCTGCTGGCCTGGGGGAAGGACTGAGAGGTTGACCGGCAGGCTCACCCGATCAGGGCCTGCAGGCTGGGGGCAGCTCCTGTGTTGAGTGTCTGCCCCCTGGTGGTCAGTGCATGTCATAAGCCAACCGGTCATTCTGCCGTCCTGTCGATTTGCATATTACATTCATATATATAGATGAGACCACCATCCAATATGTGGTCTGCCATTGACTAAAACATCATTGTGCAGTATGCTTAAGTCAACTGTCAACCAGAGTATTTATGGTTGTAATTTCATATTGCAGCTTAAATCATTTGAATTAATCACATTGCTTCCTTGTGCACTATTGACTTACAGTGTTTATTCGGGTCAGTGTTTGCTCTCAGTTTCACAGGAACATTAAGTACCCATCACCTAACAGAAAACTAAGGGAAAGGAATATAGGTCTGTGACACATTAACCCTTACTATAGATCTCACAACAATCCTTTCTTTTCCCCTTATTATCCACCTCCAAACACACGAATTCAAAAATACACACACACAAAAAAAATACCACCATTCACAAACACATTCTTGGATTCAGATTGTTGAGCAACACTAGATTATTTTTCTCCATCTATTTCTTACTTCTTTTCAGTCGGGTCAAATTTCTAAGCTTTCTAAACCCATATCACTCTCCCTTACAATCTTCCAATGAACATATCTAAATTAAACTGTTTCAGCATCAAAAGTATTTCATGGAAGCCTTAAAGCCTCTATTTCTCACCTTATTCAGGCCCTTTTCTAAGCTCATGGAAAATAGCAGGTATCCAGTAAATGATAATCTTGAAAGCCCAGTTAAGTATAAAAACCCTTAGATGGGTTTCATATAGCATCACTACTTATTACAAACTCCAACCCAAATTTACACTGCAAAGAGAGAATAATAATTTATTCTTTCATCCCAGTATATTAATAAAAGTAGTTTAGATGTCAAATAGAAAAATAATTTGTGCAAAATTCAAAGTTTTTAGAACCATGTGCCATAGAACATTAGTTCAGAGAAATGCTCTACAGCAGTGCAGACTCCTGAAGGTTGACAATGAGTCTTGGTAAAGGTTCCAGAATGACATAAAGCAATGAAGACTTCTTAATTCTGCTTGGTCCAGTGATTTTCAAACTTACTTGACCACAGAGCACAATTTGTTTGTTTATTTGTTTACTAGTGGCCCAGTGCGTGAATTTGTGCACATTGAAAGGAAATTAATTAGAAGAAATACTTTAATATCGCTATTCGCCCTTTTTCTATAATAGAAGTGTCAACCAAATTCTTGATTGACAATGGCAGATCAAAACACATGTGTGCAATTGGTGCCAGCAAGAGCTTTATATGTATCATGCATGTGCGAGTCAACTTAGCCTTTTATATATATATAGAATAAACTTGCTTAATTAGACCTGCTTTCTGGTTTAGCTAAACTTTTTCCAGCCCAATGAAGCACCCCAACTTCTCTTTCAGGTAATTGTCAGTAACACAGCAGTAAATATCAACACGAAGCAGATTATTATTGCAGATCATGCAGGGAGAACAAAGAGTAAAATATTTAACTGCAGTAGTGTTTGACTATATCCTGTGCAGTAAGAAAACCTGAAGTCATTTTCAAGGTCCACCATTTCTTACTTCTTTTTAGTCGGGTCAAGTTTCTAAGCTTTCTAAATCTCCATTATCTGGCTAATGAATAGAAAATAGGATTCCACCAAGTCTCCTATCTACCTACTCTAGGACTTCTGTAAGGGTCAAATGAGATGAGGCACAGGAAAACACTTCACAGACATTTGGTTAAAGTGTAAATGTTTGCACCTGGCTATAAAGCAAGTCATGTTCCTGGGCTGAAGAAACTGTAAGGAGGCTAGTCGCTAGGGAAAGGAAGCGGGGCATTGCTACATGACATAATTACCCAGATGAACACTTAGCATATTAGCTAAATATATATTACATTGCCCTTCATTTCCATGACTAGCAATGATCTTCTGCGAAACTCTGATAAAATGAACAATATTGCAGCCATTGAAAGATTGATTTACAGACTATGTAGCAGCATAGATGTATTAGTCTGCTGGGGCTGCCATAACAAAATATCATAGAACGGGTGACTTAAACAACAGACATTTATTTTCTCAAAGTTCTAGAGGCTAAAAGTCCAAAATCTGTCGTGGTTTTTGGTGAGGCCTGTCTTCCTAGCTTGAAGATAGCAACCTTATCATTGTGTTCTCACATGGCCTTCTCTCTGTGCATGCTTGAGATAGAGAGACAGAAAGAGAGAGGCAGAGATATCTCTGGTGTCATTGCCTCTTCTACAAGGACATCAGTCCTATTGGGTCAGGGCTCAACCCTATGACATCATTTAACTATTATCACGTCCTTAAAGGTTTTATCTCCAAATATAGTCTCATTGAGGATTAGGGCTTCAACATTTGAATTTGGGAGAAACACAATTCAATATATGACAAATTATATCCTTCTATCTTAACATTAACTATGTGTGATATTGTGATTTATAAAAATATGTATTTGGTTATTGTCCTTGGTTCCTGGCTCATAGCTCCCAAAACAGCTAGAATTTCCTGAGTGAAAAAGCAATGGGAGAATTTTTGTTATAATATGTTGTCTCTTGTTCTGTTCCTGAAATAGCTTCAGAGCCATAAAGGTGAAATGAGTATCTTGGTATTCATAACAAGCCTCTCTCAACCACAGCTGAGTTTATGTTAATAAGGTGACTCTTGAAAATTCTTAAAGGTGGGGGTAGGTGGTTGCCAGGAGAACTAAACTCCTGATTTCAGTCCCACCCCCTGATTTCCAGGCAGAGTAATGGGACTTGTATTTGAATCAATCACCGATGGCTAATAATTTAATCTATCATGCCTCTGAAATGAGCCTCAATAAAAACCCAAATGAAGGGGGTATAGAGATCCCTCAGTTTGGGGAACCAGAATGCTTCCACAAGCCAACATGTCGAGCCCCCACCTCCAGGAGGACAGAGCTCCTTTGCTCATGACCTCACCCTCTATATTTCCTCATGTCTGTTGACTCATATTCTTCAATATCCTGGAAGAAATATAACCGGGGTTTCAGTAGGCTAAAAGCAAAGCCAGTGTTCTTAATTTCCATTCCACGTTACATCTGGGTCCAGTTCAGCATCAGGCTAGTTACAATCTATTAGTCCATTGTATGAGGGAGAGTGGGGGGCGGGGCAGGAGATTGTCCACATGGGAGAATGCAAGGGAGCAGGACCATGAGAATCCTGGAAGCCAGGAGTCAAGCACATAGGAGCACAAGAGAACTAAGAGAAATCAAGAGAGCTAACGCCTTTGTTTAGGGGACTAAATATCTCAAAGTTTGCGCCCTTGCAGTGGCCACACCTATTCTGTCCAATGATCATTTCCCAGGTGTGACTGACAGACAAATACCTTCCTGACATCACCCCAATTTTACTGGGCATGTGTCTATTCTCCTCCCTGTCCAGTCCCTTCTCCAGGGATCTGCGGGGTGAATGGACCGGTGGCCCCCTGGGGAGTGTAAAGCTGCAGCTTCCTGGCAAAGCTGCCCAAATGATATGCCTATAGTGCTTGGCCTCTCCTTTGCTCCTTTCCCGTTATTAACAACTAGGTAAAATATAACAGTATCATCTTCATCACCTGAAATCTGGAATGAAAGGCAGATTCAGAGACTCATTGCCAACATCTGCTAACCTGGAACAGAAGCTGCTGAAGTAGAAACACTTTAATGGTAATTTTAATGAATTGCTCAAGAATGAGTGTGTACCAGCCTGAGAGTGAGAAACTCTTGGGTGCATAGTCTTACAAAGACCTGCTATACTTTCATGTATTTTACGTCCGGGTATTCCACCAGTTTTCCACTGTAAAGAGCCAAGAAAAATCCGTTCCTGGCTCTAAAGGAGGAGAGGAGAATAAACCATTAAGAAATATACCCAGAGCAATCTTCATAATGAATCCCTACTCTCCAGGGGAAAATACTCCAGAGTTTTATTCCACCTAACTGAACTGAAATTCTTAACTCCAGATTCCTCTATATTTCCTGTCTTACCTAAGGAGTGGTAAAAAATAAATATTAATAATAAATAAATAAATAAATAAATAAAGATAAGAAACACTGGTGAAAGTCACAGACCTACTAAAAGACTGAGCTTTAGCCATAATATTACAGAATGCTTCCATACCCCATCGCTTACCACCATGCCAACAGGATTTCATTATAATAACACTGAATTATAGCTGAACATACTGCAAGGTGAAGACTCTATACAAGAAGGAGTTCATAGGGAAACCCAATGACAGCAGGGGAGACAAAATCAAGAACAGTGTTGGCTCACAGACTCAGGTGTCACAGGTTCAATTCCCGGTCAAGGACAAGTACTTTGGTTGTAGGTTCAATCCCCAGCCCCAGTAGGGGTACATGCAGGAGGCAACTAATTGAGAGAAGGTGTCTCTCTCTCATCGATGTTTCTCTCTCTCCCCCGCCTCCTTCCTCCCTTCCACTCTCTCTCTCTGAAAATCAATGGAAAAAATACCCTCAGGTGAGGATAAAAAAAAAAATTACACACTCAGAATTAAAAACAAATATCTGTAGAGGTAAATACTGAGGTAAGATCAGAGCGATTGACTTCCTCAAGTTCACACAGCTGGCAAATGACATAATTGACATTCAAATCCAGATCTTACTTTAAATTGCATATGAAGTATGAGAACCCAGATTTTCCCCAAGTACACAATTAATAAGGAGACTTTTTGTAACATGCACATCAGAATGGTTCTTTTGTGACCTTAAGGAATTTTTGCAGCTTCCCAAAGGATCTAATTCACACCTAGGAGAAGCTAATTAAAAAACAAATAAAAAGAAACAGGACACAGTGACAGTTGGTCCAAGCTGCTGTTCATTGAATTACTAGTACAATAAGGAGTCCACTTGCCAACATGTTTCTAGAAAAGAAGAAACCAGACTGGGACTTTTTCACTGGAGTCAGTTTCCTCACTCCTGGAATGGCTAAGCAAGCAGGAAAGGCCTCAGAAAACAGACCCAGCTACCCCCCCCCCCCCCCCGGGTACCCTCATGCTGATTAATCACAACAGCTGGATCACACCAGCTGGAAAACATCCCTCCCTCCTCCAAACTGGCCTAGTGTCTAATGTCTATACCATTCATCTCATATTTAACATACACTCTATTAGATTGGTGGCAAGATTTTACGTGTGTTATTCTTGTCTAAATTCTAAGCTATTGGAGGACATATTATCTCCCAAAGCACCCAGCAGTTTGCAGGTTTCCTAGTAGATGCTCCATCATCATTGAATGATTGTCTACCGAGAAAGAAACATTGTTCAAATATTCAGGGGTGAAACTGATCTTGAGTTGGTAGTTAGGAGGCATCTTAATTAGTTGTAATAAGGAGGTGAGACTCAGATGACAAGAACCCCAAGTAAAGCATGTTCATTTCAGAGGTCATCCATTCCTTGACCCTGCTACTTTCCAAAACTTGACCAATCATTTAGTGTAAACATAAAGATTGAGTTAGTATCTCATGTGCAGAATTGTACTTTTGTCTTGTTATAGATGAACCTACATATATATGGCTAAACTCGTAGTTTTGCTTGAAGTTGTCTGGTATTAGCACCAACTAATGATCAAAGATGTTTTATGAGTGTTTGACAGCAAACACAAGTGGCATTGAAATATTCAGTGTTGAATCATTTTTAAATATCTCATATTTTATCCTGGACTAACTATGTTAACATTTGCAGTGATGGTGCAATAACAATGGTGGATAAAACTGCTGATGACGCCCTAACCTGTTTGGCTCAGTGGATAGAGCCTCGGCCTGCGGACTGAAAGGTCCCAGGTTAGTTTCCGGTCAAGGGCATGTACATTGGTTGCGGGCACATCCCCAGTAGGAGGTGTGCAGGAGGCAGCTGATCGATGTTTCTCTCTCATGGATGTTTCTCACTCTTTATCCCTCTCCCTTCCTCTCTGTAAAAAATCAATAAAATATATTTTAAAAAAACTGCTGATGACTTAAAATAAATCAAGGAATTGGCAGGAAATGCTACACGTAGTCATATTCTTCAACTCCATATACTTGTAAGGGGACAAAAATGGCAGTTTCTCTTTGGTATATGCTTGGTGAAGGAGGAGAAACAGAGTACTGATGTCATTAAATTTTGATATCCAGTGAGATCAAATGGGGAGTATACATAAAGCACTTCTGGTACAAACTTAAGTTCAATGGTTGTCTCAAGGAAAAGTACCTGTGTGATTGTTTGAGCTTGAGCTGAACTATCTACGTAGTTCATGGAGCACTATTTTTATTTGGAAAAAAAAATAATAACTAGCCATCATACTATGCTTATTTAGATTTGAGTACTTGGCAGACATTTTCTTGAAAATGAACAAAGTGAGACTGTCATTTAAAGAGAAATTGTTGCCCTAGCCGGTATGGCTCTGTGGATAGAGCATCAGCCTGAGGACTGAAGGGTCCTGGGTTCAATTCTGGTCAAGGGCACATGCCAGGTTGCAGGCTCCATCACCAGTGGGGGGCATGCAGGAGGCAGCTGATCAATATTCTCTCTCATCATTGATGTTTCTATCTTTCTCTTCCTCTTCCTTCCTCTCTGAAATCAATAAAAAATATTTTTAAAAAATAAATAAAGAGAAACTGTCATCAGTGTTTGGTGCCAATGGTAAAATTTGAACTTTCAAGAAAAATAAGAATATTAGAAAACGTGTATCCGCCATGAGCTTGATAGCTTTCCAATACTTAGAGACATTTCTGGTGAGGTTGGTGATTAATAAATGTGATTTTTTAAATGAAATAAATCAACATTTGGAAAATTTGCGTGATTCAGTGACTCATATCTTCCACATAACCAATGCAGGAAAAATAATATAGTTCCATGCATACTCATGAATAAAGATTACTGAAATTGAAGATAGACCAATAAGTTCCAATTTCACAGAGCAAAAAAAAAAAAAAGTTCATTGATAATGAGACAGGCCAGTAAGCCAGGACAAGTGGAATAGGGAAACTGAGACAGACAGCTGAACAAACTGGCCAAGCAATTTACAGCCAGATACAGAAGGTCACCTCCCTAGAGATAAGACCAAGGCCTCAGTTGTATTTCAGCTCCAGACCCAGAAAAGCAGCTAAATCAGGTGGATGACACCAGGACCAGCTGCAATGACCAATGAGCCCCTGCCCCAGTGCTGACCAATCAGTAGAGACTACAACCCTGACAGAGCACATCCAGAAAACTGATGAATAGTCTGCTGAAACCCTCCCCCTGAGACCTCCCTTAAGATTCCTGCCTCCAAGAGAGAGGTGAAAGCCTCAAGACAAAGGACCCAGCACATGCTCTTCCTCTGGGGAGCATGCCTGTGCCTTTCCCTCCCCTTTCTACTTCCCTCAGAGGCATGCATCTCCTAAACTCTAAGGGACCCCACGAGACTTGCAACTAGGGAAGCCATGGGCAGCAGCAGCTCATCCTGGGCTAACCCCCTGACCCTGTCCCCAAGGCCCCCTTTCCCCTGATTTCCCAGTGAGCTAAAGTAGCCAGCCTAGGCTTTCCTGTTGCTTCTTTTATGCTAAGCCCTTCCTTATTTCGCTGTACCCAGCTTTAATAAGGCACCCTCATAGTCACCTGGGCTTGTGTTGTGAAATCTTTCCCACATGAAGTCAATAATCTATCTGCGACCAGCTGGCCCTAGGCAGACCCACTCACATTCCATAATGCATTAACCACTTGTTAAGCTTTGGTAAAGTATCAAGGAATAGAAACAGTTTATCCAAAACAGCTAATAAAGTACTCCCTTTTCCATACCTCTATGAGCTCTTACCAAATATACTTTATGCAAAACAGGGTTTTGCAGCAGATTGAATGCAAGAACAGGGATGAGATTTCCACTGACTTCTGAGCAACAAAAAAAAGAGATATGCACACACACAAAAAAGACAGCCACTCTACACATTCATTTCTTTTAATATAGTCCTTTTTGTTAAAATGTGTTATTTAAGATAACATGCAATGGTTGTATTGTTGTTACTATTAAATGAACTAATAAATATTTACATTTTTTCTCTATTTTAAGCAGATGTCAATAAATATAACCCCGAATAAACAAAACTACTTAGGGCTCCTCGGTGATTTTTATACAGTAAGAGATCAAAAAGTTTGAGAAGTGCTATTCTCATCTATCAAGAATCAAAGGGGTATTTTAAGCTGAATGCATCCTTACCAATGAAACAGAAAGAAGAGAGAAAAAAAGATCATTGCCTTTTGACATTCTCCCCAGATACTCAAAACGTTATACAGGACATTGTTGGGACAATTGGAAATATGTGCCTGTTGGGTAATAATATTCAATTTGTGTTAATATTCTGATATTTGTTAACAATGAGGTTGCGGATGAGAGTTCTCTTTTGCCTGGGAGATAAATGCTGAAGTATTGGGGAGCAAAGTGCTGTGCTGTGTGCAGACTACTTATGAATGGCTTGATTGGTCGGCACAAAGGTGGTGTGTTTACATAGAGAACGTGATATGGAGGTGGAGTAGCAAGATGATAACCGTTGGAAAGATCTAGGTGAGGGTTCATTTCAATTTTCAAAGCACTGTAGTGGGTTTCTTAATTTTCTGTGAATTTCAAATATTTCTAACAACAATACCAAATAATTAATTTTTAAAAATAGGTTAGCCAAGCCACCACTCAGGGCTTTTCCTGACCTCCCTGAACGTCCTCCTCAACAGGCAGAAATCCTTTGCCACCATCTGAGTGTGCTTGGGCGAGGACTACGGAGGCGGCTGTCATCAAACATCCCCCAGCTAACACCCCCAGGATGCTCTGCCGAGGATGGATTCTTTGAGCTTCTTGCAGTAAACTCTAGTTTCCATAAAAGGTATGTGCTGGAATGTACATTCATTGCATCCTTGTCAAGCCTCTGACTCACTCTTTCACATACACATACAGGCTGTTTTGCAATAAAACCCTATTAACTAACTAGAGCAGCTGAGGTGCTGGTTTTTCCAGGCAATTAATGTGAAACCCCCAGAAAACGTTTTTGCAACATTTCTTCCCCAATCCTTCCTGCTGATACAATTTTTTCTTGGTTTACTTTCCTGTCTTGGCAAAGTCAGGCGAAATCTGTCCAGGAAAACTGAAGGCCCGCCAGGCTCCTCGCTTCTATCATAGACCAGATTGTTCCAGTACCTACAGCGGGTGCAAGAATCTGTACTGACCCCAGAAAATGCCCTGGAAATTGCTCTCACAATTACATCCCTTCATGAATTTATGTTCCTTGCCATTTCTGTATTTTTTTATTAAACAAAATTATAGCAAATTAGCCAGGGTTCCAGCTAATCCAGGCATTGGTTTATTTCCTTAATTGAACAGACTTGTAACAATTGTGCTAGGATATTTTGCTTGTTCTCTAAGATTACACAGCCATTTCCTAGAGTCAGGAGAATATTTACTAATACATTTATAATTTGAATGGTTATGAATACCTCATATTTTATGTATCTAGGGGGATTATTTAAATAGGCAATGGGATTAAGAAATATTTCACCTTAGGTATTTACTTCCTGTTCTTTTAATAGGATTTTGCCAATGTCATAATATTTTTTGAAGTTTTTAAGGAATTTTATTTCTGAGACTGGTTGGATTTTCCTCTTCCAGCTTTAGAGTGTATTCTACAGCAAGATTGATCCTCACGTTCAGCAGAGTCATGGCAGAAGGCAAACAGTACACAGATTGTCATCTCTAGATGAAAGATCCATTCCACTGTTTAACCATAGTCCGGGGATTCTCTGCCATGAGGGCTGCCCCGGGACTGTAGGATGGTGAACAGCAACCTGGGGTTCTAATCACCAGATGCATAAAGATTCTATCACTTTAAACAACTTGAAAAACTTTTAGTCTAGAATTCTCTGAGATTAAGGCCCTCAGAATCCAAATATTACCAAACTCAGATGCCTGGATCAAACTATGGGACTTTATTGTTTTAATGTGTTGAGTTATAGAAATTCTCTCTCTCTCTCTCTCTCTCTCTCTCTCTCTCTCTCTCTCTCTCTCGTTAATATTCTGCAAATGGAGTCAAAGAGCAACCAGGAATTAAATAACAGCGTAGGCCCACAACATAAAGTGCTTGTCAAATTAGGGTGGGGTTGGGATACTTTCATTTGTTTTCCTTTCTGAGACCAATGCATGGGAGAAGGGGAGCACAACGTGATGAATCTGCACAGTTGCAGAGTCTCTGCTCCCAAACCTGGTTCATAGAGGTCACCGTTCTCACAGCACCTGTGGGCGCCTGCACTGATTTAGAGGCTGTTAAGCAGGAAGCTGCTACTTCATCAGACAGCCTGAGCACCAAGGTCCCATACCAGCTGCGTGACCTTGACATTTATGTCATTGCTCTGGGTCCTCTGGAAGACATCAGTGTCTCCTCTACCTAGTTTCACCTGGGAGCAATGGTTGAGTGGGCTCCCAGTGCACTTCTGTGAGGTAAGGAGTGCTCTGACAACAGAGCAGAGGTTTTCCCTCCACAATTTCCCTGCCCCTAAAACTAGAGCTACTGGGTGGTCTTTGAGAGTGTGACTGGGAGGACAAAGGTAAATTCTCCAGCCCCCAAATATACTTGGACTCCATGCCTGAAAGTCTACTATTAGCTACTGTTCCTGAGACCTTCTACTAAATGCTACCCTCTGAGAGAGGTTACAAATGAAATCATTAACTGCTCCAAGTGCAGGAGGATATTTGATCCTGAAGAGCCCCTGGGCATAAAGCTCTTGTGGTAAGATAATGTGAAAGGCCGGGAATTAGGCCCAGTTGGCCATAGATTAACCCTGCACCATCCAGCACCTCATCAAAATGCTCAGGTCCCTTCCTGAATATGCAAGATATTTGGGGAGTGGGGGTGGGGGGGGGGGAAGCACTGTCTTGAGAACTTAAAGACTAGCACCCTAGACCCACTGCACTGCTAAGCAAGCTGCATGACCTTGGGCAAGTTTCTGCACATCTGAGATGAACTTCTTTCATCTTTCAAATGAGCATGCAAGATGTAAAATTGGAAGTGCCTTCAAGCTTGAAGATTTTACAATATTGTGTCCTATTCCTCTAATGGCCTTACCTTCAACACAAGAGCACTGCCTGCTCCGTCCTCTCCCCTGCAGTCACACTGGATGGGAGCATGAATGGTGGGTGTTCCATCAGTGTTGATCTCTGAGCTCCTTGAGAGTAAGGACCTTGCTTTATTCCTTTGTTTACTCACAACATTACCTAACAGAGATTATGTATGCAATCAATGACTGTTGAAAAGACAAAGTATAAAGCTCTGCACCAGTATAAGATGTTATTTTTACCCTTTTTGCCCTAAATAGCCATGGGCTGCCCTTGCCAAGGCCATTCATAGATAGTGTGGGAAACTCCAGAACTGAAAATCCAACCCTTGCAAAACCTGTTTTGTTGTTTTTCTCTTTTAAAAGAACATATTGGCTGCATTTTTTTTTTTAACCAAGAATGACCTTTCTCAGATCCCCAACGAGAATTCAGAATAAAGGGAACTAAATTCATTTGGGATGTACTAAAATCAAACCAACAACCCAAAGCTACACCAGTGATGGGGAGGGTGTGTATCCCAGAGTCACTTATCCCATCCCCACTCCAGTCTGGGCCACACCCATCCCTGTGCTTTCTGGCCCAGAGTTCTCATGAGGATTTTGTGGCTCAGACTGTACCATAAACACTTGTTAAGGAAAACTGCTCTTCAGGTAAATAAGTTTCTGCAAAGCCGGAGCTTTGGGCCCTGGTCCAGGGAAGGCTGAGCTGAAAGCTATCAACCTTCTTTGGTTCACCCATCATCAACCAGCCTCTGCCATGCAGCTGGTTTTGAACAATCCAGGGAATTTGTGCAAGGTCGTTTCCCAGGCAAAAGGAAAACAGCCAGGTGACTGACCAGCAGTGAACAGGAGCCATAATTAACAATAGCAGAGTCTTCAAGCATGAAGGTTTGGATGGAGTTCAGATAATCACTCAATGGTTGAAAGATATTCTCAAAACCTTGTGGGATTCTAAATTTAGACCACTATTTGGCTGAGAACAAGTTGAATGAAGCTTCCTTGGATGGAAGCCAGAGTTCCTATTCCAGGTTGGATCCAAAGACAGACAAAAAAAATCAAGATAAAAGGATAAACATTAGCAGGTATGATTGAATGGCTGGGCTGAACAAAAGTTTGAATTGGTAAATGGATAGACAGATGGATAGAGGACTGACAGGCAGACAGCTAGACATGGGTGTAATGAAGAGATGTCTTTGATTGTGTAGCAAGCAGCCATTCTGGAGCATTTCTATTTTATGACAATGAGAATACCCAGCTTTTGCAGGAAGAGGAGTTTGGATCAAGAACTTCTGCCATGGTTTAAAAAAAAGATGATAGATAGATGATAAGAAAGAGATGATTGATAGATCAATGACAGATAGGTGATAGATGATTTATAGATAAATAGATGATAGGTAGGTAGATAGATAGACAGACAGACAGACAGACAGACAGACAGACAGACAGACAGACAGACAGATAGATAGATAGATAGATAGATAGATAGATAGATAGATAGATAGATGAAGAGATCATTCCATAGCAAACAGGCATTGCTCCCCTCCATGGTCCAAAGCTGAGTCACAGTCCTACAAAGGCAGAGGGAGCAATCTAATGGCCTGTGGAGGTCAGTTGTAGTTACAGATCCAGTTTTTGATCATGCCCTTCCTAATCTTGATGCTGATGCAGTTACCCTAGAGCAGCATCTCCCCTGAAGAAATGGAAGCTGTTCAACATCTGACATGTGCCTGGCAATCTGACATTGGGGGAAATGCTTATTATAGCTGTAATTTTTTTAATTAACAAGAAGACTGCAAAATTATTATAATAATCTCTCATATTTTGCAGTATTTTATGATAAACAAAATACTTTTTTTTTTGTTAATCTTCACCCAAGGATATTTTTTCCATTGATTTTTAGAGAGTGGAAGAAGGAAGGGAGGGAGAGAGATATGAGAGAAAGAGAGAGAGAGAGAGAGAGAGAGAGAGAAAGAGAGAGAAATCACATTTGGTTGCCTCCCTCACGAGCCCTGGCTGGTCAGAGATTGAATCTGCAACCCAGGTACAAGCCCTTGACCAGAAATGAAACCCACAATCCTTTGGTGCTAACCACGTAGCAACATTGGTAAAAAAATACTTTTATATAGGTTATCTTTCTTGACCCAGCCACCCTAAGAAACAAACAGAGAAGGTTTCTGTTGTTGTTTGGTTGTTTGTTTGGGGGATATTTTCCATTTAAGACATACACAAAACAGAGTACTATGAAAAATAAGTGCCTTGAGTAGGATCACAAAGCTAGTTAGAAGCAGATGGGACCAGAATCCAGATCCCCTATCTCAGAACTCCATCTTTTATCTATCACAGTATGCATATGATATTGATGCTCAAAGGGACCCACAAAAGCTACATTCAGAGATATCTGACCTGAAAGTCATGTACAGGAGGGTTCGAAGCAAGCTTACATGTACTTTATTTTTATATGCCATTAATCTTTTTAAAAATATGTATTTGTATTTTTTTTAGAGATAGAGGAAGGGAGAAAGAGAGTGAGAGAAACATCAATGTGAGAAACATCAATCAGCTGCCTCCTGCATGCCCCGTACAGGGGATTGAGCCCACAACCCAGAATGTGCCCTGACCAGAAATCAAACCCATGACTTTTTTTTTTTTTTCAATTTTTTTATTAAGGTATTATATGTGTACATATCTTACCATTGCCCTCCCCACACCCCCCTCCCATATATGCCCCCACCCCCCAGAGTTTTGCATCCATTGGTTATGCTTATATGCATGCATACAAGTCCTTTGATTGATCTCTTATCTCCCCCACCTCTCCCTAACCTTCCCCTTGTAATTTGACAGTCTGTCAAACCCATGACCTTTTGATACATGGGATGATGCTCAACCAACTGAGCAACACTGGCCAGGGCTACCATTAATCTTGATCAAATCATTTCTTTGCTGTGAAACTGAGACTACTACAATGACACAACATTGCAAGTATGAGGAAAGATAGATATTTTGCTCTCATCTTCTGAATCAAAATCAACTCATCCTATATAATAAAAGCCTAATATGCAAATCGACCAAACTGCAGAATGACCAGTGGAATGACCCGTCACTATGACACACATTGACCACCAGGGGGCAGACACTCAATGCAGGAAATTCCCCTAGCCTGCAGGCCCCAGGCCAGCCACGGTGGATGCCAGCAGCACCCCCCACCCCAATCGCCCCACCAGTTGCCCCACAGATCAGCCGTGATCTCTGGCCAGGCTTAGGGACCCTACCCAAGCACGAATTTTATGTATCAGGCCTCTGGTGTCTAATAAGTGTCAACTATATATCAGGTACTAATAGGTATCTTTTGTCATTTGACCCCAAAATGTAGATATCATTTTCCCCATTTTGCAGAGTAGGAAACTGAGATACAAAGAAGTAAAGTAGCTTGTTCAAGGCAACATAGCTACCAATTGCCCTGTATTGTTAAATACAAGGGTGAAATGAATGGAAACGGTAATATGTTCTATAGAAGTTGAGAGGGCAGTGAAACCATGTCCACTGTGGTGCTTCAGCAGGTGTGTGCTCAAAACTGAAGAACTACAGAGGCATCTCCTAAGAGTTTGAAAATAACTAACAAGGATCAATCCCCAGTCTGCTCCCCCCCACCATCCCCACCCCTTCCCCCATCTCTCAGGAGAGTGTGATAGTATGGGCTGCCTTTGGAGCTTTTTATGCAAATGAGGACAAAGTGGCTAGTGAGAGAGGACTCCTGAAGCCAGGCTGTTTACAGTGGACATGGCCAGGGAGGAAGAGACCCAGGACAAAGGAAGGAGAGCATGAGGAAGCAACTAGCCAGCGTGGATTGGGTCCTAGGAATTTTTAACTTTTTTCTAATTATAGTTTACATTCAATATTATTTTGCACTAGAGGCCCAGTGCACAAAATTCGTGCACTTGCGGGGGGGGGGGGGGCCTCAGCCTGGCCTGCATGCTCTCGCAGTCTGGGAGCACTCGGTGGATGTCAGACTGACAGTTCCCCCTGGGGAGCGGGCCTAAGCCGTCAGTTGGACATCCCCCGGAGGGTCCTTAGCACTGCCACAGAGGCAGGAGAGGCTCTCGCCACCACCGCTGCGCTTGCCAGCCATGAGCCCAGCTTCTGGCTGAGCAGCGCTCCTCCTGTGGGAGTGCACTGACCACCAGGGAGCAGCTCCTGCATTAAGCGTCTGCCCCCTGGTGGTCAGCATGTGTCATAGTGACCAGTGGTTCCGCCGTTTGGTCGATGTGCATATTAGCCTTTTATTATATAGGATTAGTATCAGGTGTACAGCATAGTGGTTAGACAACAGTATACTTTACAAAGTACCCCCCCCCTTTATTTCCAGCACCCACCTGGCACTATACTAGTACATAGTTATTACAATACTAGAGGCCCGGTGCACAGATTTGTGCACCGATGGGGTCCCTTGGCCTGGCCTATGCCCTCTCGCAATCTGGGACCCCTCGGGGGATGTCAGAGAGCTGGTTTCAGCCTGATCCCCGCAGGCCAGGCTGAGGGACCCCACCGGTGCACATACACCAGACCTCTAGTATGCATATAAGATCTTTGGTTAATCTTTTCCCCCCCACCCTCCTCCCCCCCTTCCTTCTGAAATTCATCAGTATTTTCCATGTTTCCATGCCTGTGGTTTCCACTCCTGTGTTGAGCGTCTGCCCCCTGGTGGTCAGTGTACATCATAGCTACCAGCCAGCCGGCTGGTCGGCCAGTCACTTAGGCTTTTATATATATATATATATATATATATATATATATATATATATATATATATATGGTTTCATTTACCATTATATGTGGAATTTAACAAACAAAACAGAAACAGACAAACGAACAAACAAAACAATAAGAGACTCATAGGTACAGAGAATAAACTGGTGGTTGCCAGAGGAGAGGGAGTTGGAGGACTGGTTAAAAAAGGTTAAGGGATAAAGAAGTACAAATTGGTTGTTATAAAATAGTCATGGGGATGTAAAGTACAGCATAGGAAATATGGTCAATAACATCAGGAAATTTTGAGAGAGTGAAACGTGAGATTAAAGACAACTGCTGTGCTTTGCAAGAGTGAGGAGGAAAGAAATGCCTAGTGCCCTGTGAGTCAGTATGCTCTGATGGTGCCAAGCCTCACTGCCAGGTTCAAATCTTGGCTCCCTCACTTACACGGCAGGAAATCAGGAGCAGGTTATTTAACATCATTCAGCCTCAGATTCATGACCTATAAGTAAGGAATAATAATAAAAAGAGTCATTGTGAAAATTAAATAAGACAATCTGTGTAAAGTAAGCAATCTTGGCATGTAAGCACTTAAACTGGTGTAGGGGACACTATTGTCACTCACCTTTGGGAGCTGTTTGAGGGAATTTAGCAATGATTTAAACTACACTTTAATGCTTTCTCAGACTTGGGACTTGTGTTTCCTAGGAATGTGTCATCATGTAGAAAGGGTCAGAAGAGAGGTGATATTTTAAATAGAATGGTCTGAGAAGGGTAAAAACCAAGCAAAGATGTAAAGAAAGTAAAGGAGGCAGTTATGCCAATAACTTAGAGGAACATCAAGCAGATGAAACATCAAATTCAATGATCCTTATACATACTCAAGGAACAGCAGCATGAAGCCATAGTTGGTAGAGAAGTGAGCAAGAGGACAAAGGAGAGGAAATGAGGTAGATCATTTGCCAAGTAGGGAATCAAGTAACACCCTCTACTGCTGCAGTCAGACTGTAGATGTCACTGTATGCACCATGGGAAGACAGACACTAGAGTTTTGCGCAAGAGAGTGGCACCTCTTTTACATTTTAAATTCCTCACTCTGGTACCCATGCACATAACAAACAGCAGGATGAGCGGAATGGCAGCAGGGAAACCAGGTAGGAGACTATTGAATCTAAGGGCGGGGGTGGTGGGGCATAAACCAACAGGAAGCTGTGGAAGTTGAGAGTTGGGTTCAGATTTGGAATCATTTTTAAGAGAGAGACAGCAGAGTTTGTTAATGGATTGGATATGGTGTACACATGAAAACTGAAGTAAAGGATTGCTCCCGAGATGTGAGCTTAAGAAATTAATTGGTTATTACTACCTCTGTCGTTTCTATAATCATCCCCCTATACTGAATATTCAGATTGTTTCCAGAACATTTGATTTCTTAAGACAATGGTGCAATAAATATCTTTATACATTCATCTTTAAAAACTAATAATTATTTCTGAGAAGTAGATTCTTAGAACTGAGCTTTCTGAATCTGCAGATAGGCGCATTTTTCATTATTAAGTGATTATTCTTATTAATATCTAAGAATTATTGATATACAAAGAATAGTAACCCTTTTTTATATATTGCACATAATTCTTCTTCATTTATCATCTCAGGACTTTATATCTTATGTCATAATAAACTTTTAAGTTTTATGTAATCAAATCTCTTCATTTTCCTTTTATGATTGCTGGGTTTCATAAAAATAAAATAAAAGAACACAGTAGAACTATATGTACCAGAAACTTTTCTTAGAAGTAGTTTTCTTTTCCTTTTTTTTTTTTTTACATAGTGTACACCCCAGTGATTAGCCATTATATAACTTACTAAGTGATCATCCCAACAAAGAAGTAATTCTTTAAATTTTTTCCCAATTATTTTATAGCTACTGTTCTGTTCTGGTTTTATATTTCTTCTTGAGTCGACTTGTTGATTTATAGATATAAGAAAATTATTCATTTACATAGTGTTTTCAGAAGTGCTCACATAAATTTGTCCATAGTACTTCTACTCTTTAAATTACCTCTTTCCCTACAGTATATCCTCCTTCTTACTTATCATACTAAACATTTGTATTTTATTACCTTTGTAATTTACATTAGCCAGAGTTTTTTTCTATTTTATTATATTAAAAGAAATATTTATTAGATTTATTAACCCCTTCTATTATCTTTAGGAATACCAATTTAATAATATCAAATTTTAAGTTTTCTTCTGGCTTTCATAAGTGTATATTTCATCTAACCTCTTGCATCTCTCAGTTTAGTTTCTCTCCATTTTTATTGTTTATTTATGAGAGCATTCACTGCAGTGACATTTCCTTTGAGAACAACATAAGCATAAATTTGATATGTAGTATTCTTTTTGTTGGTTATTTTCTCAGTTTTGCAGTTTTGGTTTCTCTGTTAACCCAAGAATTATTTAAGATCATTTTTTAATTTAAAACTTCTATTAATTTTAATTTATACTGCATTGTGCTTCATGAAACTCCTCCTCTGGTCAAGTACACGAGAAAAAAAAATATTGGAAGAAACCAAATATGTAAACAGCTGTAGGTAAAGCGTATTGAGAAAAGTACATATTGATCCACCTCTTACTATCTTAGAGCCATTGAGCCATTGCTGCCAACAGCAAAGCTGAAAGAGCCCTGCTCTTTGAAAGGATAACTTTGGAAACTCAGAAACCTTCATCTGCTCATTAAAATATGCACATGGGTTTGGTTAGTTGTCTCCTCTTTCTGATCATGCAGGTAAGAAAACTGAGCATGGACTTTCTGCTCTAGGGACCACTCTTCAGGTTTGCAAGATGCACTGCCAGCCTAGCTTCACAGCTCTCAATGGAAGAGGTGTGGTGTTTAGTACAAGTAATAGTCACCTACAACACAAGCAAGACTAGACAGTGGTAGCTGCCACCTGTATATATTGAGACAGAGGACAGGAGGGAGAATGGCAGTGGCTCAAGTGCCTAAAGTTAGCTTCATGGCTGGGCATAATGGGAGCTTGCATATGCCAGTAGATGAGGTGACTCAAAGTGGCCTTCTGGTATCAATAGTTTCCCATTGATATTTTGCCATATCCCTTTGCCAGGAAGCAAAAAATCCTGGCAGGATATCATTTCAAATTTATCACTTTGTGTCAGACTCAATCTGAGTATAATCCAGAGCACAACTGAAGGCCTTCTTCCCCTTGGTTTCTAGGCTTAAATTCTTGAATTACCACGTCCCACACACATTGCATCAGACCCCAGAAGTTCAAAATATGTTTACTGCTGTGCTTCTACCAGGTTTCTGTGACATCACAGAGCTATATGGTCTTGAGATTTGCCTTCCCATCCACCCATAGACAGGATCAGCCTTTTGCCAATGTCCACAGAAGAGCCAGTCACACCAGGCACCTCCAATTGGGAACTGGGTAGAGGCCATCACATCCAGGACACAGCAGTCTGCCATCATGCTCATAATATCTGACCAGTTCTCTCCCTTTCCACATTTTCCCCAAATATCCCTTTCCCCAGCAAAGTATCTTTTCCCTCTGTTACGAAAAGTACCTTTTCTCCTTCAGAAAACTCAGCACTGATATATAGGCCCTGAGGCTCAATTTCTACCCCAAATGGGCTAAGAAGGCATTTTCCTAGTAAAAGACTTAAGCTCACATCTCAAAGGAATTCTAAGACCTACTGCTAAGAGGAAACATCTCCTTTTAATCAAAGGAAGAGCATCAAGTTCAAGAAACAGGAATCAAGCAATTCAGCATTGAGTTTCTACTAGATTCAAGGTGCTTGGGGGACAGGGGAGGAGCTGGAGCAGTACAAGGTATATCTGCCCCTGAGACGCATATAGTCTAGTGGCAGGATCAAAGGAGGAAGAGTTCCCCTCCAGCTGTGAGCTACAGGATGGGAAAAGTTGACTGCAATGTGCTGAGGCCCAGGTAAGAGTCCCAAGCCAGGTAGCATCAAGCTTTTCTCAACTCAGCCCACATTACTCCACACATAGGTGAGCAAGCGAGATTTTTCTCCTGAATGAATCATCGCCATTCTTTAAAATAAAATGTGAATGAGCTTGGCAGTGAGAGGATGAGAGACATCAGGGATGAAAAGTAACACCACAGGTCCAAAGAAATGGTAGTTAAGGGTCCATGAGGAAACTGACCCAAGCTCCTTGGAAAGAACCAATAGTCAGAATAAGTGACCCACTAGTGATTGAAAGATCTGTAATGCTGGGAGCACAGGTCACTTTTGTTTTGAGATTCCATTTGCAGGAGTGTAACATGGGGAGGTGAGGAGTTAATCAGATATCACTGCCACCACCAAGCCACATCTATGAGCAGCAGAGATGGAGTTACTACACCAGATCAATGACTTCACCTGCCTGTATTATTTAATTTCCATCATCTATAAGGTGATACAACTATATCTCAATTTACAGGTTCAGAGTGGATGATGTCACTTGCCCAAGATCACAGAACTACCAAGTGACAAATCTGGATCACAAAAGTGGGGCTGCTACCTCCAGAGCCCCAGAGCCTTGTAATCTGGTGGGAGAGATAGACACATACATGACTAACTCAAAACCAAGACAGAGCACCGTAAGTATGTAACAAAGGAATAAACAACACGCATGAGTACTGCAGGGGAGGGAAATGTCCATCTTGCCCTTTCTCTACCTCATTGAAGTTTGCACTGACTGTGCCACAGAGAGAACATCTGCAGCCAGTGAGAAAGAAGAGCAGGGATTGCCTCTACAATATCAAGGACAAAAGGCAAAGAGTAGATATGTGAGAAACATCCAGATCAAAACTGCAGGTACATTCACTACTCCAGGCAAAAACAGAAAAAAAAGCACTTCCAGGATACCAAGAAGAATGAGGAAACATTGGACTGGGAGTTAAGAGAAATGAGTTTTCAAGTTCCTTCCCATTAACTTGAAGTGTGGTCCAGAGCAAGGCATATATGACACGTCAACCCTCTTGGCCAGCGTCTTCACCTGAAGAAGACTGGATTTTAGACTGGATGATTTCTAAGTTCCTTTGCCCACCATGAACATCCAGGGTTTCAGCACAATGCCACGGTCTCCACAGACATAATACACACAGCAGGGACTGCCATTCAGTAAGTGCCCAGATAGAGGACCTTGCAGAACACAAGCCTCCTGTATTTTTTCCACCTGACCATATCCGAGACGGCAGTGTAGTGCTATTGTCAGGCTGCCCATCAGATAGAAAATTCCACCTCACAGGTGGATGCATTTCAGTGAGTTGCCAACAAACTGCAAATAAATCCCTGCTTCTAGGATCAGATAGTCTGAAATAGCAGAAGTATTAACAGGCTCTTAATTTTCGATGCAGCTCCCCTACGGAACCAAAAGCAAGCAAGAGTCCCAGGTTTGGTATTTAAACTCCAGGATCCTCTGCAACCTGGGTAAATGCAATTAAATCTAGGTTTTCCCCTACTGGACTTAATTATCATTCACTCAGTGATGGCAATAATAATACTAATAATATGTTCTTACGTCAGTACTTTTCAGCTTTTCAAATGGCTTTGACATGCTTTATCTCACTTGAGCTTAATAATAACCATGCAGCAAAAGTAGGGCAAGTATTATTATCTCCATTAATACTAATAATAGCTAACATTTAGTAGCCCTTTGCATTCACAAAGTGCTTTCATACGTATTTTCCCATTGCTAGAGGCTGAGTTCTTGGACAATAGGCCGGTGTCTTATTTAACTATTTATTCTGCAGGCTTACTACAGGCCCAGGCCCAGAGAAGTCACTCAGTATCTGTGTATGACATTTTAAATTAATGTGATCCTTTGAAAACTCCATCAGGTTACTAGGCAGATATTTTTTTATCCCTAATGTTCACATAGGGAAATTGAGGCTCATGGAGTTTTAACCTTTTGCACTCGGATGTCGAAATTAAAATTACTCTTTGAATGTATCAATAATTTGAAATATAAAAAAATCCAAATAAATAAGTTTGTATGAAAAGAAACTCCAGTTTTTTATTCTACTGCCGCGCTTTGTAAAATCTGGAGTATTTAAAAAATTAAATCCCAAGTAGAATAAAGGAATCGAGAAAAAAGCAAGCGAGTGCAAAGGGTTAATATCATGTCCAAAGTCACATAACAGTGACCAAGAAAAGAGTAGTTTCTAATTAAGTCCAAAGTGTTATGCTCCTTCCTCCATAGGAATGCTTGTCAAACTTTAACATGTAAACAGATCATCGATCATCTGGAAATCTCGCTAAAATGCAGATCTGATTCAGTAGGTCTGGGAGGGAGTAAGAATCTACAGTTCTAAATTTCTAAGGTAATGTGGAGGATGCTGGTTTGAGGACCACTTTTTCTTTTCTTTTGTTGTATTTTTTATTCCTCTCCCCACCCCCCAGCTTTATTGGCATATAATATTGTAAAAGTTTAAGGTATACAACATGATAATTTGATATGTATATATAATGTGAAATGTTTACCACAATAACATTAATTATAAGATGAATAAGTTCTGGGGATATAGTGTACAGCGTAGTGAGTGCAGTTAACAATCTTGTATTATACACCTGAGAGTTGCTAAGAGGACCTTTTTTTTTTTTAGAGGTAAGTAGGCATAAGAGGACAAGAGCAATTAAATGACTTTCTGAAGGTCATCTCCTAATTTAAAAGTAGAAATAGAATTAGAAGCTATTCCACTGACCCCCCATCCTACCCTAGACTTGTACCCTCATGATTCAATAAAATAGCACCCAGAGAGTGCTTCCCCACTTACTCTCCTCCCATTCATGGTTGGAAAAGATTTCTGAACCTCTCACATTTGCAAATATTGAGTCTTAGAATTAAAAAACAAAAACAAAACAAAACAAACAAACAAAAAAACATGTTGTTTCAGAAACACACACCAAGAAGTGTAACTGGGTTGAAAATTTCATTTCAGAAAATCTGGGTGGGTTCCTGTTAGGCAACTTGTCTTGGCCTTCACACCCTAGTATGCTATTGATTTCATCTTTATGTGCCACTTTCCAGGTCCATTAGGCAGAGCTTCTCTCCACCACTTCAGTCAGAGAGGCCCCAGCTTCCCTAGTGGCTAGAAAACTCCCTTCTCGGAGACATGGACAGAGAAGGACCTGGTCCCAGGTCAGGTCATGCTGGAGTTCCAGAAATTCTGATCTTGCCAACCTAGAAACACCAGACAGGGCCACATGAGCTGGTTGGATAACCCTTCTGTGAATTTCACATCTTTATCAATCATGCTGGCCCATCACTGATCTCAGGCAGAGCTCAGAGCGATACAGAGACACCAGAAGGTTCTCCAGAGAAACGGAACCAATAAGGTGTATACATAGAGGGAGACATTTACTATAAGAAATTGGCTCACACAACTTTGGAGACCGGTAAGACCCAAAATCTTCAGGGTGAGTTGGCAAGCCGATGACCCAGGAGAGCTTATGGTTTAGTTCCAGCCTGAGTCGGAAGGCTTGAGAACCAGAAGGGTGATAGCAGATCCAGTCCAAAGGCCAGCAGGCTCAAGACCCAGGAGAGCCAATGTTTCTGAGTCCAAAGACAGGAAGAAGCTGATATTCCAGTTTGAAAACAGTCAGGCAGGAAGAATTCTCTTGTATTCAGGGGAAGGAAGGTCAGCTTTTTTGTTCTATTCAGGCCTTCAACTGATTGGATAAGGCCCACCACAGTACAGACAACAATCTGCTTGATTCAGGCAAACAATATAAATGTTAATGTCATCCAAAAACACCCTCAGAGGAATACCCAGAATAATATACAACCAACTATCTGATCACTCTGTGGCTCAATCAGGTTGATACATGAAATTAACCATTACACCAAGGGACCAACCACAACCACATGCTGTTCAATTACACAAAATACCAAATATACAACACACCCTGACACCCGCCACAATGTTTTGTAGGATCGCTTCCTTCCTGAAGAAACCTTCTCAATGTAACTATCTAGTCACAGTCTGCAGGTCTGTTAATTACCATTGCCCAGGGCATACTCAGGATGTACTGAGTAGAAAAATGCCTAGCCAGCAGAGAGTTGGTGCATAGTGGCACATGCCCAAGGCAGGGTGGCTGATTTCAGTGTGGGATCCTTTCTATGCTATCCAAGGGCTCATGAAGACAGATGGGCTTTGACCTTATCTTCATTCCATTATTATCATTGAAAACTAGCCTTTTATCCCTAAACTCAACTCTTTTCTCTTGTTGTAGTTCAATAAAAGAGGGACAATTTCTTAAAAATCAGATGAACATCTAAAAATTAATAATGATATGGGCTCAGGAATACTGGAATAATGTCTCAGTGGGAAAGATATTGCAACAGTAGGCACAGGCTCAGGTGAGGAATCTCCTATGTGGAAAGACACATGGGCAGTCCCCAAAGGCTGATGAAAATATATGCTGGGTGACTATGAACCAAGAAGCCCTCTTTGGCCATGGTCCCCTCTCATGTGTATTGTTATCACTCAGAGACCCTCAGAAAAGAATTGCTGAATTTCCTATATCTAACATATGACAATAAAGCGTGCTAAAAAATGAGGTGTGTGCACTAATGGGCAAAGGGAAAAAGGTGGAGTCTAGTCCTCAGACGTAGGGAATATAATTTTCATTGAGAGAAAAGGTGGCTCAGCTATTCTGCTCAAAAAACTCTTTTCCTGGTTTGATTCTGAAACAAACTTGCAAGAATTCAAATCATGGCCACAAGTTATATGCTACATATGTGCAATATGTGACATTCAAAAAACGGTGCCCATTATATGTCAGGCATGGTAGTAGTTGCTGGAAAAAAAATACAAAATAACATACCACTTTGTTCAGTTTGCAAAAAGCTGTATCATTTCTCATATACATCATCTCATTTAATCCCTCCAATTGATTTCTTAGGTATATATTGTAATCCCCATTTATATACAAGGTGACTGAGATTTAAAAAGGTTAAACATCTTACCTTATAATAGACAAATATGCAAATTGACCGCACCTTCGCTATGCCCAAGCCACGCCCACCAACCAAGCCATGCCCACCAACCACGCCCACCAGGAAACCATTGCAGGGACGTTGGGGTGTGGCAGAGAGCACCAGCAGGGAGCCTGCACGGATCGCAGGAAACCACTGGGGGTCGGCTCCTGCGATCCTTAGCAGGGATGCTGGGTGCGGCTGAGCCCAAGGCCACCGCCCGGGGCCAAGCCCCGACCCTGAAAGAAGGCAGAAGGCGGTGGCCACAGCCAAGGCCTGGGTCCCCAGTGCCGGCAGAAAACTGGTGCAGGCAGCCAGGTGAATAAAGGTCTATTGCACGAATCTTCGTGCAAACGGGCTACTAGTTTTATATGAAATTGTGAAGATAAAAGGTAGCAGAGTTGGTAGAAGTTAGACAAGTCAACACATATCTGCAAAGGGCACTAAGAAGCTCTCGCCCACAGTGATCTTAGGGTGACATAAGAGTCCTTGGCAGGCCAATATGAGGCTATCTTGAGATCTCCAGCATCCTTTCCTATGACGTCTTACCCAATTTATCAAACATCCAGGACCATGAAGCTCCACCTCGATTCCCTCACCATCACTCACCAAAATCTAATCTCCGAAAAAAGTTCTGGTTTTAATTATAGGATTGTTCATAGTGAGTTGTTTTGTTACCTCTCCTAAAGGTAATTATACATTGTTTTCTTCCTAACAACAAAATGAAGATCATCACCCCCACTAAAGGAAAATATGATTCCAAATTATTGAGAAAAGAATCTAGACAATCTTCTCAAACTCTATCATATCCACTTCTACCCTACGTGCAAATCAAGACTCCAAAAAGTAAGTATATTCAACTATTTTGACTAATATTTATTTTTCACTTATTCAATCATTAATAACTTGTTATCTATTATGTACCAAGGACTGGAATTCCTAGAAGGATAAGACATAGGCTCTGCCCTTGATAACCTGATGTTTTACTGAGGGCTGGGACAGAGAGGAATTACAAAGAAGCAGATAGTCACAATTCATGTGCTACAATAGAATTATGGGTTATGCGGGCTTCTAGAGAGGAGTAACTAGCACAGCCAGAGTGAAAAGGCATCACAGAAGAGTGATATTTAAGCTCAGCCTTGACAGATAAGATGTTGTTTCCAGAAAAGAGAAGAGGAAGAAGCTATGTGAACTTCATGGAGGTATGAAATGGTAGAACATTGCACCAAAGAGTAGAACATTTCCCCATACTCTTTAATCATAGCTTGGTTCATAGAGGGTCTATTATGTGCCAGGCACCACAGAGCAAATCAAAAGTCTTTAACTTTGAGATATAAATTGATAAAATATTAAAGCACAGGTTGAGCAAACAACACCTCAAAAGATAATTGTACCAGGAATTATCACAAGGCAGTAAATGGCAATTTACTAATGTGTGAAATGGACAATAACTGCTAGGAAGTCATTGGCATTGTTTACATTGAAACTACATCAAGACAGGACCATTACCTTCTAATAGAAAGTAGGTAGGAGACTGTACAGTTTAACAGCAGCTATTGGTCTAGAAAACACAAGGTCAAATTGCATAACCCCAGATGACATTCTCTCAACCATCAATCGTCAAGTACTGTATGATGCCTTATGTGCTGAGCACTCCAGTAGGCACCATGGGATAGGCAGAATGCATAAAAGGATTAGTATTCTCTCTGGGAGTCTACGGTTGAGTTAATATACATTCTTGAATCAATATTGGAGAATGAGTAATTGCAATATGAGGTAGACTAGAGATGCAAATAGAGTTGAGAGAAAGAAAAAGTCATAAAAGATTGCATGAAGGAGGTGGAACTTGAGCTGGGCTTTGAGGAATGGAATAATTTGAAAAAGAAAAAAATAGATGGGCATTCCATTCATGAGAAACAGACTGTCAAGGTGCAGAAGAGAACATTTTTCTGGCAAATGCAGGTAGAGAAAAAGACACTGTCACATGGCTTTGTGTTAGAGGGAGATCAGTAGGACAGTAAACATGAGGCCAGACTTTAAAAAGTCCTAATTCACAGCCAGAGAAGTCTGGACCTGACTTTGTGGACATGGAGAGCCATTCTAGGATTTTTTTTCAGATTCAGGCATGCACTGATTGCATGCCTTGAAAAGAGTGGCTGAATTATTATCAAAGAAAGGGTGAGTTGGACCTGCCTACGTGGCCTGTGGTGTAATATGTCTTCTTTATACTTTGGTAAGTACTAGTCAGGATTCTCCAAAGAAGCAGAACCATTAAGATAGACAGACAGACAGACAGATAAGATAGATAGATGATAGAAATTTATTTTAAGGAGTTGGTTCACACCAGTTGTGGGGACTGGCCAGCAGGCTAGAGAACCACAGGAAAGTTGACGTGGTAGCTGGGTCCAAAGACAGTCTAGAGCAGTGGTTCTCAACCTTTTTAATGCCGCGACCCTTTAATACAGTTCCTCATGTTGTGGTGACCCCCAACCACAAAATTATTTTCGTTGCTAGTTCATAACTGTAATTTTGCTACTGTTAATGAATTGTAACGTAAATATCTGTGTTTTCCGATGGTCTTAGACTCTATAGCAGCGGTTCTCAATCTGTGGGTCACGACCCACAGGTTGAGAACTACTAGCAGGGTTGCCTAAGACCATCGGAAAACAAAGATATTTACATTATGATTCGCAACAGTAGCAAAATTACAGTTATGAACTAGCAATGAAAATAATTTTATGGTTGGGGGTCACCACAACATGAGGAACTGTATTAAAGGGTCGCAGCATTAAAAAAGTTGAGAACCACTGGTCTAGAGGCAGAATTCTCTCTTCCTCAGGAGACCACAATCTTTTTTAATTAAGGTCTTCAAGTGAGTACTTGAGGCCCACCCACATTATGGAGAGTAAGTAATCTGCCTTACTCAAAGTCTACTGATTTAAATACAAATATCATCTAAAAATTGCCTTCACAGTGACATTTAGAATGGTGTTTGACCAAATATCTGGGTATCTTTTATGGTCAATGAAGTGACACATAAAAGTAACCATCACAGTAAGGAAACTGGGCATCTTCCTTATCCCTCCACTACTGACTCTTCTGCCTGGTTGTCTTGGCTTCCTGGGGAGTTCATATCCTGCGTGGAATGGATGTTTGGTCTTACTTGAAGAACTTTAAAAAAACAAGCATTCAGCCTGTCTAAAGTGGTGCCAGATCTTCTGTCTTAACAGGAAAATCTTCCCTGTCTTCCTAAATCCACTCTTTTCAAGACCCGTACCTGCTACACCTCTTCTAGTTGGAGAGTGGTCCTAAGATTGACCCCAAGAATCTACCTCTTGCAGGTTCATCGCTCATCTATAGAAAACAACCTGGCAAAACATTTCACATGAAGCATATGCCATTAAGGCTGTGTTTGGTTTGGTTCAAAGATTTCTGAAAAAGCTCTCCAAACGTCATTTGGTTTATAACTCACTGTGGTTTGACATGTCTTATGTGAGGGAGAGGGATGACTTTCATTTAATATTAACCAAGCAGCCTTCCACCACTTCCTCTTTTCCATTGTTACGTTTTAACAAACAATGCACTTAACAAGTTGTTTAAAGTTGGCAGGGCTCTGAAGCATTCTTCTAAGTATTCTGCCTCACACATGACCTGAAGATTTTACTCAACATCTGTTTAGAAAAACACACACATACCAAACACACAAGACCCAAACAAACTATGCATTGTTTCTAAGTAATGGTCATAATGTACGTACTTGATGTTTCTGGAAAAGGAAATGCTAAGTAAAAAAAATAAATAAAATTGTTTTTCCCAAAATTATTCATGCTGAACAATAGCAACAAAAAAGATTGAAGTCAGAAACGTTAACCCACAACTAGTAACTCCCTTTCTAGTTGAAGAAGGATCAGTATGGAAAAACAACCTTGGAATTTCCTGGTTAAAAATGGTGCCCATATCTACCAAATTCACACTAAAACATCACTGAGGATACAGAGAAATGTGAAAACCTACTACACCAAAACAAAGGCTTAGAGACAATGTAATATCAGACTCTGTTAGTAATTTCTGCTGAGGTGAGGTGGATTGGAAACACCCAATCAAGACTTCTCTTCCTGGCAAAACCAGGTTTCATGATTTGAAACAGGTAGGAAAAGACATCTTACAGAAATAAGTGGGCAGAAAGAAGAAAGGCAACAGTCCACTGTCATCCGGGACTGAGCCTAAAGCACTGTGTGCTGGAGAGAGTCAAGAGAAACCCTACAAGCAGTGCATGCTGGGAAGTGCCATGCTTCCCATCCTCTGTCAGTTCTGGGAACAAACCTAGAACACAGTGATCCAGAAATTTCTGAAATAAAAGAGCAAGCAAAGATATGCCAGGAAAGTGACAATATATCAACTAGGGATAGCTATATTTATAGCAGACAAATTAGATTTCATAGACAAAAGCATAAAACTTTCCAAAGAAGATTATGTTACAATGCTAAAGGGAATTATTCACAACAAATATGTAAAATGATTGCTAAATGTTTAGTATTAAGCTGAACAGTAAAGTATTTTAGCTTCATGTCTTTACATTAAAAATAAAGCCTACTAGACGCATAAATGTCCATTTCTTTAATCACCTAAAGAAATATTCCAGCCTTACACTGAGAAAGGACCTCAATGTTTCTGATGTTTTTGTAGCAGGAAATAGGAACCGAGTTATTATCCTAAGAGAGCAAGAACCATGCTTCCTGTGATTCTTAGTTTGAAAAACTAGGATATATCTAAAGACAAAGGGCAGACATATTTTGTTCTGGAGACACCTCAAGGTGAGCCCCTTCCTTATAGAGATATACTTTATTAAAGTACCTATTATTTCACCAAGGAAGCTCCAAATGTTGGTGAAGTCATTGCAATTCAAATGCTGCAAGATGAGATGTCAAATATTCTCTCCAATATTACAAGGAGCCATCTATTTCCATGGGGGAGAATGTGCCTCTGCGTTGGGTCTATCATCATAGAGCAAAGGTCACACCTTGGAGGTAACTTACATAAATTAGTGAGTGAGATGGGGATTGTGGAACAGGCAAAGCTCAGAGCCCTCAAAAGGAGCAGCTAGTACTCAACTCCAGCATCATTACTATTATATGACAATGTCATCCAAATACTACTAGATCCCCCCCATGTATAAAGAAAGCCACAAATCCAGTTTTGTGATAACTCATTGATATTATGATGCACATTTTTCACATTTTAACATTTTTAATCAAAATGTTTCATAATCAATGATATTTCACAATTATAATTGACAGAAATTTTTTTCTTTCTTAGTGCTATATAAAATAATGGTATATCTTAAAATCAATCCTAGCATCTTAGACATCTTAGATTTAATGGAGTATGGAATATGAAATCGCCAGATATCTAAATGGTGGCAACTAACTCAAGCAAAACACACACACACACACACACACAAAAAAAAAAAAAAAACACACACAACAAAAACAAAGCAATAAACAAAAAACATTGTGAGTTACCAATTAGAGTATTTTTTAGAAAGACATTTTTATGCTCCCCTGAAAAATTTTTAGAGGACAACTGGCAAAAATATTATGTGTGCTAAATAAAATTGACCAAATATCATTGACCAAATAAAATTGACCAAATTTCCAAATATGTACCAGATCATAGAATATAATGGAAAGTTACTTGATGATTTATTTCACCAAGTTCTACTTATTCTCTCTGACATATGAGCACTCAAAAACACAGCTGAAAAACAATCTCTTCAACAAAATATATAAGCAAAAATCTTCAATAGAGTAGTAGTAAATGAATCTACCAATTACCAAGAAAAATACTTTTTTAATAAAATAAGTTTTATTCCAGGAACTCAAGAATGATAATATTAAAAATCTATTAAAAGAACTTAGACCATCAGTGGAGAAAATTAGAGTCTCTGATAGTGGTTTTGACTTGAGTACCTAAATAAAACCCTTACTCTAAAGGGAAAAGAGAATGCAATGAATTTAGATGACATAGGATGAAAAAAAGAAATAGTAACCTTCTAAATATCCCACAGGGAGTATAAGGAAGAAAATATTTTAAATATTAATATTGCAATCTCTAACTAGGTTAGGTTTTTTAAGCAAGGCTCTTCATTCTCACTGTTCTAATTCCATCAGTCACCACTTCCTGGTCACCACACACCACACCCCATCTTCTTTTTCCTCATGCTCAAACCAGGCTAAAGTATTTGGAATGCCCTGAAAACGCTATGCTCTTTTCTATGGCACTCTAGATTTTCCTTTTCAGAAACCTTCCTTTACTTGGCAACTTTGTACTTATCCTTTACCAATCATTTGAGATGTCACTTTTTCTGGGAAAGCTTTCCCACCCAAGGATTACCAGATGTTCCTTCTAATTGCCAATTATCTCATATGGACCCCTTAACAACTTATCATGTGTATCAGAAATGTCTGTTTTCCTCTTCTACAGTTCTTGATGGTGGACACTTACTGGCCTTCATGACTTGCATTCAATGTTTTATCCCCAACAGCTAACATTGTGCATGGCATATAAGAATGTATGAAATTAATAAAGTGCTTTTAAACTCTTCCTTACCTCTGTGTTTTCACTGTGACAGTTTTCTCGTCAAAGCAGCTAGTACCTTCCAACCCACTTCATAGCCCAACATTCCCACTCGTGGTTACAGGTTAAAATTTGAATCTCTTAGATATTCAAGATACTCACAGACCAGACCAAACTTTGGGCTTTCTGCCCATTATTTCCCAACACAAGTCATCCACCTTGAGTATGCTGATCCAAACTGTTCCTCAAATATACTTATATTTTCCTGGCTCCAAATCTTAGTTCACATCATTCTCCCTTCTTCAAACATCTTCTGACATCTTCATTGATCCAATTCCTCTCCATCCTTCAAGGACTACCTGAGTGCCTAATCCCTATAACACCTTCTTGTCCTCTCATTTTTCTCAACTCATCTATTAGTTTATATTGATGTCACTTTTAACCATTTAATTTATACACACACCCAAAAATTTTTAAGTGTAGTCTCTATTTTCTACATTATGAGCTCATTCATTTATCCCACAGTTCTTTCTGCTAGACCCCAGGGATGCAGAGTTAAAATAAGACAAGGACCCTTTCCTCAAAGAATTCAGTCATTCAGTCTAGTGTTCAAAAAAGTATATATAATCTGACAATTATAGTACAATATCAGAAAGAAATGAACCCATAAAAATTGCCATGCAGCCCAATTGTGACACTAGTTGATGGATTTAAGACAGACTGAGCCTCTCCTAGGTGGATGAGAATGTCCTTTGGTTATTTCTTGAGGCTGTCCTAGATAAGATTAGAATTCCCTCTGGGTACTCCTCCAACCCTTGCACCAATCAGCACAAGTCAATGCTGGCCTGATGGGGGGACCTGAAAAACAAAGAGATCCACTCTGGGCAAAGAAACCAGGTGCTATGGGAGCCAGCCCGCAGCAGCAGTATAGGGAGCCAGACTCTCCGCGCATGCTCCTTGATGCATCAAGCTCCTCTCACTCCCTTTTCAACTCACCTGTTTTTAGTAAACCTCTTTCTTTCTAAATTTGTTTCACCTCCTTTCTTGATTTTAATCCTTGAGTGAGTTGGGGGGGGGGGGGGTGAGGGGGGGCGGGGCGGGGGCGATAAGAACCCCTTCACCTGTGACAGATGAACAGATAAATAGATGGATAGGTTAGTGGCTTGGAAATTATCTCTGTTAGAAAAGAAAAGATAGAAACTCTTTAACACAAAGTTGAATCAATTGTTGGTAATCAAAAAAGAATGAAGGAATGGCCATAGGGAAGCCAACAAATCATGACTTTATTCTTACTTTAGTTGAGGTCTTTCTCTAGAAAATTATTTTTGTTCTTCCACAGTGTGCTTTTCTCCCAATATTCTCAAGACAACATTCACCCTGAGATATTAGGTGAATAAATACAAATCTCTATTCCCTATGCAGATATGCCTGGCATTAACTCATAAAGCTACCTAACAGTCTCTCACATTTTCCATTAGTAAATATCTTTTTGCTTCCTATTAGTCCTCTTAAACCCAAGATTGTCACTGTCAAAACTTCCACTGTTGCTTTATGTAAAGTTAATCCCAAAAGTTAAAAAGAAATACAAACTGCATACAAGCTCATCAGCAGCTTTTATATAGTGGTGCTTTGATTCCCTGAGGCTGGTCTCAAAAAGAATCCTCACTAGGGATTCTGTCCTTCAGTGCTGTGCTTAGAGGATGGGAATTTTGTGTTTTTAAGGGAGCCAGTGACTATTCTACGCTTTAAGGTAAGAGATCTTGGGAAGGTCATGAAGAGATCTTGGGAAAGTCATTTGGAGATAAATAGAACTGAATTACCTCAAATATAAAATGATGGGGTAACCAGATTAGTGGTTCCAACACAATGCTGTGAAGAGCAAAAAGGAGAATGAAACAGGCTCACCTGAGGACCAGGCGAGAGTGGGAGGTATAAAAGGATAAAAATTGGCCTCACCAACAAAGGACTATCTACAGTCATGATAATTTCTTATATTGATTAAGTCTTTGTCAAATTAGGCCCATACAAATGCAAAATGTGGATTAAGGGAAGACTATCCCCTGCCTTGTGCTATTCTTTTATTTCTTTTCTTGTGTCTCCTCAAAAAATTAAAATATTGAAATCCTAATGCTATATAGGGACCTTTGGGAGGTACTTAATCCCACAGGAATGGGAGTAGTGTTGTCAAAGAGGTTCCAGAGAGATCCCTCGCCCCTTCCATCATGTGAGGACAGTGTGAGGAGGAGCTGGCTGTGAGCCAGAAAGAGGGCCGGCACGAGAATGTGACCTTGCTAACACCTTGATCTTGGACTTCCAGACTCCAGAACTCTAAATTGGTTTTTATTTCTTTTTAAAATATTTTTTATTCATTTCAGAGAGGGAGAGGGAGAGAGAGAGAAACATCAATGATGAGAGGGAATCATTCATCAGTTGCCTTCCGCGTAGTCCCCACAGGAATCAAGTCTGCAACTTGGGCATGTGCCCTGACCAGGAATCGAACCATGACCTCCTGGTTCAAAGGTCAATGCTCAACCACTGAGCAAAACTGGCTGGGCTAAATTTCTGTTTTCAGTAAGCCACCCAGTCTGTGGTATTTTTGGTATAGCTGCCCAAACAGACTAAGACAAACACCTCATGGTTTGGATTAATAAATTCTAACTCTTCGTTAACATTCAGCTGGCCCCTGTCAAGCCCCACTATTAGGATGTGAAACAGAATAACTAGCTATCTACAGATTCATTGGTGAGTGTTGGAATGAGTTGCATTAACCTTTGAATCTGCCATGGAACATATTGGCATTTTTACTTGAACTGTCCAGAGACAATGCTTTACTCCCCCATTTCTCAAACTGTAATCGCAAGTCCTCTTTAAAGCACAGGAGACAGGAAACATCATTCCAGGTGGTAGAGGCCGTGGTGTGGGGTGGGCCGGGCAATGGCTGCAGAGAGACATGGCTCACAGATACATGGGGAGAAGCACTGCATCCAGAACTGTGTCAGGATGACCCCATTCCTTCAGGGACATGAGTTATTCCAGGTCCTGGACCTTCCAGCATCCACTACATTTTCAGGTCTGAAGACATGTATCTGCTGATCACATTGTTAATAGCCCAGGATTATCATCCTGGGGTGCTTGATGATATATTCAGGTGAGTAGAGCTCCAAATAACACATTTTGGCTTGAATCCCATTAAAAGGAAACTGTCAGGAAGAAAAGTTGGAAGTCCCTGCAGAGACAAACCAAATGGCAACCATCCCATCAACTGAGAACTATGAAGTAAAAAGCATCCACCAATCCCAAGTGCCTTCTGAGCTAAGAGGGGATTTGTATTACTGATTCACTTTTCAAGGCAGATGGATTACATTATGATAAATATCACTATTGTTTTTTATTTCTTTTTAATTTTTGCAAATGTGATATTGCTAGATTAAAATTGTACCATCTATACCATCACAGGAAGTTGTTAAAAATTGGTTGAAAATGAGGAACCAATACCCATATTTTATCCAAAGGCTTTCTCTTTTTTAATTTCATTTAATGGTGGTAAAAATAGATGTAATGTAAAATCTACCCTCTTAATAAAATTTTAATTGTATAATGTAGTATTGTTGGCTATAGTTATAATGCTGTACACAACAGATCTCTAAAACTTATTCAGCTTGTTTACCTGAAACCTTATTAAAGTTTTGGCAGGATATGGATAAATAGAACCCTTGTACCCTATTGGTGAGAATGCAAAATGGTGCTGCTGCCATAGAAAGCAGTATGAGATTCCTCAAAACATTAAAAATAGAACTACCATATGATCCAGCAATCCCATTTCTGGGTATTTATCCAAAAGAATTGAAATCTGGATCTCAAAGAGATATTAGCAGTTCTATGTTCACTGCAACACTATTCACAATACCCAAAATGTAGAAACAATCTAAATATTCATCAACAGATGAATGAGTAAAGAAAATGTGGTAGATACATACAATGGAATGTTGTTCAGCCAAAGGCTTTCAATATACATTAGCAACAACCAATTAGAAGGTACAGTAGAAAATGATCTACATATGTAAAATAACACATCAAAGATGTACTTATATGTGATTATAATTAGAAATGTACTACTGAGTGATGCAAAAGAATACTTAACTAAATAAAATGGCAATATGCATTCTTGAAGAGAATGATATTGCAAGGATAATACTTTTTGCTAAATCAATTTATAAACTGAATGCAGAACAATGGGATTTTTCTACATTACAAGTTGATATGAAAAATAATCAAGAAGAGCTATTACAATTGTGAAAAAGAAGGTTAATGAGGAAGAAATAGCTTTACTATATATTAAAATGCAGCATAAAGTTACAATTAAACAGTGATGTTAGTATATGAACAGATAGTCCAATGTAACAGACTAGAAAGTAAAAATATATATTCAAGTATTAAAATACAATAAATTATATAAGAGTCTCTTCTAGTAAGTGGTTTAAAATTAAGGACATTTTAAATAAATGGTTTGAGGACAACCATCTTGAGGGAAAATAAAATTGACTCCATATTTCATAGCATACATCATAAAAATAAATCTTAGATCAGAGATTAAAATCTTTAAAAATTAAAGCCATAAATAGTACTGGAAAAATATTAGAGAATTTTTTATTGTAATCTTAGACTGGAGGCAGTTTTTCTAAATAAAACACAAAATTGAGAAGTCATAAATAACAAGATTGATAAAACCTCTGCTTCTGGCCATGATGGCACAATTGGTACTACATTAGTCTCTTTACCATTAACAACTATAAATCTGGACAGCATATATATATATATATATATATATATATATATATATATATATAGAGAGAGAGAGAGAGAGAGAGAGAGAGGGGGGGGGCCAGATTATTATGATCTCTGAATACATAATAATCTGGCCACTCAGTGTGTGTGTGTGTGTGTTTGTGTGTGTATGTATATATACATATATATATATATATATATATATATATATATATATATATGTATATTAGAGGCCTGGTGCATGAATTCATGCTGGGGTCCTGCCAGCCTGGCCAGGGGGAGGAGACATGGGCGGTTGGCCGGCCTGCCTGCTGGTCGAACTCCTGGTCGAGGAGACAATTTGCATATTAGCCTTTTATTATATAGGATATATACTGAGTGGTCAGAGATCATAATAATCTGGCCACTCAGTGTATATATGTGTGTGTGTGTGTGTGTGTGTGTGTGTGTGTGTGTGTGTGTGTGTGTTTGTGCATATATATATATATGGCAATTCTTTTAAGATCTTTTCTAGCAGGTAGGACAAGATTGCAATTTCTAGGAAAAGGGAACTCATAAGGTAGGCAGAACTCAGTCCTGCTGAGCTGAGAAGGCATAAACCTGATGTCAGAGCAGTTGAAATGATGGGTTCTATGGAAAAAGGACAAGACAGAAAGAGATGCAGAGTGGGGGCTCCAAAAACCTGTGTTGAGTACCTCCCTGATGAGGGCAAAGCTGTACCTGCACAGGACATTTCCATTCCAGGCTCACCAGGTAGAAAGTGCTTCAGGTTGAGAATGGAACTGAGAGTTTGGTTTTGCCGAGGTAAGAACAGTACCAGGGAATTCTGACTCTGCTGGAGTGAAGAGTCCTCATTAATACCTCAACATCAGGCTGGATTACCAGAGAAGCTTTCCTAAGGAATAAGGATAATGCCCTAGTGTGAGATTTATTCTAGGCCTTCTACAACAAACAATACCTTAAACAAAACTCACAATATCTTTTGGGAAGAATTTGGAAGTTGAAATCCATCTGTTATAAGGGACTGCCAAGACTTCTTGGGGCTTGGGAAATATACACTTGCCTATATGATAAAAACCTAATATACAAATTGTCCGACTGGGAGTCTGACCAGGAGTTCGACTGCTCGCTATGATGCGTGCTGACCACCAGGAGGGCAGTGTGGAACATGGCGGGAGTCAGTGACTCGGCGCTGGCAGCGGGTGGCAGTGGAGGCACTGCTGGCCCCGATGGGCCCTGATGAGAGCAGGACTGCGGCGGGTTGGTGGAGCAGGTGAGCAAGTGGCGCCAGGCCAAGGCAGGTGTGAGCAGGGGCCCAATCGCCCCACCAATCACCCCACAGACAGCAACCAGCAGTGGTGGTGGCAGGGGGCAGGGGCCCGGCCCCAACCGATCACACTGCAGGCAGGATGGTGGAGCAGGTGAGGGGGCAGTGCCAGGCCAAGGTAGGGTGCCAGGTGGGGCTGCGAGGCTGGGGGCATGAGCTGGTGCCCGATCCCTGCAGGCCACTCCAAGGGACCCCACCTGTGCACAAATTCGTGCACCGGGCCTCTAGTATAAAGCATAAAATCAAACATACACAAATTCAAAACAATCAGCCAGTAATTTCACTGCCTGCTAAAACATGCCTCAGTAATCTTCAGGTAATTGAGGGCTTGGGAAATATCCACTTCCCAAAATATCAGATATCTTCAGAATCACTACAGTGTATTATTCCAAATGTCTAGTATTCAATTAAAAACTACTAAGCACACAAGGAAACAAGAACATGTAATCTATCATCGAGGAAAAAGGTAATCTGTAAAACCAAAACCAAGATGGCCCACATGGTATATTTAGCAGAAAAAGACTGTAGAAATTGTGACATACTTTATTTTCTAAAGATGGCTACAACAATATCTCCTCCCTGTATTCCCTTCTTTAAAGTGACTCTGCCACTCTCTCATGGTCTGATCTTAGAACACTTTGACCAATAGAAGGCAGTGGAAGTGAAATTATGGAACCTCTTAGGCAAGGTTATAAGAAGCCCTCCAGCTTCTATATTGGAACACTCATGCAGTGGCCACGGTGAGTGTTCAAGATACATGGAGAGGCCACAGGTAGGTGTATTTTACAACTCTAACTGAGCTTCCAGCTGACAGTCAGCATTAAATACTAGTCATGTGAATGTGTCATCTTGAATGTTTATCCCAGTCTGTCTTAGCACAGAGTAATATCTATGGGAAAGATTTAAAAAGTTTGGAGAAAAATGAACACATCTTTAGGGACCTGTAGGAAAATATAAAATGGTCTAACATCTCTAATGAGAATTTCAGGAGGATAATAGAGTCAGATGAGGCAGAATAATTATTTGAAGAAATAATGGCTGAAATTTTCCCAGTTTGATGAAAAACACTGACTTGCAAATCCAAGAAGTTCAGTAAACTTTAAGCAAGATGAATATGAAAAGAACCATTCTCATGAAGATTATTATAGGATTGCACCAAAGATATTTTGAAATCATCTAGAGGGAAAAAAAGACCAATTACATGCAGAGGAACATAGTTAAGAATGACTACTAACTTCTCATAAACACCACACACAAGAATTTAATAGAATGACATCTTTGAAGTGCATAAAGGGGAAAAAATTATCCAGAATTTTATATTTTAAAAAAATTCAAATATTCTGATGTGTTGTTCTCCAGGGTGGTAAATGGGGGAGAAAAGAGCATGGAACAGTGTACATAATATGCTGCCACAGTAGGTGGCGGGAGGGGCAGGGGAAGGAAAGATAGCTCTAGAAGGATACACAAAAAGTTGATTATATCCGTTGTTGGCAGAGGGTAAAGGGAGAGCTGGAAATTGAATGGGAGGGACTCTTTTCACCAAATAGCCCCCTGTGCCTTTTCAATTTTGAGTCATGTTAATGTTTTATCTTTCAAAAAATTAGTCAAAATAAATCAAAACAAAAAACCTTAAACTAGACAAATTTGATAAAATTCCAGATCTCTAAAAATAAATAGGAAAACCAAAATCTTTTGGAAAATTAAACACACACACACACACACACACACACACACACACAAAAAATAGCTGACCATCAATGGAATGAAGACTAAACAGGCATCAAAATTCTCACCTGCAACACAAGATGCTAAAATGTAGTGGAGAACTATGGCCATGACCTAAGAGAAAATTACTTTGAATTTAGAGTTCTATATCTGACCAGGCTATACTAAACGAGGAAAAATAAAGATGTTCTCAGCATGTTAAAACCCAGAAAATTTACCAGAAAACCTCTGTGAATGAATGACTTAACAACTTACTCCATCAAAACAAACAACCAAATTAAATGTGCCTTAAAAGAAGAAAATATGAAATGTATAAATAGTGGTTACTAGAGAATCTAATAAAAATTTATGGTTAAAGCTAAATAAGTATTGATCTACAACTTTAAAATATTAATATGAATCTGGATCTAAAATTCCAGGTGACAATTTGGGATGTGGAAAAAGTGGAAAAAGCAAAAGTTGTAGTATGCTAATATTCTTGAGGAAGAATATTAATGTTAGCCATCACTAGAAAAAAAATGAGTAAAAAAAAATTAGTTCTACCATTAGAAAACTAAAATTGACCTCAATAATTAGTTATTTTTAAAGGGATTCCAAAATGAAATTACAAATGAGAAAATGAAATGATACATGAGTTACCAGATAACAAAATTTTTACAATGGGGCCAAAATAGCTTTCAGAGAAATATACTTAATGCATTATCTAACAATAGCTTTTTCAAATAAATTAAACTTCTAATCAAAAAGACTATAAAACTGACAGCAAAATAAGCATCTTTAAAGTAGAAAGAATTAATAAAGATGACAATATAAATTAATAATGTAAAAAAAACTAGAAGAAATAACAACACAAAACAAAATGGTGCTTTGAAAGCAATATAATGAACAAATTTTTACCAAGTATGATTAACAAAAACAGAGAGAAGATACAAATAAGCAATATTAAAAGCCAACAAATGGTCTTAGTCACAGGTACAAGGGAAATTTTACAAATTCAAATAGAATACTAGGGAGATTTTTATACCAGTATAATGAAAATATAGATGAATAATTTTTATAGGAAAAACATAAATTGTTCATTTACGCTTAAAAAAGTAGGAAATCCAAATAAAGCAAAAATGAAAATAAAAATGAGGAAAGGATTCACTTTGAAAGACATAATGGTTATCTGGAAAATAAATTAAAATGACAATTTTATTTCATCAAGTATTTTCTAATTGCAGATATTTTCAGCATTGGTGAGTGTATGGATGAAATACTCTCATAGAGTGTTCAAAGATATCATGTAAAAAAGGATGCCTTTTCAGCCTCCATAAAATTTGATATGTTTACCCCTTGGCCCAGAAATTTCACCTTGAGGAATGTTCTACAGAAGTTCCCCAAAAATCATTAACAAGGATGTAGAATAATTTACAATATTGGAACAAGCTAAATATCCCCTCATTAGGTAATTGATTATAACTTTTGCACATTAATTATATAAAACAGTTTTAAAATAATGTCTGTTTGTGTACATTTAAAGTGTCTATGAAATGGTTTTAAAAGGGGAAAAAAGCAAATTATGAAGCAATATGTGCATTTTAATTCCATTTAAATTTTAAAACAATGAGATCATTCTATAGAACATTCACCAAACTGTTGAAAACAATCATTAGAAGGTCAAGGTGTATAGACACTGTATATAGGGACAAAGGTGAGAAACAAAGTAGGACTTTTCTTTTTTATTTTCTAACTAGAGGCCCGATGCACGATATTCGTGCAAGAGTAGGCCTTCCTTCCCCCAGCTGCCAGCACTGGCTTCCCTCTGGCACCTAGGACCTGGGCTTCCCTTGCAGCCCCAGCTTTATCTGGAAGGTCATCAGGTCTAATTAGCATATTATACTTTTATTATTATAGATCTTGCATATTGCAAATTTTCACAATGTGAAAATGATTATCTTAAATAAAGTATTTAACACAAAAAATAATTATTAAAACTACTCTGGAGAGGTACTTGCTTTAGGTGGGTGTCTAAATTAGAAATATATTTTCGTTTCCATTTTTTAATAACCTATAGGAGACTTTAAAAAAAGAACAAAGATATTCAATGAACAGTTCTGTAGCCAGAATGATGTAGAACAAGCATGTCAAACTGGCGGCCCGTGGACCGACCCCATGCGGCCCACAATAAATATTTTTGCTGCCCAGCCAATATAAGAAACATTTTAATAAAAATTTCATAACTTAATTTTTACAATATCCTGATATACATAATTATTGTATGTAAGAAACATTTTAATAAAATTTTCATAACTTAATTTTTACAATATCCTGATATACATAATTATTAATAATGAACTACAACATTCACTAATGACTGATTACTATAATTGTGTTGCATTCATTTCCCTTACGCACCTTACGCACAGGCGCACCATTTCTCTCCACTAATACTGGCAGTGAATATTTTAGCAGCTGATTGCCACATCATTAGTCTTGTACTGAGTTTTTTGGTGTGTGCAACTGGAAATATTTCGCTTTCAGAGAACAAGAAAAATAGGTTTATTTGCATTACGCTTATTAATTTGTGCAGTTATTCAGTGTCTGGTAAGTTAATGTTCAAGAAAAAAATATTAATTTTTATTCAAATATTCTACTATTTTATGTTAACAAATACTCATTTATTTCAGCCCTTTGTATTCAGCATGTCTCTATCGAAATATACCTACGTTTCTATGAAAATTGAAGCTTTTGTCTTTTTTGCAGGGGACATAAACTTAAACTTTGTTTATTTGGCCCATGTTAGCCTTTGAGTTTGACATGCTTAATGTAAAACAAAGGAGAAAACATAAGTAACCAATAACAGCAATGAGAGAGGTGACATCATTACAGATACTATAGATATTGAAAGGAAATAAGGGAAAAGTATAGACAACTTCGTAGCAATGAATGAGTCAACTCAGATGAAAAGAATAAATTCCTCAGAAGACACAAATAGTGATTACCTCATGATTGGACAAGGCGGGAACAGTATGATGGGGAGATAGAGGAGAGGTCATTACAAAGAGTCATGAGAAAACTTCCATGTTTGTAGGTATGTTCTTCATCCTGATTGTGGTCATGGTTATATACAGTGTATATATATATATGCCATGTAATGTTTGCCAACTATACCTCAATAAGTATATGTAAATTATTTTAATTCCAATGTACAATTTTCAGTCATTGCTTATGTTGATAGTGTATACATTGTTGGTTGCTCAACCTATAGCCATTCTTTTCTTCATCATTCTCAAAAGAACTCCAGTTTTGTGCTTTAAGAGAAGTTAATTTCATCCCTATTTTCTGGAATGAGCCTTATTGGTCTCTTTATCTTCACCTCCTTAGCAGTAATAGCTTTAGGAAATCACATTGAAGATATTAAATACAAGGCATTTTTCTGGTCAGAATTTGGTTCAGGAATAAGCATGTGCCTCAATTCAGTCCAATAAGCCAAGGGCTTCTGAAAACTGTTTACTCACTATCAACGGTGAGTGAGTAGAAGAAACAAACTCTTGCTTCTGGACATCAGGAAATACTAATGTGACAGCAGAAGCAACTCTAACCGCTTTGTCCCCATAATGGAATTAGTCTAAAGATAAAACCAACCCACAGAGGAAAATACAGCTAAGGGAATACAAAATAATGAAGGCAGGGCCATTAGAGTAAGGTGAACCTGAAGCCTTAGATATTTATAAAATTTAGTTAGAAGAGTCAATACATATCTTGTTTTTTAAAGTAAATTTGAATCAGATTCTGTTATGTTGCTGAAGATAACCAACCCTACACCCTTGATCTCTCAACAGCACTTAACAGTTAACTATTTCCTTCTTCATGAAACATTCTCTTCCCTTGCTTATGTTGATTGTACCCTGTTATTTCTCTGGATTCACCTTTTAACTCTCCTTTGTAACCTCCTCCTCCTCTATCAACCATTTAATGTTGATTCCCATTAACCTCTTTCTTTTTTGGCTTTCTTTTATTTGAATTCAATACTTTATCTTGAAATCATCTCAAAAGCTTCCATGTTTCTATACCCTAACAAAGGCCAAATTTATAATTTCACGTCAGATTCATTCCCCTTCTGACATCTAGATCCGTATATCCAACCACCTACTCAAAGTCTCCCATTAGACATCAACCCAGAAATTATTTTTGAATCCTCTCTCTCTCTCTCTCCCTCCCTCCCTCCCTCCCTCCTCCCTCCCTTTTCACTATTCACCTGCCCCAAACATCAATCACCTGGTTCCATTGATCCAATATTCTACATGTCTCTTGGATCCATTCATTTTTCTCCAACCCCACTATCACTATAGTCCAAACATCATTCATTATCTTCTATTAGTGTACATATTCTACATTAGTTCTCAACCAATCATACTGTAGTATGAAATATACACTTCTTAAGTGCAAATCTTACCAACAACACTTTCTTGCTTACACCCCTTTAATGGTCTCTCATTGTCTTAGGAAAGAGGTGAAAAATCTTAACATAGACCACAAAGTCATGCTTGACCTAGACCTGTCCAACTTCAGTGGTCTCATCTAATATCACTCTTCCTCTCCCTAAGTTTTACCATATTGTGCATCTTTCAGTTCCTCGGATCCACCATGCTGCATCTCAGGATGGCCATGCATGTCATTCCTTCTTACTAGAAACTTCTTCCACTTCACACACTTCCACATCAGGGTTGAATAGCTAGGGGGCACAATACCTAGAGCATGTAGGCCATGATTGGTGATCCCTAGAGTTGTACAACCCAACCATCCTGCCCCCATTAGCCCCACTATTGCCTAACTACATCTTAGTTATTGCTCATATTTCAACTTAAATAACTCCTCTTCTAGGAAATCTCTGACCACTCTGCCAGGTTAATTCTGATTATTGTCTTGAATTTTTGAGTTGCAGCACTTAGCACATTCGTGACTACTTGTTTATGCTAGCCTATAACTGCCTCTTAAGCAAACTAATGATATTAACAGAGTTGGAACATAATGTTATTCATAAGAATATGGTTGGACTTTTAGCCTCATAAAACATTAAATGCCCATATTTTCTCCCTATCCCTGCTGATGTTCTTGGCTTAGACATAGAGTGAAAGAATAAAAAAATAATAAGGATAATCCTTTTAATTTCAATAACTTGGTGTTTAAAGTTGTCAGTTCACACAGTTGTAAAGCCTGAAGCATATATATGTGTACATATCTGTTCTCTCCATAACTCCCAGAAACAGGCATGAGAAGGCCATAACCACACATAGCCTTATAATCTAGACCAAAAACATCACTAATTGAGAATCAACTATTTAGATGGTACAGAGATGTCCTTCCACGAAAGTGGTACTTTAAAAAGTTAGATTTTGTAACCTTTACCAGGTGTACACACATTACATCACATGCGGGTGGGGTAAGGCTTAAGCTTAGAATTTCCCCAGAAGTTTTGAGGAGTGGGGTTTGGGACTCGTCAAGTAAGCAGTAGTAATAGCTTTCCTTACACAGAGAGAAAGCCAAGAAATATCGCATTCTCCCAGACGCATCAAAGCAGTCATTATGCTCCTTCTTCCCTTTTTCAGGACAAGAAAGTAACCTTCAATCAGAGGTTGAAACATTCCCTAGCAAGAAACAAGAGCAATTTCAAAGGGACAATGAAAAGAACACCAAAAAGGGCAACTCAGATGATGTCCTTTGGCTGCGATATGTTGGGTAGCCAGTAACAAACTCAGCAGTAATTACTGTAAGAAGCAGTGAGGGGAGCTGGCCAATGAGGAGCTGAACCCAGCAGAGAAATTCCAAAATCCCAGCACTCCTAAATATCTGCATGCAGCCTAGCCTGACAACCCTGCATGTCTGGTAACGACATAGAGGGAGCCTGAGGTTGCAGGGATAAAGCTGGGTCACAGTAGCACCAACGGAAACAGAGAAGGTGGGTGGCAGTTAATTGGTTTAAAGCCAGCATTCCCCAGTTAGTTCCAAAGAACACTAGTCCTGAGTATTAATAAGTAGTATTCATTTGCGATAGCATTGGCAAATATGTTCTCCCATGCAGTGGGCTTTCTTGTTTTGTTGATGGTTTCTTTCACTGTGCAGAAGCTTTTTATTTTGATCAAGTCCCATTTGTTTATTTTCTCCTTAGTTTCCATTGCCCTAGGAACTCTATCGGTAAAGATGTTCCTATTTTGCTGCCTATGGATTCTTCTAAGATTTTTATGGCTTCCCATCTTATGTTTAAGTCATTTATCCATCTTGAATTTATTTTTGTGTACGGTGTAAGTTGATGGTCTAGTTTCATTTTTATTTATTTTTGCATGTAACTGTCCAATTTTCCCAACACCATTTATTGAAGAGACTGTCTTGACTCCATTGTATGCTTTTGCCTCCTTTGTCAAATATTAATTGAGCAGAATGGCTTGGGTCAATTTCTGGGTTCTCTGTTCTGTTCCATTGTTCTATATGTCTGTTCTTATGCCAGTACCAGGCAGTTTTGAGAACGGTGACTTTGTATTATAGCTTGATATTTGGTATTGTGATCCCTCCAACTTTGTTCCTCTTTCTCAAGATTGTTGCAGCTATTCAAGATCTTTTTATATGCCAGATGAATTTTTGGAGAGTTTGTTCTAGGTCTTTGAAGTATGCCGTTGGCATTTTAATGGGTATTGCATTGAATCTATAGATTTTTTGAGTAGTATGCACATTTTAATGATGTTGATTCTACCAATCCATGAACATGGTATATTCTCCGATTTGTTTATGTCTTCCTCTATCTTTTTTTCAGGGTCCTGTAATTTTCTGTTTACAGTCCTTTACCTCCTTGGTTAAATTTATTCCTAGGTATCTTAATTTTTTTTGTTGCAATGGTAAATGGGATTTTTTTTTAGATTCTTTTTTTATGAATTCATTATTGGTGTATAAAAAATACATAGCTTTCTGGGTGTTAATTTTGTATCCTGCTACATTGCCAAATTCATTCATTAAGTCTGGTTATTTTTTAATGGAGTCTTTAGGGTTTTCTATGTACAATATCATGTCATCTGCGAATAATGACAATTTTACTTCTTCTTTTCCAGTTTGGATGCCTTTTATTTCTTCTTCTTGTCTGATCACTATGGCTAGCACTTCCAGTACCATGTCGAATAGGAGTGATGAAAGTGAGCATCCCTGTCTATTCCTGTTCTTAGGGAAAATGGTTTTAGTTTTTGCCCATTGAGTATGATGTTGGCTGTAGGTTTGTCACATAAGGCTTTTATTATATTGAGGTATGATCCTTCTATTCCCACTTTGCTGAGAGTTTTTATCAGGAAAGGGTGTTATATTTTGTCAAATGTCTTTTCTGCATCAATTGATATGATTATGTGATTTTTGTCTCTCAATTTGTTTATGTGATGTATCATGTTAATTGATTTATCCCTGGAATAAAGCGCACTTGGTCATGGTGTATGATCTTTCTAATGTAATGCTCAATCCGATTTGCTAGAATTTTGTTGAAAATTTTAGCATCTATGTTCATCAGGGATATTGGCCTGTAATTCTCTTTCTTTGTATTGTCTTTATCTGGTTTGGGGATTAGGGTAATCCTGGGTTCATAGAAAGAGCTTGGAAGTGTGCCTTCCTCTTGAATTTTTTGGAATAGTCTGAGGAAGATAGGTTTTAGTTCTTCTTTGAATGTTTGGTAAAACTCCCCTGTGAAGCTGTCTGGCCCCAGGCTTTTGTTTGCTGGAAGTGTTTTTATGACTGTTTCAATTTCCTCATTAGTTATCGGCCTGTTGAGATTTTTTTATTCTTCTTGGTTGAGTTTTGCAAAGTCATATTTTTCTAGCAATATGTCCATTTCCTCTAGGTTGTTTAGTTTGTTGGAATAGAGTTGTTCATAGAATTTTTTTTTTTTACAATCCTTTGTATTTCTGTGGAGTCTGTTGTTATTTTGCCTCTTTCATTTCTGATTTTGTTTATTTGGGTCCTCTCTCTTTGCTTCTTGGTGAGTGAGCCTGGCTAGAGGTTCATCAATCTTGTTTATCCTTTCAAAGAACCAGCTTTTGGTTTCATTGATCTTTTGTATTGTTTTTTTTTGGTCTCTATGTCATTTATTTCTGATCTTTATTATCTCCTTCCTTCTGCTCACTCTGTGCTTTTCTTGTTGCTCTCTTTCTAATTCTTTAAGTTGTAGAGTTAGATAATTTATTACCAGTTTCTCTTGTTTTTTGAGGTAGGCCTGTAATGCTATGAACTTCCTTCTCAGGACTGTTTTCACTGTATCCCATAGGTTTGGGAATTGTTATGTTTTCATTGTCATTTGTTTCCAGGATGTTTTTAATTTCTTCTTTGATCTCTTTGGTAACCCAATCATTGTTTAATAGCATGCTATTCAGCCTCCAAGTGTTTGAATTTTTTATTGTTTTTATTGTAGTTGATTTCTAATATTATGCCATTGTGGTCTGAGAAGATGCTTGATATAATTTCAATCTTCTTGAATTTGGAGAGACTTTGCCTGTGAGCCAATATGGTGGTTTATCTTTGAAAATGTCCCATGTGCACTTGAGAAGAATGTATATTCTGTAGCTTTGGGGTGAAATATTCTGAAGATGTCAATTAAGACCATCTGATCTAGTGAGTCATTTAGGATTGCTGTTTCTTTACTGAATTTTTGTCTAGAGCAGTGATGGCGAACCTCTGACACGTGTGTCAGTGCCATTTCTGATGACACATGGCACTGAGGCGGCCGCATGCCGAGGATGAAACATTTATGTTATTTAAACTATAAATATCGCTAAATAATGTTTTTTCCTCAAAGGGACACACTACCCAAGTTATGCTCAGTTTTTTTGCGAAGTTTGAAACACCAAGCTCAAAAGGTTGCCCATCACTGGTCTAGAGGATTTATCCAGTGATGTCAATGGGGTATTAAAGTCCCCTACTATGATAATATTGCTATCAATGTAAGAGAATGGTTCTCTGGGTCCTGCCTGATAACTCCTTCTTAAACCAAAAGCTCAGAACCAACTTATTCAAGACATTGTAGCACTATCAACATAAGAAACATCCAAATCTGTAGAGAATATTTGAGTATAATTGAGGCACACTGACAGCAATTTCTGGGAAGCAAAATCTCAACAGATTGATAAAATGTTCTGGAGAATGGAAGTTTTGCAACTTATGTTATACATTCAAATAAAAGAAGACATAAGGAGAAATACCAATGAAATCCATAGGTGGTAGATTAAGGAGACAGGAGAAAGCAAAATGGGCTTATCTCTGGTATTGGATAAAAAGGCAAAACAGAAAAGCCCATAGTTCTTTTACATTGGAAATTATAAGATATTTAACAAGTAATATTTATAGCATGTAGAGAAGTGGGCAACAAGATAACAATGAGGGGTTCTGTGGCCTCTGCTTTGGTGCCTGGTGGTTGTGTCTTGAGAGGTCTGGAAATATCATAGCTCTGATGTTTCAAATATATGTTTCTCAGATGCAAAAAGACAATAGACAGGCTCACTTAAGGTAAAGATTGACCTTTGTCAGGGAAGCTATAGACCTTGGACATGGCTATTCACCATGACCCACTTTTAGTTAGGACTTTTATGTTCAGACCATCCTATGTGGTTACTTTGTAGGACTCATCATGCTGGCCTCTCCTGAGCTTCTCAGGTTTTGTATGTGGCCCCAAGGATGGTGCCCAGTGACTATGAGCTCTTAGACTCTTAAAGATGATTGAGAACTGGGGAGAAAATTTGCTGGTTTCAAAAGACAAAACACAATAAAAAATTTGAAACATATTTTAGTAAACATCTACAAAACCTAAAATATAATGAACTGCTGTTCAACACATCATGTATAATTACATAAAAATATACTTTTCATAGAATGTGGATGCACTATGACATGTTTGCTATGCTGTGATTCAGGGGCTCCATTAGAACTAGAGCCTAACAGTTTAAAAAGCTGTTGGTTACCTTTAAATTGTTATATACATTGTATGATGTACACACACACACCCTGGGGCTGGAGAGTTTCAACTAAGAACCAAAATTATAACCCAAGCCCCAGGCTTGTACATAGCAGTCCTATTCAGTCACTTAATAGGGAGGTAGGTTGGGGGTTCCCCCCCCCCACACACACACACACATACTTCCCGCAAGCCCACAGTGCCCAGTGAGTCAGTGGGTTTGGATTCTTAACCATGTACCAAATCCTTTTGGCAGAAGCCACAGAATCCTGCAGAAGGCACAGCTTCTTTTGCGTAAATCTGCCTCCACCCTGTGAAAAGCACCTATTTTACAGCTAGTGGCTTTGCATTGGTGGCTTCCAAAAAGAGCTGTGAGCTTTCAGTGGTTCTTTCCAATTCATGGAAAAAGGCAACATTTTAAGGAGTGGCGGAAGGGGTGTGAGAGGGACTGAAAGAAAATCTTAGGGCTTCTATAAGGCCTTCTAAAGAGATGTCATTTGTTTGAAAGGAGACACACTAGGAGGGGCACCAATTCTCAGAGCCTTGTGAACAGAAGGCAGCTCCTCGCACCCGGCTCTGGGTCCCTCTCGTCCAGCTCAGAGTCAGCCGGGGTTGAGATGAGGAGTTTGTGCATGAGGACACCTAAGTCATAAGAGAAAGGATTCTATTTCTATGTGTCTTTATCTGTGATCTGGGAAGACATTGAGACTCATAGAATAAGTCTAAACCAGTGGTCGGCAAACTCATTAGTCAACAGAGCCAAATATCAACAGTACAACGATTGAAATTTCTTTTGAGAGCTGAAAACCGACTTCTGCGCATGGGCCACGAAGTTTCAATCGCACTGTTTGTGTGCGCCCGCACGTGGTATTTTGTGGAAGAGCCACACTCAAGGGGCCAAAGAGCCGCATGTGGCTCATGAGCCGCAGTTTGCCAACCACTGGTCTAAACTATCAGTCCATTTCTCTATTTCTTTAGAGGAAGAAAAGAAAGAGAGAGAAGCTATGACTAAAAAAGACAAAGACATTGACCCTTCCTTCAAATCAATCTGTTTCTCAAGGTCTGTTTAATATCTCACTTCTAATGTTTGACTTTAACAGTGTGGCTCAATTCTCATTGTTTTCTATATTCCAAAGTCTTCTGTGAGTCATTTAAACACCAAATGAAGAATAAAGCGCCCCCCCACACACACACACACACACACACAACACACACACGCACAGGAACTGCCCCTCCTTTGTTAATCTAATAAGAGAAAAAGTAAACAGTGAATTACAACGATGTGAAAAATTCTTATAAGTACAAATATGAAAAGAAGCAATGAAATCGTATTAAAATTTGCTGTCTGAGAAGAATAATACGTACTGCTCCACAAGCTTGTGAACTAAGTGTCCCTGTCTTAGCACAGTGACTCCCCTGGTGACATTTTTGCCCTTAAGGATTTCACCACTTCCTCTGAAGCTGCAGCTTTTTCTCTCTCTTCCTCCCCCTTCCTATTATTGTCACTAGAGAATGCAGAATGACATGTTCAAGAAAATGCTTGCCTGGAGGCCAGAGAGTGTTTCCTTTGCACTTGGATTTCCATTTATTCCACTAAATTTCCTTACAATTAATTTTAAAAAGGGCTGAGAGAGTTCCTTTCCCAAACAGCTGACAAAAAACATGATCCGTGAAAGCAAACAAAATGGCACTTGGTGACCATTTTGCTACCATTATAAAAGCCTTGCAGTTTACATTCTGACTTTGCATTCTGCACTTTATTACTCTGATAGAGTAATCGGAATATGTTGATACTCCCATGATACCCATCCAGAGCCAGGAACTGGTTTATCTTAATTGCACTTTAGCCTAAAGCATATTAAATGCAACTTGATTATAAAATGCATTTGAATTGCCATCATAAATTTCTTGGCAAGATTTCCAAACAGCAAGTAAAAAAAGTCTGTAATCTCTTAGTCTGGCCCCTTCGCTGCCTTGCCAGGTAACTTTGTATAAAAGCTGCTCCCTCTCCACATCCCCCATTCTCGGCCAATAAACTAGCAATAATAGATGTGTCTAGCACTCAGGAATGGCTGCAAGACACCTCTTTATACTTGGACAGCGTTTTGCAAATGAGAAGCTGGCTTTGGGATAAATATGGATGATGCCTCAGCGCGGTTGTTGGAGTGGATTTTTTTCCCCCATTTCTATTTCACAAACTCATTGGTATCATCCATCAGTCTCACTGGTTACAGTACAGTTTAACACTGAGTATTTGCTGCCCTGTGTTCAGGTCCATGCCGCCCTCTCTTCCCCACACTGCACTGTCTGTAATGTCACAGTGCTAACGGCCTTGCAGGAACAGGAGGCTTAAGGAGCACACACCGTTGGATGGATTGCAAGTGGGAAACCCTGATCTCTAACTGGAGGGGGTTGCATTAAATGCTGGGTGGAAGGCCTTCTCGCATTGAGCAGGGTGACAGGCCTGCCCCGCCTCTCGAGCATTCCCAACCAGTCCCAGCATCTAACAGGGCAGATGTCTTCTGCACAAAGGTGTCTGAGGGTGGGACCAAGAAGCAGGAGAGGAGTCAGGCATAGGTATGCCCCTCCCCTCCCCTCCCACACTCCCCTGGAAGACTTCCAAACAATAGAACAGCCACAAAAAGTGTCAGAAATGGAGTGAATAGTTATTCAGCCCTGACCTCCATCCGCAGACCACTGGAAGAAAGAATGCTGAGTACAAAAACCGGTCACAGGCATTTTTTTTTTCACTAATGAGGAGCAATGCTCACGACCACCTAGAAATGCAATCCCTTTTTAAACCAAGGATTTCAAAGTCGTGCACACGTGTTATCTGATGTATCATCTTATCTGCCCTGAACAGTTAGGTACAGATATCAGCCTCCCCTTGGTATTGGGGCAGAATACATCAGAAACTTGCCTGCAGACTGTTTCTCTAGTAGGCAATAATAGGCTGGTGTATGGAATGCTATGTACTGCAGAACTCCCAAATGTGTGGGGCCAGGCTAGTCTGTCAGCTCAGCACCTAGGTTACGGGTGAATGACCTAGACCACAAGTGTAAGTTATCTCCCTCGAAAACATCCTGATGGCCTGAAACAATGGCCAATCTAATGTAGGCAGGATTCACTTTTTTTTTCTTTTTTTTTTTAATGTAAAAGAAACTTCTCATTGCGGCTGGTTGATTCGAGCGCCCTCATGTGTCCCCGCAGCATAATGTCACTTTAGGTCTGCCAAAGGGCTATCGGTAATGGCAGATTCAATGACACATATATCCTCGTCCCACTTGTTTCAGGAGCCTTGTGTGAAACCGAAGATTTGCAGGCTGCCCTGGAACTATGAATTTATTCTCCCTGATATAAAGTGACATCGGAGCTTATACCTAAAAAAATGAGAATCCGACGTTCACAGGAGTAGAGGTGAATTTCAATGTTCCTGTTCTGGTTTGACACATAAGGTCATTCTATCTATTTATTTTTCCTCCTGCCACACCCCCACCCCAAGGGCAGTGCTTTTAGCTTAGATACCCCCTCCTCCACTGTGATGCTCACACAACTGAGGCACCCAAGCTACTTCTATAATAAGCAAATCTCAGGAGACCTTGCTCCCCTTCCTGTGGGAAGAAGGGTCGCATTTCTTCTCTTGGAGATAAGAAGCATCTGCAGTAATGCCTGGCATGGAGTAGATAGACACCCAGTAAGTGTTCATTGAATCCAAACCTGTAAACTCTTTTCCAACCCACTTGCTGTATTATATTTTCAGAAAACAGACATTCTTCCTCAAATGCAACATTCACGCATTAAGAAATAGCTTGGGAATTCATGGAGCTCAGGAAAAGGTCAAACATTTCCCTGCATTTCCCACAACACCTGACCTTGTGCCAAACACTCAGAAACCCTCTCTAAACTAGGGGAGGGGTGGGGGAGGGAAGGTTGCCCTCAATCTAGTCCCTCTCTTTCTCTGGCAGAGTTTAAAGCAATCGAAGACATATAAAGAGGCAAAGATTCACACTGGAATTTGAGACTGCACACAGAAACCTGGTATCTTCATATAAAATGAAAATAAAAATTTCCCCTCATCTTCCTGCTTTTTTTTTTTTTTTTTTTTGTAGCTTAGGAAGGCATGACTCAACAGTCCAACAGTGCAGTCAGCGCAGAATTCCCAATAAGGAATGACAATGACACTCCAACCTTGGTCTCTATGTCAGACCAACCTTGATGGGTCTTGTACTCTGTTAACAGCAAAAGAAACATTTACCCAGAAACCATGCTCCCGGGCTCCTCTCAGTAAAAAGGCAACGAGCCGTTCACTGCTTAGCTTTAAGCTAGCCAAATCCAACAAAGCCCCAGAGATATTTTTGGCTTAATCTTCTCACTGAACTCATACCAGCCTTGCACGGGCATAGCCAGGGCATCATCACCCAGCCTTAGGTGTTGGCAGATTCTCCCATGCACTTCTTTGCACATTCCCTGCTCGAGAGCAATGGTAAAGGTTTCCCTCCCCTCCCACCACTGCACCTGGGGGCACCTCCATCTCATTCAGCCAGGCTTGGGAAGGTGCTTCATCTATCTATAGCCCAGACAAGTCTTTTTTATAATTTATTTTTATTGATTTCAGAGAGGAAGAGAGAGAGGGAGAGAGAGAGAGAGAGAGAGAGAGAGACATCAATGATGAGAGAGAATCATTGATTGGTTTCAACCCAGGAACACGCCCTTGATCGGAATTGAACCCAGGACTCTTCAGTCCATAGGCCGATGCTCTATCCACTGAGTCAAACTGGCTAGGGCCCAGTCAAGTCTTTTGTTAGGTAAGTCTATGACCTTAACAGAAAGTGGCTGCCTAATGGAGATGCTAGATAGCCTTGTCAAATAAAATTGTAACCAAAAAATGAAGAAGAAATGTGCATCATCTTTGTTATCATTAAACTGCGTGAAAGCTTTTTTTTTTTTCTTGTAGGTTAATTGAGAATTTCCATTTTATTTAAAATACTTATCACATTTTTCCTTTCTTCCTTTCCTACTGCTACATCATTATTAGGACCTCATCAACACAAACTGATATTACTAACTGGTCTTATAACCTTTGCTCTTTTCTCCCCCCAAACCATCATAAGTATAATCAAAAGATCTTCCCCAAACATTAATCTCAACACATCACTTAACAATTCCTACTCAAGAACCCTTACCGACCCCTGTTGCTTGCAGGATAAGATCTGAATTCTGAAATCTAACGTTCAAATTCCTCCATATTCCCTCAGACCCCTCCCCCCCCCCCCAGGAGAAGTTACAAAGGACATCACCTGCAGAGTTCCAAAGACTCTTCTATCATTAATTTAAAGTTCAAGACAGGAACTCAATGACTGTGGACATTCAAATATCCATGAACTCCTGGGAAGAAACTTGACATTGGGTGTTTCTACTTAGGCTCTACCTCGGTCCTTTGATGTTCTCAAATACATTGAAATTAGTTACATGCAAGCCAACATAGCTGACCACTATTGGATTTCCTCAGATGACAGCTTATTTGTCTGTCATTGTGAGACACTTTGCACACCCAGCAATGAACGTCCAGGCACATGACAGTAAGGGAGTGAAATAAGGAGGAGCAATAAATCAACATCAGAGGAAACACACACCACGTCCTGACACTTGTAGGACAATGTGTTCTGCTGTGAGCACCAGAGAACAAGAATGTGGGTGGTGGGAAGTAAGTCATATTAAGCCAGTAGATCAACACAGGGAAAGTCCAACCAGAGAAACCAGCAACACGGCATTTAACAGTGAAGAGGGGCTAAGTAGGTAGAGAATGCTGAGGAACAGAAATTAAGATCCTTGGAGGGGTTGGGGGGAAATCCATGCATCTATCCCCTTCTTCTTCTAGAAGAGAATATTCAACTATACATTGCCATACATCTACCACCCCTGCCTAAAAGCAATAAAATCAACCTCTGAGACTTCCAGAATATGACCTTTTTAAAATAGGAAATAGCTTTTTCCTAAATTCTGGAAAATCAATAAATAACAGTAGTTCACATCTTCCCCTCACTGATCCTTCCTTGAAGGTTCTTGCATGAGCCTTGCCCACATCTCTAGCCGCTGTTGACCATACCATGCCAGGTTCTGACATCCTGAACCTTCGGGAGATAAGACTGAGGTTGAGCATCTTCCCAACTTGACTGCAAGTGCCTCAGTGACAAGAATCATTACTTTTCCTTCCTCTATATCTCTTCTCTTTTACCCTCTCTCTTCAGCCCCTGGCATTCAGCCTAGATCCTACTTGAGAAATATCAATCAGATCAGTTAATATCATTAAAACGAACTTATTTCATTGAAATTTGAAATTTTCTTTCTTCTTTTAGATGTTTCCTTTATCTTTTATTTCCTCTATTTCTCATACTTTCCAAACCACTCTCTCTTTTGCAAGGAGGGCTACAATCACTCAGCAAATCCACTGCCCACACACACATAGAGCTGATTCTTGGTGTGTAGCAAATACAATTGGCACTCTTTCTTCTACCTTTGCCTGAAGATTTGGGGATTTAAACTGAAACCACTGGCTGGCTCTGCTTCTTTGCAAGATCATTCTGCCTGCATCTGTATGAATCTCCAATGGCCCTTTCTCATTTACCTCCTGAAATCTTTTAAGGGATTTTTTTTTTCTTAATCCCTTCACTTCACCCAGCCCTAATGACCCCCTCTCCACCCTGATAAATCCTCTTCTGGATTATTAACCACCTTCACAAGTTAAGAACACGCTTCAGGGTTGCCTACAGCCCACTTATAAGAAAATATGAGCTTCTACCTAAGCATGATCCACTGTAATGCCACTGTAATTGTTCCATTAAGTCTAGAGCTTATCAGTCTTCTCTCCTACACATTCTGGGCTTTTCCTACCCCTTCCTCCCAGTCCCGCCACCCCACCCCCTTCGCTCCCCCACCCCAAGAAATGACCTGGTTTCCCCAGCAGGTTTCATCTTGCATTGGCCAGCTTATTGTTTCAATGTGATTATGAAGTTGCTGGGCTTGGGCACACCGTTTATTAACTTTCCAGGCATTCACGCTGTCTCCCAGTTGAGTGTCTTGCATGTAGAAGTGCATGTGTGTACCTATGATAACTAACACTCTGGAGTTTCAGTCACTGCTGGTGATTAAAAGGATGGGGTCAAGGTTCACTTGTGTGACTAGAAAATCATAGTGTTAGAGGCCTCAGGAATGCTAACCTTGACATTTCACAGCTTGGAAACAAAGATGGAGCAAGGTAAAAAGACTCGGCCAGGGTCATAAAGCTAAGCAATAGGGAATGTGGGGCCACAGCTCAGAGCTGCCATGCCCCTGTTCATCAGGACCCTTCCGCTCATATATGTCCCTCCTTGGGGGCTCTTATATGCGAGTGAGAACTCAGAATACACACATACAATCAAAATGCATCACAGACCTGGGAACATGCATATGCAGAGAAGATGGGGAGGGAGTGTGTGTGTGTGTGTGTGTGTGTGTGTGGCTTACAAAACAGAGAATGTGCTATTAAAATTAGAGTAAAACTGTTATAATGAGATTGAATGAAAATCCAAAGAGAGCACACTCCCCCATCCTGCTCTCACTACCAACTCCCACCCCCCAGCTCATTTTTTTAAAAAAGATGGATAGATGTCCAAAGCACCTTGTTGAGATTGCCATATGGTTTTCCCTTGGTTCGAGCAATACAAAGTTATCCTCTAATTCCATGAAAATAGCTTTTTCACACATCTATGCACATACAGTCACACACACACATATGCAACATTGGCAGCAGGTACTTTTAATTTGCTGGAAAATATTTCTAAGAAGTCAAACAGCTCCAGCCCAATGAGCTTGCCCTCCGATTGGCTAGTCAGACCAGTTGAGGGACCTGATTGGTCCCTGATCCTAAGGACCGATAAGAACGGCTATAAAACCCCTGGGTGCAGCTCTTGGGCCCCCAGTTTGCAAAAGCCAGAGGTGCAAGAAGCAGCGACTGCAGCCACAGCAGCAGCAGCCACAGCAGCAGCAGCAGCAGCGGAAGCGTCAGCAGGAGCAGCATCAGCAGCAACAAAAAAGATCCTCATCGAATCCTCACCTAGGCTTTCAGTGTATCCAGATCCACATCTTCCCTCGAGCCGGGAGAGGGAAAGAGGAAAGGGGGGGAGGAAAAAAAAAAAAAAAAAAAACGAACAACTTAGCGGAAACTTCTCAGAGAATGCTCCAAAACTCAGCAGTGCTTCTGGTGCTGGTGATCAGTGCTTCTGCAACCCATGAGGCGGAGCAGAATGATTCTGTGAGCCCCAGAAAACCCCGGGTGGCAGCTCAGAACTCAGGTAAGCGGCAAACCCAGGACCGGTTTCTCCCCCAAAGAGCTGTCCTCATTTGCCTCTCGCTTTTGCAACTGTGTCTGCGACGGCTGATCTTGATAATAAATGTACTGCATGCCTGATGGCAATAAACTGCCAGGGTAATCCAATAGCCTTAGGAAGTGGAGCTCCTTTGTTTAATAAATTGCACGCAACTAACGAAGAAGCTGGGCGCTCTGCTGAGGGTATTTCATTGCATAAGCCTAGCCTGATTGCCTGAAATCTGGCACGTACCCTCTTGGGGGGGGAGGGGGGGGAGGGGGCGGGGAGAGGCTTGAATGTTGGCATGCTTCAAGGCGCTCTCTATACTTCCAGAAGCCGAAGCCGATCTTAAGGTGAGGCATGATGGGGCTGATGCCCCTCTTTCTTCACCCTTCAGACGCTGTGACTTGACTTCCCCACCCCTTCGGGGAGCACACCCAAATCCCCCTCTGCAGACTGATTTACGGAGCCATAGCCCTCAAGTCTGACAAACCCCGAGCAGATTCAGAGACAACCCTACACATCCCACCCCCCACACTGCTCCTCCTCTTCCTCCCGGCTCTCTCTCTCTCTCTCTCTCTCTCTCTCTCTCTCTCTCTCTCTCCATTCAGTCGCCCATGCTGCCCGGGGCCAGCGAGCCCCTTGGAAAGGAGTATTTGTGAAACGTAGCAGCTGTTTCTCCCAGGGAAGGTCTCGCTCTAGTCCCGACCCCTTGGAGCAGTTCATCGCGTATTCGCTTGGCCTCCAAGGGGAGAAGAGTCCTTAGGACGCCGGCTCTGACACCTCTGCCTTCTGACTTGGCTTGTCTGCCCGGCTCCTCATTCATCGCTGCCTCGCTCCCCCAACTGTCAGCAGAGCTGGGATCGCAGGTGCCCAAACGCTGCAGACCACGCTCCCCTCGCAAGAGCAGGTCCCTGCCGGGAGCAGGGCTTTGCTTCACTTCCTTTTGTACTTAGTTGCTATAGAGATGCCGTGATTCACAAGTCGAGCTTGCCTAAAACAATAGCAGCCCTAATGCATATTAAAACTGCTCAAAGCAAAGTTATAATTTGAGCCCGTGAAAATATATAATTAGGGAAATGACTTGTAACATCCCAGAGGCTGCGGGTGGTGGGAGGGGGGAGGGGAAGCCCAACCGAACCACGCTTTTGATCTCAGAGGAGAATCCTGTGGCATGAAGGCTGCAGATCATTTCTTGCAGAGCTGCCTGCCAGAACACCCCCCTTCTGTAGGAGAGAAATTACTTTTATGGGAGATCTTATCCAGAATGTAGAGAGCCTCATGCAAGTTCTTTGCGGTTTTCTTCCAGTCTTGCACAAGGGGTACCTCTGCCTTTTTATTCCATACCTGTGTTTCTCTCTCCCTCTCTCTCTCTCTCTCTCTCTCTCTCTCTCTCTCTCTCTTTCAAAAAAAAAAGGGGGGGGGCTTTTAATATGAGAGACATCATGCATACCTCTAAGCACTGTCCTGTGGTGGGGGTTGGGGGTGAAACATGGACGGCTCAAATTGCCATCTGCCAGTATGAAGGTAAGTTAAAAGCCCTTAATTCGGAAGGGACTCCTGGCAACTTCTTCTCGGCCATTTAGACTAAAATTCCATCCTTATTACTCGGGAGTGCATTTTTGGGAGCCAAATGGACTCCCTGGCCCTTGCACCTCCTAACCCTGACCACCAGCCCCTGCTTCGCCTCTCCTGCTTTCAGGCTCTAAGTGATGCCCGTTGGCAATGCAGAGCTGTTTCAAGCATCACGCATCCCACGGACTCCAACCTTCCTCTCCAGCCCCCCCAAACGGTGTGGCAACGGGGAGGCCGGAGCATGTAGCCCAGAGGGAAAGCACATTCCCTCTCCTTCAAGTGCCCTGGCTCTTGTGAGCCAAAGGGATCCCCCTGGCCCCTCACTTTCTCACCACCCACCCCTTTCAAGGAGTCTATCTACTGGCCCATCACAGACACCTACCATAAGTTCTTCTGACCCCGTGTCCTTGAATGTTTCCACCACACCAACTTGACCCATTGGAACCGCCCTCTCGTCTGACTCGGATTGGATGGCTTGTCTTTTTCAGCTGAAGTGGTTCGCTGCCTCAACAGTGCTCTGCAGGTTGGCTGTGGGGCTTTTGCATGCCTGGAAAACTCCACCTGTGACACGGATGGGATGTATGACATCTGTAAATCCTTCTTGTACAGCGCTGCTAAATTTGACACTCAGGTAATAAGACCTTGACCCCTTCCTCCCACTGGCTGCTTGTCTTGAACAGTGTGTTAGACTATGGTGCTTAGGAACCAGTCTTGTAGGGAACCAGCTCTCCTTCCCAGCCTCACCACTCTAAATGCTCACCTCCGATGCGTGTAGTACACACACACACACACACACACACACACACACGCACACACATTTTTGGCCTGGATATAGGTTCTGTAGAAGACATTCCCCACCCACTCTAAGGCACGATGGTAACATGCTGACAGAGGCTCTCTTATAAGGCAGGGGTGATAAGCAGAAAACTTCGCTTTATCAAGAGGAAATAAAAATATTCTTCTAACAAATAAGTTCTTCTCACTGTATGGCCTAGCATATTAACTGCTAGTTTGTAGTTTGAGTTATCCAAGTCTCAATCCCAAGGATACAAAGCCATATTATGGCTATTTTTAAGCTGCAGGGTGGTAGTTTATAGTTCCTCTCTCTCTCTCTCTCTCTCTCTCTCTCTCTCTCTCTCTCTTTTTTTTTTTTTTTTTTTTTTTGTCTCCTGTCTCATTTTATTTCTATGGAGCTCAGTTCTCAAGGTAGTCTCAGAGAGGAGGGACATTTTTTCATCCTGGCCACGCACACAGTTTTCTCATTGCAAGGACATGCAGATGGCCACAGTACAGTGCCAGGAGCCCCCTAAGTTCCACACACTGGAGGCCCTGTCCTCTCTTGTCAGCTCGAGCTAAAGGTTTTCCTCCGACCCCTTTCCTTGGCAGGGAAAAGCATTTGTCAAGGAGAGCTTGAAGTGCATCGCCAACGGGGTCACCGCCAAGGTCTTCCTCGCCATTCGGAGGTGCTCCACTTTCCAGAGGATGATTGCTGAGGTGCAGGAGGAGTGCTACAGCAAGCTGAACGTGTGCAGCATCGCCAAGCGGAACCCCGAAGCCATCACGGAAGTCGTGCAGCTCCCCAACCACTTCTCCAACAGGTACAAAATGAGTCTACTTTTTTTTGCAATTAGGGTGGAAGAGGGAGTGGTTGGCTGGCAGAGCCAGACACAGAAGGGGGTTTAAATTGCCACAGTCATGCTCTTATTTTAGCTTGCAGTCTTCCCAGCTTTTGCAGGAAAAAAATGTGTTTGTGATTGGTTGTGACAGCTTAAGCAGACTGGATTTTTTTTTTTTACTGTTATAGGAAAAGTCTTCCCATGTAGCTAATAGAAAGCTTCATTTTCCGCAACCCTAGGTATATTTTCATGGTCAGTTTCTTGCCATAAGCCTGAAAGGAATGGTGAAGTTTATGGAAACAAGCTTTTGAGACATCACACTTGGCTGAATGACTATGCACAGTACAATTAGCCATTATAAAAACTCTGGTCAAATGTCATAATGCAGTCCTTTACGCCTGCATGTATTTTGAGTGAGCCCCAAGCCCAATCAGATACTTCACTAGGTAGCCGAGAGCAAGCCATCTCACTTCCCTGGGACTGACCTCTCCTTTGTGACAAGTGAAATGGCTAATCTAGATGACTCCCCTGTTCCCTGCCAGGACAATGTTATCCCATTCCTCTAGTCCTAGATTTCCTGGAATGATGTCCCGGTGACTGCCCAGATCACATTCTCAGCCACTGAGCTGGTAATGCCTAAGCAGCGTGCTTTTCTGTGCCCCTGGCTCGGTCTTCACCAGCCAGTGGTGAACATCTAACACATGAGAGGAATGGCATCCTCACTCCATGGCCTAGAAAGTTCCCAGCAAGACCTGGGCTACCTCAAGCGTGATCAAGTTAAGAGAGATACTGGTGGGGCTGGCACGGAGGTCTGGTCAAGTTCAAGCTCAGCCTACTGTGATGCCCTGTCGGACTAAAACTTGACTCCCAATCCTGAAGTGCTATGATTCTTTGTCTCTCCAAACAAACCCTGACATCTTCACAGAGATCAGTCCTATTCGTGTTACTCCGACGACCTGGGAGCTAACGCAGGCTTCACCTGATTAGTTTCCCAGCCTTCCTCAGACAGTGGCAACAGCCTAGTCCTCTAGGGTTTCCCAGAGATTCAGGCACATTCACCACGGCAACTGGAAGATGAGGAAAGGAGCTCCTCCATTGGGAAAGGTTAAGCCCCCTGACATTCAAACTTTGCAAAGTTTCCCATTCACTCATAACCACAGGGCAGTGTGCTCTTCAGAACCTGGTGTCGATTTATAAACATCCTTTGTTTGGTCCTTGAAAGCCGCTGTGCCATGGGTCCTCACTGATTTCCTCAAGACAGGAAAAGCATATCCAGCATTTATCTCGAATGGCCTGTCTCTTTATATTGACCTTGGTCTTAAAATTCTCATACGAAGATTCTTATTACACCTGGGAAGAAAAAAGAACCTGGCTAGTTGCTGGAGACACCCTTCACCAGAAGGAAGAGAAATAAAGAGTGCTTAGTCTGACCTGGGGCTAGGGATAAAGGATGCTATTTGTGTAGTAGCTGGAGGTAGGAGTACGTTAGCAAAGCCATTATTGTATATGTTGAACTTTAAGGACCTGGTGACTATTCATGATCTATAATGTGGCATGTAACCAATTTGAGGCAATGCTAACCTATTTTAAGTGAGCATCACCCTCCATGATGAAGGGAGAGGTCTGTGGAAAGGAGGCACCGATTCTAGACTGGTGATCTTATCTCAGAAGAGACTAGTAATTTTTTTAATCGGGCCATTATTACTTTCAATTAGTGCCTCATCTCACCACCCTTAGAAAATGGTCACATCTCTTTCTTTAATCTTAGGGGAATCACAGGTATTAGGAAAGTGGGGGTGAGGGATGGCCACTTCTGAAAGATCAGAACCTTCCATGCAACCCTTACCTTTCTCCAATTATTTCACTTCAACTGGCTGATATTATTCCTGCTGAGAACTGTAGAGATTTCCGGTTCCATTCTGGGCTTGATTTGCTCTATTTAAGCTCCTCACTCTCCTGAAACATCCTGCTTTCCCAGCCTCTGTCCCACCATGGCTACACGCTAACTTATGCCAACTGGCACAGAATTGTGAAAGGAAGTAGTTACAGGTTCATTCCACCTTCCTGTGACTTATCTAGCCTGAGATTTGGGCCTGGGAGAATCCAAAAGCCTGTGACCTGACCAGGAGCCAGAAGAAGGAAGTTTTCCATGAGGATAGCTGGAGTGCCCCCCTGGCTGAATTTGCAAACTCAACTTTCAATCCTGAGAGAAGCAGGCAAAATTGATCGGGAGGTTGGGCAGTGTGAGGCTGGGGAAGGAACTAGACCAGTCCACATCCAGAGTGGGAATACGGACGACACTTCCAGTTCTCTAGGGCATGCATAGGGAACAGGAAACAGAAGAATAATATTGATCAAGGGAAACAAAGGACTATTTATAAACCCTCACACAGAGCGTTCCTAGGCAGTATGTGTGTATTTGGGTAAGCGTGGCTGAAACAGTAGCTATGGAGAATATCTGATCTTATTCTTTACCAAGAAAAAAAAGTTAGTGACGGAATTTTTAAAGTAGGAAGGAAGAAACTTGCTTTAAAAAGTCCTTCAAGGCAGGGTGATCCAAACATTTAGCCCATCAAGGCTTTGTTGCAGATCCCCGATACCCGCCCCCTCACTTCCCTATAAAGATATAGAAAAAAATCTTGATTCGTTCTAACTCTTCCTGCAAAGGATGGGCCTTAGACAGAGCTGTACTGTTTCTATTAAATTGAGAAGGAACATACATATCAAATCACTAGAAACATTGCATGTCACAGCTGACAATGACCATAGAAATTATCTAGACTAACTGCCTCATTTTACTGATTAAAGAACAGAGGCCCAGAGAGGGGAGTGACCTGCTGAAGGTCACACAGCTGGTAAATGACAAAGTTGGGCCTAGAACTCACATGGCCTTGAGCCAAGCTATTTGATTTCTGCTTCAAAAATGGCAGCCAGTAAAGCCTGCAGGATACATCCACCATCCAAAAATAGACTACCAAGCAGAATTGAATAAATGTGCCCCAGGGTGATCAACAATTCGATTTGTGTGCATTCTCTCCTCAAAGAGAAGACACATGTTACTTGATACAAGATGGTGCTCAGTAAATATGTGACAGTTACTAAGTCAACTTTTACTGGAGACACAATCTCTTCAATAATCTTACTTAGTGGCCTATCGATAGGAAAGTTCTATCTCATTAACTCACATAGTCCCAGAGTCCAATGCCATATTCCAGCACTAAATGGAGATGGCCAGGATTAACCTGCTGCTCGCCCTGGCAAATGGAGAGCCTGACAGATTTTCCACACTTGGAGGAACTGCTAATGGAGCCATGAGTATCTTCTGTTCCAAGGAGCCCTCTTAGCCTGCCCTTGTTGAGCTAAAAAGGTTCAAGAGAGAAGCTAAAGGTAGATTTGGAGGGAGTCACTAAAAGCAACCAGGCTGGCAAGGGCCATCATCAAGAAACACCAAACACAGATGGGACATCTGTGCTAGCAGAGGAAGCAACAGTAAAGGCAAGAGCAGGAGCAGGAGAGTAGGTTTGACTAAGTGGGGCCAGGGGGACACACCTGGCCTCAAATAGGCAAGGCCAGCTACAGAAGCTGTGTTTCCTAACTGGTGTTAGGATTTTTCAGCCAAACAAGACTTTCAATGTTGATCTAAGCAAAGACCATCTTCTCCAGCCCATTTGGGAGGTCATTTGGTGTGAATCATTCTTTCTAGAAGTGAAAGGGTAACTTCTAAGTTGTCAAGTCCTTATTTGGGGGACAGGGGAGTAAGGATCAGAAACCTCATTCTCTATAATCTAATCACTCTGTGAACTGGACTCAGAGATCCAGGGGACCCATGAGCTAGCAGAACCCACAAGTAAAGAGATGGCTGGGGACCTATGTGGGTATGTAGACTTCTGAAGCTATTGCTACAGAGTAGCTCATTCTCAGTTTTTCCAAAACCATTTTTCTCCCCACATCCCCATCCAAGTGAGCTCTGCTTTGACTCATGTGCTTTATCATTCCAAAGGGTAGAAAATGTGTTTCTGTGCCAGAGAATCCCAATTTTTACAACAGCTGGATATAGCCCAGCCTCGTGTGTGGGGTGGGGCCAGGACTGTGTCTGAAACCCAGACAAGACACTTCTCTTTTGGTCCCCAAATTCATCCTGCTCACTCACAGAAGGGTGACCGCTTTGCTTCATTACCCACGTTCCACCCTATTTACTGTACATCCTTGAAAGGACCTCTCTGGGGGTTAAGTTATTCTGGAAAGATGTTTGATCCTGTGCTCTGTGAAGTGAGTTAAAAATAAACAGGTTTCTTTTCACAGAAGATCTTGTGGCCCCAGCGATGCTCAGGTTCCTCTGAGGAAAGGGTCTCCCCACATAAATACTTCAGATCACTGTCATCAGGACAGTCTCTTATTAGTGAACACAGAGCTAATGGGTGGTGACAACTGTCACCACCTCAACATGGAGCAAACACATCCCAACTCAAATTTGAAAATAACTGAACTGTCTTCCCAAAGAACAGGGTAAATAATTTATATGTTGTAAATATCAGAGAGTTTAATCCTTTCTGAGCTATAATACTTAGCTGCACTGTTTGGGATGCTTAAAGGACTTGCACCAAAGATGAAGTTAATCTGTACCAAGCACAAATTTGGGTAAAACTTTCCAGACCTACAGATGATTTTTCTTGTGGGAATCATGACTTATGGGAGAGAATTATATTTGTAAACCTTTGTTTCCTCTGTGGCCACAAAATTAAACCAACAAATCAACAGTGAATGGGGAATATTGCCTGATGATACTGGCACAGGAGAAGTATAAATAAAAGGACAAAATCCCTGCCTTCAATAAGGTTAGAGTTTACCCAGGAAAACAAAACCATAAAATGCTGACCTGTATGATGCTAACCAAATATCTATAAAATGTCCAAAAAAGGAAGAGGCCAGCTAAGGCTAGACCAGTGAGAGAAGGTTTCCTGAGATTAGTGAAGCATGAACCACTAAAGACCACTAATCTTTCCATGTGAATAGCCTCATTGTCTGGAATTTGGCCCTCTCACTACAGTATACCTTTGGAGAACAATGACACCGAAGACAGGAGGTTCCTTTAAAGATAGAAGTTTAGTCTGAAAATGTACTCATATGCCCATACACCTGAGCACACATCACCAAGAAAAAGGAAAATCGCAAAGAGGCATCAAAATAACTGCAAATTTATGTGCAATGTCTATTTATTTATTTATTTTTTTAGTTCTATGTTTTATTGAATTCATTGGGGTGACATTGGATGATAAAATTACAGAGCTTTCAGGTGTACAATTCTATAACAATTCATCTGTACCTTGTATTGTGTGTTCACCACCCCAAGTCAAGTCTCCTTTCATCACCTTTTTTTCCCTCCTATACTCTTCTACCTTCCCACACACCCCTTCCCCTGTGGTAATTACCATGCTGCTGCCTGTGTCTATGAGTTTTTTGTTTTGTTTTGTTTTGTTTGTTGTTTTCTCCTTAATCCCTTCACCTTCACGATAGCTTTGATGGACCTGAAGAGTATTATGCTAAGCGAAATAAGCCAGTCAAGAAAGACAAGTATCATATGATTTCACTCATATGTGGAATCTAAAGAACAAAATAAACTAACAAGCAAAATAGAAACAGACTCATAGAGAACAGACTGACAGCTGTCAGAGTGGAGGGGTGTTGTGGGGCTGGGTGAAAAAGGTGAAGGGATGTGCAACGACTATTAATATGTGTCGCGTGTTGGCTCACCTCATGATATGTGACGAAGTCCTGCTTCTACTATAAACCCGTGTATGTCCTTAGACAAGTCACTTCAGCTGTCCCACCTTAGTTTCTTCTCTGTAAAATGAGATGATTAAATAGTCACTAAATGATCTTGACAACCCCATCTAGCTTGGACCATCTAGCTCTATAATTATTTCTAAAACTTTTACACATTGTCATCAGCTACTATCCAAAGTAAATTCCCTGAGCTCTAAACTTGAAGACAGACCTATCTTGCATTGTGTTGTAAATCCAGGAAGCACTCAAACTAATAAGACACTGCACAAAGATTAGAGGCCAAGGTGACTATCCGCTGGTAAACTATTTGGGTTCACATGGCCTGATCATTTGGGATAGGTGTTGGCTGGAGCCCCGATGAAAGCCCGTTTGCCTTGTTCTCACTGAATGGCCATCTTCTGCATTCTCTTTCCCAATGCAGATACTATAACAGACTTGTCCGAAGCCTACTGGAATGTGATGGAGACACTGTTAGCACAATCAGAGACAGCCTGATGGAGAAAATTGGGCCCAACATGGCCAGCCTCTTTCACATCCTGCAGACGGATCACTGTGCCCAAACACACCCACGAGCTGACTTCAACAGGAGACGCACCAATGAGCCACAGAAGCTGAAAGTTCTCCTCAGGAACCTCCGAGGTGAGGTGACCTCTCCCTCCCACATCAAACGCACCTCGCCAGAGAGTGCATGACCAGGGAGAGGTGTTCACAACCTCACCAAACTAGTGTCATTTAAGGGTGTTCACACACCAACTTTGAGTGTACTGTGCCTGGTTTGATTTTTTAAAGTAGTTCCTATTTTCTAGCCCCCATAAAGAAAAATTGCATGAAACTAGGCTTCTGTAACCAATATCCCAACATTCCTCGATGGCAGCATTCCCACCAGCAGAATATGTGTGATCTTTCTGCCTCTCCTCAGGAGAAAAAAAAACACCCTCTTTTATCACTTTCCTCTACCATGTCTTTTCCCAGCTCCCCTCAAAACTACTCTCAAACACAAAACGTTCGTGTAATTCCCCTGTCTTTGTAATTTGAAGATGTGGAGCCCTTTAGAATGGTTGCCCCAGTAGAGTTAGCTGATAAGAAGCAACTTAATTTAAATGCATGTCTTAAATGCTCATAAAGATGTTAAATGGAATTCGTGTTATGAATCTGTGCTGGCCATGGACGAATATGAATGTCATGTTTGAATTCTTGATCTCTCATGAGCTAGTGTCTTATGGTCTTGATCCTCCAATGTCTAATTTCCTTTCCAATACATTTACCAAATTGCTCAAGCCTGGCTCTCCAACCAGGCTTTGAGCCTGCCTCTTCTTGCATCTAATGAAAAACAAAAAGCTAACATCTTTATGTACTGTAACTGCTCAGAGCTTTAAAGTATCTTTAACAATTGTCTTAAAACCAGAGAATCTTAAGGTCTAACTGTGGAATATAAATAGCTGAAAACTAATGTACTGTACATAAATTTCCAGAGGACTCTGCTTAAACAAAGCAGTATATAATAACTTTATTGCATATAGATTTAGTTTTGTAACTTAGCTTTATTTTTCTTTTCCTGGGAATGGAATAACTATCTCACTTCCAGATATCCACATAAATGCTCCTTGTGGCCTTTTTTATAACTAAGGGGGTAGAAGTAGTTTTTGTCAACATCAAAACTTAAGATGGGCCTGTACGAGATAGGAAAAACCAACAGGTTTATCTGAAGGACCCCAGGTAAGATGTTAATCTCCCAGCCCACCTCAACCCAGTGGCTACTCTTGACTTAGACCTATCCTGAAACAGCTCTGTCACATCCAACTGGGAATGACAGGAACCAAAAAGAGCATCCCTTTGGCTTGGACCACTAAGAGTGTGAGAAGGCCTACTATACCTTGGGATGTGGCAGTTCTTTAGTCACCACCTTTCATCAGTGCCTAGTACTCAGGCCAACTGTTGCTGAGGTGGGAGACTTTCCACGAAATTGATCAGGAATGAGTCAATGAGCCTTTGGGTATTCAGTTTGGGGGACTTGGGGCTGAGGGGGTATAAATAACCCTGGGCTGTCCTGTCCAGCCTTAATAGACTCCTCTTACATTTTTGTCCTGTAGCACGCTGCCTGCCAAAGTAGTCCTGGCAGCTGGGCCATCTCTGTAGGATTGCCAATAAATAAATAAATAAGTAAGTAAAAGAGAGAGAGAAAGAGAGAGAGAGAGAGAAAGAGAGAGGGAAAAAAAAAAAAGAGCTGGTGGTTGGATCGTTTCTGCCGTGATGTTTACAAGATGGCGGCCACCAAAGCCAAATGATTAACCTATCTATGAACAACAGTAGTTTCTCAGGGTCACTGTCCTTGAACCCAACAGTCCCTTACGAACGTCACTGCCCACCAAAGGTCAATGGCGAGAGAGGAGGAGGGTGGACGGGTAGGACTGTAAGGGCCACTCCATACTCGCTTAGGTAGAAACTATTGGTGCTTGACTCTCACCAGGCTAAACTCAAGATTTGACCAAATCAAGTGATAAGGATCCTGGTGGGAGGAGGGAGGGAGGGAACATCTCCAGGAAAATGAAAAGCAATACAACTTTACCATAAAGCCTTTAAAACCAGTCACGTGCTGCTCAAGGACCAAGAACGAGTGCAGCAGACCCAGCAGCAGCAGCACAAGCATTGCTGCCTTTGTCCCCACACAGCCTCTAAGCGTGCTGACATCAGATTGTTAAGAGCATTTTTATACTCAGAACTGCCCTATCCCCAGGTCCCCAAACATATGGACACTGCCTTAGCCTCTTGGAAATCAGGTAGACCATACTCTAAGTTGACTCTCCCCCTCCCACCCTCCCATGCCCCCTAACCCCAGGCAACACTGACTTCTCCAAAACAGAAAAGCTATTAAAGTGTGTATGTTGTGTCCATTTCGCAAACCCACAAAACCAGGACCCCAATGCGACAAGTAGTATATGAGTATTCCTAGCAAAATTCTCTCTTCAGTCTAGTACATTCTCTTTTTTTCTGTGACCTCTTCACACCGTGGTACCCACCCCCTTTTCTCCCCACAGTGATATTTATATATGTATTTGTAATACATATATCTACACATCCAGAAAGAAGCAGTTCTCACAATGTTGCTAGTTTTTTGCTTCTCTTTCCCCATCCTGGTCCCCATAACTTTCCCTGAAACCTCCCCAGCTTCATCCTGTGTTTCCTGCAGAGTGATTCGGGCTGACCTAGACCAGTTTGCATGATTCTTCTATTGTGATTTGGTTGCACTTTAGACATTTTTGTGCCATTATATTTGCATTATGTATTTATAATTTAAATGATATTTAGGTTTTCAGCTGAGTACTGGAATAAACAGTGAGCATATCTGGTATATGTCATTATTTATTGTTAAATTACATTTTTAAGCTCCATGTGCATATAAAGGTTATGAAACATATCATGGTAATGACAGATGCAAGTTATTTTATTTGCTTATTTTTATAATTAAAGATGCCATAGCATAATATGAAACCTTTGGTGAATTCCTTCAAAGATAAAAATAATAATAAAGTGTTACGTTTCATTGTTTTTTTTTCCCCCAATGTCTTTGTTATTCTTTAAAAACTTCTTGAATGAGACTTTCTGAACACGAAGTTAATGGCTGATTCGTTTTGTAAAATTCACCAATTGACAGTAAAATATCAATATGTAAATGAACATAGTTTAAAATCAACTTCTTCCAAATTTCCTTAAAATCATTTAGTGGCTCCTGTTACCCTCACAGTAAAATTGCAACCCAAATTCTTTACAAGCTCAGAAGCTTATGGTCTGGACACTGCTCAGCTCACCAGCTTCAAGACTCACCTTTCCTCCCATTTAATGAACTCTATACTCCAGGCGTGCAGTTCTAGAAAAGATTCCCTCCCTCTCCTTCCAGGTCTTTATTGAGGCTGTCCGCACTTTCTAGACAGCCTTGTCCTCCACCCTTCACCTAGACTGAAAGCACCTTTGCCTGCTCACCAATGTGTTCCCAGCACTGAAACAGCGCCCAGACTGCAGGACCCTCTCAATACTTTAAAGGAATGATTCAGAAAGAGTTGAAAGAGGGGACCGTTGAACCAGTGTGACCAGGGAGGCAGATAGCTCAGTGATGACAAGCTTCCAGCTCCAGGGTCAGACTTCTGGGATTTGAATTCTGGCTCTGCCGCTTATGAACTGCATGTCAGATGAGTTACTTCATCTTGAAATACATCAGTTTCTTCCTCTGTAAAACGAGGATAGTGATAACCATCCAAAAGGTATTAGAAGGAGATAAAATAAGGGAAGTGCTTACAACATGTCCAATACGCTGTAATGCTCAGTAAGTGTTAGTTGGCTCTTATCATCACAAGTAGAGGGATGAGAGCAAAAGGAGGGGAATGGGGAAAGGGTTCACAACAGAATGACAGTTAGCTGGGTCTTGAAGGATGGTTACAAATGGTTACACAGAAAATGGGGAGCCTTCTCTGGGGAGGTTTTTTCAACTAGGGTGTGTGTTTTTAATGAGTGGATTAATTAGTGGATCGTAATTGGGTCGATTTCCCCCATATATTACATTCAAATGGGGACATTTTTCTCAATATCATTCATTCCTAGCTCCAAATTGCATTTTCCCATGTTCAGGAATGCACAGGACAGTTAACAAATTCTACAAGAGATATCACTCAGAGGCTAAAAATGTATTGCACTTGCTTTTCTCTGACCTGGCCAAGGAAAAGAGTGCATTTATTTCATTAAGACCCTTCATTCTCAACATTCTGCAATAAATATCTTTACGCAGAGAGGCTGTCTATTACACTATAGAGTGGTGTTTAAGGATGTAGACCTGGGATGTCCATGAACTGAATTCAAATTCTCATTCCTCAGCTATCTCTGTGGCCTTGGGTCAAGTGTCTGATATCTTCACACATTAATGTTTTATTTTACCTATGCAAATATCTGCCTGAAACAGAGATAAATAATAGGCCCTACCTACTAGATGAGTGTGAGCATTAAGTGAGTTCTATATAAAGCATGTAGAACAGTTTCTAGCACATAGCAAGTGCCCCCACTTAGTATTTATTGAGCACGCAACAAATGTAACTACTACCATTTACATAAATATTATCAGCATCATTTAGATTCTACTCCCATCTTGACATGGGTCTTGAAGTACCATTTTGGATGAAAGTTTTGGTCTTTTTCCTTTTGTAGATCACTAAACATTACTTTTTAATCAAGATTTTATTAATTGGAATGATAAAATATTGCAATCTACCAAAAATGAAAAATTATAATCTATGAACACCTGCATCCCATCACCAAGCTTAAGAAATAAAAATAGCACAGATAGGAGAGTTTCTGTGTGTACCTCCTGGAATCCATTCACACATTAACAGTCTAAACTGTTTTGAAAAGTCATAAAGGTAAAGAATTTCTCAAATTATTGAAATACACTTTAAATTTTTTTTAAATATATATCAACCTTCCAAACATTTCTATCAGCTTTTCAAAAAAACATTATGAAATGGTCTGTGAATCTGTGATATAAGAAAAGAAAGAAAGGTTGGGTCACCCTTCCCATGGAGCCCACAAAAATGCTATAAGAGCTATCAGCATAGCTCCTGAATCAGTGCTATTCAGATTTACCCAGCATACAAATCACCTGGGAATCTCACTGAAATGATTCAGTACCTCTGGTTGACGCCCAAGAGTCTGCACTTCTAGCATGCTCCCAGGTGAAGCTGATGCGGATGGAGGATGCTTTGGGTAGCAAGGTTCCAGCTGTTTCAACATGACTGGACCAGTTTCTCAATCCTAGAGACCTTCACACAGCCACTACAAGAGTGTTGCTACAGTGCAACCAGGATCATTTCACTTTCTTGCTCTTGTAGCTCCCCACTGCCTAGAGGAAAATATCAAACATCCAACTTCAAATGTAAGCCCCTGAAAAGCTGGGCCCATCTCTCCAGCACGCACCATCGATTCTGTTAATGTTAACTTCTCATTTTTCCCATAAAGACACTATGACTATTTCTGCCTCATTACCTTCATATATTATCTTCACACTTATTATTTCTCTAAAGAATATTCTTCTGCCCAACCCCTTTTCTTTCACCAAAGCCTGTATCACCTGGAAAGCCTTATCCAACATGGTCTAGCTCAGTGGTCAGCAAACTCATTAGTCAACAGAGCCAAATATCAACAGTACAACGATTGAAATTTCTTTTGAGAGCCAAATTTTTTAAACTTAAACTTCTTCTAATGCCACTTCTTCAAAATAGACTTGCCCAGGCCGTGGTATTTTGTGGAAGAGCCACACTCAAGGGGCCAAAGAGTCGCATGTGGCTCGCGAGCCGCGGTTTGCCGACCACTGGTCTAGCTTATAGCAAATTGCACTGCAGACTGCTTGCAAGGAGAGAAAACTTAGTCATTGTTGTATGCCTGATCCTCAGCACAAAGCTGTCATGCACTAAGCATTTGTGAATGAATGGAAGGAAGGAAGGAAGGAAGGAAGGAAGGAAGGAAGGAAGGAAGGAAGGAAGGAAGGAAAGAAGGAAATCTTTCCACCACCAACAACTAATCCATAACTTTTCCTCCAGTAGGATGCTGGGGGGATGGAGGGTGTGTTGCCATGGTGAATAGAGAAACTAACTCCAGGTGCCATTTCAGTATCCTTAAGTGTGCCAGCTTGTAACAAGACCATGTTAGCTATATTTCTTTCCAGCACTAGCCCTGATAAATCTGTACACTTGCTGTTACTTTCTCCTTGTAACCTGAGCAACAGAAGAGTCATCAACAAACATGTTTAGATATTTGCTAAGTCTATGTAAGGCATCAGACTAGAGAGCTGAACCCAGAAGGAATATGACCATCTGCAAAGTAAGCTACTTCAGGTTTTCTTGTTTCTTGTATCCTTAGTTATCTTGTCATATAGTTATTGTTGTAATACCAATGAGTTCACTACTTCTTCCCTATACTCAAGCTCCACCATACACTGCATTCCTTAGGTTCCACTGATTTTTTTTTTTATTTACTTGAGAGAGAAAGAGAGAGAAAAACAACGATTTGTTGTTCCACTTATTTATGCATTCATTGGTTGATTCTTGTATGTGCCCTGACTGGGGATCGAATCTACAACCTTGGCATATCAGGACAATGCTCTAACCAACTGAGCTACCCAGCCAGGGCTGGTCCTTTTATTCTTTTACCCCAGAGAAGAACTTGAGGGCCAGAGTGAATTATTGGCTAAGCCACTCTACTGTAAATTACAAAGAGCAACATACATCACTCCATTTTGCAAATAACTAATCAAAGCCCAATTATTGAATAAGTATCAATTGAGAACCCATGTGCTACTCGACACTGTAGCTGGAGGCACCATGCAGCAGGCTAAGCTGAGAACTCATAATTCAAACCCTTGCTCACCAACTCAATGCATCTCTGCTCCCCACTCTGTACTAAGGGATTTGTGGCTTCCAGTTGAGGAGAGAATGCTATTCTCAACTCCAGCACAATTAAGTCACAATGCAGGTGTACTCTGCTGCAGAAAAACAGATACACTATCGGCCCCATAAGAGACTATTGGTGATTCCAGCATTTGGTCAAAATCTTGGAACCAATTCTAACCACAGCCTGCTCACCCGTCTTGGGATTTCTTAAAAGTACAATCACTGCAGGCCATGGCTCACTCCCTCCACACTGCCTGAGCTCCTCTCCACTCCTCCATCCCCTATCCATTAGAAGACTGTTAGGATGAATTATTTGGAAACCTTGCAGCTTGCTAATTTCTTCATGCCTTATATCCTGGCCATCCAAAGTCACTACTCAAGATCTAAGCCTCTCTAACACCGAGCCCCTTCTGTCCACAAACTCTCATATTGCTTTGCTTTATGTCCCCCCGCCTTGAGTCAACTTCCTACTGTTCTCCTTCTTCCAAACTCTGCCCATTCCAGGGTAAATACAGCCTACTGTATCTTCACCCTCTCTTTCTCTATCACCTTCAGTTTCTTGTCTTAATTGAACACTAGCTCCTCAGAGAATATTGTCCCCCGCAATCTTCCCAAATGGTTGCTCACTTTTCCAAATCTCAAGTTGGTGAGTGGGATTCACATGCTTCTTTCTCCCATTGCTGCTCCAGACTATGATTCTGCCACTGTTCTATAAAACTTCTAACCAATTGAGGCTTAAGCTAATATGATCTGAATGTTTTGGCCTCCCCCCCAAAAAAAAAAAAAAAAACACACACACACATTTATAGGCTGAAATACTAATTCCTAAAGTGATGGAATCAGGAGGTGGCACCTTTGAGAGGTGATTAGGTCATGAGGGTGGAGCCCTCGTGAATGGGATTAGTGTCCTTATAAGAGAGATTCCAGTTTCCTCACCCCTTCCACTATATGAACACCCAGTGAGAAGATGGCCATCTATGAACCAGAAAATAGCCCTTTACCAGACACCAAGTCTGCCAGCAGCCTTCCAGCCTCCAGAACTGTGAGAAATAAATTTCTGTTGTTTATAAGCCAACCAGTCTTTGGTATTCTGTTATAACCCACCAAGACATAGGCCATCTGGCTATACCAGTTTCCTCCTATCTTTAGCGCTATTGTCTAGCCCCAGATTACCTTGGAATGATATTGACAGGCATTACCTCTCATTTATTGATGCTGTTGGTAACAGACTCATAGTTTCCCTTATCATCTCAAGTCATATCATCAGTCTGGATAAATTCAACATTCATGGGAATGCTTCATCCCAGTCTCAAACTCTTGATCCTTCCTCAGACCCACCGGATATGCACACTTGGAATCAGCAGATCACAATAGTATGGCTTTGCATGGTTTTTACACTGACTTGTCATTGTCTATATCAGACCAGTTATATATGTTGAATATTATCCTTTTCTGAAACTGGTATAATTCTGAAAATCCACAATTTCTTCCAAATGCAACACCCTTTCTCTTGCAGCTCTTGGATTCATTCATTTGCACTACACCAGTTCTTTAACCTTACTTCAGGCTCCATGCCCTTGACCCTTCTACATTCTTCTGATCTTTTTTTAAATTTTTATTTCATTATTTTTAGAGAGAGAGAAAGGGGGAGAGAGAGAGACAGGGACAGAGACCCACAACCTTGGCATAACAGGATGACACTCTAACCCACTGAGCTACCCAGCCAGGGACCTCCTGATCTTTCAAATCCCTCCTATCATCATCTTCTCCCTGCCCAGCCTTGAACCCATGGTTAATCACTTCAACTCTGCAATTGCATTGCCCTCAAATAGCTTGCCCCATCCATCTTCTGTCACATTCAACTGGAAAAATCCCAAGCCTAGAGTCTGCCTTCTCAGCTATAGAAAAAATGTCATAAAGCCATACACAAATTAGGTGTCACTTAAAATTTGGCACTTTCAAACTCAACAGGACCCTCAGTGCTGCCTGGATTTCTTCTTATCCATCCCTGTTCAGCTCCCTTTTCCACTCACCATAGCAACAATTAAAACCTTCTTCAATCCATTCAAACCTCCCACCCTCCCACCTCTAAAGCCCAGCTGAAAATGTTGCCTCCTACTGCAGACCAAATAGAAACCATCACATGGAAACTCCCTCAATACTCTACCATCATACCCATCCGCACCTATCTATCCTTTCTTATTTTTCCTGCCACAAAACAGGCAGAATTTCTCTTCCCGTCTCAAGATAATGAACTGTCTTGAGTTCTACATCCCAACCATTTCCCCCACCATGCAGGATCTCTGGCCTTCAAGTGTTTCTCTCCTACCTCAGCAGCCTCTCCCTCTCTGCTTCCTCCCAGAGTCATCTACTACCCTATTTTTCTCATCACTTCATAATCAATCTTCTTTAAAGAGAGGTCTGCATGTATTTTTGTATTTCTTTACCTTCTACTCAATCCTTAACTCTTTAGAATCTGGCATCCACCTTCACTGAAATGACTCTAACCTGGGCAAAAATATCTCTTGTTAAATCCAAAATCCTTATCTTATGTGATTAATCTGCGCCATTTGGCACTGAAGAACATCTGTCCTCTTTAAAAGAACTTCCATAACAATGCTTTTTACTTCTATACACGCTCCCTCTTGGCCTCTACTTCCTCTTCCCATCCCTTAAGTACTGGAGTTCCCCAGCTCTCTGTCCTGGACCCTCTCTTCTTCTCACTTCATATACTCTTCTTTGGAAGTATCATCTACTCCTAGATTGCAACTCCTGTTTATATGTTAAAAATTCCAAAACTCTGTATTTTCCTTGAAAACTCTATTGAGCTTCAGATACACATATCCAATTGAATACTTCCACTCTGATGTATGAGACACCAAGAACATAACATATCCAAAACTGAATTCTTCACACTCCTTCATTCTCAAAGAGATGGGTTCCTCTTCTGTGTTCCCAAACTTGCTCCCTTCCTCTTTCTCTAAAATTCATAAAACATATCCTTGGGTGAAGATAGAATAGGAATAAGAATAAGAATAAGAACAAGAACAAAGAATTAGGAGGAGGAGGAGGAGGAAGAGGAAGATGAGGAGGAGGAGGAGGAGGAGCAGGAGGAGAACTATTTCCAGTTTAGATCAGTGTTTGAAGAAAAAAAAAAGTCAAACACTACTGATAGGAATTCAAAATGGAGTACCTTTTGGGGAATATTCTATCAATACCTGTACAATGTCTTAAAATTTTACAAAGCCTTTAAGCTACAAATTACATATATAGAAATGTAGTACAAGAAAATATACAACATTTTACTATGGAGATATTTATCACAAAAACTTTCTGTTACCAAATTAACAATAATTATATATACAATAGTTTGATTAAAGAATATTTAGTCACTAAATATTTAGTCACTAAAAAGGATACAAAGCATAAAAAAAGGTTTAAAAATATAAGTGAAAAAAGGAATAGCAAAATGCATATGTAATATGACCTCATTTTTTAATGCATATGTAAGACTAAAAGGTTACATAATAAAGTGTTGATAGTGATTATTTTAGTTTCATAGACTTACTTGCCATTAGACTTTGTTCTGGGGGGAGGGTGTAAAATAATTTTTAGTATTTTACAATGCATTATTTCTATAAGACAAAAATTAAAAATTTTTAAATCAAAATTAAAAAGCAGGCCTTAAACAAATTAGTCACTTATTACTGTAAACCTATTCTATTTTGACCTTAAAGGGTCCATAATATTTATACCAAGTTCTCACCACATATATTTATATAAATGGCCTCTTTAACATAGCCAAATCCCTTGATATATTTAATTACCAGCTGCTCATATATAAATCCAATAATTTTAACATTTAAGAGATATGTGTGTTTTTCAAGAAAACTGCTGAGTCACACAACTCAAGGTCAAGGTAGTTTATACATCATGCAACATCATTATCCAGATCCTACTAAGTGCCAGGCTCTTTGCTCATCACAGTCCAAGAATATTAACCCCTTTCACCCCTACAAAATAATAACAGTTCATAATGTATTCTTAATTTGTATGATTGCAAAGCACTTCTTACCAGGGTACAAATCTGCTGTTCCTTTCCATATGATGATGAAGCTGTTTTCCCAAAAGGGAAAATAGATCCACACCTGCTCTTCACCCCCCCCCCCCCCTCACGCTCTCTCTCTGGCTATGACCATTGGCAAGGCAGCTTGCTTTCAGGGAGGTTCTGCCTGTGCTCAGGAAACAGAGCGAAACCAGCTGTCCGGCTTTCAATCAACCCATTCCTCGTTCTTTATTATGCTGCTGAATAATAAACTATTCTGATATTCTAATGTTCTAGAATCGCTTGCGTTTTTAGACTCTAGAGGGGAAATAGCCCACCTGGAAGTGAAGTTTTACAGGACCCAAAGCCACTCTGTCACAAACTGTCAGAGAAACAAAGCATGGGGCTTTCCAACACCCCAATCAGGACATATGGTTTGTCGGGTGGGGTATGAAGTCAGTAAAGACAGACATTGGGAATCTGCATATCTCATGAAATCTGGGCTATAAGGTTGTCACAACCCAAAGGACTATTCATACCCTATCCCCACACCATCCATCTTTTAGGAACATTCAAAGAAATAGAATTAGCACCAGCATAGGCTCTGAGGATCCTGCCAGCTGCAGCAGCACCCACATTCCCAGCTCAGCACTTTGCCTTTCCTGCAAAGCCCTGCTCTGCCAGCACACGCCCTTGGCCTCAGGCTCAGTGGCTGTGGCATCAGTGTATATAATTCCCTACCCAACCTCTCTTGAACCCTCTGACCCTTCTCAGCAAGTCCTGCTGGGTTCCCAAGAAGGCCAATCCTGACCATCTCTACCATCTATTTCCTTTCATAACTTAACTCCCTTCCTGTTCCCCTGGAAGATCAACACATTCTATAGCTTAACTGGGTTTTTTAATCTTGTTTGAACAATGGCAGACTCAGTATACTCTGATGATGGAAATTATCTCCCTGTAAAATAAATTCATGGGGCCGTTTAACAGAGTAGCTGCAGGGGCCTGGCTGAGAGCCTGCGTCTCCTTCTGCCAAAACCTAGTCTCTCCCTTTATCTTTACTTTGGTTCCACTTTCTTTTCATTTAAGGTTAATGTTCCTGGGCTTCTTGAAACAGGTGACTCTAGCTGTGTTAATAAAGCCAGGTGTGATAGCATCTTCCATGACTTCAGCTCTCAAACACTGGGGAGAAGACGGGAAAATACTTTTTAAATGACCACATCCTCTTAATAACATTCCAAGGAAGAAACCGCTTATCTTGATTTTAATTTTTCAGTTTCCTTTCATCTCCTCCTCTAAAAATATAGCTCAGAGAAAGATCACCCCTGAAGCACTTATCAAAAAAACATTACTGACATTTAGTGGGAGCTGGCTGGAGATAGGGCAGATTAAGGGCAAGGATTGGAGGAGGGGAAGTGACAATAGTACCTGTGAGTATACACTGAGTGGCCAGATTATTATGATCTCTGAATGCATAATAATCTGGCCACTCAGTATATATATATTAGAGGCCCAGTGCATTGGGGGAGTTGGACATGGGTGGTTGGCCGGCCTGCCTGCTGGTCGAACTCCTGGTCGAGGGGACAATTTGCATATTAGCCTTTTATTATAAAGGATATACACTGAGTGGCCAGATTATTATGCGTTCAGAGATCATAATAATCTGGCCACTCAGTGTACTTTATACCTGGTAAGCCCAGGAACAATTCATAAACACAGACATAAACAAATTCAAATTTTAAAGTTATTTGAATAAAGTATGGCCTGAAATTTACCTCTCTTAATTGCCTCTGAAAAACAAAAGGTAATCAAGCAGAATGATTAGGATAGACAAACTTAGGGAGAGAATGTTTAGCTTATTTAGGAAATTAAACTGTTTTCAGTTCCCAAAGAAGCTGATTTAAAACAAGTCATTCTTACCTATCATTTCCAACCTTGGTTGGTCAACATGATATTTCCCTTGCTATGAAAGTCAGACTTCTAGAAACTTTGGTATTTGTCAATGTTGCTCAGAGTGAGTGATCCATGAACCACTTGTGTCAGAAGCACCAGGAGTTCCAGCAGGCCTAGCCTCTACTTCCCCTTAGCTCTTGATCACCCCAGCCCCTTCTCTAACCAACCATCAGAATCAATCTCTGCTGGGATGTAGAGTTTGGAGACTAGAAGCACTTCCAGCAAGGCATTTCTGCACATCTGGATGGATACAGGTGGTCAGGGCAACTTTGACCTATAAAAGACTTACATCCATGGACTCATCTAAAAAAATAGAATTGAAAAATCTTGGATATCCAATATCAGAGACCCAAGTGTTGGTGCCTGGACAATGGTCAGTGGCACTTTCAGTTACTAAAGAGAAAATATGGGGCCCAATGAGCTTCTAAATCAAACGTAAGAATAAAAACTTAGGAATTAAAGACCAGGAACAATGACTACATCTTGTTAGCAGAGGTTCAAATTCAAAGACAGAAATCCTAGAACAAAAATTGGCACCCAGCAAGAGAGCAGGTGACCAATAAATAAAGAGCTGTAGTTGGCAGTAAGATGGAGATAATGGGGTGCTAAGATCACCTGACAAGGGACTTGTGACCAAACACCATGGTTCTTGAGCTGGGACAAGATGTGTCTTCAAAAGCACACAAGCACGTCTACTTAACAAGAGCCAATTAAGAGCCCAGGCTACTCCCAGCATCAGGTCACCATGAATTCAATGAAATTGGGAATTTCTATAACTATACCTTGCATTAAAGGCACCAGGCCATCGATAGCTACAATTCATCACAGGGAGAGAGGACAGGCACACAGGCACTTGGGAGAGGAAGGAGCTGACATCACTTTACATCCCCAGGCTGAGTTTTAACAAGGGCAGGATAACTCATCATTAGCCCTGTGTGCAAGTTCTAGCAATCAAGACACTCAAGCCTGGGCCAGGGGAGCAGGCACATCTGGAGAGGAAACGTTCTCATCACTCAGCATTGAACAGTTGGCCAGGCAAGAGGTTGAAGCAGAAACAGGAGCTTTCCCGCTCTCTGGTTTACTCCAGCCTGCCCAAGTAAATCCGCACTCCAGGCAGCATAAAAAGCCATAAAATACACATGTTTTGAGAACCTACTGGAGCACTGGGCTAGCTGCTTTCACGTGTACTATTCATCAGTCTCAACAACACTTAGAAGTAAGTTGTTCTACCCCATTTTACAGATCAGAAAGCCAAGGTCCAGAGAAGTTAAGAGATCTTCCCAAAAATCTTCTTGACAATTTCTCATACTTAAAACACTAGTCTAACATTTTTCAGAAGCTTCTTCTTTTACAGTAAAAAATAAACCATATGAATACTTCGCTACTTTTATGATGAAAAAAAATGGGTTATAGAAGTTAAATACACACAGGCATATACAAACATGTAAAACCACAGCCTCAATCTTGTATTTAGTTTGGGGAAAGAGAAAAGAATTTCCTGTGGGCTTTTCTTCAGTGCACCCAAACTTGGTTGACCCAAACTCTGAAAGAAAACTGCTGTAATTTAAATATACACAAAGTCTGCATACATATTCCACTCTCACTCTGAACCCAGTTCGTCCAACACCAACCCATGCCTTTGCTATGACACCTGCTGCATTGCCTCACTCGTCTTCCTTCTGCCTGGGAACACTTCTCTAACCCCCTCCACTTGTGGGCATGTTACTCGAACTTCAAGACCCAGTTCAATCCCTACCTTGTTCAGGAAGCCTCATGTGAATCATTGGCCTGTACTACCCTTTTCTTCTAATCCTATAGCAAGGAGGGGCAAAATGAAGCAGTCAACACCAAGAGAGGTGTTGGAGGCCAAAATCAGGGATGGTGCAAGTCTAGACTGCCAGGAAACTAGGAGGGAATCAAAACACAGTTAAAGCAGGCAAAATAGAGCTAGGCTGGTCCCAAGTCTAAGTAGCAGGTCTAAAGGCAACAAAAGACAATCGAGCTTTGCAGAAAACATTGAGGAGGAAGAGTCCATGAGTCAAGCCCAAGGTTTGAAAAGGCCAGCACTAACAGAGAGACCACATATGGGAGCAGGCGGTGACCTGGTCATTCCAGAATCAATCCTGAAGCTGCTAATGAGAACCAGACCACTTCTGCAATAGCAAAGCTTGTGTCCACTCTCAACGCAAAGAGCCCAGAATATGACACCATGATTTCAACCAGCACCCCTCACCCAGAGGCAAAAAGGTTCCCATCTTTACAACATCATTTTAGGAACACGGGGAATAGCATTACTGGTCCCCAAAATCTATGCCACCACCCACACACCAATGCCTGAAACACCTTTGATTGTGGAACAGAACTTTGTAGTTTTTATTACAGATGATTCTTAAGATACTATTAACAGGGAGGAATAGAGGAAGGAGAACATGGCTCCAGAAGGGTCAAAAACATGGGAATCATGGAAGGTGAATGAATGTAGAAAGTGGAATGGAAGAAAGTTGGATGTTGCATAGACTTCATCAGCACTGCTCCAGGTGGACCCTTCTAATCCAATCCAACATGGCATGGGGGCGGGGTAGTGGGCATGTCATTGGTCAATTTCTGATAGAGGCTACATGTACACCCTCATACCCTAGGTGCCACCACAGAGGACTTAAGATATGCACAACCCAAGTGCAGGAGAAAAGACATGCATGCAACCCTGAGTTAATAGTAAGCCGGCCCCGAGTTCGCAACCTGGAGATGTCCACCATACTCCTGACTGTCACTGCTTTTTCTGTGATGTTGGACAAGTGCCGAAACCTCTCTATACTTTCATTAACTTATGAACAATATGTCTAATCTCTGTCTCATAAGAATGCTGTGGAAATTAATGACCTTATAAAAAAACTAAACAAACTGATGTAAAAGTTCTCTGTATACCCTAGAGATGCTATAAACACCAGGTGATCTTATTTAAAATACAGATGTGTATTTCCATTTGTGTGAGCCAAAATAAGAACATTCAGCTTTACAAAGTAATGACTATATGGTTATTTTTAAAAAGAAAAAAAAAGGAGGGGCAGGAGCAGAAAGGCTTCTACACTGAAAACAGAATTTTCTATAAATGGATGAAAATTAATGTTAAGGACTCCATTTTAGATAAGAAAACAGAAATGCTGCGAAATTAAGTAACTAGCCACAAGTTTCATAGTGGAGACAAGATCTGAACCCCAGGCCTGCCTGGTTTCCCACCCATTTCTCTTCCCATTAGGCCATACTGCCTCCCCAACTAATATGTAGACCCCATAGAACATGTAATGTTTGTTGAGTATTAAATGTCAAACAAACAAACCTGGCAGAGCAGCTAAGGGAGAAGGGTTATGAATCTAAAGGCCTATTAATGCTAAACATAACAAATGAGATAAATTATCTGTAAAATTAACAAATCCATAGGAAAAATAGCGTGTGACATGTGAAATGCCTATTTGCATTTGCCATTCCACTTAGTTCACTCTGGTAACCATATTTATGACAGAGGTTTCCCTGGGCGCGGAATTCAATGGTCCATATGGAGAAGGGCATCCCTGCCTGAGACCTGCCTCCTCAGGTCCTAATATGCTGCCCACCCTTGGGAAGGTCACGTCCCTTCTCCATAAAATTATGATTCGATAAACATTGATGGAGAGCCACTCAGCACCAGGCACTGGACAGGCGGTCTCGTCCAGCGATCAAGGAAAGCACCCAAGATCTACGGCTCTAGGAAAGCACCCTCGAAGTATAGAATGCAGTGCAATGTGCCTGGTGTCAATTACAATGTTCAATTCTTTCTAACATCTAACAGCTGAGGACAAGAAGAACTGAAAGTGACTCTGGCCGGCACTACATTGGTTCCTCATCACAAACCTAACAAGCCCTGACTAACTTTCCTCCCTCTGCAGCCTGACATCTCGGAGATCTGATGATTAACACACCATTATCCAAAGGGAGCAATTGCCTCCTGGCCCCAGGGGGAGTTGGTGACCTTGAGCTTCCTGCAGCCCACGTGGTGTCCACCTGTTTCCTCTCTCTCAGCCCTGTGGTTCTCAAGACACTGCCTAAAGCCCAAACGCAGAGCACAGCGCAGCCCTGAGCCCTATAAGTGGAGCTGAGTTTAGTCAGCCTTTCGGAGCAGAGCCGGAATCCTCCTGCTCCAGCCTGGGGCCAAGCGGAGACCACTGGGGCTCCTCCGAGCCACCTGCAGACTCCATCTCACGTCTCGGCCAGGAAGTCCGTAGTGTTGGGGAGGAAAGGGGAGGCTATCATTCTCCCCAGAAAGGAACTATAGAGGAAGTCAGAAGGCCAAAATCTGACAATCTATGGAGCCAGTATCACCTCCGTAACTGTATCGGAGGCCAGCCTCAAACTTATGGAAAACAGGCAGCTGCCCACCCAGCGGTAGGATTTTAGAGATACTGAGAAGGGCTCCCACCCCTCCCCACTATCCCACCCCCTCTCACCCCAGCCACAGTGAGAGAAAACATCTTCCCTACAAACTTGCTAATGTCTAAAATCCCAGGATGCCAGCTCTGCTCGTGGTCTTACAATCCCTGTTCCCATTTTTCCTATCCTTGCACTGTCCTGGGGGCTGGAGCTGAGTCAGGAGAAGTGGCCATTATAAGCCAAGCAGGTCCAGGAGTGAGGGGCAAAGCATGGCGGGGGAGTTCCCACGCTGTCCTGTGCCACCATGCCAGGCCACCCTTCACACAAACCATGGGAGCAAAATGTATGAAGCTGCGGGCACTCCAGCTTCATTCACTGTGATTGTCTTAGACTTTCTAGTTCTATCCTTGCCCTCACTGGTTTTTCCTAGCTGCTCGATTTCAATGTCCACTCAAATCCTAACCCTTTCGCTTTTCTTTTTCATTTCTGCTCCTCACCACCTTGTTCTGCTCCTCACCCCCTTGGACTAGACAATGGGATTCTGTAGGGGAAATGCAGGCTTTGCAATCAGACAGAGAATGTGGAGTCCAGACTCTGCCATTCATTTGCTATGTAAGCTTAAACATGCTATCTTTTAAAAACAATTTTTATTATTGATTTCAGAGAGGCAGGGAGAGGGAGAGAGATAGAAACAACAATGATGAGAGAGAATAATCAATCGGCTGTCTCCTGCATGCCCCGCACTGGGGATCCAGCTCAAAACCCTGGCTTGTGCCCTAACCAGGAATCAAACCTGGTTCATCGTTCGACACTCAACCACTGAGCCACATAGCCAGGCTAAACAAGCTATCTTAAACTCTCTAATATTCATTTCTTCAACTGTAAAATCAGATCACTAATACTGGCCACATAGTGTTATTGGGAAGACAAGATAAAGTATGCAAATTCCAGAGGCTGATTGGACCTCGGAAATGGTCAAATTCATCCCCTAGCTGCTCCCATCCTAAGCATTTTAGGTAGCTTCCCTGGCACAAGGCAGCCCAGGCCAGTCCCCATCCCCAGCCAGACTCATTCTGACACAGCTGGGGACAGGGTCGGGGGGATAAGGACAGCAGCCAAGCAGTGCCAGGGAGGAGACAGATGCTGTCATCAGATCCAAGGGGAGTGCAGGCACAACAAGAAAAGGTGAGGCCAGACACAGTGCTGGAGGAGGGTCCACCGCTTGGGTTGAGAATGAGGCATGGGTGTTTGCAGCTTAGTCGTAGCAGTACTGACTATATGGTTCTTTAGGGGGGTACAGAAGTTCAAAGTGAAGAGCTGGACAGAACATGCTTAAAATAATATCCAGGAAATGTAATAGTTTATGCTCCCTCAGTTACCTACACCTCAGGATTTCCCTTCCTTTTCTGAGAGCAGAATGTTTGACAGAAGAGAAGCAAAAGTGAGGGCCCTGGGCCTTGGAGGAGAGAAAAGAGAAAGGAGTCAAGAGGCAGGAACAGACCAGAAAAGGGAAGCTGTAGCCTCAAAGATTAACTGTCAGATTCTCAGTTTTCTATTCCTTTGGGAAGAACTACAAGTTCTTTTAGCACCAGGAAGTAGATGCATCTTGTGTGCCCAGTACCAAGCACAGGACCTACATGGATGAATAAATGAATGCCATTTGCTTTCAGACTCTAAAAAAAACTCTGTCCACCCCATCACCGCCCTTTACATCTGGCCAGCATCCCAGCAAGTGGGCAGCAGCCCTTGATGGAGGCATCTGCCAGTGCTCCCACCCCTACCCCAGCCCCCACTAGACTGACCACTTAAACCTATACTTCCTTGCCTTTCATTCCCTAGCTTCACACCCCAGCTCCAAAGACAGTAGCTGGTGTAGTACATTTACACAGTGGCATACTATGCAGCTGTGAAAAATAAGCACTTACCCTTTGCAACAACATGGATGGACCTGGAGAGTATTATGCTATAAGAAATAAGCCAGATAGAGAAAGGAAATATCACATGATCTCACTTATATGTGGAATCTAAGGAACAAAATAAACTGATAAAGAAAATAGGACCAGAGTCATGGATGCATGGAATAGAATAACAGATCTCAGTGGGGAGGGGAATGGAGGGGACAGGAAGAGATTAACCAAAGAATATACACTGAGTGGCCAGATTATTATGATCTCTGAACGCATAATAATCTGGCCACTCAGTGTATATCCTATATAATAAAAGGCTAACATGCAAATTTTCCCCTCGACCAAGAGTTCGACCAGCAGGCAGGCCGGCCAACCACCCATGTCCAACTCCCCCTGGCCAGGCTGGTTGGACCCCAACCATGCACGAATTCATGCACTGGGCCTCTAATATATATATACACACACTGAGTGGTCAGATTATTATGCATTCAGAGATCATAATAATCTGCCACTCAGTGTATATGCATATAGCCCGTGCACACAGACAATAATGTGGTGAAGGCCTGGGGTGGAAGGGGGCTGGGTGGAAGGGAACAAAGTGTGGGGGGGAGGATGGGGAACATCTGTAATACTGAAAACAAGGAATAAAAAAAACAAAGAGGCAGTAGCTGGTGTTGTAGTTGGAAGTGAAGAACCTAGAACCAGACTATATCAGCTCCAATCCTAGTGCTCCTAGTTGTATGAATTTGGACAAGTTACATATCCTCTCTGAGCCTCATCCTTCATCTGTCAGAGGGGAGATGACAGTTCCTACCTCATAAAGTTGTCACAAAGCTTACATAGCTCAATGTAATAGATAATATGTAAATTATTAATATCTGCTTTCAACCCCTTCCATGACCTGACCACCCATTTTAGACTCTTCACTCCAGGTCTCTGACTGCATCTCCCCGACAGGTGGGGTAATCTGCACACCACTTCAGGGCCAGCCTCACCGATTGCTCTAGGTAAGAGGTAGTGCCTCCAGGAGCACTTGGGCTGCAGGCAGCAAACACTCCCCTGAAAACTATTGCATGCAGAGGACCTATGCTCAGCCTCACTCAGCTGTAGTTTTTCATCTCTAAGTGGGAGTGTGGGAGCAGACCAGTGGTTCCTGGCCTTTTCTGTGTTACCCATACCTTTGAAAATCTGATGAAAGCCCTGAACTCCGTTTGAGTCTATAGTACAGACCCTAGAGCCTAGACTAAGAACCCCTGGACTGGATGATTTCTGAAACAAATTTTTAGTTCTAAAACTATGCAAAATATACACAGATAAATCAGGTTAAGAAAATCAGATAACATATGGAGAATGAGCCCTGGCCCGTATTGCTCACTGGGTAGAGCATCGGCCCATGCACCAAAGGGTTGCAGGTTTGATTCCTGGTTGAGGGGACATACCTGGGTTGCAGGCTTTATCCCCACCCCAGTCAGGGCATGTGTGGGAGGAAACTAATCAATGTGTCTCTCTCATATCAATGTTTCTCTCTTTCTGTCTCTCTTCTCTTCCTTCTCTTTCACTCTCTCTCTAAGAAAAAGAAAGAAAGAAAGAAAGAAAGAAAGAGAGAGAGAGAGAGAGAGAGAGAGAGAGAGAGAGAGAGAAAGGAAGGAAGGAAGGAAGGAAGGAAGGAAGGAAGGAAGGAAGGAAGGAAGGAAGGAAGGAAGAAGAAAGACAAGTATACAAATGATTACCTCATAACTCTCATTTGCTCCCCCCCTCCCCACTTAGTGTTTGGGTCAGCAAACATTTCCCATGCAAGTAGCCCTTAACTTAAAGGACTTGATGAGACTGCATAGCTAGTAGAGACATCTCCAGGTTTGGCCTAGTACTAAGTTTTTAAACATAATGGATATGAAGTGGGAAAGTGAAAAAATATTACTGGATGGAGCTGTACCTTCCATACTATAATATGCTCCTATTTCCATCCACATGACTCAAGACTAGAGGGAGAGGGACAAAGAGAAAGGCAGGGGAGAAAAGGGGGGTAAGGAGAGGGCAAAAAGAAAATAGGAGAGAAAGAGAAGGAAAACAAATTAATAAAATTAAAGTGTTTAATAAACATTTGCTGACAGCTTAAGAAGTAAACTTTAGGGGTCTTATGTTCATGACCCCAGTTAAAATAAATACTTGGAGCCAGTTGCCACGAAGGCTCCTGCCAGAACTATGTTGCAGCATGCCGGGCTGATAGCTGGGCGGAGACAAGGCCCAGAAATGGCCAAAGGACCAGTTTGCAGAGGATCTCTAGCTAATTGGCTGCTTCCAAAGCACCCCCTCACAGATCAAGATTAGTACCACCTGCTTCTTTCAAAAGCCCTGCTCTAGCTAGAGTGTCAGCTCACCAAGTCCCCAGCAGGCTGGTTCCCATATAGCGCCTTGGAGCTCAGTCAAGATGGCAAAAATAGGAAGTACCAGAGGGTGGGAGCATGTCAAGCTGCATCTAGAGGATGATGATGATGAAACCCGAGAACCTGAAATCGGACTTTGTGGATGAGATATGGGATATAAATCCAAGAGCTGGGAGGCAGAGGGGCAGTAAAAGCGGGAGAAGCAAGACCCCAAACGAGTGAGCGTGACAGAAAGCAATGCCTTCACCAGAGCTGTGATGCCTAAAGCTGCCTTTGTTTCCATTCTCAGCTATGAAACGGGGAGTGGGGATGGGAGCCTGATTTAAACTCACAGGATTAGGCACCTATTAAGCAGATTATTGCTGCCTTGCTAGGAATGTCAACCCAGTTACAATTACTTGTCCATGTGTGAGTGAGTACACACACACACACACACACAGGCACGCGCGTGCGCGCGTTCACCTCCATTTTAATACTGTTTACTCTTCATCTAGAGATGACTATGGGCTACAAGTAGGAAAAATATATATACTCTAAGTCTTGATTTGATGCCAACCCACTTGGGACTTCAGAATAGTCTCTTTTCTCTAGCCCTTGGGTTTTTTCCACTGTTAAACTATGGCTAATGTGAGCTAAACTTCTGGTGGATTGGAGGATAACGTGAGAGAATGCATTGTGAAAGTACTTTGGAAAAGCATATGTATTTTATCAATGTAAGAGATCATAGCATTAAAACAGCTTTGTGGGCTACTTAGGGCTCAGTTCTTTCTTTCAGAGCCAGACTAATCCCAAGATCTAAGCCAACGACAAACCCTTTATGATTACAGTCAAAATATGACTTTTGATTCCTAGATCAGCTCACCTTGACATGTTTCAGGTTCTTCTTCCAACTTCACTGAGTAGTTTTACCCTAGAGTTGCCTGAAAGAAAAAGAAAAATATCCAGTTATATATGAACACCAAATAATCCTTTTATATATATATATATATATATATATATATATATATATATATATATATATATATATGTTCATATGTTCCAAATCATGCCTGGGCCATACTGATACTAAAAAAGTACCCCAGTTTACCTTAAATTCAAATTTAACTGTGCTCTTTTTATTTTCTGGGTCTGGCAACCTTATTTGATTCACATATTGACCTCTTATCTCCTCCTGAACTAAACCATTTTCAGTAAAGCAATAATCTTGGCCAAAGTTAATGGAGAAAGGGAGATATCAGCTGCCAATTTCATTCTTCTTAAAAACATAGAATGTCTTACTATTTATATGCTTATTTCATAAATACAGTCCGGTATTTTTCTCAGAACAAGACTCCAAAGGCGAAAAGCTCAGAGCTTAGAAAGCCTAGCTCCCCAGGTCCCTTCTTATCTTCAGACCCAGATTCCAGCTCAGTCTCTCCATATAACAACACTCATCTCAAAACAAAAAGAAAACAAACAGAGAACAGAGCCCTAACCTGCCCCAGCACCACATTTAATCCTGGCTTCCCAGATGCACATTAGAATCATGAATCATTAGAATATTCAAATGATCAGGCCACACCCCAGAATAATTACATCACAATCACTTGGGGTGATTCTCATACGTCAGTGGTTCTTAGAGCTCTCCAGGTGATTTAACATGCACCCAGAGTTCAACACAGCTGTTAGCCTTTACATCTTATTTTCAGAGCAAGCCCAAGCCCCTGAGGAAGTTTTACAGAGATTTAGAAATCGGGTGGTTGGGGAAAGGGTGGGCGCCAACAAAAAGAAATAAGATCCGTGGCACTGTCAGTCCTCAGGTTCTGAACCTTGATTTGTTCTTTCTCCTCTTTTTCTTTGGCTGCAGCCACCTTTGCCAGGGAGAAAATATGTGACCCAAAGCTTGTCATCAAATCTCCCCAATATTAGCAAATAGATTACAAAGATAGGATGAAAATGTGAATAATGACTAGCATTTTAAGAATTTACAATATGCTTTATCTTCACAATCAGCTCTTAAAACAAGGTCATAAAATGTAAGCGAGTTGTGAAAGTAAGTGGTCCAGGTGGAGCCAAGATCAGGCTGTTTCTGTGGCACAGCTGCTTAGAGTGTGGCCTGTCCGATTCCCGAGAGCATCATCACTGTGCTGCACTATGAATGATGGCTCCAGTGTAGAGCCACAGACAATCTCCACAACCTAGTATGGCAGGCCTCATCTGCTCCCCAGAGACTATTGATAAAAGTACCCATGATGGGAGTTCTACAACAAGGAAAGTGATTTGGGGATAAAGCTACCCTAAACCAGGTAGTAAACCCACATGTTTTTTGCCCTACCACTATGGCCAGCTTAACTTCAAAAAGGATGAATGTGGAGTAAAGGGAGAGAATAAGAGCAAGGGTCAAAGACAAGTCACATAAACGGTATCCTCTCATACTAGCCATGTCCTACTCAGCATGTCCCGAATTCTCCTTACCCCAGAACTATTCCTCTACCATAATAGCTCCTAACAGTTCATTTCAGCATTTTTTCATGTGGTAATTCTAGCCAAAGGCCTGGAACTATTTTATATCCACACCCATTCCCTCACTCCCTCACACACAGTAAGTCAAGATGTCCTGACATTTTACATCCTAAGTAATTCTCACATCTCTCCCTGAATGTCCAACCCTGACCACACATCATAGTGCAGGCCCCAGTGTCTCTTCCCTAGGCTAATGTAATGACCTCCCCGAAGTCCATCTTTGCACCTCAACTCTACCCCCACGTTGCCACCACAGTGACCTCTATAAAATGCTAACATGACATATAATTCCCCTGCTTAAAATACTTTAGTGGTTCTCCATTGCTTAAAAGATGAAGTTTAAATGCTTTAGCATGACATATGAATCTTTTCATTACCTGGCTGCCTATTTCACTCGTCTCACTCTACCATTCCCCTTGTCTATTATGCTTGTGGTATGCACCTTATGCCATGTGATGCCACACTAATATGCCTTTAGTCATGGTGGACCTCTGACCTGAACTATATCTTCCCCCACCATGTCTTCTTTATTGGATAACATCTGCCCAGTCTTCTGCTCACTCAAATGGCATTTCTTCCAAGAAGGCTTAATTCAACATCCGGCATTGGTGAACAGCCTCACTTATGAGCTCCCAAAGCAACTTCTCTCTTAGCTCTTACTATCCTATATAATAAAAGGGTAACATGCAAATTGACCGTATGGCGGAATGACCAGTCACTATGATGCACACTGACCACCAGGGGGCAAATGCTCAATGCAGGAGCTGCCCCCAGCTCACAGGCCCTGATCGCCTGATCGGGGCCTGCCGGCCAACCTCTCAGTCCCTTCCCCCAGCTGGCAGGCTCTGATCACCCAATGGCTCACTGGTCATCCCTCACACACAGGGCAACAGGCATCGGGGGACAGGGCCGTCGAGCGGGCAGAAACAGCCAACCTCTTGGTTCCTCCCCAGGGCTGGCAGGCTCCAATCATCTGATGGCAAATGGGGAACTGGGGGTGGGTGGAGGCAAGGGGTGGGGTCGGCTGCTGGCAGCCGGGGAAGATGGCCCTGATCACAGACCAGGCCTAGGGACCATACCCGTGCACAAATTTCATGCACCGGGCCACTAGTGTTATATAAAAAGTGCCATTTTTGCCTGTCTATGTGATGATCTTCTCCCTCAGAGACCATAAACTGATGACCTAAAGACTAAATGAAACCCCAGATGTTTTTTGTTTGTTGTCAGTATATCTTTTTAAATTCTGTATTATGTGTATTTAACAGATGATCTAAATGATGGCCAACTTCTATCTATGATAGAGTAACAAGGACCATATTTAACCTCAAACCAAACCAAACAAAATGACAGAACATAAATGAAAGTTTTAAAGAAACTGGACATCAGGTGATAAAGGACAGTGATCCCTGAAAGATGGGAAACAAATAAGGTGATCCCCACCATCACCCCAGTCTATTGCCTTAAGAGAGCTTCCAGGTCACAGCATGGGGGAAGAGGAAACTTTACAGAGCCCAGAGGACTCCCTGAATTGAAAAAGCTGAAGTGACTAAGGTGGTTGAAATTCACAGGAGAGACTATCAGAAAGGAGAGAGCTGCACAGGGGAAAACTCTAGATATCCACAGAAGGTCCCCATTGAGTATTCAGCAGATTACTGATCAGCACATGCTTGTGAAAAGACTACCTGAAGCCCGGGAAAGAATTATCCGAAAGAATTAGGAAGTAAAGTATCCAGTAATCACATAAGGCCAAGAATATTGCCTATTTCCAACAGCCATATTGTAAAACCTTATAATTCACAGGGCAGATGGTAGAGTACTCAAAAGGATCTTACCTCAGTAATGTCAAATAATTAGCTCTAGACTGAACAGGGCTCTTGTCCCACTTAACAAATTTTAAAAGCAAGATACCAAATGAATTAAAATATTTCCAAGAATATCAAATGTGTACTAGAACAAAGGTTAAGAATATTTGTAAACATACAAAGATATCCAGCCTTCAATAAGGTAAGGTTCACAATGTCTGCAGTCCAATCAAAGATTACCAGGCATGCAAAGACACCAAAAATATGATGCCTTATGAGGAGAAAAACCAATCAATAAAAACTAATCCAGAACTGACATAGATGTTAGAATTTGTAAAATAATAATAATAACATTAAAACAAACATGAAATAAAACAGTATTCCATATGTTCAAAAAGTTAAGTAGCAATATGGAAGCTACCAAAAAAGGCATAATTGTAAAGCTTAGAGATTAAAAACTACAATGTCAGAAATTGTGAAATGTGTTTTATGAGATTAATGGCAGATCAGACATTGCAGGGGAAAAAAAGAGTAGAGAACTTAAAGACATAGCACTAGAAACTACATAAAAAGAAACACAGAGAGGAAAAAGGAAAAAGGCATTGGATGGACAACTGTAATTGTACTAATATACATGTTGTGGAAATCCCCAAAGGAGAAGGAGGGAGAAAAATATTTTAAAAATTAATGGCTGATGAAACTATTTTCTGTTATTTTGAGCAACAGAGTTAATTAAATAGCTTTGGGTTATAACCCAGAGTATAAAGTATATATCCACAAGTCCATACTTATTTTAATAAAAATTGAATAAATAAATATATAAATATATAAATAGGAAATAATAGGTAAATCACAAAAGAATTCTAAATAATTTCTTTTTAAAAATTGCTCTGCTCTCAAGGGGGTAGAACATAAGTGCCCACTCCTTAAATGTATACTATATACTGTGCATAATGACTTCTTTTCAAAGTATATAATATTAAAAGGGATTAAGATGCAATTGTACAATGGAGAAATCTGAAAATGCTACCTGATACCTCAACCAGGTGATCAAGGTTAACATGACCAGTGAGAAGTCATGTTGACAGCATTTATCCTTGACATGATGTGACTCTGGTATTCCTCCCAAGAATACATAACACTAGACGAACCATGAGAAAAACATACAAATCTCAATTGAGGGGCATTCTACCAAATACCTGACTAGTACTCTTCAAAACTGAAAAGGTCACCAAAAATTTAAATATGGAACTGCCTTATGACCCAGTGATTTCACTTCTGGGAATTTAGCCAAAGAAACCTGAAACACTAATTTGAAAGAATATATGTACCCCTATGTCTATTGCAGCATTATTTGCAATAGCCAAGATTTGAAAGCAGCCCAATGTAGCAGTGGTACATTTACACAATGGAATACTACTCTGCTGTAAAAAGGAAAAAAATTTTATCCTTTGCAACAGCATGGATAGACCTGGAGAACATTATGGAAAGTGAAATAAAGCCAGTTAGAGAAAGACAAGTACCATATGATTTTACTCATATATGGAATTTTATGAACAAACTGAACTATCAAGCAAAATAGAGACAGCTCTAGTGTGCGTGGGGGGAGGGGGCTTTTGGGGGCTGGGAGGATTGAGCAAAAAAAAATAACAGAGAGAGATAGAGAGAGAGGGCTCAAGGACATGGATGCTAGGTGGGGGTAGGGGTGGAGGAGGTAGAAAAGTGCATAGAGGGGGAAAAATGGTGATGGGAAAAATAAAATGAAAAATATATGAAAATAAAACACTGGAAAATTTTGGGGTGGAAACTGGCAAGGTCAAAAAAGGAAAACTTGAGAAATTGTCATACTCAAGAAGAGACTACAGAAACATGACAAATAAATATACTGTGGTATTCTGGATGAGATCCCAGAACAGGAAAACATTACATAAAAACTAAGAAAATGTGAATTTAATATGGATTTTAGTCAATATTGGTTCATTAATTATTATAAATGTACCATACTAATATTAGATGTTAATAATAGGAAAAACTGATAATGGACTATATGGAAACTTACTGTATTACATTGCAATTTTTCTGTAAACTTTAAACTATTCTAAAATAAAAAGATAACAGCAGATTTCTCTTGGAAACAATACAGGTAAGGACACAGTACAGTGCCTCTTTATAAACTAGAAGAAAAATACTGTCCACTTAAATTCTATACCCAGCAAAAATTTTATGTCAAAAACAAAGGTGAAATAAATATTTTTTCAGACACTCTAAAATTGAAATAATTTATCTTTAGAAAATTCACACTAAAAAATATGTTAAAGACAGTTGTCTAGACAGAAGAAGTGAAACTACACAGAAATATGAATCTACACAGAGGAATAAAGAGCATCAGAAATGATAATTGTGTGTATTAATATGTAAGGGTTTTTCTATTAATTAAACATCTTTAAAATTATGACAGTGTATTATGGATTTAGAATATATGCATAATTATAATGTGTGATGACAATAGCATAAAGGCCATAAGAAGAGAAATGAAATGATTCCAAGGAAAATTCTTATACAGAACACAAAGTGGCACAGTATCATCTGAAGGTAGACTGATAAATGAATCCTTACTATAAACCCTAGAGCGCATACTAAAATAACAAAACAGTAAGTTATAGCTATAAATCAACAAAGGAGATAAAAATAAATTATAGCCTTGCCAGTGTTGCTCAGTGGTTGAGCATTAACCTATGAACCAAGAGGTCATGGTTTGTTTTCCACTCAGGGCACTTCCCTGGGTTGAGGGCTTGATCCCCATTAGGGGCCATGCAGGAGGTAGCTGATTGATAATTCTCTCTCATTGATGTTTCTTTTTTTTTTTCTTTTTTTTTAAATATATTTTATTGCTTTTTTTACAGAGAGGAAGGGAGAGGGACAGAGAGTTAGAAACATCGATGAGAGAGCAACATCAATCAGCTGCGTCCTGCACGCCCCCTACTGGGGATGTGCCTGCAACCAAGGTCCATGCCCTTGACCGGAATCGAACCTGGGACCCTTCAGTCCGCAGGCCAATGCTCTATCCACTGAGCCAAATCGGTTAGGGCTCTCATTGATGTTTCTATTTCTCTCCCCGTCCCCATTCCTATTTGAAATCAATAAAAATATTTTTAAATAAATTATAAAAATAGTCAAGAAATCAAAAAAAAAGGCAGAAGAAGCAAGGAAAGGGAGAATAAATAGATGGGCAAAACAAAACATACATCAAAATGATGGACTTAAAGCCACAATCACATTGACTGTAAATGGTCTAAACACCCAAATTAAAAGACAGTATCTAAATGGATTTTTGTTTGTTTTGTTTTTACATTTTTTTATTTTTCAATTACAGTAACATACAATATTATATTAGTTTCAGGTATATAAGTAGTTACTAAACATTTATATAACTTACTAGAGGCCCGCTGCACAAAATCATGCATGGGTGCACTCCCTAGGCCTGGCTGGTGATCGAAGCACGAGCATCTGGCATGGAAGGGCAGGTCCCAGCTGACCTCTGGGCTCTGGGCAGCACCTGGGCCCCCAGGCCCCCACGCGCTCCCCTCCGCCTGAGTCATATTGCCCGAGTCCCCATGCGGAGATGCGGTGAGCGTGGCCAGACAATGCTGGCCAGGGCTCAGAATGGACCTATGGGCTGCCCAGCAGCACTGCATGGAAGCCGGGTGGGCAGCACGCTCTCTCCCAGCGGCCTCACAGACTGGCTCCTGCGCAAACACATGGGGAGCCCAACCAACCCTGGAAGAGGACATGCAGGTGTGGGGCGGGCTTCTCACAGGCGCCCGGCACCTGAGCGCAGGGGCTTCCCTGGTGCACACGAGCCCTGGCATCCCGGGGGAGGGTAGCAGGGGGAGTGAAAGCGAGCTTGGCGGACACCCTGCATTCTCACCGCACCTCCATCCCTGTCACCCCCACCCCCGGGTAGCCAGCGAGAGGTTGCAGCCCCCAACCCGGGCACCATTGGAGGTTGGTTGCTGCCATCCACCCCCAGTTCCCCATCCCAGCCTGGTGCCTGGCCCCAATTGGGCGGTCAGGGCCCACTGGCAGTTCCACGCCACCCCCTGGTGGTCAGCAGACATCATAGCGAGCAGTCAAACTCCTGGTCGAGGGGACAATTTGCATATTAGGCTTTTATTATATACGATATCACCCCAATAAGTCTAGCACCCATCTAATACCATACATAGTTAGTACAATATAATTGATTATATTCTCTTTACATCTCCAATGACTATTTTTGTAACTGGCAATTTGAACTCCTTAACTGAATGGATTTCTTAAATGGTTCAACTATATGCTAGCTATTAGAAACACAACCCTATATACTAGTAATAAAAGGCTAATATAATAAAAGGCAAATTGTCCCCTCAACCGGGAGTTTGACCTGGAGGGGACAGGGCCGGCCGGGCAACCAGCCCCTCCCCCAGACTGGCCTCACCCCTAATTGCCCCCCCCCACTCCAATCGGGGGCAGGGTCGGCCTGCTAACCTCCCATGTCTCCTCTCCCCGGCTGGCATGGCCCAATCGACCCCAATCGAGGTTGGCCAGCAGGACCCCACCTGTGCACAAATTTGTGCACCGGTCCTCTAGTTTAAATATAAAGACACAATAGATTAAAATTAAAATGATGGGAAAAGACATACCATGTGAACACTAATTAAAAGAAAGTTGGAACAAGTACACAGAAAATCAGAAAGTATATGAAAACTTGAACAAGTTTATGAACAAATTTAGCTAGTTGACATTTTAGAAAAATACACCGAATTAACAGCAGAAACACAATCTTATTAAGAGCACAGGAAACATTTTCCAAGTAGACCATCTTCTAAGCCACAGAACAAGTCTCAATAAATCCAAAAGAATTCAATTTATACAAAGTACTAGAGGCCTGGTGCACGAATCCGTGCACCAGTAGGGTCCCTCAAGTAGGCCTGTGGGATTGGGCCAAAAGTGGCTCTATGACATCCCCCAAGGGGTCCTGGATTGCAAGAGGGTGTAGGCCAGGTTGAGGGACCCCACAGGTGCACAATTGGGGTCGGGGAGGGACACAGGAGGTTGGCCGGCTGGGGAGGGACTAAGGAATGTCCGGCCCGTCTTGCTCAGTCCTGATCAGCCAGATCCCAGCAGCAAGCTAACCTAAGTCAGAGCGTCTGCCCCCTGGTGGTCAGTGCACATCATAGAGACTGGTTGACCTGTCGACTGTCTGCCCTCTGGTGGTCAGTGCACATCATAGCGAGCAGCTGAACGGCCTTAGCATATTATTAACATACTAGAGGCCCAATGCACGAAATTCATGTATGGGGGGGTCCCCTCAGCACAGCCTGCACCCTCTCCAATCCGGGACCCGTCGGAGGATGTCTGACTGCCAGTTTAGGCCTGATCACAGGGATCGGGCCTAAACTGGCAGTCGGACATCCCTCTCATAATCCTGGACCGCTGGCTCCTAACCGCTCACCTGCCTGCCTGCCTGATCATCCCTAACTGTTCCCCCTGCCAGCCTGATCACCCCAACCGCCTCTGCCTGCCGCCCTGATCGCCCCCAAGTGCCCCCCCCCGCCAGCCTTGTTGCCCCCAACTGCCCCCCCTGCCAGCCTGATCACCCCATGCAGCCTGCTGCTCAGTCGTTTGGTCGCCCCTCACTAACCCCCCTGCCAGCCTGGTCACCCCACACAGCCTATTCAGTCATCTGTTTGGTTGCAACGGTCACGTAGGCTTTTATATAGCTAGATTACACTTTGATTGGTTGAAAGGATGACCGGACACTTAGCATATTAGGCTTTTATTATATAGGATGTTCTCTAACCACAATGGAATTAAATTAGAAATCATTACAGAATTATCCCTGGAAAATGTCCAAATGTTTAAAAGTTAGGTAATGCATTTCTAAATAAACCACATGCCATAGAATAAATTGAAAGGGAAATTAGAAAGCATTTTGAATGGAATGAAAAAGAAAATACACCATATCAAAATCTGTTGCATGTATCCTAGAAACCCATACATAAATATTTGTAGCAACTTAATTCATGATAGCCCATAACTAAAAGCAGTCCAAGTGTCTTTTATGCATGAATGGTTACCCAAACTGTGGTACATCTATATTAGTGATAAAAAAGAACAAACTGAAAGATAGATGAACCAGATGGTGGACTAGGAAGTTCCAAACCTTTGTTCCCCCATAGAAACACCAAATCAACAATAATGTAAGTACCAAAGGAGCTTTGTAAGAACTCTAGAGTCCAGCTGAGAAGCTGCAACCAAGCAAATGCCTAACCAAGAAAAAGCCACACTCAAAATAGTAGAAAATTTGTGGCATTTTTCCTTGCCCTTGTCAACACTCTCCTGATGGCACAAATAGAACCCATTCAGTTCCTGTCCCCTGCCTCAGGAATTTATCATGTTGAAAAATGTTGCATCTATTCCTAGTTTTCTGAGAGATTTTACCATGAAAGGGTGTCAAATGTTGTCAAATGCCTTTTCTGCATCCACTGAAATCATCATGCAGATTTTTCTTCTTATTATTATTATTGTCTTATACTAAAGGCCTGGTGCACGAAATTCGTGCATGGGGGGGGTTGTCCCTCAGCCCAGCCTGCACCCTCTCCAATCTGGGACTCCTCGAGGGATGTCCGACTGCCCGTTTAGGCCCGATTCGACTGCCCGTTTAGGCCCGATTCCAGTCGGGCCTAAATGGGCAGTCGGACATCCCTCTCACAATCCAGGACTGCTGGCTCCCAACTGCTCACCCGCCTGCCTGCCTTCCTGATTGCCCCTAACTGCTTCTGCCTGCCATCCTGATCACCCCCTAACCACTCCCTTGCCAGCCTGATTGATACCTAACTGCTCCCCTGCCAGCCTGTTTGCCCCTAACTGCCATCCCCTGCAGGCCTGGTCACCCCTAACTGCCGTCCCCTGCAGGCCTAGTCACCCCTAACTGCCCTCCCCTGCAGGCCTGGTCTCCCCAACTGCTCTCCACTGCAGGCCTGTGTCCCCCCAACTGCCCTTCCCTGCAGGCCTGGTCACCCCCAACTTCCCTCCTCTGCCGGCCTGGTCCCTCCCAACTGCCCTCCCCTGCTGGCCATCTTGTGGTGGCCATCTTGTGTCCACAAGAGGGCAGGATCTGTGACCACATGGGGCCAGCAATCTTGTATGTTGGAGTGATGGTCAATCTGCATATTACTCTTTTATTCGATAGGATAGAGGCCTGGTGCACGGGTGGGGGCCGGCTGGTTTGCCCTGAAGGATGTCCCGGATCAGGATGGGGGTTCCCTTGGGGCGTGGGGTGGCCTGGGCAAGGGGCCTGTGGTGGTTTGCAGGCCGGCCATGCCCCCTGGCGACCCAAGCGGAGGCCCTGGTATCTGGGGTTTATTTATCTTCTACAATTGAAACTTTGTAGCCTGGAGCGGAGCCAAGCCTTCTGCTTGCTCCGTGGCAGCAGCCATTTCTGTTGGGGTTTATGTATCTTCTATAATTGAAACTTTGTAGCCTTAAGCGGAGGCCTGGGCTGGCCAGGGTGTGCGGAAAGCTTGGCTTCCTCCATTGCCGGGGGCAACCCTAGCCTCCCGCTCTTTCCAGCTCCGTGGCTGCCGCCATTTCTGTTTGGATTTGTTTACCTTCTATAATTGAAACTTTGTAGCCTTGAGTGGAGGCCTAGGCCAGCAAGGGCAGGCAGAAAGCTTGGCTTCCTCCATTGCCTGGGAAACACAAGCCTCCCTCCTGCTCTCTGTGGCTGTAGCCATCTTGGTTGGGTTTATTTGCATATTAGCTCCTGATTGGGTGGTGGGCGTGGCCTGTGGGCATGGCTTATGGGTGTAGCGGAGTGATGGTTAATTTGCACATTACTCTTTTATTAGATAGGATAATAAAAGCCTAATATGCTAAGTGTCCAGTCATCCAGTCGTCCGTTCAACCAATCAAAGTGTAATATGCTAATGATATGCTAAGGCCACTCAACCACGCACTATGACATGCACTGACCACCAGGGGGCAGATACTTGACCAGTCAACCGTCATTATGACGTGCACTGACCACCAGGGGGCAGACATTCCGACTGGTAGGTTAGCTTGCAGCTGGGATCCTGCCGATCAGGACTGAGCAAGATGGGCTGGACATGCCCTGGAGCCCTCCTGCAGTCCCTCCCTGGCTGGCCAACTTCCCACATCCCTCCCCAGCCCTGATTGTGCACCAGCGGGGTCCCTCAGCCTAGCCTGTGCCCTCTCGCAATCCCCTCAGGGGATGTCGGAGAGCCATTTCGGCCCAATCCCGCAGGCCAGGTCGTGGAACCCCACTGGTGCACGAATTCATGCACTGGACCTCTAGTTAATTATATTGAACCACCATTTCATTTTGGGGATACACCCAACTTGGTCATGGTAAAAAATCCTTTGAAATGGTGTTGGACTTATTTGCTAATATTCTATTGAAGATTTTTACATTTGTATTTATAGGGAATACTAGTGGCCCGGTGCATGAATTCGTGCACATTGAAAGGGAATTAATTAGAAGAAATGTTTTAACCTTTTGCACTCGAATGTCGAGTGTGACTCGACACGGTTAGCATTAGAATAAAGGAATCGAGAAAAAAGCAAGCGAGTGCAAAGGGTTAATATCACTATTGGCCAATATCACTATTAGCCAATATCACTATTGGGTGCGGGTATCCAGCTCCCTCCTCCCTCCTGTCAGAGTCTGTGACGGCGCCCGCAAGGACACAGCATCAAAGCCGTCACCCTGTGGGGCTGTGGGACTCCCCCGAGTTCCGGAGGGGGAGTCCTGCAGCCCGGTAGTCCCATGAGCTGGCACCCCAGGGGACACGGGGCTGGTGAGTAAGGATGAGAGCGGTGGCCTGGCTCTAAGAAAACCGCCCTGGGCCTCCCTGGGTTACCTACCTCTGAAAAGGGCCAAAGGCATCGGGGCTAAGTGTGGAGCCAGCGGCGGCAGTGGTGGAAGAAGCTGTCATGGCTGGTTCTTTGCCTATCACAGTGGTGGGACTGCGGCAAACAGCAGAACGTGCCTTGGTGGGAATGTCTCTATCAAATGAGCTGGGTAAGGGCTGTTTTAGAATGTGGCTGCCTGGCTACCAGGGTTCCACATTCTGTTGGGCTCCATCGTCAGGAAGTGAGGTCACTGCTCTTGTCAGGAAATGAAATCACTGCTTTTGTGTGGGGAGGGGACCAGGGAGGTTTTCTGTCATGTTCATACCCCAGGTCAAGGCTGGGGAGTGGACGTGGAGTGTGGGCAGCTCCTGTTACCCCAGGTTTATCCCGACACTGGAGCTGAATCTCATTTCCCCCTGGGGTGGAGGTGGAGTCGGGGTGGTGCCCTTTGCCCTGCTGTTTATTTCGCAGGGCCAGGGCTGGCACCGCAGGGCTGCAGGACTCCCCTCGAGTCCCAGAGTTCTGCAGCCCTGCGGGGCGACTTCCCAGAGTCCGGGAGTCCCGGAGTCCTGCCCCACGGCTGGCACCCCACGGGACTCCCCCAATGCACCTCCTGGTCAACGTCCCTCCAGAGCCCTCGCGCATGCAGCGTCAAGCCCAGACCCACCCATCTGCATGCGCCTACTGTGCGCACAGCCATCTTGTGACAGCATGAGGGCATCACGGCATGACGGTGTGAGGACCACCTAGGCTTTTATTAGTAAGATGGGTCTGTAATTTTCTTCTGATGTCTTTCTTTGGCTTTGGTATCAGAGAAATGCCAACCTCATAGAATGAGTTAGGAAGTGTTTTCTGCTCTTTGACTTTTTAGAAGAGTTTAAAACAGACTGGCGTTAATTATTTAAATGTTTGGCAGAATTCCCTAGTGAAGCCATCTGATCCAGGACTTTTCATTCTTGGAAGGTTTTGATTGCTGATTCAGTCTCTTTATGTGCTATACATCTGATGAGATTTGCTATTTCTTCATGCGTCAGTTTAGTTCATTTGAATGTTTCAGGAATTTGCCCATTATTCTATGTTAGCATACAATTGTTTTTAATATTCTCTTATAATCTTTTTTATCTTAATAAGGTCATTAGTAATATTCCCAGTTTTATTCCTAACTTTGGTTATTTGTGCCTTCTCTTTTTTTTTTTCATTGTCAGCCTAGCTAAAAGTTTGCAAATTCCATTGATCTTTCCAAAGAACCAACTTTCATTTTTATTGCTTTTCTCTATTGTGCTTTTATTCTCTATTTGTTTATCTCTACTTTTGTAATTATTTTCTTCCTGATGCTAGATTTGGGTTTAATTTGCTCTTTTTTTTAGTTCTTTAAGGTTTAAATAAAGTTAGGTTATTGATTTGAGATCTTTCTTCTTTTTTAACATAGGCATTTACAGATATAAATGTCCCTGTAAACCAGTGGTTGGCAAACCGCGGCTCACGAGCCACATGCGGCTCTTTGGCCCCTTGAGTGTGGCTCTTCAACAAAATACCACGTGCGGGCGCGCACGTACAGTGCGATTGAAACTTCGTGGCCCATGCGCAGAAGTTGGTTTTCGGCTCTCAAAAGAAATTTCAATCGTTGTACTGTTGATATTTGGCTCTGTTGACTAATGAGTTTGCCGACCACTGCTGTAAGCAAAGCTTCACTGCATCCCATACATGCTTGTATGCTGGTATTTTCATTGACCTGTAACTACTTTCCCTTTTGATTTACTCATTGACTCATTAGTTGTTTGAGTTTGTTGTTTAATTTCCACATATTTGTAAATTTTCCAGTTTTCCTTTTGCTATTGATTTCTAACTTTACTCATTGTAATTAGAGAAGATACTTGGTATGATATCTATATGTTTAAATATATCGAGACTTGTACTTTGGCCTTAAATATGGTCTATCCTGGAGAACATTCCCTGTTCACTTGAGAACAGGTGTAGTCTACCATTGTTGGGTGTAGTGTTCTATACATGTCTATTAGGTCTAGTTGTTTCATTATGTAGTTCAAGTCCTCTATTTCCTTATTTATCTTATGTCTGGTTAATTTATCATTATTAAAAATGGATTATAAAAGCCCAACTATCTTGCCTAATAATAGACAAACATGTAAATTGACCTTACCTCCACTATGCCCACAGCCAATCAGAGTGAGTATGCAAATTAACCCAACAAAGATGACAGGTTAATTTGCATATGCAGACGCAGAGCAGCCGGGAGGGGCGGGACGCCTGCTATGATGGGGAGAGGGGGCAGCGGAGGGAGCTACAGAAGCGGTGCTCAGGACAGAAGCGAGGACCTGCCAGTTCCTGGGCAACCGGGGAGCGGGGACTTGCCGGCTCCCGGGTGGCTGGGAGTGAAGCCAGGGGAAGGAAGGCCTATTCTTGCACAAATATCGTGCAATGGGCCTCTAGTTATTGTATAATTGTCTATTTCTTCAATTTTGTTAACTTTTTATTTATGTATTTGGGAGTCTATTATTAGGTACATAAGTGTTTATAATTGTTATATTACATTGCTGTATTAAAAACTTCCATTAATGTATATTATTCTTCTTTGTCCCTTGGAGGTTTTTTATTTAAGACATGTTTTGTTTGTTAGTATAACCACTCCAGCTCTTTTCTGGTTACTATTTATCTGAAATATCTTTTCCATTCTTATACTTTCAACCTATTTGTGTAGTTGGATATAAAGTGAGTCTCTTGTAGCAAGTATACAGGTGAATCACATATTTTATCCATTCTGCTAATCTCTCTATTTTGATTGGGGAGTTTAATACATTCACATTTAAAGTAATTACTGATAAGGAGAAATTGCTGCCATTTGTTTATATGTTTTCTATATGCTTTGTAGCCATTTTGTTCCTCATTTCCTCTATTACTGCCTTCTTTTGTGTTTGGTTAATTTTTTTCAGTGAGACAGTTTAGTTCCCTTTTCATTTTCTTATTTGTATATTCTAAAAATAGTTTTATGGTTAGCATCACATTTAGCACCCAAAGTTATAACAATCCAATTTGAATTTATACCAGTTTAACTTCATTAGCATACAAAAACTGCTACTATACAGTTCAGCTCTGCCCCCATCTTTCTGTTATTGATTTCATAGTTTATATCTTTCTACATTATGTACCCAATAACATCAATTAGTGATTTTTATGCATTTGTCTTTTAAATCATGTATAAAGTAAAAAGCGGAGTTGTAAAACAAAATTACAATAATACTAGCTTTTACAATTTCCCATGTATTTACCTTTATCGGAAATCTTTATTTCTCCTTATGGATTCAAATTACTGTCTAGCTTCCTTTTATTTTAACCTGAAGAACTTCCTTTAGCATTTCTTGCAAGGCAGGTGTAGTGGTAATGAACTCCTTCAGCTTTTGTTTAGCAGGGATTGTCTTTATCTGGGAATTTCTCCCTCATTTTTGAGGGACAGTTTAGCCAGATATAGAATACTCAGTTTCTTTCGGGACTTTAAACATATTGACCCACTTCCTTCTGGCCTCCAAGGTTTATGATGAGAATTTGACTGAAAATATAATTGAGAACCTCTTGTTTTTGCTGAATCACTTCCCTCTTTGTGATGTTGAGCTTCTCTCTTTGTCTTTGACTTTTGACAGTTTGGTTATGTCTTTCAGTGTGGGTTTCTTTGAGTTTATGGTACTTGGAGTTAATGGGCTTCTTGGATTTGTAGATTTATAGTTTGCATCAAATTTGGGAATGTTTCAGCCATTAGTTCTTCAAATATTCTTTCTGCCGCTTTCTCTCTTTATCTCCTGGGACTTCCATATGTGTACTAGGTCCACTTGCTGATATTCCTTAAATTTCTTATACTGTATTCTCTTTTTCTTCTTTCTGTTCTTCAGATGATCATTCCAGTTGTCCTTTCTTTAAATTCACTGCTTCTTTTGCTATTTCATATCTGCTTTTAAACCCTTTCATTGTACTTTTCATTTTCCTTATACTATTTTTCAACTCCAGAATTTCTTTTTGGTTCCTTTTTATAATTTCTATCTCCTTATTAATATTCTCATTTTGTTCACATATTGTTTTGCGTATTTTTCCATAACTTCCTTTAGCTCTGAATATATTTAAAAGTTGACTTAAAGGCTTTGCTTAGTAAGTCTGACATCTGCACTTCCTTGGGTATATTTTCTGTCAACTTAGTTTGTGCCTTTGACTATACTTTGCATTATGTTTTCCTACTTCTTTGAATATCTACGAGTGCTTATTGTAAAGTAAATAATTGAATCTTATAAAAGGTCATAACTATGAAAATCAGATTCTCCTCCTGTCCCAGAGTTTGCTGTCTTTCTGATTCTTATAGGATGTCTCTATGCCAAGGTCAGCCTAAGGTGAAAGCTTAATGTCTTCTCAGATCCTTTCTGAGTTTGTGTATTTCTCTGGGCATATGTGATGGCTCCTAAATTTCCCTATATTCATAGTTTTTAAATGTCCAAAAGCCCTTTAAGTATCCTGGAAATTGCTGCAGCTGATGGGGTTAGAACAATGGCAGCCAGCTTCCATGCCATTGAAGCAATCGGAGCAGCAATCCACAAATAGAACACAGAATTCTGACATTTTAGGAGATAAAGTCCGTATTACCTATCCTAGCTGCAGCAAATAGCACCAAAAACACAGGTTGGCCTCTCCACAGCTGCCTGCAGCAGGGCTGAGAGCGAGGAATGGACAGTCACACTACACTGACGGCTCAAACTTACCAAAGTCAACTGCAATTTACCAGCCTCGCTGTCCCCTGGAAGTTGCAGGCATTCCACTAGAGTTCCAAAATAGTTACCTCGCTCAGTTTCTGCCAATACTATTGTTGTCCCGGTGTAGACATAGATTCCTCATGTTTCCTACTCCATCATCTTTTTCACATCACTCTTAAGGGGACATTTCTATCACTAAATGCCTATATTAGAAAAGAAAAATGTCTCAAATCAATGACTTCAGCTTATACCTCAAGAAAAAGAAGGACAAATTAAATCTAAAGTAGACAAAACAAGAGACATACTAAAGATCAAAGAAGAAAACAATGAAATAGAACATTACACCAAATCAATGAAACCCAAAGCTTGGTTTTTTTTGAGAGAAGAATAAAAATGATAAACCTCTAGACAGACTGATCAGGAAAAAATATAGAGATACAAAATTACCAGTATCAGATATGAAAGAGTTAATTCTAAACACACACTAAATTTGACAAGTTGGATGAAATAGATAAATTTTTGAAATACAACAACCATCAAAACTTACTCAAGAAGAAGTAGCTAACCTGAATAGCTCCATGTCTAACAAAGAAATTTAATTTAAAATTAAAAACCTTTCCAAAAAAAACACAAAACTCCAGACCCAAATGACTGCACCTATTAATTCTACCAAATATTTAAGAAAAAAATAATACCAATTCTATATACTCTCAGAACGCAGAAGAGAAGTGAATACTTTCCAATGTATATGAGGCCACATAATCCCAATACTAAAGCCAGACAAAAACATTACAAGAAAAGAAATCTACAGACCAATATTTCTCATAAACATATATGCAAAATTCCAGTACAAATGTTAACTAATCATGTCCGATACTATATGAAAAAAAACAACTCATCATGATCACCCAGCATTTTTAAAATTCACAAACTAATCTATTCAATTGTCCATATTATAAACTAAAAATTAAAAATCATGATTATCTCAATAATCATAGAAAAAGCATTTTTCAAAATCCCACATCGATTCTTTTTTTAAAAGCTCTTAAAATACTAGATTTAAAAGGACCCTGATAAAGGGTTCCTTAAAAACTGATGAACAAAAACAGATCCAGAGACAGAGAAACATCGATCAGACCATCAAATCTCAGAGGGAAGGTAGGGGAGGGTGGGGGTAAGGGGGAGAGATCAACCAAAGGACTTGTATGCATGCATATAAGCCTAACCAATTGACACAGACAACAGGAGGGTGAGGGCATGAGTGGGGGGTGGGGGCGATGGAGGGAATAATGGGGGAATAAGGATACACATGTAACACCTTAATCAATAAAGAATTTTTTTTAAAAAAAGCCTATACTTAACATCAGACTTAATGGTTTGATTGAAAAAACTAAAACACTTTACACCTAAAGATCAAAAGGCAAAGATTTCCACTCCCATCACTGGCTGGAACCTTCTGTTCAACATCATATAGAAGGCTCCAGCCAGTGCAGTTGGGCAAGAAAAAAAAAAAAAAGAAAGAAAGAAAAATCCAGACTGAAAAGGAAAAATGCAAAACTGTCTTTATTTGCAGTCAACATGATCTTCTACGTAGAAAATCTTATGAAATCTAAAAAAAAAAAAAAAAATTAAAGGTGACTACAACTAATAAGTGAGTTTAGTAAGGATGCAGGATTTAAAATCAATCTATAGAAAGCAATTTTAGCCCTATCCGGTTTAGCTCAGTGGATAGAGCGTCAGCCTGAAGACCAAAGGGTCTCAGGTTTGATTCTGGTCAGGGGCACGTACCTCGGTTGCAGGCTCCTCCCCAGCTCGGGCCCTGGTCAGGGCATGTGCAAGAGGCAACCAATTGATGTGTTTCTCTCACATTGATATTTCTGTCTTTCCCTCTCTCTAAAAATCAATGGAAAAATATCCTCAGGTGAAAATTAAAAAAAAAAAAAAAAGGAAACTATCAATTGATGGCTGTCCCTTAAAAAAAGAAACAATTTTATCCCCATTCTACTAATGAAGAATCATTAGAAATAGAAAAATGTTAAACACCATTTACAATAGCATTAAACTTATTAAAATACTTAAGAAAACTCTGACAAAAGATAATGCAATATCTATACACTAAAAACTACAAAACATTGATGAAAGATAATAAAAAAAAAAAACACACCAAAATAGAGTGATGTGCCTTGTCCATGGGTAAAAAAACTCAATATTGTTAAGATGTGATTATTTTTCCCCATATTGGTCTATAGAATCAATAAAATCCCAATCAAAACTCCAGCAGATTTTTATTGAAATTTATGAACAACTCAAAAATTCATATAAAAATGCAAAGGTCCTAAAATAGACAAATAATAGTCTGGACAGTTATCTTTTTGAAAAGCATTTTAGTTACAAATTAAATTTCTTTGTTAGGCATACAGTTATGCAAGTTAACTATTTCTTCTTGAGTAAATTGTGATAGTTTCTGTCTTTCAAGTAATTTTTTCATTTCATCTAAGTTGTCAAATTTATTATCTGTAGAATCAACGGTCTCACACCTGATATTGGTACTTTTGTATCTCTCCATTTTTTTCTCATTTTGTGTAACCAGAAGCTTGCCGATTTTATTCTTTCAAGGAACCAATTTTAGAAATTAGGAGTAAATTTGGAGGTCTAAAACTAAATCATTTCAAGACTTGGTAAAGGCTACAGCAGTGATGGCGAACCTATGACACGCGTGTCAGCACTGATGACACGCAGCCGCATGCCGAGGATGAAACATTTGCTGCTCCTGAGGATAAAACATTTGCGACTAGAGTCTTGGAGTTAGTTTTTTCCTCAAAGTGACACACTACCCGAGTTATGCTCAGTTCTTTGGTGAAGTTTGACACACCAAGCTCAAAAGGTTGCCCATCACTGGGCTACAGCAAATAAGACAGTGCAGTACTAATGCAAAGATAGACAAATAGATCAATAAAACAGAATAGAGTCTAAAAATAGACCCATGTTATCTTCAGACAAATTTGACAAAGGATCAAACACAATTTGTTTTTTACAGTTCAGTAAAAAAAAAAAAAAAAAAAAAAAAAAAAAGTCTTTTCAACAAATGGTGCTAAAATAATTATATATCCACTAGGGGCCCAGTGCATGAATTCGTGCACCTTGAAAGAAACTGAGCGGCGAGGCTGCTGTGGGCACAGGGGTGGGTCTCGGCCCATCCTCCACACCCCTGCCCAGCCCCTCCCGCCACGGCCCCCAGTCCCCTCTCTGTCAGCAGTCCTACTCCCACTACTGCCACTCCCACGCACTGACTGCGCTGACCCCTCTCACACCCGCTGAGGTTGCGGAGCCATTGGGGCCGACACCATCAGCGTGTGTGAGCAGCAGCTGCTGCCCCGATCACCCCTCAGGAGTAGGGGGAGGTGGAGAAGCCCTTAGGGGTGATCGGGGCTGGTAGCCGCCACTCGCCCCCACTGATGGCGCCAAGCGATTGAGACCGGTGCCGGGTGCCAGCAGCGGGTGAGAGCGGGACCAGTGCCAGCAGAGGGTGCAAGCAGCGGCTCTGGTGCCAGCAGCGGGTGAGAGCGGGACCATCGCTGGCAGCGGGTGTGAGAGGCAGCTGCCAGCCCCGATCATCCCTCAAGAGCAGGGGGAGGTGGAGAAGCTACGAGGGGCAATCGGGACCGGCAGCCGCCACTCACACCTGCTGACAGAGCTGAGCTTCGGGGCTGGCGCCAGGCGCTGGCAGCAATTGCAAGCGGTGGCTTTGGCCCCAGCAGTGGGTATATGTGTGGCTGGCATCGGCAGCAGGTGCAAGCGCCAGATGGGACTGTGGCGTGCAGGAGCAAAGAATTTTCAGTAACCACCAGAGGCTCGCCCCGATGACAGTGACCAGTGCCCCACCTTGGTCTGGCACCCCTGCTCACCTGCTCCACCATCCTGCCGTGGCCAATGCCTGCCATGTTCTGCACTCTGCCACCCACTGCCAATGCCCGCCACGTTCCATACGCACCCACTGGTGGTCAGCGCACATCATAGCAACTGGTTGTTTGGTTGTTCAGTTGTTCTGCCTTATGGTCTATTTGCATATTAAGTTTATATATATATAGATATGCAAAAAAAACTTCAATACATATCTCAAACCATGTACAAAAGTTAGTTTAAGATGGATCATAGATTTAAAATGTAAAACCTAAAGCTATAAAACTTCTAGAAAAAACCATAGGAGCATACACTGTGACACTGGATTAGGCAAAGATTTCACATCTCTCTATAACAATAAGAAGTTTATACATAAAATTAAAAATTGATAAATTGGACTTCTAAATTTTACAATGCCTATGTATCAATTACATTTTCATTTTCTATATTGTATGATATTTCTTTTGGGAGTCTTGCTGGCTGGGGAGAGACTGCCCCTCCCAGGGTAGGCTAATTCCTAGAGACACTGCACTTATCAGTGAGCCCACTTTTGGTATATAATTTAATCAATCCCAATCCATAATCCCAACCACCTTCTTTATCTAGTACCAAGCCAATATCTCCCTTGTCCTAAATCAACCTAGTTACCAGATAACTAAGGACAGCCCCTACACCCCAAAACCTGCTGAAATTATTCAAACCAGCCAATCCTGAACTATCTACCCTGCCTTGCCTTTCCCACAGAAACCACCCCTTTGAGGCTGTAGCCTATGTCTTCCCCTCATTCTTTTCTGCCCTTTAACTGACCCAGTTCTCCCCAGCCCCACCCCCCGCTTAGCCCTGCACGGTGGGCTGTGCCTCTCACTTCTAGGGGACCTGCAAATCACATTAAACGTTTCCTACAATGCCGGTGACCTCTCATGTTGTCACTCAGTTGTCTTTATAAATTAAAACCTGGGGACTAATCAATCTGCTCTTCAAAAGACTATGTTAAGAAAATGAGAAGAACAACCACAAGACAGTGAGACAATATTTCAAAGCATACATCTGACAAAGGATTAACATCTAACTTAAAACTTAAAAATCTTTAAAAGTCTGCAAACTCAATAATACTAAAAAAATAAAAGAACAGTTTTATTAGCCAACAATTTGAATAGACACCTCACAAGAGAAGATATATGGAGTGCAAATGAACACATGAAAAGATGCTCAATATCATTAGTGATTGGGGAAATGCAAATTAAAACCGCAATAAGATGCCACCACACCGATTTTAGAATCGCTAAAATTAAACAGACTGACTATACCAAGCTCTGCTGGGTTCCCACAGTAAATATCATATTTTAAAATCCCCCCCAGGCTTCCGGCGTGGGAAGGGAAAGAACCATTTTAAATATGCCAGGCAATTCGTCCTAACAAGGCCCGCCCTCAGGAGATATTAGTTAATCAGAGCCTAACTGACCTGAGACAGGGAAGTACCCACCTCCAGAGCATGGTAGCAACCTGCTCTCACCTGAGTGAGGACCAAGAGGCTGAGAGACATGTGGGGAGTTCAGAGTCAGAGACACAGGCTCACTGACAGACTGTGACCTGACCACAGGACTGCAGAACACTTCCCCTCCCCAGCACACCATCACCACATCACCAAAGGTTACTTACAGCTATGCCTTTTACCTGATATGTCACGTCCAGCTATCAAAAAAATAAATTACAAGTGATATCAAAAGACAAACACACAATTTGAAGAGACAGAGCAAGCATCAAGGTTAGATGTGGCAGAGATGTTGGAATTATCAGACTGGGAATTTAAACCAACTATGACAAATATGCTAAAGGCTCTGATAGATAAAATAGACATAACACAAGAAGAGATAGGCAATTGTAAGCAGGGATAGAAACCCTAAGGACAAAGTATAGTGTAGCATGCATGGAATACTATGTAGCTATAATTAATGAGTGAACGATTCACCTCACAACATGGAAAATCTCAAAATAATTATGCTAAGTGAAAGAAGGCAGATAAAAAAAAGGAGTACATAATGTATGATTCCCCTTATATGAAGCTCCAGAAAATGCAAATTACTGTATAGGGACAGAAAGGAGATCATCGGTTGCCTGTGAAGGTGGGGCAGGAGGCAGGACTTTCCAAGAGAAATGAAGAAACTTTGGGATGATGGGTATCTTGATTGTGGTGATGGTTTTACTGGAACAAACATAGATCAAAACTTATTAAATTATATACTTTAAATATATGGACTTCAATGTATATAAAAATACTAGAGGCCCGGTGCATGAAATTCATGCATGGGGCAGGGGTTGTGGGGGAATCCTCTCAGCCCAGCCTCAGCCCTCAACCCTCTCCAATCTGGGACACCTTGGGGGATGTCCAACTGCCGGTTTAGGCCTGATCCCCAATGGATTGGGCCTAAACCAGCAGTCGGACATCCATCTCACAATACTGGACCACTGGCTCCTAATCACTCACCTGCCTGCCTACCTGGTCTCCCCTAATTCCCCACCCCTGCTGGCCTGATCACTCCTCACTGCCTCTTCATGCCAGCCTGATCACCCCTAAATGCCCCCCCTGCCAACCTGGTCACCCCCAACTGCCCCCACTGCTGGCCTGGTTGCCCCATGCAGCCTGCTATTCAGTCATTTGTTCATCCCTCACTAACCCCCCTGCCGGCCTGGTCTTAGGCAGCCATCTTGTGATGGTGTGAGGGTCAATTTGCATATTACCCCTTTATTATATAGGATACAATGCTCATGTGGGAGCATTTATATAAAAATCCAGATTTTTAGGTTCTCTTGTAAAAGTAGCCAAGTACCTACATGGTAACAAGTAGCTCCAGCCAGGTAGCAGCCAGCCTTGTACTTTGGTTTGCCACAGATCCAATCCTTCCCTATTTTTCTCACATATATGCTATTTTCTTCATTAATTATCATCTTGATCTCCACAGACACCTTAGTGTTTGAACCCTGCACTGTCTTTGTATTTTTAGCATTCTCATAGTGTCTGAAACATTGTAAACATTCAGCTAAATTGGGTTTCTTCCCCCTTATGATAAGGAACTACTAATTTACAAGCAAAGCCAAAAATTCTTATTTTTAAATCTCCTCAATCAAAAAAGTAATATGCATCACATGACCAGCATGGCTCAGTGGTTGAGCATCAACTTATGAACCAGGAGGTTACGGTTCGATTCCCAGTCAGGGCACATGACAAGGTTACGGGCTCAATCCCCAGTAAGGGCCGTACAGGAGGCAGCCGATCAATGATCTCTCATCATTGATGTTTCTATCTCTCTCCCTCTCCCTTTCTCTCTAAAATCAATAAAAATAAATTTTAAAGTAACATCTCATTTATTGATGGAAATGCAAAATGAAAGACACTTTGGAAGACAGTTTGACAGTTTCTTACCATAAGTTACAGGAAGTGTGCTCCCAGGTATTCACCCAGCTGATCTGAACACTATACCCACACAAAACCTGCAGGTGGATGTTTACAGCAGCTTAGTCATAACCATAAAAATGGGAGCAAGCAAGCTGTCCTTCAACAGACAAGTGGATGAGCAAACTGCATCCACACAATGGAATCTTCAGTGATTTTTATTTTTAATGAACTATCAAGCTGCAAAAAAAAAACATGAAGGAATCTCAAATGCATATTGGTATGTGAAAGAAGGCTATCTGATTCCAATTATATGACATTCTGAAAAAGGCAAAAGTATGAGATGATAAAAATATGTAATTTTTATTTTCAGAGGGAGGAGAGAGTTCAGAGGGAAGGAGAGAGAATTAAATAGGTGAATCCCAAGGGATTTTTTTTAGAGCGGATAAAAATGTGTGATATTTTCATGGTGAATAGATGACACTATGCATTTGTCAAAACCCATAGAACTTTATAGCACAGGGAAACTTGATGCATGCAAACTTAAAAATCATTTAGGAGTTGGAGGGTACCAGCGTGGGATGCATAATCTAACTATATTACAAATGTATGAAACAACCTCATTGAAGGGGTTGGGGAAAAGATGCTGACCGAATAGACTTTGGCAATAAAAGGAGTCTGTAAGATGGAAAAGCAAAAGAAAATGTATTTAAGCACTGTACTCTAGTTGATAAAGCTGTGCCCCATGAGGTATAGAGTAACCATTTTGATGCCACCATAAATGTATACTAGAATCAACCAATTAAGTAAGTGGATGGCAGACAGTGGACTGGGAGGTTACAGATAATCAAAGGAAGAAGGTTAGAATGATCCACCTGGACACAGAGTTGGAGGTATCAGTATGAATGTATGTTTAGCTCAATGTAGATACAAATGATTATATGTTTATATATGTGTGTAGATATCTACACTAATAAAAGAGCAAGATGCAAATTGACCATATTTTCATGACAACCACCAGCCAATCAGGAGTGAGTATGCAAATTAACACAATAAAGATGGCAGGTTAATTTGCATACACAGTCACCAAGCGGCAGAGGGCGGGATGCTTGCATCACTGCCATGGTGATGACACAGGTGTTCCGCACTGCCCCAGCTGCTCTGGGCCTCTGGGCAGCGTGGGAATGTGGAAAGGCGGCTCTGGCCAGAGCGAAGGCGGTGCCAGCAGCCAGGGGAAGGAAGGCCCATTCTTGCACGAATCTTCATGCATCGGGCCTCTAGTATGTATATAACAGGTCAGTATACACACAACCTTTTTTTTGCTTTGTCATCTGACAAGGCTTAGAAGCAACACTTCAGTAGCAACAAACATATCTAGCACCCAGGACCTTTCTTTTATGACCCCTTTCTCCTTTCCCTCTGACCCCTATATCTCTTTCCTAAAGTGCACCTTTGAGATCATCTATTTTAGCTCTTTCTTGTTTTTGGAAAAGAAAATGGGATCCCAAAAAAATAGTTTTCCAAAATCATACAGCCAATTAAAAGTGAAATCAGTCCTGGAACTCCCTGCGATTATTTGTTCAATGACTTTCATTTGCAGGGTAATTCTCAAGCTATGGGGTACATGTTTATTGCATTTTATAAAACAGGACACTCTTCTCAACACCCCTTAGAACTAGAAAGCAGTGCCAGAAATTAATTCGCCCCAGTTCCTTTTTGCATTCATTTTCATAAAAGCTGATCGCAAGATTTTCTTTGACAGGTGTTGTATTTTCTAAGAGCATCAAGGAAGAATTGAACGGATTACAGTTTGTTCACATTAAGCTTTTTAAAATGAGCAAACAGAACAGAGGACATTTCGACTTGGTCCAAAATCAAAGAAACTGATTACTGATTGATGCTCTTATCTACTTTTTTTTTTTAAGGTTTAATTATGTAACAAGGGAAAAATCATCTCAAATTTTCCTGGCCCTCACCCTTCCTGCTTCTCTTTGCTTTCTTTCTAGTTAAGCAAAGACAGTAGAAAAATTGGCTCTTAAAAATGTCTCTCAGAGAAAGAGCCTGGTTGTGAGGTTGGTGATGCACTTTGCTTTCTGCTTTCTCTAGTGCTTTCCAGATATTAAAACTCAAAGTTCATACAAATGGACATTCCCTCATCATTCCTGCTCGGTTGAAAGCAATTAGAATTCACAGTTACCCATAAATCACCTTTTTCCAATGGCACTGCCTCTCTGTTCCACATGTTCATAAAGTAATTTGAGAATGATGTTTTTTCCCCAAAGTCTTGCATCAGCTGAGGCCCTGTTTTACCCCATCTTGTTCCCCACTCTTCTCCAGCACACCCTTCAGTTCATCCAAGCTGAAATCTTTCTCTCACCCTGCCCCATCTCTCTCTCACATATGTGTGCACATACACACATGTACACATATGTACACCCTTGCACCTTGCTCCAATTGCATTCCCAGTGTAAATGCTTCCAACATTCTGTGTGCAAATCCTACCCATGCTACAGGCCTGCAAATGTCTCACCTTTTCTGAAAACAGTCCCCACTTTGCACAGTACGCTGCTAGGCACTGTAAAAATAAAGGTTAGGTCTACATAACCTCTATCCCCAAGGACCTGGTAATTTTCAATGATCCCATCTCAAAGATAACAGGACATTCATTCTACCACAAGTAATTGATTATGTGGAGAATGTCTGTATTACTCTCTACCTCAACAATAGATTGTCAGAACATAAATTATACACTTCACTTCCATAGTCTCTGCCTCCCTGTTCCAGTTTAGAGGAGGGGTGGATGACTGGGGAGGAAAGATGGGAAAACAAGAGCGCAGGGAACAATTCAGTTCTAGGCCTAAACCTAATAAAATTATCCTAAGTGTCCTCAAATGAAAAGGCTTGGAGCAGAAGTACAAATGAAGCCCCATGGACCATATGTTTACATGAGAGTATACAGATGTGTTATAAAGTTGTACACCTCAAATTTATATAATGTTATTAATCTACTAGAGGTCCGGTGCATGAAATTCATGCACAGGGGGGGCGGGATCCCCTCAGCCCAGCCTGCACCCTCTCCAATCCGGGACCCCTCGGGTGATGTCCGACTGCCGGTTCAGGCCCGATCCCCTCAGGCCTGAACCGGCAGTCAGACATCCCTCTCACAATCCAGGACCCTGGCTCCTAACTGCTCACCTGCCTGCCTGCCTGATCACTCCTAACTGCCCCCCTGCTGGCCTCGTCACCCCCAACTGCCCCCCTGCCAGCCTAGTTGCCCCCAACTGCCCCCCCCCACTGGCCTGGTTGCCCCTTACTGCCCCCACTGCTGGCCTGGTCACTCCTCACTGCCCTCCCTGCCGACCTGGCTCCTGATCGCTCACCTGCCTGCCTGCCTGGTTGCCCCTAACTGCACCCCCCCGCCAACCTGGTTGTTCCTTACTGCCCCCCCTGCTGGACTGGTCATCCCCAACTGCCCCCGCTGCCAGCCTGGTTGCCCACAACTGAACCCCCCGCCGGCCTGGTCACCCCTAACTGCCCTCCCTGCTGGCCTGGTCGCCCCTTACTGCCCCCCCTGCTGGCCTGGTCACCCCCAACTGCCCCCCTACTGGCCTGGTCACCCCTCATTAACCCCCATGCCAGCCTGGTCGCCCACGCCTGTTCAGTCATTTGGTTGTCCCTCACCAACCCCCTGCCTGCCTGGTCACAGGCAGCCATCTTGTGAGGGTGTGAGGATTAATTTGCATATTACCTCTTTATTATAAAGGCTGTTATCTCAATAAATCTAATATAAATAAATAATTTAAAATGCTAAAACTGTTAAATAAAATATGCTCTCTCCTTTTTTTTAATCCTCTGCTGAGGGTATTTTTTCTGTTGATTTCTTTTTTTTTTTTTTTAAGAGAGTGGAAGGGAGGGAGGAGAGGGAGAGAGAAACATTGACGTGAGAGACACATGCCCCCACCAGGGATGGGTATCGAACCACAACTAAGATACATGCCCGTGACTGGAATCAAACCTGCCACCCTTCATTTGGTATCATGGGCTGACACTTTAACACTGGCCAGGGCTGCTCTCCCCTCTTATTTGATGAGTATATGCTCATTAAAGAGAAATTTGAAAAGTATGTGTACAACTGGGATTTAAATGACTGAAAGTCAGAAAAATATCAATAATAACTGATTATAATTATTACTGTCCTGCCGAAACCGGTTTGGCTCAGTGGATAGAGCGTCAGCCTGCGGACTGAAGGGTCCCAGGTTCGATTCCGGTCAGGGGCATGTACCTTGGTTGCGGGCACATCCCCAGTAGGGGTTGTGCAAGAGGCAGCTGATCGATGTCTCTCTATCATCGATGTTTCTAACTCTCTATCCCTCTCTCTTCCTCTCTGTAAAAAAATCAATAAAATATATTTTTTAAAATAATAATAATAAATTATTACTGTCCTTAGGTATTCTGTTGCTGGGTTAGAAATGACCACTAAAAAAAATCATACAAAACTCATTTATTACTTATTTATTCTTTAACGTTATTATTCTTGTCCTCATTTTAGTAAAACCAATGTTGTTATAATTAAGGCTTTTACATGTTTTGGATTCTACTGGCTATAATAATATCATAACTTTTTTATCCTCACCCAAGGATATTTTTCTATTGCTTTTCTTTTAATATATTTTTATTATTGATTTCAGAGAGGGAGAGAGAGATAGAAACCTCAATGATGAGAGAGAATCATTAATTGGCTGCCTCCTGCACACCCCACATGGGGGAATCGAGCCCACAACCCAGGCATGTGCCCTGACTGGGAATTGAACTGTGACTTCCTGGTTTATAGGTCCACACTCAACCACTGAGCCATGCCAGCCAGGCTCTATTACTTTTTAGACAGAGTGGAAGAGAGGTGGGGAGAGAAAGAGAGAAACATCAATGTGAGACACATGGTTTGGTTGCCTCCCACACACAGCCCTGTATGGGGATTGAGCCTGCAACAGATATTCCTGCCCTTGGCCAGGAATCAAACCTGTGATCCTGTGATCTTTCAGTGTGCAGGCCGACACTCTAACCACTGAGCAAAACTGGCAAAGGCAATATTAAAACTCTTTTTTTATTTTTTTAATGATTTTAGAGAGAGAGAAAAAGGGTGAGAAAGAGAAACAACAATTGCTATTTCACTTATTTATGCATTCATTGATTATTTCTTGTATAATCTATATATATAAAAGCCTAAGCGACCATTTCAACCAAATGACTGGAATGACCAGAATGACCAGTCGACCAGTCACTATGACGTGCACTGACCACCAGGAGGCAGACGCTCAATGCAGGAGCTGCCCCCTGGTGGTCAGTGAGCTCCCACAGTCAACCTCCCACAACCAGCCAACCTCCCAAGTCCCTCCCTCTTGCCAGCAAACCTCCTGTGGTCCCTCCCCACAGCCGGCAGGCCCCATCTGGCAGGACTCAGTTGGCAGCCGGCAGGCCCCGGCTGGCAGCCAGCAGGCCCTGGCTGGCCCAGCCCAGATCAGGACTAGGCAAGATGGCCCCAGTAGGCCCTGATCACTGGCCAGGCCTAGGGACCCCACCTGTGCAGAATTTCATGCACCGGGCCTCTAGTAATATTATAAAATAAAATATAATTGTATTAAAGTTTACAAAATTCTAATGTAATTTCAAAAAAAGTATAACTTAAATGTCAAAAAAATTTATGTTCATACTATGATCCAAAAATTATTTCTTCTAAAGCTTTCAAAATAATCTATTAAAATTGAAAGACAAAAAAATCAAATCTTAGTAAAAAATTTCAAAGTTTATATCAAAATTATTTAAGTAAAGATGGCTTTAATTTTTTGAAAATGTAATTACATCTTACTATGACATATTTTATAAAAATAAACCTATTCCCAATCAATGTCCATCTAGTTGCCAATGAATAATTGGTATTGCATTTCACCATGTTATGTCTAGACCCACACATACACAAATTTAAGAGTATTTTTGTTTAAAATTGCAAAATGTTCTTCAGCTGCTATGAGCAACTGTTACAAATATTATGCTAATCTGTGAATAATTCTAAAACCACAATTTAAACCTGAAGAGGAGTAAGAAATGGATACTGGGTACTATTGGAAAATGATACTTTATTACGTAAGAATCTATTGATTCATGCTATCTGAGAAAACTGTTGGACAAAATAATTTTTTTACATTTATGTAAGTGCTCCCATCACTGACATCCTCCCACTCACCTAAGCAGTGTCCTGCTCTAAGTCCTCAGAGACACCACCAGTCAGGCCTTCGCCGTGTTTATGACAATTCCCTTCAGTTTTAAGATGTAGGGCAGGAGATGCGAAGAAATATTTCCCTGGAGTAGGTCATGAAAACAAATGTTTAGGTTACATCCCTGCCCAGCACGGAGCACCAAATCCCAAGGCACAGAGGCATTCCTGTGTGTTTAGAAAGTGTGTTTTTGTTTGTTTTCACATTGTGCCCAGGACTAAAAGCAATATGTTATGATTGGTCTCATCCTAAATATATGACATATTGGGTTCTTGAAACAAGAACATGGCACTAGAAAAGGGGGAACATTCAGAATATAAGAAAAGAGCTCTTGCAAAGTAAAAGCATAATAGCAAAATTTTTCAATTCAGTAAAAATGTTGAGAAATAATGTTGAGAAAAGACCCCAGAAAGTAGAACAAATAGAGAAAGAGAGAAAATTAGTGAGGTAAGTAAGGAAATTAGAGGATCAATCCAGTATGTACAACAGCCAACTAATAAGAGTTCTAGAAAAAGAAAACAGGGAAGTGAGCAACAATTATACAATAATGACAATAATTATACAATAATAAGAACAACAATAATAATTTCCAGAATTGAGTTTTAAGATTGAAAGGCCCACTTAAAAAGCAGTGCAATGAATTAAAAAAAAAATTTAAAGGTGCATCACGTGACATTTCTGGATACCAGGGATGAGAGCAGAACCTAAAAGTGTGTAGAGAATAAAAATACGTTCATTTACAAAAGATGTATCAGTGTCATTAAAAATTTTAGCAACACTGGAAAGTAGAAAACAATGTAGCAATACCATCAAAATGTGAGAGAAAAAAAATGATGCTAATCTAGAATTATGTCCCCACCCAAACTATCCATCAAGTATTGTAGGTGAAATAAAGGTATTTTAGACATTCAAGGTACCCCAGGAAGCTTCTGGATGACCTACTCTTCCACAGTAGAGTTAAGGAAGAAAGCGGAAGACATGGTCTCCAACACACTGGAGAGGGGAGAAGGACCCACAGAATGAAAATGAAGGGAAGCCCAGGATGATATTTCCACAGGAGGCTGGAGAGAAACCAGCTACCCGGAACCCATGAGGGAGGTTCCCAGAAGGAAGTCATCAAGAAGAGTGGCAAAACACCTGACATCTTCAGAGGAGATTTTCTGATTTGTTTCAGAGGAAAATTTGGGAAATGTAGTGATTGGAACAAATGAAACTTAGCAACTATAAAAGTGAAATCATTAATAATAGGGAAAAATGTAAAGTTATATTTTAAAAAGGAGAAAAAATGGTTTCCTGGCATGCTCTGGAGCTCAGCTGTGAACATTAGTTACTTAGCAATAATAATCTAAACACTGAAGGATGATTTAAACAAAATTTTTGAGAAAAAACATAATGGAAAAATGGGGGAGTAACAGGAGAGAAAATGTGTGTGTGAATATGTGTGTGCATGTGTGCATAAAGACAATATATCATTGAAAAAATTTAAATGTTAATATAATCATGGTATTTGGGGAAGAAAACAAAGAAATATGTAAATGAGTTGAGAGTGTTACTTCAAAAATATAAAAACTAGAAATAAAGAAAAATTTGGCAAATATATAATAGTCTTCATTATATATCGAATATTATGTGTTGACTTTTTAAACCATTACATATTTTTCTTTTAAAATATTCAATTGAAAATTAAGTTATATGGGAGGGAGTGTGTGAGTTGAGATTGTTGTGACAAATTGTGAAGCAATTCTAGAGAAAGGAGCAAATGAAATGACCAGGGGTTAAGAGTAATGTTATTTCTCAGCATTTTTTAAAAAGTCCACTTTAGATTCAAGGTTATGATTTTAAAGTAAGACTAGCCAGTGTGATTATATGTTTTTCTCTGACTATATTTCTCTAAGCTTAGGTATAGGCACTGAGCAGAAAATGAATTGGATTTCATCAGCATTGTGATTTGGCCAAGAGAATATGATAAAGTAAGAGTGAAAAGGGAATCAAAGATATTTGCAAGGATTATCATAATGGAACATGGACTTTAAGATACATAAAGAGGAATGAGGATCAAGGGGATGAGTTGCAAGGAAAATATGGTAGGACCAATGAATTGGAGGTCATGATATTGGGCTACTAGAAAGAGTGAAAGATAAGAATAGTGATGCTGGGGAGTTGGGGGGCATGAGATTGTGATTATGAAGATGTTGCAGTTATTGGTGAGCATGAGGTTGAGAATATACCTGAGGGAGTGAGTGACTGAGGATGGGTAAAGGACAAAATTAGATAGATGATGATAGATACATGATAAATAGATAAATGATAGATAGATGATAGATAGAGCAAAAAAGCAAATGGGGAAAATTGTCAGCAGTTGTTGAATCAGATTGGTAAAGAATGGTGTTTAAAATTTTCCTGTGCTATTTTTGCAACTATTTTTTGGAACTTGGAAATTATATTTTTAAAAATAAAAAGTTACCCCCAAAAGTCAAAATCTAGAAAGCAATACACCCTAGAGTGAAAAGGCTTATCTTGCTGTGCACTAGAAAGCAAGAGGGGAAAGTGTTTGAGTGCTGAGTTCCTCATGATGGATGAGGTGGTGAGCTATCAGTAGTTTCAGCAGGGAAAGAGCCCCGATGGTAAACGAATTTTCGCTTCTGCTAGGCTGGGCTTGGCTCTCAGACAACTCATCAGTCAGCCTTGAAGGAGCTCTGGGAAAATCTCAGCACACGTGTTTGAGCACTCTCTAGGACTGCTTCTGGAAGCCCTGCCCTGCCCCGAGACAGGTCCACCCTTGAGACACTGTCCTATGGAAAAGGAAGTCAGTGGAACAATGAGTTATAATTACAAGGGAGACTAGATGGCTGAGAGGCTGGGAAACAGCTGACATCTCTGCTTCTGAAAGCAATTCAAGGTTAGCTCCCCTAATGCTAGGTTGGCTCCTGAAATCCCAAACACTGCCTTCTCTCTCCACATAAGTCATCGCCAAATGCCAAAATGTATCCACTCACGTGTTCCAGCTCCTGTGTATTGATGGGAACTTACAATTCAGAGACCAGCAATGTGGTACATCCTGCAAAGTATCCTGACATTTTAGCTCCCTCCTTAGGCAACCGACTGAGCTGTCCTGCAGGGAGCTGTGCAGCCCAGGGTGGGCTCACTGTAAACTGGCAAGGAATTAAGTCAAGAAGCTTCAAGGGAATGAACAGATGCTCCGAGAAAGCAGGGGAATGCTGGGGCCTGACCACAATTATAATGTCTGAGTCAAAAGTCAAAAAGTCATTCACATGCCAACGGCCATTTCCTCCATCTCACCCCCACCCTGCTACGCTGGAAGTCAATTCTCCACAGTGCATGGTGAGTCAGGCGTGAGTACTTTGATTACGGCTCAGCTGATGTCATTCAAGAAAACAGGGGGGTCACCCACTGCATCAGAGGAAGAGACATTTGACTGAGAGAGGTCCACCCTTCAGCCCTCTGGGGAGCCTGACATTTCCAGGACACGAAAAACAAACTTCCTCTTAAGAAGGAATATGCTTTCAGTGTGGGAAAAAAAAGAGAGAGAGAACCGGAGAGGGTCAATACGTGCTCACCCTTGGCTGAAAGCCCACAATCAGGGAAATTTCTGTCCTTTTAGAAAAGGTGAAAGCATCAGAATGTCCTCTGGTTCAACAGAAGAGCCAAATGACTGCACGTACACAGAGAAAAACTCAGTCTTGACTCAACAGAACCAGCTGTGCCAAGTAACCTTCTAACTCCCTTTCATCTGAGCCCTTAGTTCTCTCAAGAGTTAACACTCTGAACGTCTAACAAGTACCTATTGAGAGGCTACTTAGTGTTTGGCACTAGAGCCATCCTTTGTGGTGGGGAGAGAGGATTCTGATACAATAGGCCAGTAATATAGGCTGTTGGGTTTTTTTTAACTTTCATGTATTGATTTATTTTAGAGAGAGAGGAAGGGAGAGAGAGAAAGAAAAAAAAAACATCATCAATTTGTGGTTCCACTTATTTATGCATTCATTCATTGATTCTTGTATGTGCCCTAACTGGGGATCAAACCCAAAACCTTTGAGTATCGGGAGGACACTTTTAACCAACTGAGCTACCCAGCCAGGGTCTATAGGCTGTTGTTGCTACAGCTAACATTGAGCTCTGTGCTCTGCCACTCACTTTACATGGCTTATCTTATTTGAACCTCAACAATCTTGTGGGGAGGTACTATTATTTTCTCCACTTTGTAAATGAAGAAGCTGAGACACCGAAATCACACAGCAAGATGGAGAAGCCAGTGTTTGAAACCAGACAGCCTGGACCACGCTGTCCAATAGGACTTTCTGCAATGATCAACATGTTCTTGATCGCACTGTTCAATATGGTAGCCACTCACCATATGTGGTTACTGAGCACTTGAGATATGATTGGTGCAACTAAAAATTGGAATTTAAAATTTTTATTTAATTGTAATTATCTTAAATTTATTTTTTTAATCTTCACCCAAGGATATGTTGATTAATTTTAGAGAGAGGAAGGGAGAGAGAGAAAGAGAGAGGAACATTGATGTGAGAGAGAAACATCAATCAGTTGCCTCTTGTACCAGGGACCGAACCAGAAACCTAGCTATGTGGGAATGAAAACCACAACCTTTCGGTGTACGGAAGTGAGCCAGAGAAGTTTGAAATCTAGCCCTATCACTGTGTAAATGAGGAGACTTGAGGTTCAGAATTTTTAAGTGATCTGTTAAAGATCACATTCCTAATCAATGGCAGATAAGAAATCAACCACAGGTCTCCGGAGGTTCTACAAAGAACTATTTGTTCCCTATTATCACTTGCACACATTGCATTAGGTTTAGGTCCTGACTTTTCACTTGATTTCCTGTGTTCCTGAGGCTCTGCATGCTTCAGTTCCTCTGTCTGGAAAATCAGGATTAAAATGTCTACTCAACACCCCTCACAGAGATGCTAGGAAAATCAAATGACACCGTGAAAGTGAGAGTGTTCTGAAAAGTGGAAAGCACTATTTTTAAAAATGTTATGACACTTTTCCCATCTCAGACTTCTCTTCTAACAACCTCCAAAGCAGGGTAGTAATTTTTTATATAATTTTTTTAAAAAAAATAACCTCTCAGAAAGAAACTGAGACAGAAAAATACATGCAAAGCTCATCTCCTTGATAGGTTGATTTTATCCGACGGAAATGCTCAGGTGGTGAATATTGTTGACGACAAGTTGGTTCTCATGACAGAGAATAATGCTGGGGAGTGTGGGGAGGAATTAACCCATGTGGATCATTGGCCACAGCCAGCCTTTGCTATTTAAAAAATTATCCTACATACAAGAGAAGCTGAAAAGGCAGTCCTTGCTTTTGAGCTGCTTTTAAGTTGGTGATAGAACATGAGAGAAGCAAAGGGAAGTGCTCTGGTGGTCACAATCTTTGCTCTAGAAATTACAGCCCAGGGGTTATCTGATGAAGTTTTGTTTTTTCCTTCCCTTTCAGTCTGTAGAAAATAACTAACGTTAGAAATCAAGATTTCTAGGAGGCATTCAGGGGCAGTGCTAGAAGATGGCAGGCAGGCTGTTCCCAAGTGACATGTAAGGTACCCAGAACCGGGAAGTCTAAGCCTTGCGCTCCTGCTCCCACTCCCAGACCAACGCCAGCCCCACAGTAGTAGAGTAGTTGATGTTGTCTAATAAATAAATATATGTCTAGGCATTTAGTAGAACCAGGGGATATGATCCATTTATTTGGAACCAGATTTTATTATTTTTCCCTTGTAAGATTTTTTTTTTCTTAATGTCAACCATAGCCCTTAGGTATTTTGAAAACTTCTACTTACATTGGTTGTTATACAACCTAAGTTCAAAGGCCAATCTTTTTCTGAACACAAATATTCATGAATATTAAAATTGAATCGGTTCCTCTGTGAGACATACTCCAACACCATCCGAGAGACTTAGGTGACAATGTCACAGAAGGAGGTCAGAACCAGGAGCCCTTAGGTATTTTGAAAACTTCTACTTACGCCGAAACCGGTTTGGCTCCGTGGATAGAGCGTCGGTCTGCGGACTGAAAGGTCCCAGGTTCAATTCCGGTCAAGGGCATGGACATTAGTTGCGGGCACGTCCCCAGTAGGGGGTGTGCAGGAGGCAGCTGGTTGATGTTTCTCTCTCATCGATGTTTCTAGCTCTCTATCCCTCTCCCTTCCTCTCTGTAAAAAATCAATAAAATATATTAAAAACAAAAACAAAAAACTTCTACTTACATTGGTTGTTATACAACCTAAGTTCAAAGGCCAATCTTTTTCTGAACACAAATATTTGTGAATACTAAAATTGAATCGGTTCCTCTGTGAGACATACTCCAACACCATCCGAGAGACTTAGGTGACAATGTCACAGAAGGAGGTCAGAACCTGGGGCTCCTGACCCAGAGGGCCCATACTTTCCATGTCTGTAGCCTGGGTTTTGTCTTATGTGATATGCATCTAGCTGTTGGACTGCTGAGTGGTGATTCATGAAAAGGATTCAGGTCAGGTCATTCTGAAAGCATCTGAAAAGCCCAGTCCAGTGCCTTTTACAGAATGCACATGTTCAGTAAATAACATGAGCTAACATGTATTAAATGCCTGCTCTACAGTCAGCACTATGAAAAGGGCTTTCCTTTTTTTAAAAAAAAATATTTTTATTGATTTCAGAGCGGAAAGGAGAGGGAGAGAGAAATAGAAACATCAATGATGAAAGAGAATAATTGATCAGCTGCCTCTTGCACGCCCCCTACTGGGGATCGAGCCCACAACCTGGACACAACCACTGAGCTACACCAGCCAAGCGAGGGTTTTCCATATGTTATTTAATCTACCCAACAAGTCAATGGTAGAGTCAATATTAATTTCCCACTTGACAGATAAGGAACTGAAGCACAAGAGGTTAAGTAAATTGCCCCAAAATCACACAGATAATTAGTAGTGGGTCTGAGAGACACACCCTCATGCCTATAGAAAGCAAAGTTTGACTTAAAACTACTGTACTAGACTGTCTCCCAGTCAATAAAAGACAACACCCTTTGGGTGAGATATTCCACCACCTTCAAAGAATCAACTTTCCTGGGACGCTTTGCAAAGTTGGTTTGTGTGTAGATCTGAGTAAGTTAGGTTATGCCTTAATAATGAAATGCCTCCAAAGTCTCAGTGACTTAGCACAACATGCATTTGCTTCATGTCAACATTTATTCATTTCTGCTGAGAACCCATTGGCCAGACCTAGTCATCTAGCCCCAACCCGAGCGCTGGGAAATGGAGAGGAGCACATGGAATATTCAGTCAGCGATGAGGTCCCAGTCCCAGCTCTTCCTTCCACCCCCTTGTGACTTTGGCACACAACCCCCTTTCTGAGCTGCAGTCTCTTCATGTCTCAAATGATATAATGACACTAAGGTCCTCAAGATCCATGCTTGCATATTTTATGAATCTATCAATGAGTATCCCTTACAGAGGACATGTACCAAGAATATGCCGGCATCCCTGGGCAGATGCGGAAACATCTCTCCACGTGATGTGAGGGAAGGCTGTTTGTGGCACAAGTCAGGCTCGCTGTTTTGCTTGGATGGCGGGCTTGGGGAGACTGTTCGCCAACCTAGCAGAATGGGGTCAGCGGTTCATGGCAACTTCCAGGCCTTTGGAGATGTTGGGCGCTTTTTTGTTGGTCTTTACACCTAATAAAAAGCAATTTCCTCTTTTCAAAAGGCACATTTTTTTTTCTGTTTTGGAAGATTAGTGGAGTTGGGGTTTTGTTTAGTTTTTGCTTTTAAAATTAAATGGACATTATCTTTTAAAGCCGAAGATAAGGGTAACAGAAAGGACATGGAGATTAGTCCAGGTCACAGGGCAAGACAAGAGCAGAGCAGGGGGTGAAGCCCACTGCCTTGGACAGGCCTCGTCCCCAGGCAGGAAATCACTCTGGGATAAACGTTCTTGCCAATGGCCCATGATGAATGAGTGTTAATAGGCCCAAACATCGATTTCATATCCTTTCAAGCACACAAAGGAAAAGGGACTTGGTGGAGTCTATTTTGGCCCAATCTAGTGCCTAAAACAAAATGCCAATTGAGACACAACTCTGAAGCAACCCAGGGGACAGTTCTTCTCCAGCTCTTTCTGGAGTGGAGCAATTTTACCTTCTCTGGAAATGGGATGAGGGCAGTATGCCCTGTGGGCCTTAACACACTGGCCAGCTCCCCTTCCTTAAACGCATTCAGCTATCACCTATCTCTAGACTGGAACAGGAACAGCTCACTCACCCGGCTGTATCTACACTATTTTCACACCACCAGCCCATCACACAGGCCCCTACAGAAACATCTGCACACCAGTGAGGCCTGCCTGAACAGAAAAAAAGGAATGAGCTGCCTGGCAACATGAATAACTCCCAGGTTCCCACAGGTTTGTAGGTCAGCCAAGCTGACCCCATGGTACCCTAGGGACCCTGACAATATCCCTAAAGTTTCACTATAGCAGTATCTGAGGGGTCAGTGCTCCTCCTTTCCCCAAATGTTCCTGTTATGTCCAAGCGCTTACATTATGCCACTCTTTATGATTTAAAAGTGCTTCCTCAAACATCCAGTATCTCACTTAATCTTTCCGACAAACCTTGGGGACAGGTATGGGATGGAAAAAGATTATCATTCTCACCCTAGCTGGTTTTGCTCAATGGTTAGCGTGTTAGTTCTAAGACTAAGGGTCGTGGGTTTGATTCTGGTCAAGGGTGTGTACCTAGGTGGCAAGCTCGACCCCCAGCCCCAGTCAGGGCACGTGCAGGAGGCAACCAACCCAACTGATGTGTGTCTCTCACATCAATGTTTCTCTCTCTGTCTCTCCCCATCCCTTCCACTCTTTCTTTAAAAAAAAATCAATGGAAAAAATATCCTCTGGTGAGGATTATCAAGAACAAAAATTATCATTCTCATTTAAGACATGAAACTTATAGCTCATAAACTTTTGCGTGGCCAGCTAGGCTTGCCTGATGTTGATAGCCACTGAATATTGCAGCTAGAACTTGAACAGGGATGTTCTAGTCCCCAATCCAAGTTCCTCTTGGCATTCACATAAATCCTTGGTCAGTGTCATCAACCAGACCTTCCCCTACTGAGTGCACGAGGACCCCAAAGTCTAAGTTTGCACACACAAGTTCTATAAACAGAGGCCCTGTTTCTCATGGGGCTGCCTGGAAATGATTAGAAAAGCAAAGGAAACTGAAGTCAGTACAATCCAGACCCCTGGTCATATCTAGCCCTTGGACAGGAGGATGTTCTGACTTCTTGATGACTCAGCCCTGGTGTAAGGCCCAGCCAACATCCAACCCACCTTCTGGATCACCCAGGTGGTAGGGGACCATTTTACTGGGAGAAAGTTAAGCTTCTTGTTAGTGGTCAGATGCTCAGGACTTTCATGGTCAATAGTCTATTTTCCCAAACACCCATGCTTTCCGGGGCCCCAGGGCATATTGGATCAGAGGATCTGACTGGTGAAACTGCCCAAGAAGCCACCCCAGGCTTCGGAGCTCCCCACCCCGCCAAAGTCCATTGGCCCCATAGGAAACAGTCACAGAGCTAGCAATAAAGTGCACAGACACCACTTCAGCTGCTCTCACACGGAGGAAAGACCCACTTGAGGAAAAAAAAACAGGCAACTCTGATGACTGAACGTTAATTATCTGGACCGTGGTTATCTGGACAACACAGAGAAGGTTACCACGCCAGTTAGAGGAAAGACACCGAATGCTTCTTTTTGCATGAAGTTTTCATGCCCACGGGACGCACAGGCACCATCTCATCAGATCCTACAGCCAGTGGAGTGCAGGCATAGTTGTCTGCATTTCAGAAGCAAAGAAATGATCCCAGAAAGGTAGTTGGGCCTGGTCCCTGGAAGAGCTGGAGCTGGAACTGGAGTCTCTCAGCTCTCCCTTCAGGCCCTTGTCTCTGACTCACTCATCACTCCACAGTAAGGTGCTGAGAAAGAGGTCCTCACCAGCACAAACCCCTCCCCAGGGACTGGCTCCCAGCAGACAGGGGTCCCCAGCTTTGCACTGAGTTGTGGGTGAGAACATTTCGTTACGCTATGAAATGCTGGCTTCTTCTCGCCTTCTCTGCTCGTGTCCCCCATTCCCATTCAACCTTTTCCTGAAAAAGGCTTAAAATTCAGGAAATCTTTTACCAAGGTAACACAGAAGCTATCAAACAAGGGATAAAATCCAATACAGCACTATTTCTTGTTTGTTTGTTTGATGTAGAACATAGCATTTAGTTTCTCTGTTGTCTACTTTCAACTGTGTAATGAAGAAAACTTATCACCAAAAACTAAATATGAATGAGAAGCTGATATCCCATCAGTCCTCTCTGATGTAGCTGCACTAGCTGTTAAGATATTTTGCCCAGGCAGGTATGCTAAGTGGTTAGCGAGTCGGCTGGAACACCAGAGGGTGGAGGGTTTGATTCCTGATCAAGGTGGAGGGTTTGATTCCTGATCAAGGGTGTGTACCTTGGTTGCAGGATTCCTGCCCTGATCACATGTAGCAGGCAACCAATCGATGTTTCTCTTCTCTCTCTCTCTCTCTCTCTCTCTCTCTCTCTCTCTCTCTCCCCCCCCCCTTTTCCTCCTCCCTCCCTTCCACTCTCTAAAAATTCAATGGGAAAAATATACTGAGGTGAGGATTAGTAAACCAACAACAACAACAACAAAAAGATATTTAAATATTTTACAAATGGTTTAAACACACACACACACACACACTTCTCTGACCTCTCCCTGAACCTGCCCCAGAGTTAGCCACACTTCCCATGATCCAGTAAGTAAAAGGTTAACCCCACCCTAGCTGGTTTGGCTCAGTGGATAGAGTGTCGGCCTGCGGACTGAAGGGTCCCGGGTTCGATTCCAGTCAAGGGCACATGCCTGGGTTGCGGGCTCAGTCCCCAGTAGGGGCATGCAGGAGGCCCCCAATCAATGATTCTCTCTCATCATTGATGTTTCTATTTCTCTCTCCCTCTCACTTCCTCTCTGAAATCAATAAAAATATATTAAAAAAAAAAGAAAGGTTAACCCCTAGGCCCATGGGATGACTCAGGAACCTGCTCCAACACAAAGCCTCATCCTTTCTGATTGGCTGGTGCCCAGACATAGGGGGGCTGCAAAAAAATCATCATCATCACCTTATAAATCAGAAAAGAAAAAACAATCTAAGAGGAAGAAGCAGCTCAGAGTCAAATTGTAACTCCTCAGAGATCAGCAAGATAGTTGCTAAATTGTTGAACTACAATAAAATCCTGGGTTATAAAGTCATTTCCAGAAAAACCACAAAAACTTCTTTAAACATGTCATTTCCCCCATTCAGAAACACTGACTGCCCCCTATTTCTTGTTTTGTTTTGTTTTGTTTTGTTTTGTTTTGTTTTGTTTTGTTTTTAGCTTCTCTGCCTGCCTTTCAGGGGCCCTCTCAGCCTGTCCCACCACACAGGTCCCAGACTGAGCCCTGGCTATTGCTAGGCTAATTCCCACACAGGCCACCCTCAGCCCCACCCCTGAGCGTTACTCGTGTCCTTCCTGGGTCTGCAGTGTCCTCCCAAATCCTTCAAGGTGAAGTCCACGTTCATCTTCTCCAAGAAGTTGCCCTGCCACTCTAGTCCTCATTGGTTCCTCTGGCCTTTGAGTGATATAAGTTTACACTGCCCTGTGGTGCTTGATAGATCCTCCCTTCCCCCAACTGATGGACGGAGTATGACGTAAACTCCACCTGCAGCCGGACATTCCTGAACACCTTATATGGACTGTACATTGAATCACCAGTCAGCACCTGCCAAATACCCTAAACCCCTGATTCCTAAGTCCCTAGGTGCCCAATCATGTGCCTTATATGAAACCACCAATCAGCGTGTGCTGAGTGCCCTAAGTCCCGTCCCCTCCTTTCCTCCCCTCAAAAGGCGCTTACACCCAGGCATGCTCTCTCTCTCCCTTTTTCCCCTCTGGAAGGCGGCCGGCAGGGTGAGCTCCAATAAAGCCTGTGTCCTGGTATCCCATGGTCTCCGGCCCTCTGTTTCATCTTTCAGTGCTTTTCTCTCATTTCATGCCCATTGATTGCTTCTCCTCGAGAACCAATCCTAGCCTTCTCCTAACCCCAGAGCACTGGTATAAAGCTAACGACCTATGAATGGCATGCTAACTACTTGTCGATGGAAGTATGGTTGCCTCTAGCTTCATATCTGCAGAGGGCCCTGGCCAAAACGCTTCCACAGGCCTATTGGGGACCCACTTTGGAAGACACAGTGGGCATTTTCCACGTCTAGGTGCATGCTCGCTGGTGCACGTAGCTAATGCTACTCCAGCCCCACAAACTGCTGGAAGATCCTAAAACCTGCTTCTCAAAACCCAGTGGTTACAGAAACCACCAGCTCCAGGACAGTCTTTGCCTACAAGGAGAAGAAACCTGAACAGAAAGTCATTGATTATGAAACTGGCCTGGAAGAGAAAAACTAAGACCTGCCTTTTGTGTTCCTGACAGCATCGTTAGCACCTCATTTGCACCTTCTCATCAAAAAGAAGGACTGAAATTTTTTCTTCTTTTTTTTTTTTAAATCCATAAAGCCTCACAGGCCTCTTCTGTAGACAAGAAAGTGAGACCCAAGACCGTGCACTTCCCTTTGGAAAAGCTTGTATTTACTCGCAGCAAGCATGATGGCATCGGAGGCAAGGAAAGCGCGATGGACCAGAGAACGTTGAAGTTTTGGTCTCAAAATGCCAAACAATCATAATAAGGGCCCACCTTTAGGACAGCAACTTTTAAAATGAAAGGTGGGGGAGAAGCAGGAGGTAAACAGTCACATCTATATACTGGTATACACTGAGTGGCCAGATTATTGTGATCTCTGAAAGCATAATAATCTGGCTAGTCAGTATCCTACCTAATAAAATAGTAATATGCAAATTGACTGCACCTTCGCTACGCCCAAGCCACGCCCACCAGCCAAAGCCATGCCCACCAGCCAATCAGGGCGAGTATGCAAATACCCAACAAAGATGGCAGTTAATTTGCATACGCTGAGGGAGGGAGGAGTAAAGACTGAAGACAACTTAGAAAGAAGAGGGAGGAAAAGCAGAAAGCAAGGTGGCTGCCAGAGGGAAAGCCCCGGTGGGGCGGAGCGGGGCGAGGCGGGGCAGGGCGGAGTGGGCAGGCGGCAGCGGCGCGCGGGTGCAGGAGCGGCGGCTGCAATGACGACGGCAGCAGCGGCCCACTTGCAGGATTCTTCCTGCAAATGGGCTACTAGTATATATATATTAGAGGCCCGGTGCATGAATTCATGCATGGGTGGGGTACGGCCAGCCTGGCCAGGGGGAGGGGACATGGGCGGTTGGCCGGCCTGCCTGGTGGTCAAACTTCTGGTTGAGGGGACAATTTGCATATTAGCCTTTTATTATATAGGATATACACTGATGGCCAGATTATTATGCGTTCAGATATCATAATAATCTGGCCACTCAGTGTATAAAAGGCTAATATGCTAAGTGTCCTTCCCACCTTCCAACCAGTCCCTATGACGTGCACTGACCACCAGGGGGTAGATGCTCAACACAGATGCAGTGGTGACCTGCACAGAGAAACACACCAGGAACCTGGCGCTGACAAAGCAACACTCGGGTCCCCCCAAGTGGGACACAAGCCCCACCACCATCCCGAAGTGACAACCCACCAAATCACAGCTAATGCTGCCATGGTGCAAAATGCGGCCCACAGCCCAGCCCAGGCTGCAAACAGTGGCTGTAGGCACCAGGTAATGACATCACGTTCTTGTTGACATTCTGAAGCCAAAATTGTCAACAGAATATGTCTGAAGAACAGTCATTGACAAATACTACCAATACCGGTAGAAAATGCCTTCGTAGCAAAAATGAGGTCAATGAGGATGCAATTATCAAACATAGTTGTGGTGGAATGACTATTACATGTCAATCTTGCCTATCCCTAAATTTCTCCGATGAAAAAGCATCTGATGGAAAATGTACTCGATGTTGTAACAAAGGCAAAGTTTGTCCAAATGATATAAATTTTCCAGAATACTCCGCATATCTAAAAAAATTAATGATAAACAAAGATTCTGACAGTAAAAATGTCATGGAAAATATCCGTTGTTATATCATGTTGTTATTGTTTTTATTGATCAATTTATATATTATTTTCATGTACATTTTACTAATTTTCTTTCATCTCTGACACTTCTATTATAGAGAAAGGGCGAGTAGCGATATTAAATATTTATTCTAATTAATTTCCTTTCAATGTGCACAAATTCATGCACTGGGCCACTAGTTACAGTATAATGTGTCTTTAGAAACTGAGGAAGCCAGGTGAGCTGCGTCAGAATAATCTCAGAAGCCCTTTAAAAAGCAGACACCTGAGCCCCACCCCAAGGACCCTGAAGGAAGGCCCAGAAGTCTGTGTTTTTAACAAGCTCCCCAGAACACCACTCTTTAAGAAATACTATACAAAAAGCAGAAAAAAAATGAAAAGGTGTGGAGGCCTAGAGTTGCAAAGAACACTGAAGTATCAGAGAATTTGGGACTTAACCTGCAGAGAGGTACTAACAAGATAATTCACATATACACAGGGCTGGCTTAAAAATGACCACACCTGCACGAACACCAGGATCAGCATTTGTTCAGCTTTATGCCAGTGCTCTGGGGTTTAGGAGAAGGCTAGGGACTGGTTCTTGACCTTTAGGAGTAATTCAGTAGAATCGATCAACATGCATGAAATGAGAGAAAAACAACACAGGACATAGTAAGCTTGTATCACTCAAATTGTAGGTGCTGTAGGAACGCAAGGAGAGAGGAACCAATGAGGACACAGCTTCTTGGACAAGAAGGACATGGACTTGACCTTGAAGGATTTGGGAGGACACTGCAGACCCAGAAGGGACACGAGCAAGGCTCAGGGATGGGGCTGAGGGTGGCCTGTGTGGGAATTAGCCTAGCAACCTAGTATTTGTTCTGACTGGCCAGGGCCTGTGCTATGCCGGTTGTTAAACATTGCATGTCGCCACGGCATGAATACATTAAAAGCAGCTGAGTATCAGCCACAATAGATCTTAAAAATATTTAAGAGACTATCTTTGTGCAAATGACAGATATGCAAATAGGCACAGCAGAAAAGTTTATGCAAATGAAACATTTGGAAGCTACTTAAATGTTTGAAGGAGATTTTGTTTCTTTTTATCGCAGCTTTAACTGAAATATTTGGCAATGTATGAAAAGTAAAAGGAGGCAGCATATGTGGCGATGGTTCTGTCTGAGAAGCCAGAGTCGATCTCTAGGCGTACTGGCCGCTTCCCTGGCTTCTCCATGTTTGAAGTGAAGCCAGTCACTGTCTCTGCTACCCCTACACTAAAGAATCCGAAAGTGCTCTCTGGCCTGCCCTACCCTGGCCCTCCTCAGGGTGAGGGAGCTGCCCCAGCACTGTCCTCCTCCTCAGCCTCCTTCACTCATGGTCTCCCCCTGCTCGTCTCGCCCTACTTTGATCTGACCCTCCCTTAATCACCATGGGTCTGGTTCTCTAAACATCCCTGGGCTTTGCAAAAATTACACCACAGAAGCCAAATAGATAAATAAACTCTGATCTTAGACCTCAATGAGATCAAGCTTATTAGTCCCATGGGGATGTTTATCTTGGAGAAGTGCAACTTCAGATCTGGGTTCCTTCTTTGCGGAGACTGCCAAGTCAGTCCATGGTCAGGCTACGGCGTCAGGGCGAGTGGGGACAGTGCTGGCCCAGCGCTCAGGTAGAACAGGTTTGTTAGCAGCATCTCTCCCATGCGTCTGGCTTCTGGTCCAACTGAGAAATGAGACAAAAGCCTGTCTTTGATAGGACACTACACTAAACTATCAGCTTTATGGATGATATTACTGATAAACATGACAGTGACATACATGGAACAACGGGCTTCCTAGTCCTGGATCCCAGGATTATCCAGGTTTGACTAGCTGGTCATGGAAAAGCACTCTCCTGGTTCTAGCACTGAAAGCTTCCCATTGGAGGAAACCCCTCAGCCTGAGCAATGCGGACAACTGGTCGCCCCAACTGGGCCAGTGCAGATGGCCCTGATAGCATGGGGGAAGGAAGATTGTACTTCCTGTGGACAGCGCCCTCTCAGGAGGAAAGAGAGAAGACCTGTGCTATGTTAGCTAATTTCTCTTTCCCAACTCAGCAGTCAAATTTAGTCACTGGAGTACAAGAGTATTAAGCTAGTGGTTCTCTCAACCTGTGGAAGGCGAGGGGGCGCGGGGCGGAGGGAACGGGGGAGACACATTATTTTGAACACCAACTATAATTAATATGACCAACACAAATGAATTCCCATGACAATCCCATGGGAATTAGTTGAAAGTCTGAACTATAGACTAATTCAAAAAGCAGTGTCATTTTATGAGTTTCATACCACTGGAACTAGGCTTTAGAAGTAACATTTAGTAATAAATGTATTATATTAAAACCTACATGATGTGACGGTGCTCTGTGGTTGGTAAGGCCACGTGGTCGGTTACTGCCATTTATTTGTGAGAAGAAGCAATAGCATGTGTCATTTCCTGTCTGAGCCTTCAATCTCTAGTATGGCCACTTGGAGAACTCTTCCCCCCCGTAGTCAGCAGCAGTGTTCCAGGCAGTGGTCGCTCTGACTGAAGACACGCCATACGTGCAGGGTTTCCAGCAGATCTACAATGGACGTGGAGCAAAAAAAAAAAAAAAAAAAAAAAAAAAAAAAAATCTCTGTAGTTTTACAAGATAGAAATTTGGAGATGCTTGCTATCCTTTCATAACCAAGCCTCTCCTGTATCATAGCAACTACCTAAAGCACGAATAGAAAAAAAAGATTAGGAGGAAATGTTAATAGTGATTGTCTCTCTGAGGTAGGACTTAAAGTCTTTCATTTCTGCCCCTTTATGCTTTTTGTACTTCTGAGTTTGTTTTACTAAATTTTTTTTATTTATAATTTTAAAATTTTAAACAAAAACAGATGCTGTTAAACCACTTGCTTTAAAAAAGAGTGGAATGCCTCAAAAGTATATCACTTGTTTATGTGAAAACCGTATCTCATGATACTAGCTTGAATCTCAATTTAAAACATTCTTACTTAAGCTTAGTTCAAATTTTTGCTCCATGTCATACATATGAGGAAATACCTTCCCAAATAACTTCCTGAGATGTCTATAAAACTTTTTGATTGCTAAGGAATGCTAAAGGAATTCAACTAGTTATGCATAATATCCAAAATATTTCCATCAATTCCTAACCTGAAAAGGAATTCAGAAATGTTTGACTTTTCTTTTTAAAAGGCACCAATAAATCTACACGTCAAAAAAATAAAATGGCAGGAAGTACTTGCTTCTTATTACTAGACTTTCTGTCCACTGTTCTTTCTCCTTTTCTTCTGTGGGATGTACAAGGGAAAAGGAAGAGAAAGAGGGAGAGGTTGTTACGAAAAGCAGAAACTACAATATTGGGTAGTTAACTATAGGAGCAGGCTGTTCAAAGGTGGTGGCTAGAGTCATTACAAAGACCTGGACAAGGTCACACAGCTAGTAAGAGCTAACTTGCTGAAAATAGTCCACTACTGAACGTGTACACTTATCTTCCTAACTCAAGAAGAGTGGTGGGCAATACCTTTTTATAACATTGCATTGATTTTAGGTGTATAACATAATGATTTTATATATGTACACATTGCAAACTGATTATAGTAAATTTAGTTAACATCCATCACCACACACAGTTACAAATTGTGTGTGTGTGTGATGAGAGCTTTTAAGATCTAATTTATTACCAATGCAGTACCATTAGCTTTAGTCACCATGCTGTACATAAATCTCCAGGATTTATTCCCTTTATAAGTAGAAAGCAATTCTTTTTCTAATTCTCAATCAACCCTCTCCCTCAGAGTCTCTGCAGTTGCCCTCTCAAACCTTGGATCCTCCCATTCCTTCCTAAAGGTGAGGGCAGCTTTGCTTCCAGGAGAAGGTAATCTGGTGGACCTGCGGATTACAGTTTGTGTAGCAGATTATAAAAAATCTGTCAGAGAAGAGCTTTGATGAGGAAGTGCCAATTCTTGTGCAATGAACAATAGTGATTGCAGGTTAGGAACACGGTCTTTAGAATCACAGAGACCTACATTCTAGTTCTAGCTCTACAGCTATCTAGATATATAAGCCAGAAGCCCCACTGAGCCTCCATTTTCTGATCTATAAAAATAACTGTACTACCTGGCCGGCATGGCTTAGTGGTTGAGTGTTGACCTATGAACCAGGAGGTTACAATTTGATTCCTGGTCAGGGCACATGCCCAGGTTGCAGGCTTGATTCCCAGTAGGGGTTGTGCAGGAGGCAGCTGATCAATTATTCTCTCTCATCATTGATGCTTCTATATCTCTCTCCCTCTCCGTTCCTCTCTGAAATCAATATCTATAATAATAAAAGTGTAATATGCAAATCAACCGAATGACCAAACAGCAGAACAACCGTCAGGATGACCTTCTGGACGACCATGCTAAGACACCCATTGGCGCCAGGCCAGCCAAGGCCAGTGCGATGTGATTGGTCAGGGGCCCAGCTATTGCCCCATGATCATCCTGCAGAGGGAGGCCCAGGCCACCGGCCGGCAGGGTGATTGATCAATCGGTGGGCTGCATGATCGCCCCAAAGAGGTAGGGCCAGGCTATCCGGCTAGCAGCACTGCAGTGGGTAGCCTGGACCTCCCTCCGTGGGGGCGATCCATCACGGAGCCCTGGCTGGGTGGGAGGGCCTACCTCTTTGGAGCGATCAATTGCAGGGCTCCCGGACAGTGAGAGGGCACAGGCCGGGCTGAGGGACTGCCCCCCGCCAAGTGCACAGATTTTATGCACCGGGCCTCTAGTAATCAAAAAACTATATTTTTAAAAATAATAAAAATAAAAAAATAACAGTACCTACCATAAAGACAGGCTGGGAGAATTAAATGTGACAATGCATATAAAATGCTTAGCATGGTGCCTAGAACATGGTAAGTGTTCAGTTAGCTGCTATCACATATCTTTTAAAAAGCTGCTTCATAACATGGTGTTTAAATACCAGTGTCAGTAAAGCATTACCTGCAAATACAGTTAGTGCTATTTTAACACACAGACTTTTTTAAGTGTTTTTTAAGAGGAAAAAGTAAGTTGTCATTTTTCTCACACTTTTATGACTATACTAGAGGCCCGGTGCATGACATTTCCGGGGGGCAGGAGTGGGGGAGAGAGGTGTGTCCCGCAGCCCGGCCTGCGGCCTTTCGCAGTCCGGGAGCCCTCAGGGGATGTCCAGCTGCCACAGAGGTGGGAGAGGCTCCAGACACCGCTGTTGCACTCACCAGGAGTGCAGCGCTCCCCCTGTGGGAGCACACTGACCACCAGGGGGCAGCTCTTGCATTGAGCATCTGCCCTCTGGTGGTCAGTGTTCATCATAGCGATCTGTCGTTCTGCTGTTTGGTTGATTTGCATATTACTCTCTTATTATATAGGATTCTTCTGTTTGAATTTCATTAACTATGTCTGAGGTACCACCACTTCTGGGAGGCAGAATCCTTCTTTCCTTGCTTTTCTTCTTTTGTTTGCATTGAGAAAAACACTGCACTTCTTTAAAAATTAAAAATGAATTTCATACGTATCAAAGTAAGCTTCCAAAGAGCAGAGTGGGTCTGGGAACATTTTTTTATTTTTTGGCATGGGTGTCATAAGCATTGCTTTTTCAGTATTTTTTATACTCTTTATCCAGATTCTCCATGAAGAATAGACTTGCTAATAAACTGACATGGCAGACTAGACTCCTTTAAATATCAATCTTCCCAGTGATTCAGGCAGAAGTAACTAGCTCTGACTGACAAGGCAAATTGCACTCACATCATTTATTTCAACACATTTGTATTGAGTGCTTGGGTTCTCTGCGCAGACAACCTGTCCCCAGAGAAGATTTATCAATTGTTGGTCCTTCTGGATGTACTTTAGTTTACACAGAGTACATTCAGACAAACGATTTAAGAAGCCCCTTGGTACCTGGCAGATAAACAAGTAAGTGTCTGTGGGTTGGGGGTGGGGGAAGGAGAGGTAGATGTTCCTGGAACATGGAACATGCCAATCTGTATGACTTGACCAGTTGAAGGGACCCAACAGGAGTAGAGACACATTGCATTGTTGGAGGCAAGCTTTCCTACTTCATAACTAGACACCTCACATGATCACAATTAGTCAAGAAGGTTCTCCTTGCAGCCTTTTCTTCCTCTCTCCTACCTAGAAATTTCTAGAACATCAGAGCTCCAAGGCACCTCAGGATTCACCACCAAAGACACCATTATCAGTAGTAGTAGCAGAACTCACAGTAGTATTTTATTTTTTTATATATTTTATTGATTTTAGAGAAGAAGGAAGAGGGAGAGAGAGATAGAAATGTCAATGATGAGAGAGAATCATTGATTGGCTGCCTCCTGCACGCCCCCTACTGGGGTCCGAGCCCGCAACCCAAGCATGTGCCCTTGGCCGGAATCGAACCTGCGACCCTTCAGTCTGCAGGCTGACGCTCTATCCATTGAGCCAAACCAGCTAGGGCTCACAGTAGTATTTTAACTCAGACATTGTGATAATCTAACAGATGACTGGGCTGACTCAGCATGTGTGTTCCAGATACGAGGTCCTTGACAGATAATCACAGCCTCTGGGCAACAGGCGACAGCACTGCCACCTGATTGTGACCTAATTCAGCCCAAAGCAACAAATCTTGTTGCTTTTTTTAACTTGTGTGGCCACCTCACAGGTAAATATGATTTTGAAGAATCATTTTTAAATATTGAAATGAGCCCTGGCCAGTGTTTCTCAGTAGTTAGAGCATTGGCCTGTGCACCAAAGGGTTGCAGGTTCCATTCCCAGTCAAGAACAGGTACCTGAGTTGCAGGTTTGATCCCCGGCCCCAGTCAAGGTGCATGCTGGAAGCAACCAATCGATGTGTCTCTCTCACATAGATGTTTCTCTCCACTCTTTCTCCCCCTCCCTCTCTCCATCCCTCTCACTCTCTCTAAAAATCAGTGGAAAAAATATCCTCCAGTGAAGATTAATTATATATATATACTATACACTGAGTGGCCAGATTATTATGATCTCTGAACATATAATAATCTGGCCAGTCAGTATATATATATATGTATATATATATATATATTTATTAGAGGACCGGTGCATGAATTCGTGCATGGATGGGGTCCAGCCAGCCTGGCCAGGGGGAGGGGACATGAGCAGTTGGTCGGCCTGCCTGCTGGTCGAACTCCTGATAGAGGGGACAATTTGCATATTAACCTTTTATTATATGGGATATACACTGAGTGGCCAGATTATTATGCTTTCAGAGATCATAATAATCTGGCCACTCAATACACACACACACACACACACACACACACACACACACATACATACATATACATATATATGAAAATTAACCAAGGTCACATGCCTAGTAAGAAAGCCAGGTCCATGCCCTAACCGGTTTGGCTCAGTGGATAGAGCATCGGCCTGCGGACTCAAGGGTCCCAGGTTCGATTCCAGTCAAGGGCATGTACCTTGATTGCAGGCACATCCCCAGTGGGGAGTGTGCAGGAGGCAGCTGATCGATGTTTCTCTCCCATCAATGTTTCTGACTCTCTATCCCTCTCCTTTCCTCTCTGTAAAAAATCAATAAAATATATTTTTTTAAAAAGCCAGGTCCTAGACTCTTCAGCTGGGGTTATTTCTGCTGTACCACATCCAACAGGAAACAATGGATACTCAAACACCTTAGCACACTGAAGAAACAGCCAATTCAAATGGACTCATCTGGGTCTTCCAGCATTCATTAATCAACTTTTGGAGCCTTCTTAGGATAGCAAAATAATCCTAGAGAAACAGACCTCCAGTGAACACTGGCCCGCAGGTATGCCAAAATATCTGGGGAAACGGACCAAAGTACATCTCACCTTCAACTGGCCTGATGCCCACCGGGGATGGTGACTCGGGAACTCCACTTTGCTGTGATTAAACCTAACACAGCATGTTGGCCACGGCGCCTACAAGTGTCTGACAACTCCAGCCACCTCCACATTGTCCGTGCCCTCACCCCAGTTGTGACCCTTGCAAAGGACCAATGCCAAAGCTGCAGGAAGCAGTGTGTCCAATCCAGAGAAACTTTGTCACAGCTCATTAACCCTTCCATATCAGTCCCAGTCCGAGTCACCAAGTGAGATATGGGGGTGGGGCATGGAATACTCCATATTTCAGGCTCATTACTTTCATCCTTTATATAAACCTTCAAAGCCTAGCATTTGTCAGACCCTCAGCATAGCGATCATTTTAGAAAGAAAATGCAAACTTATATGTGGGGGCTTCTTTCGTATGTGGGGGGTGGGGCATGCTTTCTGTATTTCTAGGGTTTTTGTCTTGGGGGTTTTGATAGATGGGAAGGGAGGGAGGGGAGCTGAGAGGAAATAGGGTAAAGGCCTTGAAGGAACCCAGAATCATAAACATGGACAGTTTGTGTCTGAAGATAAACAGGAACTAACTTGTATAATGTTAGTAAACAGTGACCCAGGCATGGGTCCGGTTGTATCCGTGATTATGATTAAATGAGGTGTCAATTTTGGCCTTATTGCATATTGAAAAGTGATTCTTCATACAACTCAATAACAAAAATACAAACAATCCCATTTGAAAACGGGCAAAGGAACTGAATAGACTTTTTTTTTTTCAAAGAAGACGTACAAATGGCCAATAGGTACATGGTAAGATGTACCACAAATCAGAAAAATACAATCAAAACCACAATGAGATATCACCTCATACATTTAGAATGGCTACCATCAAAAAGACCAGAGAAAACACATGTCAGTGAGGATGTGGAGAAACAGGAACCCTCATTCACTGTTGGTGGGAATGTAACCTGGAGCAGCCACTATGAAAAACAGTATGGATATTCCTTTAGAAATAAAAAATGGAACTATATCATATGATCCATCAATCCCACTTCTGGATATATAGCCAAAGGAACTGAAAACAAGATACCGAAGAGATATCTGCACACCCATGTTCATTGCATTATTCACAATAGTCAAGACATAGAAACAACCTAAGTGTCCACAACAGGTGAATGAATAAAGAAAATATGATAATGGAATATTATTCAGCCATAATAAAGGCATTATGCTAAGTGAAATTAGTCAAAGGAAAACAAATACTGCATGGTATTACTTATTTTTGGAATCTAAAAAAAAAAAAAAGTAGAAACGTGGTCACCAAGGGTGGAAGAAAGAGAGAGAAGTTGGCAAAGGGTACAAACTTTCAGCTATAAGATAAAAAGGTCATCTTATTTTAAAAGATGGAGCTAGCCCTGGCCTGTGTGACTCAGTTAGTTGAGCATTGTCCCATGCAACAAAAGGTCACTGGTTTGTTCCCGTTCAGGGCACATGTCCAGGTTGTGGGCTAGATGCCCCAATCAGGGTGCATGTGGAGGCAGCCAATCAATGTTTCTTTCTCACATCCATGTTTCTCTCTTCCTCACCTTCCTCTCTCTCTCAATTCAATAAAAACATTTTTAAAAATAAAATAAAACATGGATCTAATGCAAAACATAGTGACTATAGTTATACAATGTATTGTATAATTCAAACTTGCTAAGAGAGTAGAATTAAATGTTCTCACACAAAAAAAAAATGAAGGAAGGAAGATAACGTGAGGTGATGGATGTGTTAATTACCTCGATAGGGAGAATGCTTTCACAATGTATATGTATGCCAAATCACCACTTTAAATATCTTACAATTTTACTTGCCAATTATACCTCAATAAAACTGAAATTTTAAAAAATTAAATAATTTTTTAAACGTTTTAAAGAAAGGTGATTCTTAAATTTGCCACTTTTAAAAAACCTTACATGGATCTAACCAGACATGTTTAATTTAGAGGTCATAATAGAAAAGCAGGACACCCACGCCGTCTAAATTAACCATGAAGGAAGCAGCTCTTTTCTCTGCCCTGAGTCCAGCCACCTGCCAGAGGAACGCTGCAATTCCTCACTGTAAATTGTGAAGATGGGATTTTAATTCCATCTCAAATTAACTCTGAGTTGAAGCTTGTCTTTTTTTTAATGAGCCCTAAAAAAATCACAGTTTACTTATAAAAAAAATACTATTTGCAGTGTTAAATCTTAAGAGGGGCATAGAGAAAATGTGTGGGTGCCCTAGAAAAATTGAGTTTTATCATGGAAGAACTAGACTTATTTACTAGAGAGCTATGAAATTAACCAACAGATCTGCCTTTGGAGAGTGCCTAATAATAATCATTTCAAACAAAAGGAGACAAAAACTAGGCTTTCGGTGGTGAGCACAACATAGTACATACAAGATGTTGAAGTATAATGTTGCATACCTGAAGCTTACATAATGTTATAAATCAATGATACCCCAATTTTAAAAATAAATTTAAATACGATTTTCTGGGGGGAAAGCCACAATTATGTAATAGGCACAAAGTTCAACTGAAAACTATGGCATGTATATTAAAACATTACCCGTCTAAGCCAGCTGCTTGGAGCTCCATTTTATGGACTAGTGGGCAGTCGGCACTAAAGCAGAAGCCATCCTGCCTCAAGTCCAAGATCACAGGCAGACACCAGGAGGTACATCAAAGACTCGGACTCTGGTTTCTGAGCCTAGTACTTGATCCCTAAAACTCATCGGTGTGACCTCTATAAACCAAGGAATGCCCTCCCTGCATGTTCTTACTTCCAGCTCTGAATCTCTCTTGTGATAGTTAATTTTATGTATCAATGCAACCGAGTCAGGGGATGCCCAGATAACTGGTTAAACATCATTTCCAGGTACCTCTGTGAGGTGTTTCTGGAAGAGATTAGACTGACTAAAGCAGACTGTCCCCCCTCCATGTAGGTGGGCCTCATCCAATCTGATGAGGGTCCAAATACGCAAAAAGGTGGAAGGAGGGAGAATTCATTATTTGCCTCTCTGTATGCCATCAGTCCTCCTGTTCTCAGGCCATTAAGCTTGGACTGAGCTACAACATTGGCTTTCCTAAATCTCCAGCTTACAGACAGAAGGTCCTGGTACTTCTCAATCTCCACAATTGTATGAACCAGTTCCTCAGAATATACCAAATCCCCCATTCTCTCTCTCTCTCTCTCTCTCTCTCTCTCTCTCTCTCTCTCTCTCCATATGTATATATAGCTGACCCTTGAACACCTCCAGTTTGAACTGAGCAGGTCCACTTATAGGTGAATTTTTTTCAATTGACCCATAAGTTCAAAACTGAATTTTTCAAGAATCAACTTCAAGGTTAAGAATCTGTGTATGTGGAGAAATGCCTGTAGTTATATGTGGATTTTTTTTGGCTGTGCAGGATGTTGGCACACCTAACCCCCACATTGTACAAGGGTCAACTGTGTGTAGCTAGGTAGCTAGATGGCATATTATAGATAGATAGATAGATAGATAGATAGATAGATAGATAGATAGATAGATAGATAGATGATAGATAGATAGATGATAGATAGATAGATAATTTTCATGCTATCAGCTCTGTTTCTTTGGAGAATTCTAATACAACTTCCCAAAGTAAAATAAAAAGCACTACACTTCCCAGACTGCTTTGTAGCACAGTTAAGGCAAGTGACCAGTCAGCTCCACCCAAAACTTGGATGTAGAAGGCGGTTGCCTGTGCAATGGCTGAATGCAGGCAGATAAATTTGGGGGCAAGTGTTGGGGTGGAGGTATTTGTTTCTGGGACAGCTACAGTGGAGCTTCTGGATCCAGTCTCAAATATGATTTGTGCCAGGTGGAGGGTGGTGGCAGCAGTGGTGTTTTTGCTAGAATAGTTCCCTGGTGTGGCTCCTAGCTGTTGTCCTGGATGCATTGTTCTTGGTTGTATAACATCCTCTCTGGCTATGTAGCCCTTCCAGAGATTTCGTAAGGTACATAGCATTCTTTAATAAATCCCTTTCTGCTTAAACTAGCTGGAGTAGATTCTGTTATTTGTAAGTAAGGGCCTTGACTGGCAGAAATGATGGCTTACTTGTCAAGACTGGAGTTAGCTGGTATGGAGCATGGCACCCAGGAGCGATAATTATCATCATTTCAGGGACTCATGGGAGGATCCTGGCATCTCTCAGTACTGCCTCTACCCACTGGCTGCTGGTGCTTGAGGAATGACCTCAATGAGAACAAAGCCTTTATTTCTACAGTCAAGAATAAGGGTTAGAATGCAGATATTTTTGGTAGCAATGACACTGACGTAACATAACAAAACATTTTTTAAAAGGAATGTGATCCTTTCTCAAGAGCAGGTTGGAAGAGGGCTAGTGGGAGAAGTATGAAGCAACTGAGTGAAGGAAGGTTGAGCAGAAAGGAAGGACACAGAAACCAAAGAGAAGGCAGGAGCACAAACAGATTTCATTTGCTTTTCTATTTGACCTGAAATGTGAAGAAAAAAACTGAAAGTAAATATGTCAAAATGTCAGTAGTTGTTATCATCAGGTAGGAAATGAACAATACTTTTTCTACATCTTTTTTTGTTTGTTTTTGCTTTGGGTTTTGTTGGTTGGTTGGTTGTGTTTTTGTGTGTGTGTGTGTGTGTTTTTGAGGAGATAAATATTTAATATGTAATCAAACAAGTAGCCATTGGGTGGAGGGGCAGGTACTTGAATCAATGCCTCCAATCTTAATGAAAGTAAAGTTAAAAATGAAGCATAACAAAAAGACAAATGCTAGTTTTTATATATAATTTTGGAGGGAAGAAGTTATTGCCACAAACAATGAGAAACCAGAATCTACATATGGAAATATTGATAAATTCAATGATACATTTCACTTTTTCTACATCTTTATAATGTTACTTCCCAAACATTTCATAATGCATATCCAGTGCTTTTATAACAAGATTCTAAAGTAGTATTTAATAATAGGTTGGTCTGAGTCTCATTACATCAAAGCAATTAGTTGTTAACTATTTAGACTCAGAAGAGAGCTTTGGAGTCATTTAGCCTAACTCCCCATAGACAGGAGCACCCCTAACCAGCCAGACCTCCATGACCTGCACCTGAGTTGGAGGGCTCGGGAGGGGGAGACTCTGGCCAGCAGACACTGACTCTTTCTTTCCCATAGTTCCCTCACACAGAGGACAAGCCCTGCTTCTTCTCCCCAAGACTCTGCCTCAGATGTTTGAAAACACCTTTCATGTGGGTTCTTAGGTTTTCTCCAACTTAAACATCCTTGGTTCCTTCAGCAATTTCTTAACTGTCTTCTTAAGTTACTCTCAGATTTATCAATGTCCTTCTTAAAATGTGGCACGTATGATTGAACAAAAGTTGCTTTCAGACCAGGATAGAGTATATTGTTCTTGATCTAACATTGACCATCAAATATAGCTTTCCTTTCCTTTCTTTTTTTCCCCTCCCCTCTCTTTTCTTCCCCTGTCTCTGCCCCCTCTTCTTTCTCTCTCTCCCTTCCTCCTTCTCTCCCTTCCTTCCTCTCTGTCTGTCTCTCTCTCTATCCCTATCTCTGCCTCTATCTCTCTATATATCTCTCTAGGCAAAAATGCTGTCTTTGCTTGAAGTAGACATCTTCATAAAAGCAACTTCTATTTTTATGAGGATCTCAAACAATGTAAAAGATTTAAAAAATAGATATAGAGATAATAGATGAACGATAGAAAATAGGTAGATAGATTATTGATAGATGATTAGATAGATAGATAGATAGATAGATAGATAGATAGATAGATAGATAAAGCACTGAGCCTTCCAAACTATGAAAGAGGCATGACAACAAGCTTCAAATTCCCATCCCAAACTCTAGGACCCCCTCATCCCATGTGTAGAGTCCTCCTTCCCTCCTTAAGTCCTCTCCTCACTGCAGAACAAACTCAGGCTTATATCTATTTAAAAAAAAACAACTATCCTCTCTTCTCAACATATCTAGCAGGGAATGCATTTCCTGGAGTTTGGCTCTATTTTCCAAGGTGACAGGTGTTTTGTGTTTGTTTTTCTTTTAATTCCTACCAATATGCCTATGGTCAATAATAGTTTTCTATACCTTAATCCAAGAGTATTTGCATTTTAACAGAGAATAATACCTTTGCCCACAAGTCATACAGATCTAGGCAAATTGTAGAGGTGAGAAAGAAATAATAACTCTTACAAATGGAATATTATAATTTCCATGTTATAGATTTTTAAAGTTATATTATTAAATTTTTAGGGGTGTTGCTAGAGATCAACCCACTCGTGAGTAGCAGAACTGAAGTCCCAACGACTGTTAAACTCTGCACAGTATTGCCTAGCCCCTCCGGGTCAGTCACTGCAGCCACTGCCTCCAGATCCCATCCCTGCCCCCATTAGCACCATCCCCTTTCTCCCAACACAGTAGCTAAAGAGCTTCATTGTCTTCCCTCTTCCCAAATTGAAGACTGCTCTCAATTCCTTTTTTGTACAAGAGTGTTAAGCACCAGTATGTATTAGCTGTCCAGAAGGCTGTACATAAAAGAGATTGAAGTGATTATAATACAACACTAAAGTCCATTCTAAATATCAGGCTGGAGCAAGGGAGAGTTCCTCTAAAATCACACCATGTTTTCCTCCTTTTATTAAAACTGACTCTGTCAATAGCCTAGAGATTAAGAATTTTGAGCAAAGTTGTAAATTCTAGGAGAGCTATCTCTCACTCACCTCCTGTAATCCCAGCATCTAACACATTGGCAAGCAAATGGTAAGACCTCAAATAAACACTTGCCAACCCCTGCCTTTGAAATGTTCTACAGGCCTGATGTATCATCCTAAAGCCCCATACATCCTGATGCTGGACCTTCAGGAAGGAGAGACCTGTGCTGGATGAGAACCCATGTGAATCTATGCTCTAAACCTGACTTACACTACTGACAAAAGAAACGAAAGGTTAGAGAACTCTCATTAAACTTTGGGGTGCCTTGGCACAGTCCACAGGCATGTAATCATAGAAAGCCTTCTATGAGGCCAGCCAGCACTGTGAGAGAGACTGAGAGTATCGGGATAAATAAAACAGGGACCCTGCTCTCAAGAAGCTCACAGTAAAACATTACAGGATCACTGGATGTGTCAACATTAAGTGGGACCCCTCTTCCCCCATTTCATGGAGAGGGCATTTTGAAACTAAGAAAAATCTAGTAAAATCTGTTGCCAACTGGTCAAGGCTTGAGGGCATTTGTAACTACCATAGTAGAATGCTGCTTAACAAACTCATGGTAGGTTTTATTGGTTTTGCAAGATACTGGAGAAGGAATAGACTTTCCTCAAATAAGCCTTAATTGTGTTGCTTACCTTGGCAAGGTGAGCTTGGTTTTAGTTTAAACTGGTGGGGAGATCACACTGCAACTTGAGCACACACTTCCACCCATATTTGGAGAATTAGAGCCCATCTTCACTCCAACCAGCGGTAGCAATAAAAAAATTGGGACAACTCCATCAGCATCCAGCCAAAGCAAGAGGCGCTCCAATCTGTAAAGCACAGGAGGGCAGGGCACACTTCCTGTGGGGCAGGGTGGGGCTGTGAAAAGAAATGGGAGCACAGGCTTAGGGGACATTAAGAAGGCAATGGAGGAGATGATAGGTTGGGAGACAGGAAGCAGCCACATTGGACATCCTCTTTTCAAAGTCTTCCATTTGTAACGCCCTTCCCGGGCATGGACAAGGGAACACGCAAATTAGATACAGATATAATCTCCATTCAGTTTGCTTTGTCCTGTTCTTTTGATAGCTCTACGGCCCCTAATAAAAGACTTCTTATTTTTCCTCTGTGGTACAGTGTTTGTTCTGAAGAAGATTGAAAAAACTCTAGGAAGACATGGAAACTGCCCCCAGTCACATTGTAGAGCCCAGGCTGGAGGGGCATCCGTTTCTTACCCCTCAATGTCCACCTCTCCGCAAGGCAAAGTCACCATTTATTAGTGACAGCTGCTTAGGAAAGCCCTGTGTCCAAGAGGCAGTAAGACTAGATTCCCAGGTAATCCTTCACGCATTAATAACAGTTAAAAAGGATGAAAAGAGATCCCTCCTACACCCGGATTATATAAAATATTGTGGTAGAGACAATAATGTAGATGCAAAATAATAAGAATATCTACCATTTCCTAAGGGCCTACTATATATCTGGCACTACAAATACATTATATAAGATAACCCTTCCAGTATCCTCATAAATTAAATAATATTATCATCCCCACTCCAAAACCGGTTTGGCTCAGTGGATAGAGCGTCAGCCTGCGAACTGAAAGGTCCCAGGTTCAATTCCGGTCAAGGGCACGTGCCTTGGTTGTGGGCACATCCCCAGTGGGGGGCGTGCAGGAGGCAGCTGATCAATGTTTCTCTCTCATCGATGTTTCTAACTCTCTCTCTCTCTCCCTTCCTCTCTGTAAAAAACCAATAAAATATATTTAAAAATATATATATTATCATCCCCAAAACTGAGGCTCAAAATTGAAAGTATCTTGTCCAAGGCCCCAGGGCTCCTACTTTCATCCAGGTGAGTCTTCCTCGAAAGTCCTTGTTGTTTTTATTACACCAAGTGTCTCATGTATACAGACACTGGAGGACTCTGGGCAGAAGCAGTCTAAGGGCTCAAGGACGGCTTCCTGGAGAAGGTTCACCTGAATTGGATCTTAAAGGATGAGTATCAAAGGAGGGTCAGGTGAGGGAATGGGACTATCTTCGCAGAGTGGACAATCTAAGCAAAAGTAAGAGCCTGGCATGGGCTGAGAATGCTGAGGTAGCTGGTGTTGTTAGAGCATAACCGTGCGGCAGGTGGGAAGGAAGGAAGGGCTGCTGAGGCAGAAAGGGCTGGAGAGGCGAGTTTGGGCTGAGCCTTGCATTCTGTGTTGAGAAGCTTGAACTTTCTCCTGTAGACAATGTGGAGCTATTAGTGTTTTAAAGAGATCACCAGGGCAGATGTGTGAAGAGTGGATTTAACAGGGACAGGATTAAGGCAGAGAGAAGTCAAGAAATTGTTACAATAAAAATTTTGAAAGTTAACAATTAGGTTGTCCATAACAGGAATGGAGATGAGGGAACAAATTCAAAAATTAATTAGAAAGAAAACTTGTCAGGTCTTGGGGATTGTATAGATGTGTGTGAGAGAGGGACACACGTGGCCTTCAAGTTCCTGGGGATCGAGCTGGTTTATGGAGATGAGTCAAGTGTGGAAGAGGTTGAGTTGGGGTGTCTGTGGGAACGCAAGTAGAGATGCAGTGGAATATGTACACTTGGTGCTCCCTAAAGAGACCTGGAAGTTGCCTGCATCTAGGTGGTAACTGAAGTCCTGGGTCTGGGTGAGCACTTCCTGGAACAAAGGCAGTGGGCAGAGGACAGGACCCAAGGAAACACAAACACTGACAAGGTGGACAGAAGAAGAGGAGCTCCTGAAGGAGACGGTTTCTAAATGATTGGAGAGGTATGAGAGAAATCAGGAGATTGTAGAGTTCTGGAAGCCAAAAGCACCAGACTTTAAGAAAGTAAGTCATGAATACTGTTAGATTCAGAAGAAAGCTAAAGAAAACTCAGGACATACACAAAAATCCTTTTTTGTTGTTTTCTTGTTGTTGCTATTCTTTTTGTGTGTGTTTTTAAAGTCACTCTTTTTTTTTTAATATATTTTATTGATTTTTCACAGAGAGGAAGAGAGAGGGATAGAGAGTCAGGAACATCGATGACAGAGAAACATCGATGACAGAGAAACATTGATCAGCTGCCTCCTGCACACCCCCCACTGGGGATGTGCCCGCAACCAAGGTATATGCCCTTGACCGGAATCGAACCCAGGACCCTTCAGTCCACAGGCCGACGCTCTATCCACTGAGCCAAACCGGTTTTGGCCACAAAAATCCTTTGGATACAGACATTAGGAAGACATGGTTGCCATCAAAAAAGCAATGTCAGTGACAGTCTTCAGAAGAGGGAAGTGGCTAAGGCGGTGGGGAGGTCAGAGATCAAGGGAGAATTTGGGGGGCCTTGGTGTTTTTAGAATGAGAAAGAATTAACTATGTTTATGGACTGAGAGGAAGGAACTGTTGAGAGAGAATGACTGAAGACAGTAACCAAGCTTGGGAGAATCGAGGGGGGGGTCATTAAGACAGCAGTGCCAGCTGTGATAGATATGGCCAAAGCCACTGGCAAAGCTGTTGAACCTGAACATGAACCACAAGTAAGCTCTAAGACTGCAGAAAATAGCAAGGTAAGTATAGGTGGGGAAAAGTTGGAAAAGTTTACAAGAAAGTCATGTCTTTTGGCCTCAGTTTTTCTTGATAACATAGGAAGTAAGCCCTTGTGAATTTGTAGGTTGTTAATGCACCCAATTGTATGATTAGCTCCAGCAGGGCTCAGGAGGCAGGGAACGGGGTGGGGGAAAGGTGGGGTGCTGTGAAGTAAACCCTGGAAGATACTAAATGTTGGGAGTCAAAGAGTAAATTTAAGAGGCTCCATGTGGAACAGTTCCAGAAGATGACAAACTTCATTTGACTAGAATCCCACCTCAAGAAAATACCATCCTAAGATTCCCAGCCTGACCTTAGTCCTGGAGAAAGACAAGATTCTTAGAAACACCCTGTCCTTGAGTAAGCTGAGCTTAGTCATGCCCATCAGAAGCTGCTAGCTTTGAGTTAGCCATTTAAAAAGTATTAAACTGAGAGGACTGGTTGGATTCCAGTCAGCTCAGCAGCACAGAATCTCCCTCCTCTCTGGCATCTGTAGAATGTGTTTGCTTATCTTCCATTCTGGGAGTTCCTTGGGGCCAGATTTAGGCAATGCTTTACACTTTACCCTTCTCCCCACCTCATGGAGGTCTGTTTCTCTTCCAATAAAAGAAAACATTTCTGCATCAGAGTTTTTAAATCAAACTCTTAAAACCAGGTGGTTCCATGCCTATTATCCATCCTAGACCTCCACCCACAGTGTATCCTCCTTTGCTCCACAGTTGACTCATCTGCTTCCTGCTAACCTCCCTCCCAATACTACACCCCCTGGAAACCCCATCTACATCTTTGAAAGGTGCTCCTTCCATCAACTTGCCTCATCGATACCCTTGTCAGGATATCGTTTTCCTCCTAGCCCTCTAGAACATGGAGTGCACATATTTCCATGTCCCATATTCTAGATTTGTCCAGCTTTTCATTATTAGTTTTGATCCTCCCTTTGGACTCTCATGCTCTCTGGTTCTACCACTCTCTGCCTCTCCTCATAGCACTCATGTCCTCACCGCCTAGTAATTCTCAGGACACTCATCAGACTTTGGAAACTGGCTATCTCCACCTTAGGCACTGCAGTGATCCCGGGGGACAACCCACTCAGAACCCTGGCCTCATCGCCCCCTGTCCACATGGGAACTGCCAAAATGTTAGCCTCTTAGATTCTAGAACCTACCTCCAGTGAAAACACCTTTTCCTTGAAGCTCCCTTGCTCTCTCTTCCTACTCTACTCTCCAGCTTCACACAGTGCCCCAGGCTCTTGAAGCTTTTTCTCCAAGTCTGTTCACACTTCTCCACTTCACCTCCTCCCTTGTCTAGTCTAGACCCTGTGCAGCAGAATGTCAACCCCTTCGCACCATCACCCTCAGCTTCTTTGTCCTACCCTTGTTCAGTGCTCATCTAGCAAACCCCAATATCCCAACCAGGCATGTTCCCCAGGTTTGCAGAGATTACTAGAGAAAATTCACAACTGGAAAGATTTGCCAAGTGAATGGTTTCCATTCTCACTGATATCTGCTCCAGGGCCCATCACCTCGGTAATAATGATCCCAACATTTTTTTTAATACTAATACTAACCCTAACTTTAACACTCTCTTCAAACCATCTCCATAACAGCGTCTTCACTCTGACAACATTATGCCTCTTATTTTACAAAGAAAATCGATGCCCTTGAGTGGGAGCTCTGTTTCCCAGATGTGTCTGTGTCCATACCTACCCTTCCTTCCCTAGACTTTGCTTCTAAAGTCAATCTACCTACCTCTGCTTTAGATTGCATGCCTGCAGCATTAATTCTCTTTTTCTTTTTTCTGTGTTGTCTTCCTCTTAGAATATAGCTTATAAATGCGCCTGAGCCTCTCCCATCTTAAAAAAAATAGAAGTCGCCATGACTCAAGACCCCACTTCCAGTTGATGGTCTTCACAACCTAGGTGTGCAATAAACATTCCTCACTTCCCATTTTTTAATCAAAGTAATGCATAAGCATAGCTTTTAAAGTCAAAAAATGCTATAAGGCTTCATAATTTTTAAAATATTTTTCTGTAAACCTCATTTTTTCTAAATAGCCTATGTATACTCTATTTTAACTTTTTAATTTTTGAGATTATCTTTTATCTTCCTACCATGGAAGATGAATGTTCAGTTCTCTTTATCAGCCCCTCATCATCCCCCACCAGGCATACAAACAGCCCTTTCCCCTCCCACTACCCTCCCCATATAATTACATCTAGTTAGTGGTGAAATTATTATTCAATATTTATGTTAATATGTCTATATATTTTTCATACATTTAGTGTACTTTGGCTATGCTTTTCCTTGTACACATTTTGTTTTACATAATTACCTCTCTTTTTTCAATCTTTCTGTGTACCTATCTCTAATTCAGCCCCTCACTTTCCAAAAAAAAAAAACAACAGGAAATCTACTACTTGAAATGTTCTTCTCATATAATCCTTCCATCGTCACTTTCATATGGAAGGATTTCTCTCCAGGCCATTACCCAACTGCTGTCCTTTGCTGCCCTTCACCATCATCCCACTAATTTCCTTTACTTCCCTAGGTTTTATTGCCTCTAATTCTTAGATTCTAAGTGTTCCTATTTCTTGGTTTACATTTGCATTTTGGTGCAAAGCATCCTACAATAGTTTTTCTGAAAAGGGATGCAAGGAAGGCACTTTTTTTTTTTTTTGAGACCTTCACTCTTAACTGATCATTTTGTTAGGAGCAACGCTCTAGGTTGGAAATCATTTTCCTTCAGAATGTTGAAGGCGTTGCTACACCATTTCCAAGTTGTTGAGAAGTCTTATGCCATTCTGACTCCTGGTCCTTTGAATATAACCTGCTGCGTTCCTCCCTGGTAGCTTTAGGGAAGTTCTATCTTCAGGATCCTGATATTTCATAATAATGTGCTTTGCATGAGAACTGTTCTTCATTAATTATGCTAGCCATTCACTGGTCCCTTTCAGACTAGAAATCCAGGATTTCAGAAAATATGCTTCCCTTTTCTTTGATAATTAATTCCCTCTATTTTCTTTCTTCTTTCTTTCTGGGGCTCCTAATAGTCAGATGTTGGACCTTCTAGACTGATTCTCTACTTTTCCCGTCTTTTCTATTTTTCTTAACTTTGTCTTTTAGCTTGACACCCTGGGAGGTCTTCTCAACATTACCTGTAGACTTGGAATTTCTGCTATCATATTTTAACTTCTGAAAGCCCCTTTCCATTCTCTGAATGTTTCTTTATATAACACTCTGTTTTTATTTCTTAGATGTATTTCTTTTTATCTCTTGGATGGCATTAATCAGTGTATTTCAAATTTTTATTATGTCCCCTACCTTACCTTTGTCTTTCCATTCATTTATTTGTCAGGGTCTCCATCTTAACCATCATAATCCTGCCTCAAATCTCCAGTGAGGCTTACCCCTTCTTTTCTGACCTAATGGTGAGGAACTAAACATTCATTAGAGGTTCTTTATGCATGGGCAGGCCTAACTGCCTGGCAAACTCAACCAGAGTTTGAGGGGGATCCATCATTCTGGTCGGTCTTTTGCCTGGAGCACCAACTTTCCCAGAACACCATGTCCAGTCCCCTCACCTGGCTGCCCACACTGAGCGGGCTCAGCAGGAAAAGGGGCTAAGGGGTCTCACTGCTCAATGTGCAAAGTGCCCCCTTTCAGCACGTTGCCAAGTGTCAGAATACATCACAGTCTTGGCGGGGGAGGGGAGAAGCAGCAGGCGGAGGGGCAGCTGCCTCGTGACCTGGAGAATGAACATGAGCACCTGTGTTCTTTGTGCAAGCTTTCCAGCAGCCTTTCTGGTTTTTGCCTCCTCCTAGTACCGTGCCTTCCAGAGGTGCCTGGTTCCTCTGATTCCAAAGCTTTTCGAGGTTTGCACAACAAGAAAGGGCATGTTCCTCATTGATTTCACCCCACCCCACTCCCACAGACATGTGTTAGCTTTCTCTGAAGGAGAAGAAGGAAAGGAGGGAGGGAGGAGGGAAAGAGGGAAGAGAAGGGGGGAGAAAGAGAAGAAAGGGCGAAGGGACGCAGCGAGAAAACATTTTTGAGCCTCTATTATGCACCAGACCCTGTTTGTGCTGGGTTCTTTTCATAAAGAAACATATTGTAATCCAACAACCCTGTTGGGTGGATACTGGTATTATCATTCACATCATACTCTTGCGGAAACATTGTTCGGAGACTACTTAGCGAGCCCATGATCACACAACTGTGAGTGTCTGCATTCAAACCTCAGGCTCTGTGATCCCCAAGACCCGTGCTCCTTTCCCTATCTCATGCTGAGAGCTATTTGTAGGCCTGGGGTCTATAGGCTACCCCAAAGGCCATACAGAGAAGGCACCCTATGCCCTCCCTTCCATCCCGTGGCCCCCCCCCCCAAGCCTTGCGAGCATTCTAGGGCAGTCGGTGGAGTATTTTACATTCTCCCTGGAAAGAGACCAAGGCGCTGTGTTCTCAGCTGCTTGGGCTGAGATCTGAAGGCCAGACCCTGGCGCTGACGTCACTCGGCGTGCCCTCCGCTTCCACCAGGCCGTTTATGCTGGCACCGCCGAGAGCAAGGCTGGCGGGAAGGGGAGCAGCCCAAACAGGATTAATAAGAGGCAGCTGGGCTTTAAAAGCCTTCTTGACAATGTAAAGAAACGAAGTCAGATGTTTTTGGAACAGACTTTGAAATGAACTTGTCCAGCTCCTCGTCTCTCTCTATTGCCACTTCCCCACTTCCTCCCACGCGCGTGAAGCCAGGATTTCTGCTGCCCTTTCAGCATCTCGGATGATAACCCGGTGGCTAAGGTCAGATGCTGGCCGGAGGAAGCGAGTGCCCCAGGACTGAACTGCACCCACGGCCAACAATTCAGCAGCCCCTCACCCTCCGCTCACCCTCCAAGCGCCCTCAGCCCCTCCTCACCTGTCACCCCCTAATCCCTGCCCTGCTGGCCAGATGTGGTCAGTGTCTGAGCGGATAGAGAGGAAGTGGAGAAGCCGCACGTCAGAGCGCACTGTGCGTCGCGGTGCGGTGGGCCCTTGGTAGGGGAGGTCTTTGTGACGCGGTGTTCCAGGCCGGCTGTCCCCACGCAACACTGGAACCTTGTAAGGCCCCTGCACCCCGCACACGTTCCGCCCTCTTGACCGCAGCCAGGAGGCAGAAGTGGCCAACAGCGGGGCCATCAACCAGAGGTGGTATTGAGAGCTACCACCACCAGCTACCGGTGGTGATACACTAGGCTCAGGAGTTGTCCAGGCGGGCCTGCTGGGTCCCAGGAGCCCCAGTTCTCCTACCCACACATCCGCCCTACCAAAGGCCACAGCTGGGTGCAGAGGGCACGCTGGAGCAGTGTCGGGGTGACCAGCCCAGGACGGAGAAGCTCACTGTCCGTCAGCTGCCCAGTGAGTGGAGCATGCTCTCATTACGTCCTAAGGGCCCTGGAGGTCATGTGGAAACAGATCTATGACCACAACCTGAAGCGAAAGCCCTGTCCTGACTACTGAACCAGCACTGAGCCCACTGGCCAGCTGACAGCAGATCGCTGAAGTGTTTTTGGGTATGTGGGGGTTCCAGTCTCTCTATGTCCATCCATGGGGTGCTGGCTTTTTTGCTACTGGCTTCACAACTGGCTTTGTGGTGAATTCAGGTGCTGTGATCACCCAGTGTGTGCCCATCTTTGAAGGTTACTGTCTGCTTCTTGGTGTCCAGCAGCTAGTTTGTCTGGCCTTGGCCTTACTGACTACCTCGGGATGCTGTTGAAGGACCATGGCATCATCCTACCTAGTGCTGCAGACAGCAAGATAGTCGCAGTGGTGAAGGAAACTTCTTGTGATGTGGCAATGAGCTATGAAGACGAAATGACCAAGACACCTGGTGGTATCGAGTTTACCAACTACCTGGTGGGGAGATGATCAGGCTCCATGACCGGCTCTTGCAGTGTCCAGAGGCCCTCTCTGTCCATCTCTCGTGAACCTGGGGACTCCTGGCATCGATAAGATGCATCAGCATAATGAAATGTGGTACAGATATGAGGAGTTACTTTTTCTCTAATATTATCCTTGCTGGGGGATCAACCTCATTCCCTGTTTCAGGAAAGTGGCTGCCCACGATACAGCAACGGTGGCACCTGCCAATACCCTGTGCAGGTTAGAGCTCCCCCAGAAAGGGAACTATTGGTGTGGATGGGAGGCTCTATAGACATGTGGCTCACTCACTGCCGCGGAGTTTAAAGAAGTTGGCCCCAACATGGTACCCCAGAGATGCCTCTGAAGACAAAATGCTTACAAAAAGATGTTTCAAGTATGTGGGACAGAAAACTTTGGATATTGTGTTTCTGGGAGAACAGAAACTATTTCAATTATTGGAATGCCTATTCCTCTGTTGCTTTCTATAATGGGGGGAAATGATGGTGAGGCAGTCGGATGTTTAGAGGAAACACTGTCAACAAGAGGAAGTGGGCACAGGAGGTGGGCAGGGATTATTTGTGGATTAGCCTAAAGGCCACACTGGGTACCATAGCAGAGGCCTGTGTTATTGAGACTAACACTAACCTCCAGGGACTAGAGAAATCAAAACTAAGGTATTCCAGGCACCTACTACACGCTGGGCAACATGTGAGGACTTTTTCACGCTTTCATTCCCATAATCATCAAGTCCTGCCCAGGCTGTCTTTTCTCCAAGTTGTTCCAGATCCTTCCCATCCACAAGGGAAAGGACTCACTACTTCCTCTGTGGAGCCTTCCCTGGCCAACTCCCCCCTCAGAGACCTTGAGACTGGGACTTGCTGGAATTTTCTGTCCCCTTAGTCCAACCTTAATCACCTGATTTATGTTGAGGGCAATCTGCCATTCATATTAGTTTATGATTCCTTAGGAAGGCCCCAGGGAGGAACTCAGTGCCAAAGAAAGCTCTCCCCCGTGAGGAGCCAGCATTTCCTCTCCTTTCTGACAAGGTCTTTGTAACTCGTCATGCTTCCTTCGTTGCCTCCTGAGAAGTTCCAAGCACAAGGATGGTTTGATTCAGGTTCGAAGAGCAGCAAAGATCTCCTCTCCATAAGGAAGTGACATTTAAGCTGAGACCCACACTATGAGTAAGACTTAGCCAGGTAAGATTGGAAGGAGCACCATTCCATTCGGAAACAGCATCATGTGCGAAGGCTCTGAGGCAGAAAAGAAAACGTCCCGTGTGGCCGGGACCTGCTGGGTAAAGAAGACGGAGGTACTAATGAAACTGTGTGTCCGACTCCCCTGAGTCTCTGGAGAGAGGAGAGCCTCCCTCTCTCCTCCGGGAACCTGAGCAGCTCCATTTCACCAGCTTTCCCAGCAAATTTTCTGCAGGCTTCAGTGCACCCGCCTGAAGCAGTTACGTAATTCCCAGCCAGGCCCCAGAAGCCTCACAAAGCCATGCTTTCAGAATAACCCCAGTGAATGCGCCCAAATAATACGTGAAATTGTATCGGGCCTGCCGCACCCAGAAGACGCACACAGAGGGGGAGGGGCGTTCGCCACACCAGCCCGTGACACTTGAGATCTTCTCACCACCAGGGCCATTAGGAGGGAATTAAGATTAAGTGGATAGGGGGCAACTCCGGTGCACGAGGCCAGAGCGTGACTGGTCACAGAGGACAGCAGGCCCTGTGCTGGCGGCCCAGCAGCTAACAGCCTGAACACTGAGGGTGGCCACCATCTGTGCCACAAGCTTTTCCGGCATCATTCTCATTTAGGCTCACGCTGCCCTGTGTCACGGCTCCTGTCATTAGCTCTCCTTGGTGGATGAAGACAGCAGGCTGGGAGCTGTCCCACCGCCTGCCCGGGTCCCCACAGCATTAGAGCCTGGACAGTCCCTTTGTCCCTTGTCCAGGCTGTGGCCACGAGGCAGGGGCTGTACTCCTCAGGGAGGCAGCATGGCATTCTGGAAGGTGGCTCCATGGAAAAGTTCTCTGATTCCTCTCTTTTCCAGGTTTTGCACAGCAGGTTTCAAAGTCTCTCAATTCTAGTCCCAATCATAATTGAACAGCTCAGAGAGCAAGGAAAACAAGAGACTGAAGACAGTGGGAGTCCCAGGGAGGGTGGCAGAAGGAAACCATGCAGTGCAGCCAGGTGTCCAACCGGCACGCCCAGCTCCTCAGCAAAGCTTGTAGGGGTCCCTCTGCTCTGTGCCCTTCTCACCCAACCTCTACCCTGCCCCCTCTCCAGTCCCACCTCCCAACTTCTGCCAAGAAAATGGAGGCTCTCAGGTGGGAACTCTCTCTAAATCCTAGGCTCTTGCAAACATGCCTGCCTCTTCCCCACTCCACCGCTGGGTGGCTTGCCCCCAGCCTAAGCAGAGTGGACGCCCCTTTTGTAATCCATGCAAATCCACTAAAATGGCTCATGATGCTGTGTCCTGTCACTTCTCTAGTTTTGAATTCAGCCCTGACCACCTCAGCCTCTAATTTTGCCCATGTTTTATTTAAAATATCATTTAACAATCCCAGTGGCCATCCACAGGTAAATCACTAAACAAAATGTCCACAAGGGTTGTGAGATTCTTTTTTTTTTTAAAAATCCTCACCTGAGGGTATGTTTTTATTAATGAGAGAGAAAGAAAGGAATGAGAGAGATGAAAGAGAAACATGGATCGGTTGCCTCCCATATGCACCCCAACTAGGAATTAAACCCGAAACCTGGATATGTGACCTGACCAGGAATTGAACCTATGACCTTTTGGTGTATAGGACGATGCTCCAACCAACTGAGCCACACTGGCCAGGGCTGTGATATTCTTAAAGGCCAGAGGGTATCTTCAGATCTTGGAGCCCCAATACCTAACAAAGCATTTGCCACATAGTGAGTACTCAATAAATGGTTGTGAAATTAACTACTGAACCCCAAGCATTTGGTTCATATTCCTGGTCCCACTGGTCCCTTCCCTTCTGTGGAAATCAGAAAGAGGAAAATGGGCAAATAGCAAGTGTGGTATATAATTTAAGGGGGATAGGAGGGAGGGAAGAAGGAAGAACTAGAAAGGAAGGGGCGGTGAGGAGAACAGAAGAGAAGGGAAGACAAATGCAATGGGGGGCTGGCTCCTTGAAGATTTACTTCAGTTGACTAACAAATCCTGCCAGTGTCATCTCGTGCCTCCTGGAGTATCTTATTCTGGCAGTTTGATTCATTATTTTGGTGGGCAGCCAAATACCTCCCCCCTTCCCTGAGTAGGCAAGATCTAGGACAGATCTTGTTGCAGAAGGAGATGCACTCAAGAGTCATCTTCAGTTGTAATTACCTATCCAATTAAATCCAGGCACTCAGCCATCCTCCCTAATAGGGGCTGAGGGCGGTAATCCACCGTGCAATTTGTGAGCTTGCAGCAGCTCCGATCAGCAGCTGTACTGTGTTTATTTAGTTGGGTGGTTTTTTGGGGGGGCGGGGGGGAGTGGGGGAAGTGTGGGGTAAAGAAGGGAGAGAAGAAGAGGAAACTGGGTAGAAGCTGAGTGATCAGAGTATCCCTGGGGATATTGAGCACCAGGGGGAAATTACCTTCCTGATGACTCAGAAACAGGAAGCGGTGACCCAGAGGCATCTCAGAAGGGGAGGCATGCACACATGTGATGACATCGCTTCCTCTTTTTATGAATGCGGGGGTATGCAAGTGGAAAAGGGAGGGGGGAGAAAACAATCAAAGGGATAGGAGAGCGAGTCTCCTGCGTGTTCTTGCTCACATCCTCACATCCCCAGCCCCTATTCCTGCACTTCTGACGCAGGGCCAGCGCCTACAGAGCTTCCTCTCTTTCACCCTCAGGCTCTGGCTGAGAGAAGTCAACAAGGCTCATTCTGAGCCCTTCCGACCAAAGACAGAGTTAGATTTGCAGGTGGGTACCCTCAAACTCACAGAAGCCAGCAGGCCGGTGCTGGGAATTCTCTTACCAGTTAGTAAAAGGAACTATGATCTGAAACTCTTCACTCCTCACCAGGCGCCATGCCCCACTTCATCACTGGGAGGATGGGAGTGCTACACGGAGCAGCAGCCAGCAGCATGTGCAGAGGGAACATGGGGAGAACCCAAGAATATGCAGTGGAGCATCCAGACTTCACCAAAATTGGCAGTTTGGGGGGATAGTAAGAACAAACTTTGGAGCTAGGGGTGTTGTGACTATAGGACTAAGTGAGAACTGAGGACTAAATGGCCCTTCTTGCTCTTCTTTCCCCAAAGTGGGAACCAAAGACCAAAGTCCTAGGCCCAGAAAACAGGACTGATACCCGTTTTGTCCCATGAGACCAAGCAAAAGACTAGCTCAACCTCTCAGTCTCTACCAGGGCCCCTCCCCCATGACAATGAGTGACTCTGTCCCAAGAATGCCCTGACTCTATAGATGCTGCTCTGCTTGTGCTGCTTTATCCCCACCCTTGGGAGCCCTGGGTGAGAATCTGCAGCAAAGAGCATGTGGTGACTCAGATGGAAGGAAATCATAAGAAGGTGATCCATGTTGCACCTAGGGCCCTCCGCTCCCTGCCTGCTCTCTCCATGGGCACTCAGGATGAAACAGGCAGCCCCAACTGTACATTTTGTGAAAGTTGATAGACCAAGAGAATAGCAAGTCCACCAGCATATTCAGAAGAGCCTGCCCTGTGTTTACCCACACTTGTCTTTCTCTGCTATCTCTTCAAGGGAAGACCAAATCACTAAAGGCATAGCCCCCTTTCTGTGTGGGCAAATCTACGTCAGCCAACCCATAGAAAAAGATGAGCAATCTGCAACCCACCCAATCTGCAACTCAGCGGTGGCCTATACACATGCCCCCAAAAAGTCACTATAGAGGGAACTGGACAAAGGAGGAGCCATAGTCCAAAGTCTTATCTTTCGAAGGAACTAATGAAAAGTCTGGGGATGTCCCCTGGAACCATCACACTGTCCCCAGCTCTCCAGGCATCTCCTATCCATAGTGCCTCGGCCCATCCATTCCTCATTTGAGCAGGACAACCCACTTGGAGCAGAGTCAAGGTGGTAGCTGGGGTGGTGGGCCAGAGGACCAAGCCACCATCAAGTCTCTATACAGTGAGAGGGGCTCAAAGGACAAGCATTGGGAAAAGGGAAAGAACTTGGTTGGTACTATGGGAGGTATCTCCTGTGTGTCATCTCATCTGGTCGCCACACTAATCCCGCAAAGTCTTATCACTGAGCAAACTGATGCCCAGAGAAGCTTGGAACTGGTAGCTGGCAGAGGCCAGGCTCAACCCAAGATCCCACCATGCTCTTTTTCCAGTACACGCTGAAGATAAAACAACAGAGATGCAGAGATGGGGCAATGTATGAGCTACCCTGGAAATCTTCCTCAACAAAATCTGTCTCTGCCCCTGTCACCAAATGTGAGATTGGACCACTGCATAGTCATTCTTGGAGATATTGAAAGGTTTTAGAGGTTTCACTCAATTCATCAACACAGAAAGATTGTTCTTCTGCTACTTGATCAAATAATAATAATAATAATAATAATAATAATAATAATAATAAAGTAAATAAAAATAAATTATAACAAAAATATCCTAAATCTGCCGAAACCGGTTTGGCTCAGTGGATAGAGCGTCAGTCTGTGGACTGGAAGGTCCCAGGTTCGATTCCGGTTAAGGGCATGTACATTGGTTGCGGGCACATCCCCCGGTGGGGGGTGTGCAGGAGGCAGCTGGTTGATGTCTCTCTCTCATAGATGTTTCTAGCTCTCTATCCCTCTCCCTTCCTCTCTGTGAAAAATCAATAAAATATATTTTTAAAAAATAAATATCCTAAATCTGTAGAGACCCAAATAGACTAGTGGTTGCCTTGGGCTGGGGGTTGGTTTGAACGGGGAGCTGACTACTAATGGGTATGGGTTTTCTTTCCGAGTGATGAAAGTATTCTAAACTTAGATTGTGGCAGAGTTGTGTGACTATCACCCATGGAACACCTAATATACTAAAACCCATCAAAGTGTATGCTTCAAATGAGTGAATTTGTTGGTATATGAATTAGAGCTCAATAAAGATGTTTAAAAAATAGAACCTTCCCTTGAGGGGGTTAACATGTAATTGTATTCAGAAGACATATGCATAAAGACAGGATATGCCAAATAGCAAGAGGCACCAAAGGATTCAGAATGAGAAGGATCAATTCTAGTTGGGGTGTCAGAGAAGGTAGGATCAATTATATTTTGATAAATAAAAGGGAAAAATCAAATTTTCCAAGTTGATGGGAAGATATGTACACATGTTAATACCTTAATAAAAAAATGGGGGAAAAAATTTTCCAAGTTGGATTTTCATGTTGGAGGAACATGAGCACAGAGGCATGAAAAGGTGTGAAAGTGTGAACCATGCCTAGGAAATAGTGAGCCAATGAATGAAACCCTGTTATCATGCCAACACAAAGATGACTTACAGTACTACACCATCAACTATTGCTGAGTAACAAATACCGCAGAGCTTAGTGGCTTGGAACAACAACAACCATTGAATTGTTCACAGTTCTGCATTCTACACTGGACTCAGGAGCCTGGTTTCTCTCTGCTCCTCATCAGCTCATGGTTCCACCAGGACGGGAAAGTCCAGGAAGGCCTCACACAACGTCTGGCACTTCAGCCAGGGCAATGGCAGTGGGTTAACTGCTAGATGTCCTTCTCCCTCTCCACGTGGCCTCTCATACTCCAGGGCCTCTTTCTCCCCAAGAATTCACATCCTCAAGGAAGCTAAACCAGGCTTTCTTGCATGGCAATCAAGAGAGCAAAAGCAAAAGCTACAATGCATCTTATGGCCAAGGCCCAGAACCGGCACAAGATCACTTCTATGAGATTTTACTTGTCGAAGCAAGTCATAGGGTCAGTCCAGATTCAGTGAGGTGGGGACTATACAGGGTATGAATTCAGGGAAGCACAATTCATTGGGTATCTACCACAAACACCAGATAGGAAATCACACACCTGCCTTGGAAGAGCTTACAGTCTAGTGGCCTAGCTATCTGAAAAGGCATGTAAAGAGGAAATACGTCTAGGAATGTAAGACTGGGAACAGAGCATCGAGGACATTGAATAAAAAGCTAAGGAATTTAGAGTTCATTCAAGAGTTTTTAAAGTGCAAAAATCCCTAGAAGTGATATTTTAAGCCTTTACCAGCCAACATCTTAGAAGAACTTGATCGCCTGTGCAAGTAAGATAAACTAGAAGCCTGGGCCTCTCCAAAAAGATTAGGTAAACTGCACGGACTGTGTGTTCCCATCACCTACCTCAGGCCACACCACCACTTTATGGAGGAGTGCGGGATAATAGCCAAGGTTTGCCTGCCTGCATCCCGGGGTCAGGACACTCACATCAGGTGGAAAGAGACTGTTTGCTTGTCGGCCTTCTTTCTCTCTTCAGTCCTCCTACCCTTCTTTTGTCAAGGTAAGTCTTACTTCAGACTGCAACATGGAAATTAACAGCAAAGAGAAAACTGAGAATTATGGATCCAATTTAACTAATTACTTAGAAAACGATTGTTTCTTATCTGACCATCTCTCTCCTCTGTTCACATTTCACACCTGTAAAACCCATGGTAGCAAGAAGCCTGAACCTACTCGAGTCCCACAGTTCTCCTAATGATCTACTTCACCTGCCAGTGGCCATCTACAGCCCTAAATGATAGAACAAAGCCATGAGATGTTGCCAATAACACCTAACAAATCGCATCAAGAACTGCAGCCCATCCATTTCCACCAACGGGCAACCATTTCTCCACAGGCACTTCCTCAACAAGAAGCAGCTCCTGGGAAGGAATAAGATGCCTGTAACTTGGTGAGTGTTCATGAGCATGTGCAGCAGGACCCCTAGCAAAGTACGGTGAGCATCCCTTCTACTAAGAGATTGCTCCTAGGGGTCCATGTTGTATCAGCAGTGTCCCATTCAAACAGGACCCAGCTGTGCTCAGCACTTCCTGGCAAAGTGTGTGTTTGGTTCCCTCCCACTTCCCATCTCAGTGCTTCCTCCCGAGTCTTCACCCACCTTTCAAGTTTCCTGCCCCGTCACAGAAAGTTTTCCTACTCCTCTAAATCATCCTTTCATTTCCGTTATTAAAATCTGACTCCCAGATCAGTATGATTGCAGCTAACTGTGCGGGTGAGTAAATATATATTTAATAGAAAGGTTCTTGGTAATGCAAAGAAATTAATGTATCCTGGTGGCATTTCAGTGAGTATTGAGAATAGACAAAGGAGATACTTGGAGGCTTGTGATGGTCCAGGATCTCATGATAGTTTTCTTATCTAAGGAAAAGTTGAATCAGACAGAGAAAGGGATGAGGAAAGGGTACAGACTTTACCTAACCTCTGACAGCTCACTCCTCCCACCCACCCCAGCCACATCACTGCATCATCCACCTTCCGTGCACGGAATAAAGAATGAGAACCACATGCCACGCACATAAACAAGCCCTACATCACATTCCTACCATAAACCATTTTGAAATACCCGGAGGTGAGGATTATTTCCATTTGAAATCATCTCTGACGTCACTCATCAAGTCTGACAATGGTAACTTTCCACTAAGACAACGGATGCTAACTCAGGCCTGGGGGGCCACAGTGAGATGCCAAGTGATTCAAAATAAAGGAAAAGAGGGGGGGCGGAAGAGAAGAAACAAGACACACTGGACAAGTAGCACCATCTAGAGGGTTTACAAGGTAAAACTGTTTTTCTGGCAAATACAGACCTGGAACTTTTCTCCAATAGTGAAAGGCAAATGCAAGCATCTGCCTAGGGCCACAGTCACAGGAGCCCAGATCTGAGATGACTGTGAGCCCATGTGGCTCACGTGGGGCAGCTAGACCTGAAGTTCTGTGCCCAGATCCCGGCATCAATTCACACATCAGAGTAACACCAGAGCCCAGAGAACTTCCTATAAGACACAGTAGAGAGTAGGACAAATACTGCATGATTCCACTTACCTAAAACATATAAAATAGTCAGACTCCTAGAATCAGAGAACATAGTGGTGCTGGCCAGATGCTGCGGGGAAAGGAACCAGGAGCTGTTGTTCGGAGGGGATAGAGGTGCAGTTACACAAGCTAAATAAGTTCCAGAGACCCGCGGTGAACACTGTGCCTGTAGTTAACAAGACTGGGCTGTACACTTAAATGTTTATTGTTCTCACAATAAAAGAAAAAGAGAGACACTGTAGATGGGATTTCTGCTTGGGGCTATCAGGGGACAGGAGACTAGAACAACAGTGCCTCTGAGGGCACATCTGTGATTCTGGGAAAACAAAAAATGGAGATCCATGTTTCTAAGTTGTAATAAATGGACTTTTTTTATTTGGGTGATTAATAGTTTCACATTCAAGCACCTGAATTCAGTATTTTCTTTAGAACTATCACCTTTCCGTTTCAAAAAGACATAAAGATCATCTGACTTTTACTCAGAATTCCAATCTCACCTTTAGGAGACAGAGCTCTTTCTTTGGGATTGCTAGGAAACGTGCCACCGGCAGTGAGCACGGACTGACCTCCTTCAGCCCCCTGAGTGGCCGGGATGGAAGGATCCCCAGGGTTAGGGCTCCTGAGGGAGTTGGAGGGGGGAGAGGCAGCAGACCCACTACCTGCCAAGCCTAACTGAGTCATTAAAAGGAGACTCAAAAAAATCCATTGAATCCAATCTTTCATTTTAGTGACACACACACACACACACACACAAAAACTAAAGCTCTGGCTTCTGGGCAAGATGGCGGTGTAGGTAAATGCAGTACTCAAATCCTCCCACAACCACATCAAAATTACAACTAAACTACAGGACAACCATCATTCAGAACCGCCTGAATTCTAGCTAAACAGAAAAAGTCCTACAATTGTGGTGGGCAGTTAGACATAGGAGCAGAGGAAGGACAATGGGCCAGGTATAGAAGGTCACCAGGGTGAAAAGCCCTGGGTGACTAGCAAAGGACAATTGTAGGGTGGGACCTCATCCCCAGGGTGAGCTCTCCTCCCCTAGCATATCGCTGGTCATGTGGTTAGAACCCCCTGACCTTTCCTCCTTAGAGATAACATCTAGGCCTCAGTTGTATTTCAGTTCCAGGCCCAGAAAAGCAACCAATTCAGACAAACAACACCATAGCTGACATCAGGACCAGCTGCATTGAATAATGACCCCTGCCCTGGTGCTGACCAATCAATCAGCGCAGACCCAGACCCTGAAAGGCCACATCTGGAAAGCTGCTGAATATTCTAGTGAGATATTCCTCCCGGACCTCCCCTAAAAATTTCCCCCTATAAAACCCTTAGGACAGAGGACCCAGTGTGCTCTCCCTCCCAGGAGCACACCTGCACCCTTCCATTCTCTTTCCTTCCATCCCCAGGTGCATCACCTTGACCTTCCTCACTCCCAAGCTCCAAGGGCCCTTTCTTTGCCTCTATAACTTGTGTCCTCAGCCCATTTCTTCTACGAATTATTTCTTCTACGTCTATGACCTTCTAAATAGATCTTCTCTTATAGTTTGAGTCTTGGCTCTGAATTCTTTCCTACCCAGAACTCAAGTACCGAAGTTGCTGAATCCAGGTCTAGTCTGACCCCACCGGTCTAACACTCGGTGCCATTCCCACTGCACCCAATGCAACTAATGATGCAAAGAAGACACATTGAGACTGGTAGGAGGGGTGGAGACTCAAAATAGACTGGTCCCACACCTACATGTGGCAGGGGACATCTCCTCTATGGAGGTCCCCCCTGAGGAATGAGGGATTCTTACTCAGCCTCAGTGGCTAAGAGCTCCAGCACTGGGGCAGCAGCTTACAGGGCACCAGGGACATATGGGGAAGAACTGAATTTCCCAGCATCAGGGAAAGAGCTTGGGGAACAGCTTTCTCCCATACAGAAGTGCTGGCAGAGGCCGTTGTTCCTTTTCTGAGCCCAGCCCCTGCAGAGCTGGCAGGCAGGCGCCATATCTGATCTCCATCAACTCATCTAGCTAACACCATTAGCCATGCCCTGGTGATTCCTTGAGATTCTGCCCCACCGAATTCTTAGCCCACCCAAGCTGTTTCCAGTGGCTTTTCCATATGAACAGCCTGTCTTTGCTCATGCTTCAGACATTCCTAAAATCTCTCAAACAAGCAGTATCTGGGATCAATGTGCCCCATACTTTTCACTAGTGGCAATCAGCCTTTTTCACAGTTTGGCCTCTCCTGGGCACCTCCAAGTTCAGCACAAGTAGCAGCCATCTGAAGATCACTATGTAGCACATGCTGGGTGGCCACTGGCAGAATACAAGTAATTGAAGGAATGGGTGCTGGATTGGTTGGTTTGCAAAAGGCGGCTTGCAGGCCATACATTTACTGTCTCTAGGAGTTGACTAGCCCCGAGAGGGACAGTCCCTCCAGGGTCAGCAAGGATCCAGATGTCATAGCATAGGAAACACGTGGTTCATACTCCTGGGTCACACAGAGGTTTCATGGCAGACAGATATGTAGGACCCACGACTCTCATCACCAAGGTTAGCTGGAGCCAGCCCCCCGAGCCAACCCCTTGTCTAATCTGCCTGTCCCTCCATCTTTCAAGCTCAAGACAGTTTTTCTTAAGGAACTTATTCATTTTATTTTGGGAGGCTTCCTTTTCTAACTGATAGTTCAATTTTCTCCTCTTAGAGCTCCTTCTTTTCTAACAACAGTGTCATTACCTGCACACTGTACACATGATCACATGGTCACACTGCTCCTGTCTGGGCTCACACTAGTTGCTAAGCTTTACCTAGACCTTATAGGACTTGGTGAACTAGCACACAGAAAGGCAGACCCTGGAATGGGCTCAGTGGGCTCTCAGTGTTCCCCTGGGGCTGGGCAGGATTGGAGAAGGCTGTTCTAGGCAGTTCTAGGTACTGGGAGGGGCTGTCCCTGGAGGGTCCGGCCAGCCTCTGCCATCACAGTTCTAGTGAAGGGTAACAAGTTGTTCCCTCCCACCAGGAACAAGCCCCAGCCCCAGGGAGGACAAGACTATGAGGTCCAGACATATCAGCAATCATCAGCTGGGAGGCACAGGTTTGAGTCACGGTACTCTGGCACCCAGACAAATGAGAAGAGTGGGACAGACACTGCTAAGTAGTCAGAGCAGGAAGCTAGGGGCAAGTGGGCTCCTGGTGCAGGTACGAACCTCCACATCCAGCATGGTGCCTGACAGGCACTCAGTAAATACGGGATCAATAAAGGGACAAATGACAAAAATATATTGGGTACATGGCAAAGGCTCAGGCTATGGAACTTGGGAAAAGATCCCTATTATAAGGCCAAGTTCACTGATCATATATATCATGGTGGAGAGCAAATAAGGCAGAGGTCTATGGCTGGAGCACATGTCCACACTTTACTGTGTGTGTGTCTGTTTGTCTGTGTCTCTGTGTGTGCATGTGTGGGTTGGGGGAGCGTCTAGGGGGGACTGGTACAGAGCTGAGCCAGTGTAGAGTGCTCTTACCTGGAATCAAAGTTGTTCTGGAAACTGGTCTGAGTGAGCCTGCCGTGGAGGATGAGGCTTATTCTGCAGAAAAGCACCGCAGGGGAAGTGGGGAAGTGGGGAAGGGTGAGGGTGGGGTTAGGGTTGGATTCGGGTTAGAGCTGGCAGAGGGATGAAAGGTAAGCAAATGCTAGCAGCATATACTATTTTTTAATTTATTTTTATTGTTGAAAGTTATACAGGTGTATCCTTTTTTCCCCCATTGACCCTTTCTAGCCCGTTCCCTCCCTCGACCCCTGGCAGCAAATACTTCTGAAAGCATAAGATTGAAACTCCCAAAGCACCTTTCTCCTGTCCTTGGGCCTAGCAGCCACAAGAGGCAACTCTCCCTGGCTTCCCAGTTCTCAAGCCCATGTTGCCGCCACCAGTGTGGGAGGAACATCATTCGATTCTCAATCAACCCATGTTTGAGCCCATGCCACTGAACATGACGCAGAGCTCTCTGTGATCAGAGGGACACGAGGTAAGTCACCATTCACCATCCCACAACTACACAGGCAAGCACATACCCGTGCACGCTGCCGTCCTCGGCCCCACTCATGAACTCATACTAAAGCATTTAAAGTGTAGTTAAAATGTAAAAAATGCATTCTCAAAGATATCACAGTAAGTCAGTATTTGCAATCAAGAGGTCATCTAATCAGAGGTAGATGTGAGAGAGAGCATCCCCTCCCTCCCCACCAGTCTCCCATCTCATTGCACATGTATCATTTTAGCTACTCGAGTGCTCTCGTCAATGTCCCATATTAAGCCACTGGACCCCTGTTAGACCTGTACTGAAAACAGGGCTGCTTCCTGCCCCAGGCCTTGGGAATGGGCCAGTCTCAAAAAAGAAAGAAAAAAGATATTAAAGATTAGAAGAGAGAATTCCTTAGAAGGGTCCTCTTTTCCTCTAAAGGTCCAAGTGAGTAGGACAGGGTCTGGAAGCCCCCGACAGCAAGCTACTTTGGGTGAGATCTACTTTGCAAGCATGTCTTTTATATTCCTTACTAGAGGCCCGGTGCACAAAATTCATGCACTCAAGCGGGGGGGGGGGGGGTGGTCCCTCAGCCCAGACTGCACCCTCTCTCACTCTGGGAGCCCTCGGGGGTTGACTGACAGCTTAGGGGAGCAGGCCTAAGCCAGCAGTCGGACATCCTTAGTGCTGCATGGAGGCAGGAGAGATTCCCGCCACCACCACTGTGCTCGTAAGCCTTGAGCCCAGCTTCTGGCTGAGCAGTGCTCCCCCTGTGGGAGTGCACTGACCACCAGGGGCCAGCTCCTGTGTTGATTGTCTGCCCTTTGGTGGCCAGCACAGGTCATAGCGACAGGTCCTTCCACCATTCAGTTGATTTGTATATTAGCCGTTTATTATATAGGATATTCTCTGCTTAATTCCCTCTGCTCTCTATGTATTAAAATTCACTATTCCTTTACAGTCCCAGCTTATCCCAGCTAAGGGAAGGCAGAGTTAAATGCAGAGAAGCAAATTCCTGAGACTGGAGGTTCTACCCTAAGATGACAAGACTGTAAAAAGCAACACTGAGATTGCTTTGTCAGCAATACACACACACACACACACACACACACACACACACACACACACACACACACACCAGGACCTTCTCCTTTCGTGTACAAACCCTGGAGATTCTGGATTTTGTCTTACCAGAGGAGGGGCCATTCCTTTGTCATTGACTTGGAGGTATGGGACACAGAACCACTATATTGTGTTTTTATGCCAATACCACACTGGTTTGATTACTATAACTTTGAAATATAGTTTGAAATAGGGGGGGTGTGATGCCTCCAGCTTTGTTCTTCTTTTTCATATTTGAATACTTTTGCTATTTGAGGATCTAAAGTCACTTTATTCGTTTATAAATATACTGTGCATAAGTAATCCTATATAATAAAAAAGATAATATGCAAATTGACCCTCACACCCTCACAAGATGGCTGCATATGACCAGGTCGGCAGGGGGGGGCCATGAGGGGTGACCAGGCCAGCAGGGGATGGGAGGGGGGGGCAGGTAGGGGCAATCAGGCCAGCATGCAGAGGCAGTGAGGAGCAATCAGGCCGGTGGGGGGCGGGGCAGTTAGGGGCAACCAGGCAGGCAGGCAGGTGAGCGATTAGGAGCCAGCAGTCCAGGATTGTGAGAGGGATGTCTGACTGCCGGTTTAGGCCCGAACCCCCACTGGCAGTAGGACATCCCCCAAGGGGTCCTGGATTGGAGAGAGTGCAGGCTGGGCTGAGGAGACCCCCCTCCCATGTACGAATTTCATGCACCTGGCCTCTAGTTTTCTTATAAAATGCTTATTTGGGGGATGTCTAAATTTTGATGTGAAGATACTGGGGGAAAAGGAAAGACTTATTTTTTATGAAAAGAAATTTTTACACTTTGAAATTAGAAAATACTTTTATTTTCTGGAGTTTTTGGTGTCTTTATTTCTATACATCCTCTCCTAGGTGAAGACAGATTTTAAGGGTTAAATGGACACTCGGCTGAACTTCTCTGAAATGAATGGGGACCGTTTATGGCACGGCTTGCTACCTTTGCTCATCCGGCTCCAAGTGTCATTATACCTTCTAACCACTCTCAATGTTGCCACATTGCCTTAGAAAAAGAAAATCAGCCCTAATCAGTTTGGCTCAGTGGATGGAGGATTGGCCCACAGAGTGAAGGGTCTCAGGTTCGATTGGGGCCAAGGGCATCTACCTTGGTTGCAGGTTCGATCCCCGGCTCTAGTTGGGCTGCATGGGGGAGGCAACCAATCAAAATGTCTCTATCACGTCAATGCTTCTTTCTCTCTGTGTGTCTCTCCCTCTTCCTTTCTAAAAAAAATCAATGGAAACATACCCTCAGGTCAAGATTAACAAAAAGAGAAAAAGAAGAGCCAATAGTTAGCCAGATGCCAAGCACTACAGCTAGATGCCGCACACAGATTATTCCACTTGACCCTTTAACCACCCTCAAAGGGATGGTACCACTTTAAAGATGAGGAAACTGAGGCTTACAGATTTGCTCTCTCCTGCCCAAGATCTCACAGGTAATGAGCAGTGGCGCCTGGTTCTGGCCAAGACTTCCAACTCCGGGGCCTGTGTTTAGGGCCTCCCAGGGAAACGAAGGGAAGGGGCTGGATTCCTAACTTATCGGTCTAGCATCCCAGGACCCTCTTGTGGTTAACAGAAGAGGTGAACAAGAGCGAACGTCCAGAAAACTCCCAGGTGCACCCACAAAAAGAAAGGCCACAGGAGTGGGCAAGGTCATTGCTGGCTAAATGTGGTTTCAGGGCACAAATTGAAACGGGACGCCCCCACTGCCAATGTCAAAGGAGGACAAGGGGGAGAATCAAAACGAATTTCCTAGACTAGGAATCAAGGGACCTGGGTTCAGACCTGACCCTGCTTAAAAACTTACTGTGTAACCCTGCACGACTAACGCCGTGACCCGCTTGAAGGCTGGGGACAAGAACCCACATCTGACTATTAGCAACGCCTGGGGGCTTTTTCTGGTCTCAAAAGTAAACCTGCTCCCGTGCAGGCACCTGGGTCATTCTGACGTGCATCTCAGGTTTGAAAGTCGGTCAACTACACACCCGGCGGCTTCCCTGCTCTTTCAGTAGGTGGCCCGCAGCGCTCTCCGGGTACAAGGAAGGAAGGACCTCACTTCTGCCAATTGGCAGAAACCAAGGGTGCATGACACAACTCTACCAGCAGAGAGCAGTGTTGGCTCAAAGTTTTCTCAAGCATCATTTTCCTTGGCCTAAAGTTTTTCATCCTGTCCTGCAGCATTGTTTCAGGATTTTCTTTTTTAATAACTAATAGAAAGGGTACCAAAAATTACCCATAATCCCATCACTTCATGTTTGAACCTGTAAAGTACACTCCGCTTATCCATCCCACCTCCCAAGTTAGTAACTTAACATTTCGTTTGTATTCTTCCTAACTTGTTCCTAAATTTAAACACACAAAGCCATTGTGCATTTACACACACAAACACACACACATTTTTTTCCTAAATGTAGAATATTTATTTGTCTACAACTCACATTTTTCACTTAAATATATATATATATATATATATATATATATATATATATATATATGGCACATCTTTCTTCCAAATCCGTACATTTTAAAAATGACTACATGCTGGCTCTTTATATCACCACCAAAATGTCTATTAATGAATATCTAGGCTGTTTTCAATTACAAATACCACTTCAATTACCATTTTGGAGCATAGATCTTTGTACAATCATGTATTCTTTCTGTAGAATACAAACATAGGATTAAGTCAAAGGATATATTCTTTTTTTGCAGTTTGATCTGCTTTTTCAATCAAATATTGAATAGCTTTAAAATATATTTCAATAACACTAACAATAGAAAATTATACTAAGTACACAAAGGCCAATATTTTTTTAATTTAGCATGATTTTTGTTGTTGTTATTGTTGTTATAAAATTGCTTTAATTGAATGATTTTCCCAGTTATGAGCATGTTTGAGACAGGGATTTTCTCGTGGTCACTAAACCATTCCATGAGTACAAGACAATATTGTTTATAATATTTCACTATTAAAATGTGTTTGTGTTGTTGTGTTCTGTCTTGCCAGAAGCATAAAAATTATAAATATTTACATCTCTGTTACACTTCCTGTATAAAAATCAGAAAACCAAGTACACAGGCCCTTGGTTGCATCCCTTCCAGATGCATGCCTGGATTGCTTGCTGGACCCCCAGGCGGGGAGGGTGCATGCAGGAGGCAGCCAATAGATGTTGCACTCTCACATCGATGTTTCTCTCTGTCCCTCTCCCTCCCCATCTCTCTCTAAAAATCAATCAAAAATAAATTTTAAATGTCAGACTTAACTTTTTTATAATTGCAAGGCAAAGATTTCACCCTAGTTGCTGGGGTCCAGACTTTGCGGCTTCCTCCAAACCCTTCGGTTCTGATTGTGTAGCAAGGGGTCATTTAGTTCAACTGTGCCAGCTTCTTGTGCCACACAGGGAAGCTGAGTTATCGCCAAATCAGATCCAGATTCTAGGCTCCAGTGAGGTTCCAACTTGAGACAAAAATCTTGGTATGAGTATCAGTGGAGAGACCCTCTGTTTATAGAGCCATTTGGGAGGTTTCTTCCCCAAAAAAAGTGTTATTGAATGTGATGTCAGTATCTCGAGGGCAAGCAGGTGAGAGACAAAGAAAGGGTTCAAGTAGGTGGTGAGGAGAGATTCGTGACATTGAGACTTCAAAACCCTCAGTGCCTTCTGAACCCCCAGCACTGAAGGCAGACTTTTTAAAACAAAAACAAAAGTTGGGTGCATAATTTCTAGCGGGGAGAAAAGCATGAATACATTTTTTTAAAGATTTGTTTTACATCTAAGCAGATTAAAAGTTATATGGAAATATAAGATAACACTGGATTTTGCACACACACAAAAATCAAAGATAGAGTGGTGGGTAGCAGGAAGTCCTGCAGGCAGCAGAAGATGGCTTGATCAAATTCCTCCCCACCATGTCATTTAATTACAAAATAATAAAATAAATATGCAAGGGGAACACACAAGAAGAGGAAATTTAGATTCTAGCTCAATCACTTTTATCACCACTTTGCTGTAAAGTTAATTTTAACTATTTCTCTTGCATATAAATCTTTAAAAGATAATACTTTGTGGTCAACTAGAAATGCATGTCTACAACGGCAACAAATGAGTAATATGAGATTAAAACCAATTCTCAAAAGCTGAAGAAGCACTCGAAGGAGGTAATCAATGGGTCAGCTCTGAGGCAGGTAACCAGCAAGAGTTGGGGCAACAGCATGACTGCCCCCAATGAGTACAGGTCTGGGTCTGAGAGACAGTTGTGCTGACTGATCTGCCTAAATTAAGCTCAAACCAGGATGAAGGAAGGTCCAGTATTGCTTGATGGACTGAATCTTGGGAAGCAAGATGTCTCCAAGGCAACAGAAAACCTACTGGGGTAGTCAGGGTTCCTACTGGCTCAGCTGAGAATTTTTTTAAGTAGACCAACTCCTGCCCTGCCTGGGCTGACCAGCAGCCCCTGAACGATGAATGAACAGATTACTGAGACACAGTTTGACTGTGCCAGGGAGGGCTAAGGGGCCCCTGGCTTTAGTAGGCAGAGCAGCCTCTATTGCCTGCCTCGTTAGGCCTTTATTGGAATTTTTATCTTTAGATACAATCAGTAGGGTGAGTAATCTTGGGAGGACACATGTGTTACATTGTACTCTAGGAAGGGCAGCCAGGGGTTAAGCATAAGGATTCTAATAAACACCCGGTGGTCTGCGTATGCACAGGCTTGTTTGGAAAGGTCAAGGAATAATTAGGGGTGCCGCCTTTGACACTTCCCCAAGTCTCTTGTGCGCCCCAACACTGCCCCAAAAGGGGGTCTGTCTGGATGGCAAAGCATCAAGATACATGGTACTCTGCAGGAAGAATGTATTGTCTGAGCAGGAAGGCATAATGCCTGGATTTTCTTTACCCAAAATAAATTCATCTGAAGATAAAATGACCCATACCCCCTCATTTTTCTAAATCATCTACATACCTGCTGAAAGCCCTGTGGCTCTCCTCATTAAAATAAGAGGTTTCTAAGTTACAAGGTAGCAGAATCACGGTTTCAGCACATTCTTAGTATATCCTATGCTTGAAGGTGTCTTGCACCCACACACTTTGCAATACCTGGACCAGGGCTCCAGGGTGAGTCACCCAGCCACTGGGGGCTCTGTGAAGCCTGAAAAGTGACAAAGGAAGAAACGTCAGCATGAAACCTGTTAGATGTGTGGGGCTGTTGGGGAGAGGAAGGGGAGAGGGAGAGAAGAGGGGGGCATGAAAGGAAAACTTTCCCAGAGGGTACAGTCACCAAGATACAGGCACTATTACCCTGTCACCATAGGTTCGCTATGTGAATTCGGTTAACTGTTTTAACAAGTAGACTGATTCCTCTTTAAACAATAATCCTGATACAATTTCTGGTCTCTTAGGGTCAATCCCGGTGCTTTGTACAGTGGATTTTGTACATCTTTTGAAAGATTTAGTCACGGTACTTCATTTCCTCTTTTTTTTTTTTTTAATTGATTTTTTACAGAGAGGAAGGGAGAGGGATAGAGAGTTAGAAACATCCATAAGACATCGATCAGCTGCCTCCTGCACACTCCCTACTGGGGATATGCCCGCAACCAAGGTACATGCCCTTGACCAGAATCGAACCTGGGACCCTTCAGTCCACAGGTTGACACTATCCACTGAGCCAAACCCGTTAGGGCACGGTACTTCATTTCTTGATTTTATTATACATGGTTAGTTTTTATTTAATTTATTTGGTTGCTGGTAGATATCCATGTGTTTGGGGTTTTTTACACTGACTTTATACCTGGAAACCTTCTAAACTCTTATCTATGCTAAGAAAGTATCTGTAGAATCATTTGGATTTTTGTGTAGACAATTAGACCACCTGTGACTAGTATTTCTTCTTTTCCAATCCCCGTATTTTGTCTGCCTTTGCTTCTTTTTTGTTTTTATTTGTATGATTTTATTTTTCAATTATAGTTTCCATGTAATATTATCTTGTATTTAGTTTCTGTTGGCTGCCTTTTCTTGTCGCTCCCGCCCTGGTTCGGGCCTCCAGCACATGCTGAAAGGAAGGGCTGGGCATTGTTCTCAGAATCACAGGGAAAGCGTTCTCTGTTGTGTCTTTACACCGTAAGCTTTTTATGAATATACTTTATCAGGTTATGAACGTTTCCTTCTATTCCAAGTTTGCAGAGGTTTTTATCATGAATATTGAATTGTAATCAAATATACAGGGTATGCCAAAAAACGTATACACACTTTAAAGCTGATAGCTTAATTGATGTTTCTTTTCAGATTCAACCCATTGGAATTAATCATGGGTTAATAGTGTGTATACATTTGGGGGACACCCTGTATTTCTGAAAGTATTAAAATGACCCATTAAGTGATAAATTCCACTCATTAACATTCCAAAGTTAAACTGACCTTGCATTCTTTGGGTGAATGCAGAACCCAGTGTTGACCCTCACAGATGTTCTAGAATAGTTTTTGTAGAACGGGAGTTACTTATTCCTTGACTATTTGGAAGAACTCTGCTGTAGTCATTGGGACTGCTGTTTTCTCTGGAGGACGATTCTTTTACCTACTAATTGAGAATAAACCTAAAAGTCAAACTGTCTGAAACTCCAGCTTTGTCTCCTACTAGCAATATAACCTTAGGCAAGTTACTTGATCTGTGATTTAGTATAATCATCAATAAATAAGAATGAATCAGCCCTGGCCAGTGTGACTCCATGGTTGAGCATCGACTCATGAACCAGGAGGTCACAGTTCAATTCCCGGTCACAGCACATGCCCAGGTTGCAGGCTTGATCCCCAGTGGGGGGCATGCAGGAGGCAGCTGATCAATGATTCTCGTTCATCATTGATGTTTCTCTCTCTCCCTTCCTCTCTGAAATCAATAAAAATATATTTTAAAAAATAAATAAGTAAAAATAAAGAATGAATCATAATACCCCCTACCTTAATGATCTAATATATCTACATACTTAGAATAGTGCCTGGACCATAGCAAGTGCCATGTATTTGCTATTATTACCTTTGACTTGATTTATTTATTATAAAACTACTTAAGTTTTCTCATTTTTAAATTGTTTTAATTATGATCAAATAAACATAACATAAAATTTATCATTCTGATCATCTTAAGAGTACAGTCCAATAGCATTAAGTATATTCAACTTATGCAACCATCACCAGCATCCATCTCCAGACCTTTTGCATCTTGAAAAACTGAAACTGTATCCATTAAACAATAACTCTTCATTCCCCATGCCCCCCCCCTGCCCGTGGCAAACACCATTCTGCTTTCTGTTTCTATGAATTTGACCCCTCTAGGTACTTCATGTAAGTGGAATCTGGCAGTATTTGTTTTTTTGTGTATGTTTGGCTTATTTCATGCATTACCATGTCTCCAAAGGTTGTCCATGTTGTAGTATGTGTCAGAATTTCCTTCCTTTTTAAGGTTAAATAATATTGTGATCATGAGGAAAACTACTGCCATGAACAATTTTGAAATTTTTTTTACTCAAAAAAAAAAGTGTCCTGTCTTGGGCATCTTTCCAGGTTATATCTGCTTTCATTGTCTTTATTATATAATTCTGTAAGTTAAAGAAATGATGCTATTGCAAAATACTTTGAGTGTAGAAATGCAAGTTAGGTCCAGTTGAATGCAATTGATCATTGACCCATTTTGCATCTATTTGAAATTTATTTCAGCTTTCCTTATCTGCCTCGTATATTTGTGTGTGTGTGTGTGTGTGTGTGTGTGTGTGTGTGTGTTTGACTTCTACTCATGATTTTGTATTCCTTGAAATATTACCTGTGTGAATTCTGGGTCTTGAACGTGGGTTCCTCTACTGGACATCTGTGTTTGCTTCCATCAGGAACCTGAGGCACTATAATTGATAAGCATTTTTTTAACTAAATTACTAGCTTGATGTTCAGGCCATCTTGATGATGTGAATTAATACTGCATATGTGAGTGCCAGTTTTATGCTTGACTTTTCAGGTAATCTGTGTCTACAACCCGCCTTCATAAACAGATTAACTTGTTGTGTCTTCCAGACTATGGACTTTTTCCTAACTTCCACTTGCACAGCTTGCAAGGGCTCCCAGATTTATGTGGGAAGTCTTCTATTAGATGCTCCCTGGGTGGGCCTTAAACTTTATCTCATGTCCTGGGGCCATAAAAACTCACAGTCACAAGGAGTTCGAAATGAATTCGGTGTGAATGCTGCCTTCAATGTTTTTCTTACTTTCACTTATTTGGGTGTGGTGTGGTTTTTTTAATTTATTTTGTTTTATTTTGTTTACCTCTGAAGATTCTACACTTTCTTCACAGACCAACAATGCCTTTAAGAATATGTTTTAAATTATTTTATCCAGAATTATCAAATGAGTTCTCTATGAGGGGTTCCAAAAACACATGATAAAATCCTCACTTGTGTACCTATGGAGCTAGGCTCATTTAAAAGTATATTTCAGTTCAAACCCAGCATCAGTCACTGTATCTCTTCCTTGAGACGTGGGCATGTCTTAGACCTTTAGAGGCAGAAGGACCTTAGGGCTCAGCTGGACTTCCTCTGATGGAGAGGAAGCTGTATCCATTCAGCTGAGCTCGCGGCTCAGGTTCTGACACAAGCCTGTGTTCTTTCCTCACTGCAAACTGTCCACCCACACAGGATAATCCAGAAATAGTTCTTAGAGAAGCGCTGGACCCATTCAATCTTGTAAACTCCTAAATAAATGTAGGTATTTTGTTCATTTTTTTGTTTGTTTGTTTTGTTTTAGAAACTGGGCTATTAAGCTAAGAGGTAAATGCCACTTGTATTTTTTTTTCTCAATCTTTCTTTTTAATTTTTTAAAAATTAATTTGAGAGAGAGAGAGAGAGAGAGAGAGAGAGAGAGAGAGAGAGAAACATTGATCGGTTGCCTCTGTGCCCTGACCAGGGATCAACCGCAACCTGGGTATGTGCCCTGACTGGGAATTGAACCCGCCCCCTTTTGGTGTACTGGACAACACTTGACCAACGGAGCCATATGGGCCAGGGCTCTCTCTTCTTCCTAAACTTGAACTCAAACAAAGAGAAGGGACCCACGCCCTGGCTCTGAGGCAGGAGGGAGTGGAGGTCTCCAGAAGTCTGAGCTGGTCCTTCTACCTGGAAGACCAGTGGGACTAAGAGCGCAGGAGAGGAACAGACTGGAAAAGATGGACTGGATCAGCAGTTAACTTTTTCTAGATGACAACAGGGACCCATGGAGAGTTTCCAAGCGACAGTGACATCATTATAGTCATGCTTGAAAAAATGCTCCTCTTTTCTCCAGTAATGGTGACTCGGAAGTCGCCAGTGCTCTGGCATTTGTATGTATCAGGTTTTGCCTTTCAAATACATTATTTCAATGGATCCATACAAAGAACGTGTGGATGTAATCCATATTGCTCACATTGTTAGAAAAAGTTACGTTCACATACATTTTCCTATGTAATCTTTACAGCCGGTCATACAAAGGAGTGAACAAGCAGGGCATAAAGCAAAGGCAGGGGAGGCTGGGGCAAATTTGGGAAGAGAGGCCTTGCTGAAGGGGGTGGCTATGCATAGAAAATGCTTCCTTTTGTGTAAAGGGGGTTGCGTGGAAGAACTTAGAAGACTTTCCCCAAGAAAGCATCAAAGTGGCCACATGCGAAGGGAAGTGATGAGCGGTAGGCAAAAATTTCACTGTATGTATGCTGTTTGATATGTTTTTAAAATTTTTTGAGCCATATGAATGTATCCTCAAATTTTCATATTAATAAAAATCCATATTAAAAAACAAGTAAGAACAATTGTTTAAAAGATTGCCATTCTTTGACTCTGTTTTATCATGTAGAAATGCATGCCCAATGCAGCTAGATCTTGAAATTTACAAGAAAGGCCAAATATTGAGATTTGGGATTTCTCGCCCCCCCCCCCTTTCCTCATTTAAGAAAATGTTTAATGTGACAAAATTTAATCTCACAGAAAAGTTGCAGTAAGAGTACAAAAGTCCCCATATAAAAATCCTTCAGCAAGTTTCCTCAAACATTAAGATTTTATTACATTTGCTTTAGTGTTTTCTCTGTGTGTGTGATAGATGGATGATAGATAGACAGATTTTTTTTTCTAAGCTGAGAAGTTGAAGACATGATGCCTCTTTCTACCGAAATAATTGTACATATATTTTCTAAATGCATACATTCTCTTCCACAGCTACAGTGAAATTATCAAAACCAGGAAGTAAGTTAGCATTGATATTCAGATTTTGCCAGTTCTCTCAGTAATGCCCTTTATCACAAAAGAAAATCCTGGATCACGTTTTGCATTTAGTTTTCATGTCTGTTTAGCTTCCTTTAATCTAGAACAGTTACCCTGTCTCCTTTTGGCTTTCAGAATCATGAAAATTTTTAAGATTACAGGCCTGCAGTAGATTATATTTTCCAAAAATGACCAAAACAATATTTCTAGTCCCACATGCTCTTCTATAAACACCTTACTACTGTCCATTAAGAGGCGGGGCCTATTTCACTCCCACTGAACGGGAGTGTAATTGTTACTGCTTTGACAGGTATGGCAGAGGCAGAAGTGATGTTGTGTGACTTCTGAGGCCAGGCCATAAAAAGCATGTGGATTTTGCCTAGTTTTCTATCTGTCTCTATCTCTTTTTCTCTTTTTCTATCTCTCCACTTACCCTGGGAACCCAGCCACCATGCTGTGAGTAAGCCAAGCAAGCCACGTGGAAAGACAAAATATAGTGCTTCTGCCAACAGCCCCAGCCAAGACCCCAGCCAACAGCAAGCATCAACCAACCACCAGACGGAAAAGTGAATGAGCCTGCAGACATTCCAACCCGCAGACGTGGAGTCTTGTAACTGAGACCCAGACATCATGGAGTGGAGACGAACCATCCCCTTTGCACCTTTTCTGAATTCCTGGCCCACAGAAGCCATGGGCATATTAAATAATTGTTTTATACCAATAATTATTGGGTTTAATTGTTACAAAACCACAGTAACCAGAACAAAGCCTGTTATGTTATCAAATATCCCTCAATTTGTATTTGTCCAATGTCAGATTTGTTTTTCAATATTGGCTCAAATTCAAAGTTTTACAATGCAGTACGGTCCAGGCAATGACTTTTTAGGTACAACACCAAAAGCACTATCCTTGAAAGAAAAACTAAGCTGGACTTCATTACAATTAAAACTGCTCTGTGAAAGACATTAAGAGAATGAGAAGAAAAGCCATAGACTGGGAGAAAATATTTGCAAAATATATCTGATAAAGGGCTTGTATCCAAAATATACAATGAATTATTAAATCTCAACAATAGGAAAACAATTCCATTTAAAAATGGGCAAAAGATCTGAATAGACCCCTTACCAAAGAAGATATACAGATGGCAAATAAACATATGACAAGGTTCCATTTGCAAATTGCAAGTTGAGCCAACAATGATATACCACTAGAATGGCTAATTGGCTAGAATGACATACCATTAGAATGGCTAAAATCCAAATACTGACAACATTAAATGCTGGTGAGGATGTGGAGCAACGAGAACTCTCACTCCTCGTTGCTGGTGGGAATGCAAAATAGTACAGCAATTTTAGAAGACAGTTTGATGGGTTCTTATAAAACTAAACATATTCTCATCAGATGATCTAGCAATTGTGCTCCTAGATATTTACCCACATGAGTTAAAAACTATGTGCACACAAAAACCTGCATGATATTTATAGCTACTTTACTCATAACTAGAAGTCAAAAACTAGAAGCAACCAAGATGAACTTCCATAGTTGAACAGATAACAAACTGTGGAACATTTAGACAATGGAATAATATGCGACAATAAAAACAATGAGCTGTGAAGACCTGGAAGAACCTTAAATTCATATCACTGGGAAAGAAGCTAGTCTGAAAAGGCTACCTACTGTGTGATTCCAACTATGACATTCTGGGAAAGGCAAAACTATGAAGACAGTAAAAAAGATGAGTGGTTGCCAGGGTTTCATGGGAAAGGAGGGGAGATGAGGTGGAGCACAGGGGATGTTTAGAGCAGTAAAACTAATCCTTATGATACTGTAACGGTGGATCCTTGTCATTATACATTTGTCCAAACCTACAGAATGTACAATAAACATAAAGAGTGAACCCTAATGTGAACTGTGGACTTTAGTTAACAATAATGTATCAATATTGGTTCATAAATTATAACAAATGTACCACCCTAACACAGATGTTAATAACAGAGGCTACTGTTAGGGGTGGTTAATGTAGGAACTCTCTATACTCTGTTCAATTTTTCTGCAAATATAACATTTCTTTTTAAAAAGACTGTTAATATGGTAAAACCATCAAACAAATAGTGGGAGTCAAGTATACTATCTCTGAAGACCCACCATTCAGCAACCCTTGCTTAAAAGAAGTAGAGCAACCACTAATATATAAGCAAGCCCCATTTTCAAAAAAAGAGACAGATGTAATAAATGGTCATTACCAACTATAGCAGTTAATGGTTGAGTCAAAACTAGAATGTTGGCCTCCTCTTCCAATTCCAAGTTCTTTCCAGCCCACCTTGCTGCAACATGAGGGTCCTCTGCCAAGCTAAAGACGGGCTCAAACAAAACTGGTCTTTGTTCTGAGCTGTGTGTTAACACAGGGGAAAAAAAATCCACAAAATAAAGGAAGGATCATCGCTTCCAAAAATGAGCTCGCACAAGTTCTAACAAAGCACCAAATGCAGTGGTCAGCAGGATCAAGAATGCCTTCCCATGCCCAGACCCCCAGGGTGCACCTGGCCCCTGACAATCGCGCCCCAGGACTGGCGAGAGAGATGCAGCCAGCAAGGTCCTCACAAACTGTCATTTTACTTTCTATGCCTTCGCCTGAGAATCCTGATACCTCATAAAAATGAAAATGGGGGGCATCTGTAATACTGTCAACAATAAAAATATATTTTAAAAGAATATATGAATATACGAAAAAATGAACCATGATCCCTAAGTCATTCCAAAAAGAAGAGGTTAGCTTTTCCTCTAGAATAAAAGAGCTCTGTGTGGCGACATGAATGTTTAGTATTCCTTTTATTTGTTTGACCACAATGCGATCTGCCTCTGGAGAAATTACTGCAGATCCATAGAGAATAAAATACTGATACTTTTACATTACTTTGCATCTTTCAAAAAGCACATTCGTGTGTTTTTTTCCAGCATGGACTTCGAATCAACCCAGGGATACAGGCCACTATGCCCATTTACAAGCTAGGAAACAGAAATATAAAGTTATGTGACTTAGCCAAGTTCCTGCAGTCCACGGTGTAAGCCAAACTTATGACTTGGTCTATTCTTCATTGATTTTCTAATCAATTCATAAGCAATGGACCTGCCTCAGGCAAAGTTGTGGCAAAGGGAGGGGTGTGGGGAAGAGCAACAACCCCAAATTTTCTGCCCCTGGAGCCTGCGGGCAAGTCTAAAGCCTTACAACTCAAAGCCTTACAAGACCAGCGGCATCTGGAAGCTTGTAGGAAACGCAGGGTCTCGGGCCCACACTGTTGAAGCGGAACCTGCATTCCGACAAGGTCCCAGGCAATCCATAGTCACATTAACATCTGAGCAGCTCTGGGACAGACACCCCACCCTTCGGGGTAAGACCTGGTCCAGTCAGAACTGCCCCTCATTAAGTGAACTTGGGAAATTGAGAGGCACATTGAGCCCCACAGCCACCGCCGTCAAATCAGCTCGTTTGTTGCACCGGTTTGCAAAGGGTCGTCTGGGGAGGAATTAAAAGAGCAAAGACCCGCTGCGACAGGCCAGCTCTAGGGGACACACAGGAGTCTGGAGACGCTTTGGAATAGTAGCCCTGGGGCGCGGTGGGGCCCCCCAAAGGCAGGCGAAAGCCGGCAAGAAACTGCTTCCCACGTTTGTCTACAAAAACACTAGACGCGTTTTCCTGTGCGCGAGCAGGGGCAGGTAGATGGCCTCCTGCATCACCCCCTCTGCTCCCGCGGGCTGGTGGCAGCGGAGGCTCAGTCCCGGCGCCCGAACTGGGGCCCCGCTGTCCACGTCGTCCCAGAGCCCCAGGGCCCAGGGCCCGGGAGCGCGCGGAGAGGCCCGCGCGCTGAGAGGCAGGGGTGCCCTCGGGGCTGGCTGTTAGCTGCGGGGGGCGGGGAGGGTCCAGGGGGAGGTCGGGGAAGTTTAAATAGAGCAAAGCCCTCCCTTCCCGAGCGTGAGGTCCGCTCAGAGGGTGTGAGCGGCCAGGAGAAATCGTACACAGATGAACGTTTTTAAAAATGGATGGCCATAATGCAATGCGTATTAGCCAATATCACCCTTCAAACCAGGGCTTTCACGGGTGCTGTTATCTAGAATCGGGTTTAAATAAATAGTTACGTTTCTCAAAGTGGATCTAATAACGTAAACGATAAGTAAATGGCAATACGAAGGGAAATCGGGATCCTGCCGCGAGGAGGACCAGGGTCCGGGGGAGGGAGTCAGGCAAACGCGACCGCTAATCGGCCCGAGGACGAGCGGGAAACGCCGGCTCCTCCCTCCCGGAGCCTGGAGGTGGGAGAGGGCAGCGCGGCTTCGGGTCTCTACGTCCCACTCGGAGCGGCGACACCCCGAGGCCGGCCTGGGTCCCCCGCCCCCGCCCCGGCGCCGGCGGCCGCGCGCCGTCAACAGCGCGAGGTGTCGGGTGTCGCTGGTGTTTGGGCCGCACGGGGAGGCGCTGGGATGACAATGACGGCCCGGGGGACAAGGAAACACCACACACACACACTCACACACACTCACACACACTCACACACACACACTCACACACACGCACACACACGCACTCACACACACTCACACACACACACACTCACACACACTCACACACACACACTCACACACACATACACACACACGCACTCACACACACGCACTCACACGCACTCACACACACTCACACACACATACTCACACACACATACACACACACGCACTCACATACTCTCACACACACACACACACGCGCGCGCGCACGCACGCACTCACATACACACTCACATACACACACACGCACGCACGCACGCACTCACACACTCACATACTCACATGCGCTCGCCCTGCAGCGCGCAGCAGCGGAGGGCGACCCGGGAGGAGGCGCGGTGCGGGGACCCCAACCCCAACCTTGGGGGGCGGGCAGTGTGTCCAAAAGAAGTGGGCCCGCAGGGAACGCAGGCGCCACCGTCTCGCCATTCCATTCCGAGAGCCGCCTAGCGAGGTGGCCGAGCTCTCACAGCCGGTCCTGAGCTGTTTGACGTGTCATTCCCGGGTGCCCTGGGTGTCCTCTTTGTTCGCCGCGTTGCAGGAGCTTCGCCACCAGGACGTCTGCAGGTCTAAGGCCGAGACCTGGGCCGCCTGCTTTCTCTGGAAATCTGCCGGGTGAATCGCAGCAGGAGCCAGGGACAAGGGGGGGGGGGGGCGAGGATGGGAGGGGGGAACGGACCGTCTGGGCCTGGGGCGCGCTGGGGTGCGGGTGCTGCTTGACCTTCTGTTGAGTTACGGGTCCTATTTTCCCCGGGTTGGTTGGGAAGAAGCTAGTTCCTGAAGCCTGAGATTCTTCCTTTGGGTGGCTGCAAGGTGGTCGTGTGGTGTTAAGAACGCAGCATCCGGAACTTCGGCTCTCCCGGCCTCAGTTTCCCCAGCTGTAAGGTGGAGCATACACCTAAGGGGTCGGGCGAGGGTGAAGCGTTCACACCTGTGAAGTCGCTGAGCAGTGCCGGGCACAGCTGAGCGCTCCTATCAGCAGGGTTAAGAGCAAGTTTCTCTAAGACTTAGACAGGGAGCAGGTTCTTTTTCTACAGAGTATTTGTGTAGGTTGCCGTGCACATTTCTAACTATATACTCAAAGGTGTGGCTATTCTATTAAAATAATAAAAGAAACATATAACATGTGAAAACATAAAATATAGGCACGAATATTTTTATCTCTTTTCATATTAAAAACTAAACCATCCGGCAAGGGCTGTCTGGTCAGCGAGCCCACCTTCGACATTTTCTGACTCCTGTGCTTCTCTGACTGCCCCGCAGAATTCCTCCCAGCAATACTGCCCTCCCCGCCCCTCCCCGCCCCTCCCCGCCCCTCCCCAAGCTCCGCTGGGTTTCCCTGGGAACGGGGGAGAAGTGGCTTGGAGAGTCTCTACCTCAGGGTTCCATTGAGTCAGGGGCTGGGCCCCAGGCAGGCGGCTGGCTTCCTTAACTCAAAAACGCACCCAATTTGGGGATGGGGACTTATTCAACCAGTGCAAAGGGGGTGATTAACATTCATTCAGTGGGCAGCTTTCAAAAAATTGAGGTACTGTTTCAGGCTAATTTCATTACAACCGAGTTAACTAGAAATTATTCCTCTACTACACAATTAAAGTGGGACTTAGAGATTCTCTACTAAGAAATAAGGTGAAGTCCTCAGTGTGTTAGGGTGGTTCACTTTAATGTGCGTGGGTGCAGAAAACAACAAAACTTTATCCTGCAACCCCCTTCCTTTCACCAGCAGCTAGTGAGGGTCCGCCCAATCCTGACTCAGATCATTTCTATCATTTTTCAGATTGGGGAGTCGGGTATGAAATATGACAAGAACACAAAAAGTGTGTATAAAACGTAAGTGCAGCCCTAACCGGTTTGGCTCAGTGGATAGAGCGTCGGCCTGCGGACTGAAGGGTCCCAGGTTCGATTCCGGTCTAGGGCATGTATCTTGGTTGCAGGCACATCCCCAGTGGGGGGTGTGCAGGAGGCAGCTGATCGATGTTTCTCTTCCATCGATGTTTCTAACTCTCTATCCCTCTCCCTTCCTCTCTGTAAAAAAATCAATAAAATATATTAAAAATAAAAATAAATAAAACGTAAGTGCAAAACCTAATGGATTGTTGTAAAACAAACACTGGCATAATAGCCACCCAGGTCAGGACTCTCTCTGGATCATAAACCTCTGCTTTCCCTCTCCCCTAGCGGTAACCGCCACCCTGACTTCCATGGTAACCACTACCCTGGCTTCCACGATGTTCATTTCTTTGCCTTTTTAAAAAATACTTGTATTACCTAAGCATGCATCCCTAAACAATGCACTGTAAAGGTTGCCTGTTTTTAAAACTTTATACAAAGGAAATAACTTAGTATGTGTTCTGTTGCATCTGGCTTCTTGGGCTAAGCATTACAATGACTTTACAATTTTTCACTGTCGTGTATCTCTGGTTCATTGATTTCCACTATTGTATAGTATTTCACACTTGTTATTTACTCATTATTCCTTATAGTGTTCCATCCATATTCTTTGATGTATTAAAAATGTCCACACTATGGCTGGAACACAATTTGTCTTCCTGTTGGTGGACGTTGGAACGTTTCCACCTCGGAGCTGTTAGGGACAGTGCGGCTGGGAACACGGATGCAGTCTCCCAGTGCGTGTGCCCACACTTCAGCAGGCTTTATTCATAAAAGTGGAATTGTGGCTCTAGGGTAATTGGGCCGCTGGCTTATGAGATATTACCATACAGATTCCCAATTTTCACTTCCACCAGCAATGTACAGACGTTCTCCTAGCACCACATCCTAGCCCACACCTAGTCAGGCCTTTCCATGTCAGCCGGTCTAGGCTGTTGAGAATGGATCACCTTTTCCTATGCTTATTGGCCATTTAGATTTCCTCTTTGTGAAAAGAGAGGCGTTTGCCATTTTTCCTATTCTTGTGATAAATTTGAAAGAATTTGTTCAGTATTCTGGATGCCAGCCCTTTGCCCTAATATGCTGAGGGCATCTCCCACCCCTGCTCACTTTTTCACTATATTAACATTTGGCTTTTGATATGCAAATGTAGGCCAATTTACCGGTCTTTCTTCATAGATTGTGCCTATTTGAAATCCTTGGGACACGCCCCCTCCACAGGGGCCTGGGTGTGGTGGTGCTTTTACCTGAGAATCTCCGGGTGATTTCCATTTTTCCAGCAGGTTCTGCCACCACACACTGCCTTTCTGGAAGAACTAATGCCCTACTCCCTCTCCCCCCCCCCAAAAAAAAAACAAAAAAAACAACAATAACAACTTTATACCAAAGAAACAATCTGAGAGTCCTGAAAAAATCTATTACAGGAGTATTACTTAAAGGGAAATAGTGGGAGAAAATTAAATATCCCACAAAAGAAATCTAACTAAAAATCCTTATATACCCATAGGATAAAATATTATACAGTCACTCAAATTCTTATAGAGAAATGATGGAGGACATGCAACATTTTTCATAATATAACATTAAGAAAAAAGGTTAGAAACCGCATATACAACCTCTATTTCTTCAAAAAGAATTCATTATACATTTATGCAAAAAAAGATTAAATGGATATCAAAATCTATTCTCTGAATAATGAGGTTAGGGGATTTTTTTTTCCTTGTGTTTTTCCTTATTTTTCCCTTGTTTTCGATGAATGTGTGCTGCCTTAAGAAACTGGTTAATTTGGAATAAAGGAAGCAGAGAGAGAGAGAGAGAGAGAGAGAGAGAGAGAGAGATCCAAGCTATTTCCAAAATTGCTGTGACTTGGGGTGAGGACGGATGGATCTGTCATCAAAGCTAGTTCCCATATGATCAACTCGGAGGCCAAGTCTGCATCGTAGAAAGCTAAGTGGAGGCAACAACTGGAGTAATCCAAGCAGCAGATTAAAGCAAACAAACAAACAACACTGCTGCTTCCTGTTGTGAGAAAAGAGGAATTTCTTTTTTAATCCTAATTGTCCCCACAGCAACCTCACATTCCAGAGGTGCTGCCCAGAGCAGTCAAAATGCAGGAATAAAATACATGGACTCCTGGTTCCAGTTATTTTGTTTTTCCTGCTCATTCTTCTCCAACTGAATAAATCCATCCCTTGGAAATCAAAGCCAACCCAGTATTGCCCTCCAAGGTTGGTTGACACCCCCTGCTCTCTCTTAGAGAAAACCCTCAATCAGTGCCGCTGAGCTGGGAAGCAGAAACCCCTCCCTCTTTTTTTTTTTAATATATTTTTATTCATTTCAGAGAGGAAAGGAGAGGGAGAGATAGAAACATCAATGATGAGAGAATCATTGATTGGCTGCCTCCCGCACGCCCCCCACTGGGGACCGAGCCCACAACCCAGGCACGTGCCCCTGACCGGAATCGAACCTGGGACCCCTCAGTCCGAAGGCCCACACTCTATCCACCGAGCCAAACCAGCCAGGGCACCCCTCCCTCTTTTCCAACCACCCTCCTACCCTTGGTGCAGCCCCTTAGTTCATCCATCACAACTGGCCTCTCTCTCTCTCTCTCTCTCTCTCTCTCTCTCTCTCTCTCTCTCTCTCTTTCACACACACACACACACACACACACACACACACACACACACCAGCTCTGGGACCCCAGTCTCTGAGACAGCAGGCTCAGGTCTTAGCCAGCAGGGGTGGCCGTCACTCCACCCCTCTGCCCAATGGCCCCGCCAAAGTCACCACCGATTCTGTTTTTAGGTCCCAGGAATGACCTGCCAGTAGCGTTTTTCATCGTTTTGTTCCCGCCTGCTTTACCCACTTCCTTCACTTGGTTTCCAGGTTTTCCTGTTTTTCCTCTCTGAGGCCTCCTTTATGGTTCCTTCTCTTCCTCCACCCTTCTTTTCCTCTAAGGTTTTAGTTTAAAATTTTTCAAATTTACAGAAAAATGGAAAGAACAGTACAGTGAGTGCCTTCTTCAAATTATTCCACAAGCGATTCACCAGCTATTACCACATTTGTCCTCTTTCCATCTGTATTTCGTTGACCCATTTGAAAGTTCATCCTTCATGACGCTTCATCTCAAGCACTTCCAACAAAACCACTCTACTCTGATTACAGCTAAGAAAATTCAGATTAATTGTATTGTATCTTCTAATACCTACTCAAATTTAAATTTCCTCAATTGTTCCACAAATGTCTCTTATATCCCTTTTTTCATCTAGTATTCAATCCAAGTTTGTGAAATATATTTAATGACAATATCTCTTTTGTTTCTTTTGCTGTGGAACAGCCCCGCACATTTTTTAAAGTGACAGTGACTTTTTTGCAGCATCCAGACCATTTGGTTTGTGAATGTTTCCTGTTCTGAATCCCTGACCTCTTAACCTTTGGGCTGCTTGAGAATTTGCTTTTGGACTTCTTCTCTATTTACATCCATGACCTCACTGATCTCACCCAGGATTGTGACTTTATTTTTTTTATATATATTTTATTGATTTTTTTTTAAGGGAGAGGGATAGAGGGTTAGAAACATCGATGAGAGAGAAATATCAATCAGCTGCCGCCTGCACACCTCCCACTGGGGATGTGCCTGCAACCAAGGTACATGCCCTTGACTGGAATCGAACCCGGGACCTTTCAGTCTGCAGGCCGACGCTCTATCCACTGAGCCAAACTGGTTAGGGCCCAGAATTGTGACTTTAAATAGCATATTTAAATATAGCTCTCAAATGCATAGTCTCAGCCTAGGCCTGTCTCCTAAAGTCTGGACTCCAACTGCTTACTGGAGATCTCATAGACGTCTCATATTTTGTAATTGAATTCCTGGTCTTCTCCTTAAAACGTGCTCTGCCTATAGACTTCCCCTTTTCAATTGATGGAAACTCCAAATTTCAATTTGTCTAACCCAAAAAAACTTAGAATCATTCTTGATGCCTCACTCGCTGTATCTTACCTCCACTCCACACCCAACTGCCTGGAAATCCTGTTTGCTCAATCTTCAGATTACGTTCAGAATCGGGCCTCTTGTCACCACCTCCTTTGCTTCCAACCTGGGTCATCATTTGTTGTCTAGATTATTGCAACAGCCTCCTAACAAGTCTCTCTCTCTCCACCTCTGCTCTGCAGCAACCTGTTCTGAACACAGAAATCAGGAAGTTCTTATAAACCCAAGCCACACTCATTACACCTCTACTCAAAACCTTCCGATGTTCTCCGTAACCCTCAAAAATAAAAGCCAGAGCCCTAACTTGTTTGGCTCAGTGGATAGAGCGTTGGCCTGTGGACTGAAGGGTCCCAGGTTCGATTCCGGTCAAGGGCATGTACCTTGGTTGCAGGCACATCCCCAGTAGGAGGTGTGCAGGAGGCAGCTGATAGATGTTTCTAACTCTCTGTCCCTCTCCCTTCCTCTCTGTAAAAAAATCAATAAAATATATTTTTAAAAAAGTAAGAGCCAGAGTCTTTCCCTCACCTACCAAGCCCCCTTACTTTTCTGATCTCATCTCCTACTGCTCCTCTTCCCCTTCTCTCCTCTTCACTCCAACCCATCTGTTCTTCCTTAACACACTGATTCGCAAACATGCCAAGCATGATCCTGTCCTAAGGCCTTTGTCCTACCTCTCCGTCCCTTCCCTTGGGTCATTGCTCAAGTGCCATCTTTTCAAAGAGGCCTATTCTAACCCTGCTTAGAATTGCAGCCTGAGCATGTGCCCATGTGCACACAAACATATCTCTGATCCCCTTTATTTGTTTGTTTTCTTAACATCTATTTATTTTGTTCATATCATATATCATCTTCTAACATGTTAGATAATTTACCTATGTGTTATATGTAGTGTTTATTTTCTCTATCCCTCACCTGAGGGCAGGAATCAAGTGACCTGAAGGAGCCATGAAGACATCTGGAAGAAGAAAATAGTGGTCTGGGTAATAAATTGTATAAGTTCATAAGAAAAGTCCACATAAGCACAGTGCCTGGTCATCACTGAGTATTGGCTGTTATTAATATTCAGTCCACCCCTTCATTCAAGGTGGAGAAGTAAGGCTAAGCATTTTAATGAATGGTTTATTATTAAACCAGATATATTTATGAAAGGCTTCTTGGAAGGGGCACTGGATACAGGGATAAATGCCAATGGCTGTTACCTCACAGACACCTAATCAGGCCTAGTGGATCCAGGGAGGAGTCTGGCTCTCCCAGGCTGAGCAGAAGCCCTGGTCCCTGGCGTCTAGCCATGTGCTCTCCGCCACATTGTTCAGTTTCTCTGGGTCTGTCTGTAAAAATCAAAGGAGGTGTTTGATGAAAATAATGCCTCGAGTTTGGTAAATTAATGGTCAAACATTAGCTTTTGATGCAGCGACTCTCCTGGGAATTGGACAGAAAAATAACAATTACTGTTAGAATTGGCAACTTCATCCCTAACCGGTTTGGCTCAGTGGATAGAGCGTCAGCCTGGGGATTCAAGGGTCCCAGGTTTGATTCCGGTCAAGGGCATGTACCTTGGTTGTGGAGTTGATCAATGTTTCTAACTCTCTATCCCTCTCCCTTCCTCTCTGTAAAAAATCAATAAAATATATATTTTTAAAAAAGAATTGGCAACTTCGTCCTCTGCATTAAGTTAGTTTGACACTCTCTCTGCTTTATAACAAGCACAATTTTAGCACCTCCTTTCCTGTCTCAGTTCCAAAACCCCCAGAAGATCAAAAGGAAATGCAAGGTAAAACTTTTCAAATTTGTATATTTAAATAGTCTTCCTGACTAATCAAAGTCAAACATTTTCTATCCTTTTTATAATCCCCTATTCTCCAATCTCTCCAGATTTCCAGGATTTGAGGAAGGAGGATGGATATATTACCAGCTTTTCTTGAGATAAATCTCTCACCCATCCTCCAGTCTACCCCAAACAAGCCTATGGCTACAGATCCACTTCAGCCCTGCTCCGAGCAGGCAGGGCAGACTACAGCATCCAGGCCCTAGAGGGAAACCCAAATGACAGCTGAGGCTGGAGGAGCCCTGAGAAAAAAGCTGGATGATGGGGCTCATGGGTACAGTGGGAGCCTTCTGGGCACATTCTCCTGTGTACAGTGGACTTGCTCAAAACAGGAGACCTTCCCTGGGCTGGCTTTCAAATGAGCCGTCCTAGTCTCTAATGCATCTGCCCAGCGTCAGACTGTCTGGGAAGAGGTGGAAGGGGGAAATGCACTTGGTTATCAGTATAATTTATCTACGTGGCACCAAATATCAACACGCCGGCTGTGCCTGTGTGCTCTATCTTTGTCCAGGCGGCTGCCCCTTCGCAGCCACATATATGGAGAGTGCCCACTGGGGAGAGGGTAATGGACTGTGCTCCGGAGGCTCCCAGGCCCTGGGCTCTCCACCGGCACACCAGCCCACACGCCCTTCCCCCCCCCCTGTGTTTTGAGGGAAGCATCCGCAAGTTCCCTGCGGTGGGAGGGGAGAGATCTCAAAAGAGTCCCCCCTATCTTTAGCATCTAACCAGAGTTAAAGGTCATGGCAACCTGTGACTATATACAGATTAAATTGCTTATATGCAAGGCACCCACCAGGCATGGTGGCCCCACAAACATCTAGGACGCGGTTGGGTTGTTGCCTCAGAGGAGACTGACTATGCATTCCTTAGACTCAATAGTTTTGCCTCAAGGCAAAAGCTTCTGAAGGATGGTGCGGTGTGGCACCCCCTTCACACTTCCATTCAGGCAAGAGCCCGGGAATCTGCTTCTGATGGTATTTAACGAACAAGCTCACTTTACAATTATTTCCTGCTAGTCTAGCCCTCATCCACCACACCTTAGCAGGTATCCAGTTTTCCTGAAGGATATGTTTGTCTTTTTAAAATTAAACTCACAAAGCACAACTCATTTATCTGTATTGTACAAAAAAATTAACTAGAAGAGCAATTTCAGAAGGTGAGGGTGACTCTAGCAGGCAATAGAAGGACCACGTGGATGGTGCGTTCTGGAACAATCACTGGGCAACTTACAATTACGATAAAGAAATGAAAAGGGTTTTTAAGTTAAGGTTTTGTTTTTCTTGTAGAGAGTTTCCATGTGGAATGTTTCCATCTTGGACACTCACACACATAGACGAGTTAAGAGGCCGTCCTATATTTTTGTCTGTGCTCGTGGAGGTGTTGACATCTTTCGGTTTGCAGGAAATAACGGTACGATAGTACAACATCATGTAGGGCGACTTGCAGGTTGGTGACCTCTTAAGGAAGGAGCAAGGCAGAGCCCTGTCATTGCCCTTCCCCAGGCAAATGGCTATAAACAAGTCACCCGGCCACCTGTGCCTCAACATCTGATCCCTGAAATCCAGATAATGACGGCGGTCCTACTTATCTCAAAGGGACATCAATGAGATCATGGATGCCCGGGCTGAGCAAGACACCAGATACTAAAAACACCCCGGAAAGGGTCTGTCTGCCCCCCAAGGTCAGGCAGCGTGTGTGAAACTCCTCTGACGTGCTCAGCGATGACTTTGGGTGTAACAGGAGGGCTCAGCAAGGTCGCCCGCTACCCATTTATCAAAAGACCTGCACCGGGGCGCGCAGGTCTGGGGCGCCTCTGCCGCTCCTCAGCACCGGGCTTCACATCACCGGAACCACGGCCGAGGCGCGATGGCCCGCGGAGCGGCAAGGAAGCCTGGGTAGGGCCTGAACACACACGCACACACGCGCGCGCGCGCACACACACACACACACACACACACACACACACACACACGCACGCACACACGCACGCACACACGCTCGCGCACGCACACAGCCGCTGGGCCCAGAGTTTATTTGTCCTGGGTTGGGACGTGCCCCCGCGCGGCTGGTCGGCGGGGCGCTATCAGCGGCGCGCGGTGGGCACTGGAATGTTAATTGAGTGGAGCCGGGGGCGCCGCGGAGATAAGCGTCTCCATCTCGGAGCAGCGCCCCGGCCACCCCGCCTGCGGCCCCAGTCACCGCCCACGTCCCCAGACACAACAGCCCCACCGTCTCCGGCCGGTGACCGTCTTCTTCACTCTGGACCTGCGGCGTGTGCACAGGGGGCAACCTGTGGGAACCCCGCGCTGCACCAGAGCGCCCGCCCGCCCGCCCGCCCGCGAGTCCAGTCCCCCCAGCCCCGCCGGCAGGACGAAACCAAGCCGTCTCCTCCACGAAAGCCAGAGAGGGGGTTGTGGGGAAATGACGGTGAGAGGTGGAAACCCTGGCTGATTTTTAAACAATAAAAGGAATCTCTTCGCCCGCTCCACTCTCCTCCTATGAACCCCGAAATTTGTGCACTGCTTTTCAAGGGTTCACAGAGCGCGCCTCTGACAGGGACCGCAGGCAGATGGTTGCAATGGCCCCCCGACAGTGACTTGGGGTGGGGGGGAAGAAAACATTAGATCCTCAGCTCACACCAGACATTCAAATACGCTCCTATTACATTTAAATGGAAACAACGAAACCATACAAGTGTCAGAAGAAAATATGGGTGAACTCCTCTTGAACCTCAGTGTGAAGAAAGGTTTTCTCACTATGACTCAAATCCAGGCAGTAAAAGAAAAGTTTAATACCTGTGACTACATTTAAAATTGCATAACAAAACAACAACAACAAAAACCAAACAGTGTAAGAGAAGTCAAGGACAAAGACAAACAGGAATAACGTATTTGCAACAGATAGCCAACAACACTGACAGATAGAAAACACTTAAAAATCTCACACCCGCCAGAATAGCTACCATCAATAAATCACCAAACAAGTGCGGGCGAGGATGTGGAGAAAAGGGAACCCTCGTGCACTGCTGGTGGGAATGCAGACTGGTGCAGCCACTGTGGAGAACAGTATGGAGTTTCCTCAGAAAACTAAAAATGGAACTCCCATTTGACCCAGTCATCCCACTTCTAGGAATATATCCCAAGAAACTAGAAACACCAATCAGAAAGGATATATGCACCCCTACGTTCATAGCAGCAAAATTCACCATAGCTAAGATTTGGAAACAGCCCACGTGCCCACCCATCAGTAGATGAGTGGATAAAGTTGTGGTACAATTTGCACAATGGAATATTACTCGGCTACTTAAAAAATGAAGGATTTCTTATTCTTTTCAACAGCATGGTTGGACCTGGAGATTATGCTAAGTGAAATAAGCCAGAGAAAGACAAATATCACATGATCTCACTTATATGTGGACTCTAATGAACAAAGTAAACTAACGAATAGGTCCAGAGGCATGAATGCATGAAACAGACTGACAAATCTCAGCGGGGGGTGGGGGGGGAACCAAAGAACTTATATGCATAGACGAGTATGCATAGCCCCCAGACACAGACACTAATGTGGTGAAAGCCTGGGGTGGGGCAGGGGCTGGGTGGAGGGGAGCAATAGGAGGGGAAACGGGGGATATCTGTAATACTGTCAGCAATAAAAAAATGATAGAAATGGGAGAAAGATACACTTTAAATGTATGTATATATTTATGTATTTTTATATTTGCATGCATGTTATACATGTATAGGGACATACATACTAGTACATATATGTATATATCTCTTGAACATATTAAAAAGATGTTCTATCTCGCTCATAATTAGAAAAATTCAAGTTAAAACAACACTGGCCCAACTGGCATGGCTCACTGGTTAGGCATCAACCTATGAACCAGGAGGTCAAGGTTCAATTCCTGTCAGGGCACAAGCCTAGGTTTCCGGCTCCATTGGGGGTGGGGGTGGGGTGGGAGGGAGCATGCAGGAGGCAGCCAGTCAATGGTTCTCTCTCATCATTGACGTTTCTATATCTCTCTCCTTCTCCCTTCCTCGCTGAAATCAATAAAAATATATTTTAAAAAAACAACAACACTGGGATACCATTTCGCATCTATCAGACTAGTGAAAATTAAAACGTACCATACATTTTGTTGACCAGGCTACTGCTGGGAGGCAGGTGTTCTACATTGCTGGTGAAATGCAGACCTGCAAGCCATTCTGGAGGGGAACTTGGCAATGCCTTAATAAATTATGATGCAGCTACTTTTGAACCATAAGCCCATTTCTAGGAATATGCTCTGAAGATACACTTTTAACAACACAAACACACACAGCAACGTCATTCATTACAGCGTTATCATTTGTAATTGCGAGATACTGGGAAAATGTTAAATGAAAAACAGAAAAGTGCAGAAGAGTATCTGCAAGAAGGAATGGGAGCTGGAGCAGCCCTTGTTTGGGGGGTAGGGCCTGTGACAGGGAGGGGGCCTTACCTGTGGGACCGCAGGTGTCCCTGCCTTGTGGTAGCAGAAAAAAGGACATGCCCGTCTCTTGAAGGGGATCATCACATCCACATCAGAGCTTTTGATGATGAAAATATCCTTATAAGTAAAAATGTCCTTCTTCATCAAGGAGGTGAAATTAGGCACATTAATGCCAGTCCACCAGCCAGTTAAAGGTGGGTTGGTGACATGCTACAATGTTCACCTGTCTTCTTCCCTACTGGACTGGACACTCCCAGCGAGTCCTGGAACATGTGCTACGTGTCTTGGTGTCCTGAGTGCCTTATATGTAGGGTGACCATACGTTTGGTTTGCCTGGAACAGTTGTGGTCTGTGCCTGACACCCCATCCAGTTAGTGTTTCTTTTTTTAATTAAATATCCAGGTTTAGCCCTGGCCGGTGTGTCTCAGTTGGTTGGACGGTTGTCCCATGCGCCAAAAGATGGCAGGTTTGATTTCCTATCAAGGCACACACCCAGGTTACAGATGTGGTCCCCCATGTGGGAGGAAGCCTACTGATGTTCCTCTCTCTCTCTAAATCAATAAAAAATTTTAAAATAAAATTAAAATATCCAGATTTAGATAATAGATTACATGACTAGGTTTCTCTAATGTAATGAGCACTCAGAAAATATCTACTGAATTAAATGGAATAATTTAAAAAATATTGAATAGTTTCAGTAAAATTTTAAATTGTATAGTGAATTTTTCTTAGAAACAAGGATGTTAAGAAAACCAAGTAAAGAATAGAAAGGAACCTAATAAAAGATGATTCCCAAGCAATTGCAGTCATTTTAGTCGTATTAGAGTCTCTAATGGAAAGGGCAGTGTGCTGAAAATGAGGAGCTAAATGTGACTCAAAACAGGTTCCGTACCCTATCTTTGTCTTGGTTTCCCTGTTTGTAAACTAGAAATAAAACTGCTTTACAGTTGTTTGGAGAATCAGTGAGCTAAGACATGAATGTACATTAAAAATAAAAGAGGAAACTATACATAAAATAGTCCAGTTTTTTCCCCAAACTCTTTCCAGTTATTTTTCAAATCTTCCTTTCACCTCTTGAGGGAATTAAAGTGGGAGCAGGGACAGGAGAGGGGAAGGAGGATGGCTTTGTGTCCACGGCACAGGATTATGGTAGAAAGAGAACCAGCATCTGTAATGAGAAAACCTGGATCTCCCACAGCAGTTTGGTAGCTGTATGCTTTTGAACCATAACATCCCTCTGTGTGCTTTATCTGTAAAATATAGGCAATTAAGATAAAAAAGAAAAACCATCATTTAAAAGAAATTGTTTTAAAGAAAAACCAGAAAATTCAATGAGTTGTTTTGAAAGGATTTATTTAAGACTCTAGTTATGCACTCTGTGGAAATAAGGGTCTGAAGAACTGTGCCAAGTCATAAATAGAGACTCCGTGTCTTGCGTTTACCATAGACATGGCATAGCTTACTCTAAGCAAATGACAGATGAGTAGAAAGTACATAGACATTCTGGCAACCGTGACATCCTGTTATAAAGCAGCAGCCACAAGGAGCAATCAGAAGCCTCATATCAATCCAAAAATCTTAATAAATGTCACAGCTTTATAACAACAAGAAAGAGTTGCTACCTTGTCATATGAGGAAGAAGGGGAAATAGGAAAACATACATGATCCGCTCATTTGTGCAAAAGCACAGAAGACTAAATCAATGAGATTGGGAGTGTGTGGGAACCAGGGGAGAGGCAATGGGACAGGAATAGAAAGGATGAAAGTAGAGTGGTCACTGCTTCGAGTCCATCTTCTTGCAAAATTCTGACTTTAGAATTATGTTAATGCTTTATGTACTCAACAAATAAACAAAGTGTTACAATATCTTTAAAAGGGTGTCAGCAAAACCGAAAGTGCCACCACCCCAGGTGAGCCAGATACCTCTGGACTAGCCCCTGAGACTATCCCCAGCCAAACAAGGCAGATTCATGTATCCAACAAACCCATCCTGGACACCTAGGAGGCGCTGGCTACTAGCCGGGCCCTCGGGACACAGCTCTGACAACAGACCCAGAGTCCCCAGCTAGTCTAATGAGACCCTGCACTCAAGTTACAGACCTCAGAGACCGTGGGTTTCCTGCAGGTTCCCAGGACCCCAGTGCCTGTTGTGTATGCGGTTTTAAAGGAGAAATCTTTAAGTTTTAGGAGAGCCTGAAAGAAATGGGGGAGGGAGGACCTCTGTTAGCCACAGATGGGAAGAGTGTCAAAAAATATGGTGCGCAAATTCCATCTGATTGTGCAAGTATCACGCCCGCACGGGAATGATTTAAAATCTGTCTCCTGCGCAGGAAGGGGTAAGAGAAAAGGGCGGAGGCCCCCCCCCCCCCCTTCCTCCTGCTCAGGCCCTGCAAACACTGTTTGGGGACCTGGCACTGGGTGAGCGTGTGGTTGTGTGAGCAGAGGGGAGTGCAGCAGCCCCATCGCCATCTCATTTTAAGAACGGAGGTGAGGACACCTCCACTCAGGAACAAGAAATCACACACACACACACACACACACACACACACACACACACACACACCTGCCACCACACAGTCTGGGCTGCGCCAAGTCCTGCCTGAGAACCCGGGACTCCCAGCTTTTCTGCTGGAACGCCCAGCCTCGCTTCTCTCAGGCTCCTCCTGGGCACCTGAGCTCCGGCCAGTCGCGAGGGCTCACCTCACAGCCGCGGGGCAGTCCCCAGTGTGGCCGCGATGGACTCGGAGGAGGCCAGCTCAGCGGCTTGGGTCCCACTCTCCGGCGAGCCGCTCTCAGTGCGCCCTTGCGCTGAAAGGGGAGGAAATGTGTGTATTGGGGGTGCGGGGCGGGGAGCAGGGAGGAGGACTCCAGGAGGGCCAGTCCTAGGCTGAGGAAAGCGCCAGGAAACCAGACCCCAGTGCAGCTTCGGGATGCCAGTTTGCGTGGCCTCCCTTCCTGTGGGGTTGGGCGAGCGGAAATTGAGCACCTCTCTCCAGGTGTGCCCCCCCCCCCGCCCCCGTGCCCCAGGGCCTGAGCCCGGACCGCCCTTTGCCTAACGGAGATCCGCGTTTGCATCGCTTGCGAAGGGTTAGAAAGTCGTTTTCGTCCAAAATCTCATTTGATCTTTGCAGCAAGGCAGGGCCGGGGACCTGGGAGCAGGATTTGAACTTAGGGCTTCTGATGCCAAGTCTCCCCCAAGGTGTCCTTCCTTCTGTGACTTCACAGAGCGCTACAGAATTCCACTATAGAGTGGGGCGATGGCTTTGTTCCAGCTTACTGTTTGAATCTGGGGTCGCCCAGAGCCCCAGCGTGGAAGGTGAGGAGCAAGCTGAGCGACTGGTGCGCAAAGGCCGAGCGCCTGCTCGCCTGTTCGTGGTCCCCACGTGGAAAGGCCCTGAGTTCGCATTCTCTCCCCGTGGGGGGGGGGGGTTGTTGTAAATATCCACCTACCAGACCTTTGCCTGAAACTGGTAGGAGGAGGAGGAGGAGGAGGAGGAGGAGATTTTTTTTTTTTGGAAGTCCTGGGATGTCTTTTGAGCATTAAAACATTTGATTAGTTAATGTTTGTTTTACATATTTACATATTTATCCCGAGGAAATAATCCAGAATGTTGACAAGGATGAAATCACAAAGACACTCCCTGAGTCTTACAGTGTCAAAAATATATATATAGTGGATATAGTGTAACAGTATAGAACAGTCTATTATGGTTCATCCATACATGGACTACTAATTGCCCTTTTAAGATATATTTATAAAAACTCTAATAAAATTCTGGACACGCTTATGCTGTACATTTAAAATTTACAAACTCACATGTACGCATACATGCAAAAACATAGAGAAGAAGTGCACTAAAACGTTAACTCTGGACGGACCATTGTTTTTTTTCCAACTTTTCCTTATTTTCCAAAGTGTGCGTAACTTTTATCATCAGAAACAAATTAAATAAATCTATGGGTCATTGCAAGATGTCGACATCTCTGAAGACAAAACGATGACCCTTCCAGAAAAAAAGAAAAGGAGGGGTACTGTTTGGGCAAAACCAGAGTGAGGGCCACCCTGACCTTGCTGAGCTGGACAGCCTCAGGAGTCCCTTAACCTCTCTGAGCGCGATTCCTCGATGGAAAAAGCAAAAAAGAAGCTGGAACTCGGGAAATAGCTTTGATGTAAAGATTAAATGACACGGTGTACAAGAAATCATTACTTGGCTAAACCATCCAATTCGCCGAGATTTTATGTAAAATTTTTTGCACCCACCAGCCTGGGCAGGTGAGCCCAGTTTATCTGCATTTCAGTCAGTCATAACACCCATTCTTGCATTTGCCTCAAAAGGTTTATTTAAAAAAACATTTGATCTAAAATCCCCAAAAGAACCCTAGTGAGATCTCATTTTGATTTTAAAATATTTTTAAACGACTTAGATTGTGCTAAGACTGCTGCCTCCGGGTCCCGTTGTCTTCACTGCACCATGGAGCGTCAGAAATTACAGCAGGACACTACTTGATGGTTTCATACAGTTATCACAACCATCCTCTGATGGGCACACTGTTACCTCCAGTTTTAATTAGTCAAAGCTTAGAGAGACATACTTTGCCCAAAGCCCACAATTCATACATCCAGAGTAAGGCTAGACTAGTTGGCTCCACCTTGGCTGTGATAACCACTGCACCACACGGCCTCCTTTTTCCGGGCACTGCTGTGTCCCGGGAGCATTTCTGAAGAGCTAACGCTCATCAAAACTCCCCAACCCTGGAGGGCGCCGCGTTCACATTCACCCGCGCACCAAGGCAATCAATTTTAGGGAGAATAAGGGGGGGTGGGGACGTGGAGGTCTAGGTGAGTCCCACCTTCGAGCGGGCCCGGGGCTATTACCTCTCCTCCTCCCCACCCACTGGCCGAGCCTGCTCAGGGCCTGGGGATCCCCCAAAAAGCTTCCTTGCCCTTTCTTCGCTCCGGGGTTGACAAGTTCCACCTGTGAAGTGGCGGATCCGGCTCTAAGCGAGGCGTTTCCACCTCGGTCTAGGCCACGGTGGTCAAGACTCGCTCCCCCCCCTCCCCCCCGTCCAACCTCTGCTCCCCGGAAGGAGCCCCCGCCGCCGGCACCGCCTGGCGCCCACGGAGACTCCCGAGGGTACCTCCATCCGCGGTGCCCAGCGGTCCCCACCCGAGTTCCTCTGCCACGGGAGTGGGGAGTTAAGCTATTGCCAGGCCGGAAGGACCAGCTCGGGTTGCAAAGCAAGGGCTCCATCCCCCATCCCTGCGCGTCCTCTAGGAAAATCCCCGCGGACCCCGGGTTGACCTCCGAAGTTCGCGCCGGTACCGTATTTACCGAGATTCGGGCGTCGCGCAGCACCATCTCTCCCGCTCTCCTGGCTTCTGAGAAGCATCAATAGGAACGGAGCCTTCCCAGAAAGCGGCCGGGCCTGCAGAGGCATTAGCAGGGCGCGGGAGGACGGCGCGCGGGGAGGACGGTGCTGCTGGGTTAGCACGTGGTTTCCACAGGAACCAATGGGGGTGGGCAGGCTCGTCACTCAGCCCTGGTCACCGGCCATAGGGATGGCCCTGACGAAGGCGCAGTCCGGGACGCCAGGCGTCCGCCCCAGACCCGGGGTCTGCGGCGCCAGCAGCCACCAGGCGGGAAGCTCGGGGCGCTGCATTCCGCGGGGGCCGGGGACGCGCAGGCCCCTCTCCTTCCGCCTCCGGGATGCTGCAGAACCCCGTCACCTCCACGCCCTTCTCGGTGGACGACATCCTGAGGCTAGAGCGAGAGCAGATTGGCCTCGCGGCCTTGCAACTTCGGGGGGCACGGGGGAGCCCGGAAAGCTCTCAGTATCTGCGACCGGTCCCAGACCCGCGAGGGTCGGAGGGTCCCAACCCCGGAGAGAGGTGGCAGGACGGGTCGGAGCCTCCTGGGGATCCCAGTGAGCGGGTCACGGAAATGGACGTGGAACGGGTGGGTGAGTACACCCTCGGGGCTTGACACTTAACGGGGAGATCAGGAGGGTAGGGATGGGCCATTATCAGCTGGCGCGTGCGAGGACACGCATCTCCCGGTCTCCCCAGGGCCGAGGGCCTACCTTCTTCCCCTTCACCTAAGAGTCCAAAAGGCAGGCCCTGAGCCGCGGGGCCGCCCCCTCCCCGATCCCCAGTGTGCTCCACCTCCCCTAAGGGAAATAAGGTCCTGAATCCTAGGGGTTTGCTGTTTCCACAGCGAGTCCTCATATTCGTATTCCCGCAAACACCCCACCCCACTCGCAGCCACAGTCCCGGGGACGCCAGCTTCTCTCTCTTCCACGGAAACCGCTCCACCGTCTCGGCTGTGCTGCGTCCCCTCTCGCTTTCCCTGCCGCCCGAGCCTCTCCACCCGAACCCATCTGCCCAGGAGTAGCCAGCAGAGCCTGGGGGAGCGTGGGGAGAGGAAACTGGCAGCTGTGGGGTCCGGCCCAGGCCGGCCCTCTCTAGGGGCTTGCTGAGAGGCCGGATTAGCCCAGCCAACCCTTGGCCCGGTTCCTCCACTCCAAAGTGAGAGGGGTGGCGGCCAAACCAGGTCTGAGTCCCGGGGCGTGAGGGGTCCTGCAGGGTTTGGTGGGAGCCCTGCGGGTCTGCGGGGTCTGGGAGCGCGGTAAGGGGAAGGGCAGCTTGGGTTTGAGCTGCTTCAAGGAGCCGCTCTGCGGAGTCTCCGCGCGGTTTCGGCTCCCGCTCTCCGGTCTCCGAAGGCGCAACTGGTGCGCGGACAGGAGGCCCAGACCCAGTGTCCAGCGGCAGGAAGCGCAGAGGCGGGCGGGAAGCTGTGTTGCGCTGACTCCTGTCACGCGGGAGTCTTGTGCCGGAGGCGCCACATTCCGAGGGATGAAAACGCCACCTTCCCTCCCGTCCAACCTCCCCGCCTGGGGCCGCAGCCTCCATGCAGGTCTGGGGGCTCTGAGAGGCGCCTCGCAGGTCGGTCTCCTCTGCCCGGCAGTGCCACGGCCTCTCCGTTCCAGGCGCAAACGGGCCACGTAAATACAGAGACCAGCTCGGAGTTATTCATCCACTTGCAGGCTGGTTTTTCACCGACTCCAGAGCCTGGAGAACATTACACTTCGCTCTGTTCGAGAAGAAGCCGGGGGTTTTCTGCAGCGGACTCCAAACACGGAATTCCCTCCGCGCTGCTGGGCCCGCTAGCCGTGCGCCCCGGCTCCAGGGAGAAAGGGCCACACTCCTCGGACCTCCGCGCTCCCCGCACAGCCCCGGCACCCGCAGCGCGCTCCTAGCTCCCCGCAGGGAAAGGACCTTCCTGGTGGCCTGGGCGCGCCCCATCCATCCCCAGCTGACCCACCTCGCTTCCAGGGACGCAGGGCACAGGGCGAGAGAGGTTTCGGACCGGGACCCGAAGGACAAGGGGCGCTGGCACACCCGGGGTGCCGTGCAACCCCTCGGCCTGCGTGGTCAGTAACTTTCCAATGGGGTCCTGTTTGTTTCAGTCGCTGAAGGTCAGTTGTTACTTTTTGATTTGGTAACAAAACAAACCAATTGTGTTTTGTTTGTTTTTCTCTTGGCGAGGAGAGATGTCCTCGGTTTCTCTGAGCACAGGCTTCTCTGCAGGAAGTTTTTATTTCTGCAAATTTCGAGTCCCCAGCAGCCCGCCCGCCGGAGACGGGCCAGCTCGGTTGGTTGGGGATTCGGAGTCCAGTTCCAACCCGCACCAGGTCTGAGGAGGCAGGCCCTGTTCCCTGCTCCCGGAGCTTGCCTCTCCTCTATGTTCCTGGTTTACCGCCGGTCTGAGTTTCCACGAAAACTCTCGGTTTCCTCTCTACCCACCTTCCCTTCCGTAAAATCAGCGCTTAAGCCCAGACAGCGGAGAGATGGGCAGAAGGGCAGGGAGGCTGCGTCCAGGCGGCTGGAGGCCACGCTGGGACTTAGCCCGGTTTTAACCCGCTCCGTTGGCGCCCACTCCGTGTGCCCAGCCTAGGGCGCTGCCCAGGAGGGAGAAGAAGCGGGGCAAAGCCACCCACTTGCCGCAGAACCTACAGGAGGAAGAGGCCGCTTAAAAAAAAAAAAAGTCAGATGTGGATCTCAACTTTACACATACCTCGAAGAGAACCTGTTTCTCAGCCAAGAGTCGAGTCAGAAAATACGTTGTTTTATTTTATTTTTTTGATTTGGATTACGGAACCTTGCCTCCAAGGAACAAGAGGATGGTCCCCAGTGCTGGTGGAGCACTTGACCAAAATGATCAGGGTGTGTGCCAGGGCGGGCTGACGGTGGTGGGCACTGGAGGCTCCCAGTTCGGAGCAGGTTGGGTAACCAGACGAGAGGAGCCTCCGGCAGGCACGTCACCGAGTCTCTCTCGCCCCCCCCCCTCTCTCTTGACCCTCCCCATCCCCTTCCTCTCCCTTTCCACCTAGGCTTGTCCACAGTCAGTCTGCCTCTGATAAGTCCCTTCCTTATTCACTCTCGATTCTTGCAGCAAAATCTTCCTCAAACTCAACCACACTTTAGCATAGAAATCGCAGCAAGCCGCCTCTACCCCACCACCCCCCACCACCAAAATAAATAAATAAATAATAAAATTAAAAAAAACTTTCTAAAAGGAAAATGAAGCTATCTTAGACAGTCTACCTTTTGGGAAACGGCTGTACACCTGGGACCACAGATTGGCCCAGTTTGCATATGCTCCAGCAGGTGGGGGTGGGGGTGGGGGTGGGGGGAGGGGGTGAACCTTCAGACGGCCTCTGCCGGGAGTGAAGTGTCAGCAGAGAGGAGAGAAGGGGCTAGAACTACAGGCTGCCCAGGGAGAGGGGCGTCCCTCGCAAACCGTGCAAGCATTGCTGGCGTGAGCCTCGGGCTGGGCGCTGACGGTGTTCCTTCCTGTGCTTTTAGAGCCCGGCCTCGGCGCAGCCTCGCCCCTCCGCGGCGGGACCCGGGGACCAGAGCGCGGCGCCGGCAGCGGCAGCGGCAGCGACGGGGCGCGCGGTGCGGGCGCGGAGCAGCCGAGGGCGCGGCAGCGGCGGCGGCCGCGCGTGCTGTTCTCGCAGGCCCAGGTGCTGGCGCTGGAGCGGCGCTTCAAGCAGCAGCGGTACCTGTCGGCGCCCGAGCGCGAGCACCTGGCCAGCGCGCTGCAGCTCACGTCCACGCAGGTCAAGATCTGGTTCCAGAACCGGCGCTACAAGTGCAAGAGGCAGCGCCAGGACAAGTCCCTGGAGCTGGCGGGCCACCCCCTGGCGCCGCGCCGGGTCGCGGTGCCCGTGCTGGTGCGGGACGGCAAGCCCTGCCTGGGCCCCGGCGCGCCCGCCTTCCCGGCTCCCTACGGCGCCGCCGCCGCGCCCTATTCCTGCTACAGCGGCTACGCGGGCGCTCCCTACGTGGCGGGCTACGGCGGGGGCTACGCGGGCGCGCCCCCGGGCCCGGCACCGCCCGCGCCCCTGGCCAGCGTGGGCCTCGGCGGGGGTGGCCAGAGCAGCGGCGCGCAGGGCCCTCTGCCCGCCACGCTGCAGGGGGTCCCGGCCTGGTGAGGCGCCCTGGCTCCGGCACACCCACCGAGGCCGGGCGCTCCGTCCAGCTGTCCGCCGCCGAAGGGTCTCAGCCGAGAAGATGGGCCGCCGCACCGGAGGGAAGAGGCAAGCTGAATGGTGCTCCCCCCTACAGCGATCTCGGGGACTGTGACTCGCCCCTGGGAGCCTGGGGCTGAAGGCCCTGGGAGCGTTCTTCCCCCGCAGAGACAGACGGAACGAGGGCCTTGGTCAGCCGCCGGCGAGCAGCGCTGGCCGGAGGAGGAAAGCAAGGGTGGGAGGAAGTTTCGGGCGGCAGGGCCGAGCCAAGGAAGGTGTGGTGGGGTCTCAAACCTAGGGGGCTGGAAGGTTGTTTGTGTGCTGCAGCCTGGGCATTCGGAGGGCCTGGGTCCTCCAGTGAAGGGCGACGGGTAGGGGAAGAAGGAGAAAGAGTCGAGTGAGGGAAGGGGAGTGGGGAGCCAGCCAGGAAAAGGAGGATCCAGGGGATCAGGAAGAGAGGCTCGTGTAGGATTTAAGCCTCCCCACCTCCACCCCCAGCTGCGCTCCTAGAGACTCGGATTAATGCAGTGGAGCGCTCTTTTCTGGGGAGCATCTTCTGGCTCTTCCCTCCGTGTCAGTGCATTTCTCTCTTGTACACAGCTCAGCATCTTGAGGAAATCCACGAAATGTATTCGTGTTCGCGTGTGTGTAAGCCATTAGCATCTACCCACCTCTCGGTCACCTCTGAACAACTTCGAATTAAAGTAAAAATGAAACCGCCAAGTCCTGAGTCCTCGGTACCTACAGACTCCCTGGGGACCAAACCGGAGTTGGCCCTGGAGCCAGGTGCCCTGAGGTCCCCCCCCGCCCCCCCCCCCCCACCGCCTCTGCCTCTGCAGGTTTTCTTCCAGGGCAACAGGTTTCCAAGTTCCAATCCGGAAGGAGGCTCCCCTTGGCCTTGAGTCCTAACAGGAGGGGTGGGGAGCCTGAACTTTAGGTGAAAGTCTGACTCCCCGGACCCACCCCTGTCTGAAGTCATGCAAACTGAAGACTAAAAACAAGCTAAATGTATTCATGGGGACATTTGTCTTTGGCAGGCACTCGTACGGAAAGCAGGGTTTTTAAAAATAACATATTTAGCCAATGAAAACTCTGGTTCTTCATCCCCTGGACCACTAACTTGTCAAAAGTTAAAGTGTGTTATTTAATAAATTCTAATGTTTAATTAAAATTCAACGGCCCTGCATTTTCTCATTTCTGAATGTGCCTGGTTGTTTTTACTGACCTGGGAAAGAGAGACCGCTGGGTCCCTTGTAAAGGATACCTATTTTACAGAGCGTACATCTCTTAAAGTTTATATGTTTAAGCTAAACAACACGAATAATTGTTTATATATTTTTTCTTACCATTTCCTTACATTTTTTCTCCTTTTTCACTTTCTCTCTTTTCAAGATTACATTTTTCCAAGATTCTAAAAATGCTGCATACAGTATGAAGTCTGAAAAAAATCTTATGTTGCCCTTTAGGTAAGGCCCTTACCCTAGAAATGCAGGTCATGGATCCTACTTGGCACAGAGTAGGACATTAATACATGCATTCCCTCCACCCGCCCACCCTTTCTCTCATAGTTAAGGAACCCAGAAGCGGTGACCAGACCTGTGGTCGTGTGACCAGGCCTCCAACCTCCCTCCACCACCATTGCCCACAGGGAAAAGCAGGGAGGAGGAGCCATGGCTGTGCTCAGGGCTGTGAGTGATGGAGAAAGAGGCTTAGTCCAGTCATCAGTAACTCAGTCATCACTGAACATTTCTGCTAGGGACACAAGCGAAAACAAGATTTGGCTGCCGCCCTTAAGGAATCTATTATCTAATTGGATACCAGAGACTGACAGGAGAAAGGTATCTAAAAATACTAGGTGGTACATGCTGCCTGTCAAATAGGACAGACAATAAGCTCTCTAGAAAGAAAGAAAACCTGGCGGGAGCTGGGGTGCTTAGAGGGCGGGAAGAGGGGTAAGCCTGGCGATTAGGGTGGGAACGGCACCATTTCCTAGAGGAGTTCTGGGAAAGGTCTAGGACTTAGGGATGGAGAAAAGTTTTTTTTTTTTTTCAAAAAAAAATATATATATACACATTTAAATATATTTTATTGATTTTTCACAGAGAGGAAGGGAGAGGGATAGAGAGCTAGAAACATCGAGATGAGAGAGAAACACCGACCAGCTGCCTCCTGCACAGCCCCCACTGGGGATGTGCCCACAACCAAGGTACATGCCCTTGACCGGAATCGAACCTGGGACCCTTGAGTTCGCAGGCCGACACTCTATCCACTGAGCCAAACCGGTTTCGGCTTTAAAATATATTTTTATTGATTTCAGAGAGGAAGGAGAGGGAGAGAGAGAGATAGAAACATCAATGATGAGAGAGAACCACTGACCAGCTGCCTCCTGCACGCCCCCGCCCCCCCACTGGGGGTTGAGCCTGCAAACCGGGCATGTGCCCTTGCCCAGAATCGAACCCGGGACTCTTCAGTCCACAGGCACACACTCTATCCACTGAACCAAACAGGCTAGGGCTAAATGGGCATATGCTGAAGCCAGAGTGTATTTTATTGTAATTTGAATACAACTCAAGGAATAGCTCTTAGGAATTTGGGAACTTAGTTGACTGAAGAGAATGGGTGAGGCTGGAGGGGTTGTTGGTTTCATATATATATATATATATATATATATATCAAGCTCATGATCCCTTTAAATGTTCCATTGGCCTGCGACATTGTCTGTTTCTCTCTCCAGATTACTGCAGCATCCATATTTGATGGTCTAAACCAGTGGTCGGCAAACTCATTAGTCAACAGAACCAAATATCAACAGTACAACGATTGACATTTCTTTAGAGAGCCGAAAACCGACTTCTGCGCGTGGGCCACGAAGTTTCAATCGCACTGTACGTGCGCGCCCGCACGCGGTATTTTGTGGAAGAGCCACACTCAAGGGGCCAAAGAGCCGCATGTGGCTCGCGAGCCGCGGTTTGCCGGCCACTGGTCTAAACAAAACAAAAACAAATAAACCTATACCAAGCCTTGCCCATGTGCACTCCGTGTGGATTTTTCTTGAGGGAAGTTTGAGATTCGCAGGACAAAGGGAAAGAAAAGAGAAGGAGCGCTCTCTTCTTCCCTTCTCCCCCCCTTCTGCCTGTCAGGATCACTTTGAAATGCATTCCCTCTCCCCACTCTCAAGCCCACCCCCAGCTGCCCATCTTCCGTCCTGTAATCTCTCCTTTGCACTGAAAGCTGCCCCTTTTTGTGTGTGTCTCATCGACCACAGCTTATCCGAGGCACGGCTTTCACCAGGCTCTGTAAGCCATCAGCCTCTTATCTGCATCGTTCAGTCCCATCACTCCAGTCACCTCTTAATGTTCACAAGTTCCCCAAATGGGAAGTAATTGACCTCTAAACAAAACAAAAAAAGCTCTCAGGGAGATAGCAGAGGTTCCTTTTCTGACCGTCCCAGGGCTCGGGGTCTCACCTAGGCCAGGTGGATAAGTCAATAAAATTGCAGACTTCTTGGCTCCCTGTCCTTCCTCCACCCCCCACCCCCATCCCCCAGCCCCTTCAAGCCAGCCTCATCTCGATACCATCTGCAATTCAGATGGAGCACAAGCCCCGCTCTGGGTTTCTGACGTGCCAGAGATTTCTGGTATTTATTTTTTTGTAATTTTATCATCATAATGATGTAACGTTGGGGGGACACACTTAAATCTTTTAAAATTCCATTTGAAACGTGTTTACAGTTCTGAGTTTACACCAGCTCTTTATCATATCAGCCCAGTAGCTTGCCCCTTTTCCTTTTTACAAAACAAGGGAACTCCCAGGCAGAAATGCTGTGTCCCGGCCTATCACCTTCCCTTAAAGAGGCCTCTTCAGAGAGATGGAAGGTGGTGAAGGAATACTGAGTTAGGAGCCTTGGACCTCATTCTAGCCCAGGTTCCACTAGTGATACACTATGTGACCTTGAGCAAGACTTGTAACCTCTCTGGGTTTCATTCTTGACTTACAAAATTGAGGAGGTAGATCTCTAAGCTATTACTCTAATTTTTTAAGAATATGTTTTTATTGATTTCAGAGAGAAGAAGAGAGAGGGAAAGAGAAATAGAAACATCAATGATGAGAGAGAATAATTGATCAACTGCCTCCCTCATGCCTCCCACTGGGGATTGAGCCCACAACCCGGGCACCTGCCTTGACCGGACTCCAACCCTGACCTCCTGGTTTATAGATTGATGCACAACCACTGAGCCACACTGGCCAGGTTATTATTCTAATTTTTTGCTGACTCCCTGTTGATTTCAGATGCCTTTATTTTTTAAAAATTGTAAAATAGATTATATATCCACAGGACTACATTAAACGTATGTAAGGTTTAAAGTATAATGGTAAAGTGAACATAGCTGTAACCCCCTCTCAAGGCCAGATACAGGGGTGCAGCCTCCAGCAGCCCCCTCCCCATGATCTTCCCAGAAGGCAAACCCCTTTTCCCTTCCTTCCACCCAAAAGATACCAGCTATTCTGACTTCCAAAATAGTCACGTATAGGCTTCTTTTTATGGATTTACTCCTTTGAACACATCCTCCAATGATATGGTTTAACTTTGCCTGATTGTGAATGCTACATAAATAGAATCTTACCGCATGTATTCTTTCATAACCTGCTTCTTTTATTACATTTTGTGAGATTTACCCACGTGGTTGTGTGGAGCGTTCATTTGCTCGTTTTCATTGCTACATTGCACCCATTGAAGGCATGCGCCTCGGTGTATGTATTCACTGAAAATGCAGGAAGTTTCCAGCTGGGACTGTAACAAAGGACGCTGCTGGTGGTACCTTTCCCGCAGGTACACTGCATTCTCTGGCTGCATTTGTCCTGGTCTCCATGAACCGACTTCCAGGGAAGGCTCCATCCTCGGACAGAGTTCCATTTATATAACTAACTAGAGGCCTGGTGCACGGATTCATGCACCGGTGGGGTCCCTTGGCCTGGCCTGTGCCCTCTCCCAATCTGGGACCCCTTGGGGAATGTTGCAGAGCTGGTTTCGGCCTGTTCCCCTGCAGGCCAAGCCGAGGGACCCCACCTGTGCACGAATCCATGCACCCGGCCTCTAGTATGCATATAAGATCTTTGGTTAACCTCGTCCCACCCTCCCCTCTCCCCACTTCCCTCTGAGATTCATCAGTCTATTCTATGTTTCCATGCCTGTGCATTGAGCATCTGCCCCCTGGTGGTCAGTGCGCATCATAGCTACCAGTCAAAAGGTCGAACAGTCGCTTAAGCTTTTATATAGGTATATAGATAGCCTTACACTGGTAAACCCTTTTAACTTTTGTCTGATTTCATGCATACTCACCACCTCCACCTGAGGCAGAGTATATTACTGTCCCCATTCTCAGAGAAAGAGCCCAAGGGCCAGAAAGGTGATGGCCATACTGTGAGTCAGTGACAGAACGGGGACTGGACCCCAGACCCTCCGCCCCTCCGGCCATGGGTTACTTCCATGAATACTCAGCAGGAAGTTCAAGTCCTCACACAAATCAGGTGAATCTTGAGTGGCACCATTTTTTTTTTTTTTTAATTTCTTGAGGGAAAAATTGCCTAGAAGAGAGGGGTGGGAACCTTTTGGAAAGCATGAAGAGGGGATAAATAGGAAGCAAGATGCCAGAGAGGGTGAGTGGAGGATGGGAGAGGTACAACAGCACCTTCAGACATTGGGGGCAGACAGCATATTTAAAGACTCAGGCTCCTGCGTCCCTCTCACCCTTTTTTGTCTACATTTTCCTCTGCACTTTGAACCCCCAGAGACCCGGATTCATGCATGCTTTCAGCTGGCCCAGTCCTGAGAGCAGCAGAATTCAGCCCTGAGCTGTTTGTCCTCCGGAGTTCACCTCCCCCCACCACGGAGAGAGCTTCGTGGGAAGTCTCTGTGCTTCCTCCCTGACTCTGTTTAGACTCCAGCAAGTCCCCCCCACCCTCAGCCCAGGAGCAAGATGTGATCTTAGTGACACAGTCCAGATTCCACTCTAAGAAAAGCAGATATGCCCAGCAGCCTGGCAGCAAGCCTCAAAGTGCTTTCTAACCGAGTCCCTGTGGGGCCGTCCTTATACGCTGGTCTCAGTCAAACCCAATTTTTCCCCATCCGTGCCTCAATGACTGCTGCTTCCTCCTGTCACCAGCCCAGCGTAATTGCCTGAAACCCTAGGACCCACGTAATTGGAATCCAAAGTTCGGACTTGAGTGGGTCAAAGACGAACTTTTTCCTGTGATGGCTCCTGTCTCTGGCCCCCTGGCGCCTCCCCTGGACATTCTCTATGAGTCAGGTCCCCCAGGACCTGCTTCTGTACCATCTGGGACATCCCCATCATAATGCATTCGCTCTCCGTGTCTTTTGGCCTTTCTTAACAACCAGCCTCATGTCTGTGTCCGACCCCAGTGTGTTTCCAGTACCACGCCTGCCATGGAGCAGGAGTGCAATACCACTTGTTGACTGACTGAGTGAGTGGGTAGTTGCATGGAAGGAATCCACAAAGTCTGCATGAAAGACCCCGAGGCTTCCACCTGGCTTCTTGGTAGTCAGAATCCTCGGGCGGGGGCGGCAGGGGTGGGGAGTCCTCTTGTGTGTGGATAGGGATCTGGCTTCTGGCAGGGTCATCTGAGCCCTGCTGATAGCAGGGCCGCCAAGAATTCCTGTCAGCCAGTGGCTATGCCATGGTGTTCTTCCAGCCATTCTCCTGTAAGTCAACTTACCTTGCTGACCGGCTATTTGGAGCCAGAACTCACCCGTGTGGCCGGCTACTTTTCTTTTAGTCGTTTTGGCAACCCACGGTTCTCCCTAATTGTTCCACAGACCAGTGTTTTGTTCTTCAATAATGGTTCCGCTGTAGACACGCTGTTGTAGTAATTATCTTGGTAAATATGATGACAAGAACCGAGAAAAGGCTGTAAGACTTTAGGATCATATAGTCTGTTGTAATTTATTGCCTTCACCCGTGTATATCGCAAAGTTGCAAATACAGTTACTCTCACTTTCACAAAGCATCCTTGCTAAAATTCTGTATTTTATTATTTTTGCCGAATTATACGTCTTGAATCAGATGCGTCCTCTTCACGGAATCATTGCTTCATTGAGTGAGAACCGCTGTTTTGGTATATATAAAGATTTAAATTTCAAGATAAAGTGATCTAAAAGAGGTCTGGCCCAGCCAGCGTGGCTCAGTGGTTGAGCATCGACCTATGAACCAGGAGTTCCATTCCTGGTCAGGACACATGCCTGCTTTCGGGCTCGATCCCCAGTAGGGGGCATGCAGGAGCAGCTGATTGATAATTCTCTATCACTGAGGTTTCTATCTCTCTCTCTCTCCATCACTCTTCCTCTCTGAAATCAATAAAAATATATTTTTAAAAAACAAACAACAGAGGTCTGACTTTGTAAAGATGGTCTGTGTTACATGTTGTGAATTATCGTTCAGATGAAAGAATATAAGTATTTGCTCGAACCACTTTCCAGTCATAGTTTTTGGAAATATGGGTGATTCAAGTAAAGGATCGGTTGAACAGTAACCTTTCCATTCTGGCTTCTTTGTTTGTCCCATCAATATAATTAAACCAAAAACTTCTTTATATCCATATAAGTAACGTCTGTCCATGGTTAAGTTTTAGCAGAGGTTTTTGTGGTATTTTTCCATTTGGTGATGGTATAGGTTGGTTTGAGAAGCAATGAGATAAGAAAAAAATACTTATCAAAAACTAAGTTTGTTATTTCACTTGTACTTTGTGGGTCTTCAAATTGAACAGTTATCCCTGAAATATTTGTATAATCCTCCAAGGCTGGTAAAATATCTTTTTCTGCCCATTCTTCTTCAGAATCACTTTCACTGTCGGATACTATCACATTTTTCTTTTGCCTTCATGATGGCCTAACGTCAGACTCATTACTATCTTCCAACAAAGTACTCTCTTCCAGCTGACTTAACAAAGTCACTCGCCAACCAAAGAATCTGCACATAATTCACTCAAATGTTCTGCCGCAATATGTCTTTTTTAAAAAAACTTTTACCAAATAAAAGATGGGTGGAACAAATTAGATGTCTCTGGAAATACTGACTGACGAGTTGAGGAAAAGACAGGAGTTAACTCATGACTGGTCAGCAATGTTCAGACACGGAAGCACGAGTATACTGTGATGGGTCAGTGAGGTGTTAACTTTAATCAGCAAGTATTGAGGAGCATTACATTGATCACTGTGGGAGAATATAAGACCAGTGTTATTTTAAAAAATATTTATGCAATCAGAATGATACAGCATGCATAAGACAAAGTCCTTGTCTTCAAGAAGGGTACAACAACTGTATAGCCAAATATACTATAAGAAAAACTATAGAAGGTGCATTGTAAACATAAAAATATCACTCATTCAGTTCATTGAACATTCAGTTCATTTCACTCTCTTCTCTCCCCTTCCTGCCCTAGTTTAATTAAGTTCAGACATCACCTCGCGCTTGATCATATGCAATTGCCTTCTAATGTCCCCTGCCTCCACTCCTTTATCTCCAGGCCATTTCTCATCTGCTATAGGATTAAACACACACACACACACACACACACACACACACACACACACACACACACAACAAAACAAAACAAAACAAAACAAAACAAAACAAAACACACACCTATATTTATTCCTTGATGGAGGCACTTGCAAAACACACTCCACATTCTTTAACCTGACACACGAGAGCCTCCAGAACTTGACTTTTACCCACATTTCCAGCCTATTTCCTGCTGGGCTCTTTCCACGTGCCCTCTGCTGGAGTTGGCCAGCTATGCCGGCGCTCCTGAGCCTGCCAGGCATGGCTCCCATCCAGTCTCTGAGACCCAGCTCAAAGCCACCTCCTGGAGGAACTCTTCCCCGAGCTGCGGGGTCAGGGCCTCTGGCCAGGATGCTCTGGGCTCTCACAGCTCATGGTTTGTTCCTGTTTAGCACATATTTCACATTGGTCATTTCTTCAATTGCTCCTCAGTAAGAGCACAAGCGTCTTGATTGAAGAAATGCATTTTATCCAATTTTCTTTATTTTATACATTTATATTAAAGTATAACATATACACAAAAAAGTGCATGAATAGTCTATGTAGGAAAATTAAACTTTACAAATTGAATTTCTCTTGTGTTCAGCACCCAAATCGTGAAACAGAACGTTAACATCCCCCACCCCAGCTCTCTTATACCCTCTTGCTGTCACCTACCCCAAAGGAAGCTACTAACGTCATAGATTAATTTAGCCAGTTTTTGAACTTCATCTAAATGGAGTCTTGTGGTGTATACTCCTTTGTCTGGTTTCCCTCACTCAGCATGATGTTTACAGGTATGTTCGTGTCATGCAGGGAGCTGCAGTTTGTTCATTCCTCTTTACCGTTCAGCTTCCGTGGTATGAATGTGCCACGTGGGGGTTGCCTCCTCCACTCCGCATGGACTTTGGGCTGCTTCCACTTGGAGACTATTATAATTCGTGCTGCCATGAACATTCTGGCTTATGTCTTTCTTTTGGTGACTATATGAGCACATTTCTGTTGGGTGTATCCTAGATGTGGAAATTCTGGGTCATGAAATATGCATATGGTCAGGTGTAGTAGATCCTACTGTTTATCCAAAGTAGTTGTGTTAATTTACATTTCCACCAAGAATGTCTGGAAGCTCTGGTTCCTCCATCTTCTCACCACTCCTTATCAATTTGTTACACCTCCCGCCCCCCTGCTTCTTCCACTTTCTTATCCCTGCACAGCAATGCAGGCAAGTGAGAAGCACTCCATGAATCTATAATAATAAAAGTGTAATATGCTAATTAGACTGGACAGCCAAACGACCTTCCGGATGTCCTTCGGCCGAGGCAGCCACCCCAGCTGTGAGGGCCGAGCCCCTTACATGAATTTCGCGCATCAGGCCTCTAGTATTAATATAATGGTCTAGTTGAGTGGAACCATTGGAGGAGCAGTGGGGAACAAGTTTGAAGAAGTGACTAGTCAGTGGGTAGAGAAAAATAATGTACATTTATTAAACCCACATTAAGTGCTTGGTGCTTGCCTTGTATTATATAATTTAATCACCATAATCACTTCCCAAATTCTAGAGTCCAAGGAGTCCAACAGAGCCTCCAGACTAGGGAACTGAGACTCAGAGTGATTAAGAAACATTAAAAAAAAAACAACACCAAAAATCTTAAATGTAAGTTGTGAAATCATAAAAATCCTAGAAGAAAATGTAGGCAGCAAAATATCAGACTTCTCATGTGGCATGATTTTCACTGATACACCCCTAGGGCAAGAGAAACAAAGGAAAAAGTAAACAAATGGGACTACATCAAAATAAAAAGCTTCTGCACAGCAAAAGAAACATGCATCAAAATGCAAAGGGAGCCCACTGCATGGGAGAACATATTTGCCAATGATACATCTGATAAGGGGTTCATTTCCAAAATATATAAAGTACTATACAATTCAACAAAAGGAAGACAAACAATCCAATTTAAAAAGTGGTTAGAGGATCTTCATAGACACTTCTCCAAAGAGAATACACAGATGACCAAGAGATATATGAAAAAATGCTCAGGCTCTAATCATCAGAGAGATATAAATTAAAATGACAATGAGGTATCACCTCACACTTGTCAGAATGACTACCATAAACAAATCAATAAATGACAAGTGCTGGCAAGGATGTGGAGAAAAGGGAACCTTAATACACTGCTGGTGGGAATGCAGACTGGTGCAGCCATTATGGAAAACAGTATGGAGTTCCCTCAAATAATTAAATATGGATCTGCCATTTGACCCAGTGATCCTACTAGGAATTTAACCTAAGAAGCCTGAAACACCAATCAGAAAGAAAATGTGCACCCCTATGTTCATAGCAGCACAATTTACAATAGCTATGATCTGGAAACAGCCCATGTGCCCATCAGTAGATGAGAGGATAAAAAAGCAGAAGCTTTTTATTTTGATGTAGTCCCATTTGTTTACTTTTTCCTTTGTTTCTCTTGCCCTAGTCATTGTATCAGTGAAAATTATGCCACATTTACACATTGGAATACTGTATATCCTCTCTAATAAAATGGTAATATGCAAATTAACCATCACTCCGCTACATAAGCCATGCCCACCAGCCAAGCCACACCTACGAGCCAATCAGGGCGAGTATGCAAATTAAACCCAATCCAAGATGGCTACAGCCACAGAGAGCAAGGTTTCCCAGGTAACAGAGCAAGCCAAGCTTTACATAGCCATTGCAGGCCTAAGCCTCCACTCAAGTTACAAAGTTTCAATTATAGAAGGTAAACAAATTCAAACAAATGGCGGCAGAATGGAGCTTGAGAGAGCAGGCCAGGGTTACTGGCGGCAACAGGGGAAGCAAAGCTTTCCGCACACCCTTGCCGGGCTCACCCGCTTAAGGCTACAAAGTTTCAATTGTAGAAGGTGAATTAACTGCCACAGAAATGGCTGCCGCCCCGGAGGGAGCAGCAGGCTTGGCTCCACTCCAGGCTACAAAGTTTCAATTGTAGAAGGAAAATAAATTCCAGATACCAGGGCCTCCGCTTGGGTTGCCAGGGGGCGTGGCCAGCCTGCAAACCACCACAGGCCCCTCGCTCAGGCCGCCCCACGCCCCAAGAGAACCCCACCCTGATCCGGGACACCCTTCAGGGCAAACCAGCTGGCCCCCACCTGTGCACAAGGCCTCTATCCTATCTAATAAAAGAGTAATATACAGATTGATCATCACTGCAACACACAATATAGCTGCCCCCATGTGGTCAAAGATCCTGCCCCCATGTGGACACAAGATGGCCACTACAAGATGGCCAGCAGGAGAGGGCAGTTGGGAGGCACCCAGCCTGCAAGGGAGGGCAGTTGAGAGGGACCAAGCCTGCAAGGGAGGGCAGTTGGAGGTGATCAACCCTGCAGGAGAAGGCAGTTAGGTGTGACCAGGCCGGCAGAGGAGAGAAGCTGGGGGCAAACAGGCTGGCAGGGGAGCAGTTAAGCATCAACCAGGCTGGCAGTGGAGTGGTTAGGGGGTGATCAGGCTGGCAGGCAGAAGCGGTTAGGGGCAATCAGGAAGGCAGGCAGGCAAGCAGTTGGGAGCCAGCAGTCCTGGATTGTGAGAGGGATGTCCGACTGCCCGTTTAGGCCCGATCCCACTGGGATCGGGCCTAAACGGGCAGTCGGACATCGCTTGAGGGGTCCCAGATTGGAGAGGGTACAGGCTGGGTGGAGGGACAACCCCCCGCCGTGCACGAATTTCGTGCACTGGGCTTCTAGTATATATATAAAAGGCTAATATGCTAAGTGTCCTACAGTCCGACTGGTTGCTATGATGCACACTGACCACCAGGAGGCAGATGCTCAATGCAGGAGCTGTCGTGATGCACACTGGCCATTTACAGAGAAACAGCACCATGGACCTGGCACCAACAAAACAACACTCAGCTTTCCCCAAGTGGGACACAGGCCCCACCACCACCCCAGAATGACAGCCCATCAAATTGTAGCTGATGCTGCTGAGACTCCATGGAGCAAAATTTGGCCTACAGCCCAGCCCAGCCTGGAAACGGTGGCTGTGGTGTTAGATAATGATGTCACATAGCAATGCTCGGTTTCCTCTCCCTAGTGACAGGCCATCTATATATATAAAAGGCTAATATGCTAAGTGTCCAACCATGTGACCAGTTGCTATGATGTGCACTGACCACCAGGGGCAGATGCTCAATGCAGGAACTGCCAAGCTGCAGTGACTTGGCAGCAGCAGTTCTCGGGTGATGCACCCTGAAACCAGAGAGGAGGGAGCCTGATTCCTTGCAGGGCAGTGCAATTCTACCTTCGGATGTGGGTTATGTTGTTGCTGGGGCACTGTCGGCCCCGAATCTGGTTTACTGCACACTTGCATTTAAGTTCCACACCCTTTACGACAGCAACTTTGCAGAGTGAGTCTCTCGCACTCCAGGACCCCTCGGGGGATGTCAGAGAGCCGGTTTCGGCCTGATCCCAGCAGGTCAGGCCAAGGGACCCCACCTGCCGGAGGGACCCACTTAAGATGCTGGGGAGGGACCTCGGAAGGTAGGCTCCAGGGCGTGTCCGGCCCATCTCACCCAGTCCTGCCCCACCGGCCAGCTTCTAATTAATTTCCTTTCAATGTGCACGAATCTGTGCACCAGGTCACCAGTGTATCTGTAAAAATATGGATCTCTTACCCTTTGAAACAACATGGAGGGACCTGGAGCATATCATGCTAAGTGAAATAAGCCAGTCAGAGAAAGACAAATATAGCATGATCTCACTTATATGTGGAATCTAATGAACAAAAGAAACTGACAAACAAAATAGATCCATGAAAGCATACAACAGGCTGATAGATTTCAGAGGGAAAGGGGTGAGGCTTAATAGGTTAACCAAAGAACTTATATGCATATATGCATAACCCATTGTCACAGACAATAGTGTAGTGAAGGCTTAGGGAGAGGGTGCGAGTAGGAAGGAGAGGGGTCAATGGTAGGAAAAAAAAAAAAAAACAGGGACATCTGTAATACTTTCAAGAATAAATTTTAAAAAAAGAAACTTATCCAAAATCACCACCACTAAAAACAGAGGTAGGCGTTGAACCTCCAAATTTCATTGACTTTCCATTTTATTCTACTAGAGGCCCAATGCATGAAATTTGTGCAAGCCTCGGCCAGCCCTCGCAGCCCTGGCTTCGTCTGGAAGGTCTTCCAGAAGGACGTCTGGAAGGTCTTTCAGCTGTTCAGTCTAACTAGCATATTAGCTCTTTATTATATAGGACTAGAGGCCCCATACATGAAATTCATGCACTTAGGGTGGGGAGGTTGCTCAGCCCGGCCTGCACCCTCTCGCAGTCTGGGAGCCCTCACAGGGAGTGGACCTAAGCCATCAGTCAGACATCCTTAGCGCTGCCACAGAGGCAGGAGAGGCTTCAGCCACCGCCACTGCGCTCACCAACTGTGAGCCCAGCTCAGGGCTTCTGGCTGAGTGGCACTCCCCCTGTGGGAGCACACTGACCACCAGGAGGCAGCTGCTGTATTGAGCATCTGCCCCCTGGTGGTCAGTGCACATCATAGCGACCAGTCATTCTACCATTTGGTCGATTTGCATATTAGCCTTTTATTATATAGGATTGCCATTTCATACACACTATACAGACTGCTGTTTAACCACCTAAACATACAGCTACATTTGCTCATGATTGAGCATCCAACAGGTGCTCTCTGACTGATGTGCTGTCTTGATCCTAATATTTCCATCCAACCTCAGAGCACCTTCAGATGTTTGGGATGTACGGTATCACAGAGATTCCCATGGGGCCTGCTATCCATCTGTACACAGAATCAGTCCTCTAAACACATTGCCTATATTACCTGTAACCCCGGAACATTTGTGTCAGAGATAATGGCACCAAGGTTGTAACCCACAGTCATTTCTTGCAGAATTTAAATTGCCAACCAGTGGGCACCATTGCCATCAGTTTCCCGCTATGGGGAAAAGGGGAATTCTCCAAATTCTTTGGGACTCTCCTCCCCGCCCTACCCCCCACCCCCGGAAAGCCTTTGCTTGAGGCTTTGAGCAATGTTTCAGAGTTCTTTTCCAGGTGAAGTCCTTTGCCTTGCTGTTTGGATAGTGACAGCTGGGAGTGGGCAGAAGGAGACAGTGAATCAATACATTAAGACCTCCCTAGACCCAGGGAGGTCGGCCATGGCTTCTGTGCGACAAATACTAATGGTAACACTAGTGATGCTGGTGCCTAAAGATGCAAGGGGTGCTTTCCAATGCACCATGTCCTCCATAAATGCTGTCTCATTTAATTGCCTCATGGGAAGGCATTATCTTCACACAGACGAAGAAAGGAGGGAAAGTGAGGGACTTATCCGAAGTCACACAGCTTGTAAGTTAGAGTGTGAATATAAGCCCACGGACCCTGTTTACAAATCCTCTGTCCTGCTTCGCACTTGTATATCTGAACTATAACTGGGTGTAGAATACCAACCCTGAAGGGCTGTAAAGCAGACATTGCTAGTGAATTAGCCGGCCACCCTGCCCTCCCTTACCCCTCTGCCCAGGCTCTTGCTCTAACGCCCGGAAGGAAGAAGAGTGATCCAATCTGATTGGTTCCTTCACGTGGAACTCTCCTAGACTCAGAGCAGTTCCTGACGTGAGGACTATGGAGAATTGTTGTAGCTGAATGCACTGGCTTCTGGCTTAGTCCCGCAGTGGAAGAGAGTTACTTCATCTCTCCTGGCTTCACCTTCACCTTGGGTGAAATGGAGCTAGTGAAGCCAGTGGTTATCTGTGACGCTCTGGGCTGTTAAGTGGCAGGAACCCACCTCACACCAGCACCAGCAAAAAATTCAAGGCCCACACAGCTGCATGGCAGACAAGCCGAGGGGAAGCTGGCCGGAACCAGGGCATATCCAGTGTCTCCCCACCCACCTCTCAGCTCTGCTTCTCTCTGTATGGTCAGCTTCGCTATCTTCACTCCCTCGAGCTGCTGAAACCACGTCCATAGCAGCTCCGAAGCATGTCCTTCCAGCTTCCAAACCAGAGCGGAGCCCAGCCGGCGTGGCTCAGTGGTTGAGTCTCCACCTATGAACCAGGAGGTCACAGTTCGATTCCTGGTCAAGACACGTGACGGGGTTTCAGGCTCGATCCCCAGTAGGGGGTGTGCAGGAGGCAGCCAATCAATGATTCTCTCTCATCATTGATGTTTCTCTCTCCCTCTTCCTTCCTCTCTGAAATCATTAAATATATATATATATATATATTTTTCAAAACAGAGAGGAAATAGCATTCTCCTGCCAACTCCAGCTGGAAAAGTCAGCTCCCCCTCGTCACAGGTGAGCACCAGGCAAGATGACAAGGAGGGACATCCTTTTGAAAAGACAACCTCAGTGGCCAAATGCCTTCTTCTTGAGGGTCACCCTGCCCCAGGGGAACTCAGGGACAGGAAGCTTCACAGGCATGTCTCAGTAGTCCCTTATAAGGGCAGGACTTACCACGCAGTGCTTACAGGTCTCTTTCCAAGCCTGAGCCCAGGTGTGAGGAGGTCCCTCCATGTGTCCAACATGCCATACGTTTAAAGAAAGATCCCAAGACAGGTATCATTCTGTCTCTGAGGGATGTATTATCATCTCTGAGGCAACACATGGAAAACAGGGGCCGCAGAGACATCCCTGTGGCAGAAGGTCACCACCTTCGTGTTGCGTGACCTCTGCCGGAGAGGGAGATTTTGTTTCTGACCAGTGTCCTCGTGGACTACGGAGCTTCTAACCTGCCATCCTCTGATGGAATCCCACTAGTCCTGGCCCTTTAAGAGCAGCCTCTCTCATCCTGGGGTGAAGAAATGCGGCAATGCGACTCTTGGGCCTTTGTACCCTCCTACTTGACAGAGTAATACCTTCCTGACCCACAGGGCAGGGCCAAGGCTGGGGTGTGCCTGTAGGCTTGCTCCCGGGCTGCAAGCAGGAGCCACTGGGCAGCGACACAGCGGGGCCGTAAGAGAAGCCGTTACATGGCTCCGCCCAGGAAGATGAGAACTGTCAGAGGCTGATGTGCACAAACACCAGCCCATAACTACCGGCCTCAGCATGCACATACCCACTGCTCCTGGGCACTTAGAGGCTGCCAGCCACACCAGCCTCTATGCCTGCAGCTGTCCTCTGCCGACGGCCCTGGCCTTTGTTTTGACCTGACCATCCTTCTGTGCACAAGTGGTAGGCAAGGAATACTCACACCAGGACTCACACCCGTCCCAGAAGGCTCTGCTCCTGGATGCCTGCTTCTCTTCTCCCTCAACTCAGTCCCCAGAGGGAAGGAGCAGAATCCCAACCTGCAGGCCACTGTGTATCCAGGAGTGGTATATCCGGAACCCATCCAATGATGCTACCCAGGTGGAAACTGGCTTCACACACGTTCCTTGCTCCTCAAGCACTCTCGACTTCAAGGTCAGATGGTGGAACTGTTCCCAAAGTGTGGCGAAAGTCCTGGCCTGCTGCCTCCCCCTCCATCCTGGCTGGGAAGTAGCATGGCCGCCTGGGGCATCAGGGACAATGTTGGCTGGGGCTCTCTTTGCTCTGGACACTGACCTAAGCACTTCATATACACAATCGCCGTGACCAGCTGTCGTCACCCCCTCTTATCAGAGGAGGTAACTTAGGCCAGGGGAGGCTAAGAACATGTGCCTTCACCTTGAACGTGGCACCTTGAGACTTGACCTCTTGGAGCCCAAAGCCCACCCTGTAGCCCCCACACCATCGTTTCCTTTGCACTATCTCCTGCACAGAGAGGGCTGCCCCTCCTTGCCTCACTCTGGCAGTCCTGGGTCGCCCTTTGCACTGGGATCCCGATCCCTTCTGTGTAGTCTGCCATCCTTTCCACCAGCACGGTCTTTCCACAGCACAGATTTGACCCTATCACTTCTTCCTGCCTGAAACCCTCCAAGCCTCCAAGCGGCCTGCTGTGTATAAACTCAGTGTGGCTGTCGAGGCTGCTTTCCTTCCTCTTCCTCTCCACCTACTCCAATCCCTCCCCACCAGCCCCATTGGTCCAGGCCCCTTTAAGGGACCACCTCCTCCATGAAGCCTTCCATCCTGAATCTGTCAAGTCTTTGAAAGTGAGTTGAAAAGGCCCCTTATCTAGTGGTTTTCAAACCAAGTTGTAAAACACAACGAGGGTTTGCAGGACAACAGTGCGACAAGTACTAGTAAATGAATGGTGGGTGTGTGCAGGGGAGGGTCCCTAGCTCCTTGCACCTTCCACTCAGGGAGATGGAGTCGTCATCCTTGCCTTTGCTCCACAGCTGCAGATTTGTGTTCCTGTCATAGATTTGGTGTCCAGGTAGAATTTTATTGCACGGGGTCCTGCTGCTAACATACCAATATGTAATTATATGTTAATAAAGGCCCAGTGCATGAAATTCATGCACCGGTGCGGTCCCTAGGCTGGGCTGGCGATTGAAGCGCAAGCGTCTGGTGTGGAAGGGCAGGTCTCAGCTGACCTCTGGGCCCTGGGCAGCACCTGGGCCCCAGGCCCCTGTGTGCCCCGCTTCACCTGAGTCACTGCACCCGAGTCCCCACTCAGAGATGTGGTGAGCGTGGCTAGACACCTCGGGCTGGGGAGCAGTGTGGGCTTCTGGGCCACCCAGCAGTGCCACACGGAAGCCTGGTGGGCAGCGCGCTCTCTCCCGGCTGTCCTCGCAGACTGGCTCCTGTGCAAACCGACCGCGGGAGCCCGACTGGCCCCTGCGGTCCCGGTGGCTGTGGCCCGGCTCACCCAGAAGAGGCCGCGCAGTTGTGGGGCAGGCTCCTGGTGGGCTCCTGGCACCTGAATGCAGGGGCTTCCCCAGAATGTGAGCCCTGGTGTCCCAGGGAAGGGTAGCAGGGTGGGTGAGAGTGAGCTCAGTGAACACCCCACATTCTCACTGCCCCTCCGTTTTGGTCACCCCCATCACCAGGTAGCTGGGGGGAGGTCACAGCACGTCGCTGATGCCCACCATGTTCCACGCTGCCCCCTGGTGGTCAGCACATGTCATAGCGAAGGTCAAACTCCCGGTGGAACAACCACCTGAGGGAACAATTTGCATATTCAGCTTTTATTATATAGGATAATAACATAACAATAACAGTATAATCCAGGCCACTCTTCTGGTTTTACAGCTGGGAATCCCTACAGCACTTGCTGTCCACTATGATTTGACACCTAGGGCTGAGAACCCCCTGCAAGTTTTCTTTTTTTGGAGATGCCTGTCTCCTCAACTACAGTATGAACTCCTCACAGGCCAGGACCAGGTCTTCTATTGGATATCTCCAAGACTAACAAGGTTTAAGAAATGTCTACTTGTTGTGACTATTTATTATCTGCTGAAGGTATTTCCCTAAAGACATAAAACAAAGCAGATACAAGTAAATCCCCACCTCAGTCCCTCCCTCCTCACTCCATCCCCAGAGGTAACCACTCCCCAAGATAGTGTATATCATTTCTCTACATTTGATCATTTCTAAAAATATATTTTTGTTGATTTCAGAGAGGAAGGGAGAGGGAGAGAGAGAAACATCAATGATGAGAGAATCATTGATTGGCTGCCTCCTGCACGCCCCCTACTGGGGATCCAGCCTGCAACCCGGGCATGTGCTCTGACTAGGAATCAAACCCAGCCAGGTGTTTCTCCACTTTTATATTCCACATACAAATGCATTCTTACGCTGTGTAATCGGTGGTTTCCGAGTTCTGATGGGTAATCTCAGAAACTACGAGAAGTGAAGGCTGCCTTTCCGTGTACATCTTGTGTCCCAGTCTGACTAAGCTCCTTAAGAACAGACAGCATAACCCCCCGAATATGCGTTTCTTGCCCCAATGCATGTCACCTGCTGACTCCAGGGACAATTCCTGCTCGTGTCTTGAGGATGTGGTGTGGCCTCCTCTGTGGGGACCCTGGCCAACAAAAAGCAGTGTCGCTTATTGGATAATCGAGCCAAATCCGGGCCAGCCCACTTGGTGCCCATTTTGGCTTGGTCACTTCTTGGCTGAGTGGGTGCAGCAAAGTTATGCAACTTGTCTGTGTCTCAGTTTCCTTTTCTGTAAAGTGTGGGACAATTGTATCTATTCATAGGGCTCTTATGAGGACTGAGTCAATAGAAGAAAAGTACTTTAAACAGCGCATGTTAAGTGCTGAGTGTTAGTGACTATGATTTTTTAAAAATATATTTTATTGATTTTTTACAGAGAGGAAGGGAAAGGGATAGAGAGTTAGAAACATCAATGAGAGAGAAACATCCATCAGCTGTCTCCTGCACACCCCCTACTGGGAATGTGCCCACAACCAAGGTACATGCCCTTGACCGGAATCGAACCTGGGACCCTTCAGTCCTCAGGCTGACGCTCTATCCACTGAGCCAAACCAGCCAGGGCAGTGACTATGATTTTGTTGCCAAGCCACGCTGTATGGCTGAGACTCAGTAGTTTAGAAAGACCTACTTCATGCAGTCCCATGAAATGCCAAGTCACTCTAAAACGGCTGGCCTTTGAATGGGCCCACCTCCCCCTGGGTGCTGAGCCCTCACTGGAGGGGTGGGTAAGTGTCTGCAAGACCAGGTAGCTCACCGGACCTCCTTCCTGTTCTTGGATTCCCCATCCTCCGCCACTCTTTCCACACTCTCTCTCCTGCTCAGAACTCAGATGGAAGCAAGTGGCTTCTGTCCCTGTGTAAGGGAGGGAGGGGGCCGTCAGAAATGTGCTGGGCCCACCGTGCCTGTTGGGCCTAGCTTCCCGGGGCCTTGAAGAGAACTCAGCGATGAGATGCCAGGTCCCCACCCCCAGCCCCGTCTCCTAGACCACCTGGTTAGGCTGGACTCCTCCGTCCCCCCACCCCACCCCTCTAGCTGGGGTCGCCCTGTCCGTCCAATGGGTCTCTGGGAGAAGCAATGTCATGCTTGACCTGACCGTCAGTTTTTCTACTTACCACTCAGCGACCTGCTGGGTCTGATGAGAGGCGAACAGGTGTTTTTTAAAGGCCTTCGCATGTCCATTGACACGTCATAGACACAAAACACTGGCAAGGGGAGCCTTTTCTTTGTGAGACACACGGAGTCTTAGCCCCTAGTGCCTCGCCCACGGGATGTGTACCCACCCCATCCCTAGAAGTGGCTTTACCCCCTTCTCAGATAATCACCTGCCCTGGAGACCATCATTTTGGGGCACTACTTTATGGCAGCCTGCTCAGTGTTGTGGGGGAATGCCGAGAGAGCCGGAGGGAGTGGGGCAGAATAGGCCCCAAATTGCCCCTGGCAGCCGGAGGGATCTGGGAAGGTCAGCACCTCCTTCGCTAGACAAACAGCCCCCAGTGTGTCTCCCCTGGAGGCCTCTGGCAAGCGGTTGAGCAGACCAGGCCTGAGGGAGCACGGCCACCCAGTTAGCGCGCAGGGAGGCTTCTGCAGACGCAGCCCGCAGCCTGGGGCTCCCCGGAGACAGGCAGCCACGGAGGGAGGGCCTCGCCGAGGTGACCAGGGTCACCGTTAGCAAAATACTCTTCGGTTCCTATTGCCCAATAAATCTTCCCTGATGGTTCTTCTTGGGTGATAAGCCCTGAAGAGGGGCATCGCGAGGTTGACTTATTGCCCGCCAGCCCAGTTTCCCCACCCTAACCCCCGTTGCTGCACAGAAAGGCCTGCAGGGAAAACTGGCATAAACAGCTACAGAGCTGAGAGGAGCAGGCCTGTTTAAAGGGCCTCGGGAGAGAGGGAGAGAGGCCGTTAGGCAAGAACGGGGCTTGAAGCACAAATGATTTCAGGGAGACATAAAGGGCGGTCTGGAACCCTCAAAGAAAAAATGGACTGGATCACCTGGGTCTGTAGTGGCCTCCACCCCTCCCCAGGGCATCCGCCACTCTCCTCCATGGAGCTGCTCAGAGCCTCAGCCCCTCCACACTCAGAAGGGGGTGGTCCTTGGACCAGCAGCCGTGGCATCCCCTGGGAACTTGTCGGCAGTCAGACGCTCAGGGCCCACCCAGACCTGCTGAAGCAGAACCTGCATTCTAACCAGACCCCGGGGTAATCTGTGCGCACCTCTGAGTCTGAGGGGCACGGGTCTAGCCACCCGGGTGCTGTCCCCACCCCCCACCACTCCCAAACTAGGTTTCCTGGGCTACAGGCTGGGTCCTCGCCCTCCTCTCTCCTGCCGCATCTCTCATACCTGGGGCTCTGCGCTCTGCCAACCACCAGTTGGAAAATGGAAGTCTGGCTAGTTCATGCCATTGTGTCACTGAAGGTAACTTAGCGTGTCACCAAGCACACAGAGCGTTTTCACTTTAAGTCATGACCATAATCTCAAGCCAAATGCCACACGGGAAAATGTAGGGCACCGAGTGATGTCAGCGGGGAGCCGGGGCCTTCGAGCCACTCGGGGCCAGGCGCCCGTGGTGCAGGCTGACCGGCGGAGGTGTTTTAACTGTCCCTCTTTTCCGTGGCTCAGCCTATCATGCTGTGGAAGAGGACAGAGGACAAGAGAATGGCGGCTGAGTAAGGCACTCGGTACGAAGTGATGGACAACCCAAGGCCAGTGTCTCCTGCGCCCCAGTGGTGTACCTGTGAGGAAGGCATCGGCTCTAGAGCCGGGACAGCCGGGGCCAGTGGTGAGAACCTGGGCATATTACCTTCAGTCTGTGAGCGTCTGTCTCCTTGTCTGTGAAAAAAAATAAAAATAAAGATCCCCAGTGGTTTGTAGTGCAGATTAACACTATACGGAGCCAGCCCGAAGTGCCCATTCATTGCATGTCCGCTTTCTCTCCCCTTGCCTGCTGTGGTGAAGGAAGAGCAGGCGCTGAGGCTCGGCCTGGCCTCCACCAAGGCTAACAGCAACATTGGTGAGCATAAAACGATCACACCCCCAAGCAACGGAGGATGAAATGCCGAAAGGAGCCGCAGAGCCATCGGCAGGGAGGCAGACCAAGTCTCTGAGTGGAAATGGAACCAGCGAAGATACATGAGACACGGCACACTGAGGCCGGGGCGACTGTCGGGGGTGGGAGGGAGCTGGGAGGACAGGCAGGAGAGCAGAGGCCCGGGTGGGGAAGGCCTTGGACGGCCAGGGTTCAGGGCTGGGGCATTGCGTTCCCATGACTGAGTCATCGCCGCGGAGGACAGTGTCGCTGGACTGGACCTGAAGCCTCACCCCCCCGCCCCCTCTCCTCCCCAGTTTTCTTGGGGCCGCCGAGATTCGGAGCTCCTGTTTGTGCAGCCTCTTTGCGGCGTGCCTGGGAAAAGCAAATTTGATTTGTGGTGCAGGCAGGACTGGAGCCTAACTTGACTAGTAGAAAGGAGCATTCCTGGGCGCCTCTGTATCCGGGCTCTGAGTTCCTTCACTGCGAGTGGCCTTATTATTCCGCTCAGGAACCTTTGGGAGGATGCTGTTTTGCACCCATTTTTTCCAGTTTCATTGAGACTTAATTGACATACAATATTGTGCCAGTGTAGGGCATAAAACGTGTTGATTTGACACACTTCTGTATTGCCAATGGTCCCCCCGTAGCATTGGTGAACACTGCCATCAAGCCGCATAATTACCATTTCTCTCTTTGTGGTGTTGTGTCCATTTTGCCTAAAGAAACCGAGGCATGCTCAGGAAGGTTCGGTAACTTGCCCGAGGCCCCGAGGCCAGGGCCTGCTCTATCAGCCACGGTCCTTCTTCCAGAAGAACCCACCCTTTCCCCCTGCCGTTCTGGGGTTCCACGACACCATGAACTCCATGAAGCTGCTGCCACAAATTCCTTTCTGCACACGGGCTGAAAAGTCTTCGGTGGTACTGCCAGAGCAAACATGAGGGCGGGAAAACTAACAAGACCCTTTCTAACGAGAAATGCACCTTGCATTTCAACGTTCCAGTCCAGCCCGGAAAGACCGTGAAGGGACAAGCGTGAATTCCAACATCACTGCACGTCCGAGAACCGAGGAAAACGTTCTCCCCCCAGGAAAGCAGGGTCAGGAAGGACGGGCGTGGCCAAGTGCCTGTTACAGGGAGGGGGTTGGAGCCTCCACTGGCAGCAAATCAGGGTGTCTGCTCTCATGAGGCCCAACTACCTGCTCTGGGACTGGGAATTGGACCAGGGGACTGGGCCTGGGAAGACTAACAGGGAAGAGGAATGAAAGGAAGGAGGTCGGCCCTGGCTGGGTGGCTCGGCTGGAGCATCGTCCCACCCACTTGATTCCCAGTCAGGGCACCTACCTAGGTTGCGGGTTCGACCCTGGGTGGGGAGGTGTATGGGAGGCAATCAATCGATGTTTCTCTCTGACCTCTCTCTCTCTCTCTCTCTCTCTCTCTCTCTCTCTCTCTCTCTCAAAACAATCAATAAGCCCTCACCGGTTTGGCTCAGTGGATAGAGCGTCGGCCTGCAGACTGAAGGGTTCCAGGTTCGATTCCGGTCAAGGGCATGTACCTCAGTTGCGGGCACATCCCCCAGGAGGGGGTGTGCAGGAGGCAGCTGATCAATGTTTCTCTCTGTTTCTAACTCTCTGTCCCTCTCCCTTCCTCTCTGTAAAAAAATTAATAAAATATATATTTTTAAAAATCAATAAAAACATATTCTCAGGTGAGGATTAAAAAGAAGAAGGCCATACCCCAACTGGTCTCGGCCATGAGAAGGTAGCCCCTAGGGACCTAACTGCACACCTGGACATGTACCCTGAGCTCGGCCACCAAGTGAGTGAGACCCGGGGATTACTCCTCAGCCTCGGCAGCCGCCATCTGGACACCATTAACCGGGACTGCACCTTCTCGGAAGTCTTATAAACCTTGGCGGCTGCTGGAAGGCTTATAGCCCGTTTTATTGTGGTGGTGGTGGTGATCGAGTCCTCTTCTCCCTCTCCTTTGCTTTTGGTCTTTCTGAATTAGCAAAGCCTACACGCAGGCCCTTCCTGGGAGACACACATCCAGATGTGTTTAGGGAAAGCCTAAACTTGGCGTGGCAACCCCAGGATGCCTTGAAACATATTTTAAAAATATGTGTGTGTGTGGGTGTGGGTGTGTGCTGTGAAAATGATGTAGGCTAATGAGCATTTTGTATTAAGCAGGTTTTTATTCTCTATATTTTATGATGCTAGGATATCTGGAGGCCTCCCAGAGTTCGCTAATTTGTAGAAACAGCAAACCACTTGGCCGCAAGCATGGCTTTTATATGCAAACTAACCATCTCCCTTATCTCTCACCCACCCAGCCAATATCCCTACTCCCCCAGATCACCCCCGGGCCAGGTAACAAATAACTAGAGAGCACCCCTATCGCCCAGAGCCCGCTGGCATTACTCAAACTCTCCAATCCTAAACCGCCTCAGTTTTGCCCATTCCTTCCCCCAAAAGCCACAATAAAGGCTTGTGCTCATGGCTTCTCCTGCCCCTTATCCCTTCTACCTACTGCTCCCCCCAGGGGGCCCTGCGTAGTGTATGTGACACCTGTTTCTGGGGACCTGTGAGTATAAACACTTCTTCCTTCACAACAGTCGTTGCTTATAGCAAACCCCAGGTACACTTTAAAACACGTGTGTACGGGACAGTTCTATAAATGCGGCTCCCACTTTCCACACGGGAGCGTGGCACTGGAGGCAGGTCGGGTGGGCAGAGGGTGGAAGGCGGTGCCCTGGAAGTTGATGAGACTTCACTTCCAGTTATGGTTCTATAGTCCCTGTATAGCTCAGGTTCTTTTCTAGAAAAAAGGAGAAATTTTATTAGATAATCCCAAGGTCCCTTCTAGCTCTAAGTGTCTTTGGACCTAGATGGCTTCTAAAATAGGTAATGGAGCAATATATAAATGCTTATGATATAACATGAAGTTGGAAGGAAAAAACAGGATACAAAATGACACTATCCTACATTGCAACATGGCGGAAGACTGGAAGAATATATACAGAGAACACTTTTAATGAAAGATGAGATTACGGATCAAAATGCATATTTCACATCCTATATAATAAAAGCCCAGCGACCGAACGGCAGAACGACCAGAACGACCAGTGGACCAGTCAATATGATGCGCACGGACCACCAGGGGGCAGATGCTCAACGCAGGAGCTGCCCCCTGGTGGTCAGTGCGTTACCACAGTGGGAGCGCCACTCAGCTGACCAGGATGAGCAGCTGCTCCTGCTGCAAACCCCGGGCCTACGGTTAGGAACCCGGGTTGCGATCATCGCCTCCTCTCCCCAGGCTCCTCCTCCTCGCTCCCTGCTGCCTCCTCCTCCAGATGCCCCCAGGCTTGCAGAGCTGACCCTGGAGGCTGGGAGGCGGGTTCATGGCCACTGCAGTACTGAGCCTACTCCACCGCCTCTCAGTGCTGTTGTCCCTGGGCCCAGCCCCCACCGGTCCCCTGGAGAGGTGAGTGCTCCGGCTCCATGGAAGATGCTGGACCAGGGAGCAGCTGCTCAGAGGGCAGGTCCACAGCCGCTCGGCTGACCTGGATCAGTGGCGCTCCCAGAGCGGGCTGATCCCCACAGGCCACACCCCCCACCAGTGCACGAATTCCGTGCACCAGGCCTCTAGTTTAAAATAAAAACCCAAAGTTCATATCAGGGCAGAGCTGGTGTCCTCTCATCCTTTCTGCATCCTTCTATAAGTGCCCTGTATAAGTTTCTAGAAGCCCAACTGGGTCTTACTGGGCTCAAACCAAGGTGCCAGTAGAGCTGTGTTCCTTCTAGGGCAGTGGTTCCCAACCTTCCTAATGCCGCGACCCTTTAATACAGTTCCTCATGTTGTGGTGACCCCCAACCATAAAATTATTTTTGTCGCTACTTCATAACTGTCATTTTGCTACTCTTAGGAATTGTAATGTAAATATCTGTGTTTTCTGATGGTCTTAGGCAACCCCTGTGAAAGGGTCGTTCGACCCCCAAAGGGGTCGCTACCCACAGGTTGAGAACCGCTAGCAGGGTCACCTAAGACCTTCAGAAAACACAGATACTTACATTACTATTCATTAACAGTAGCAAAATTACAGTTATGAGGTAGCAACGAAAATAATTTTATGGTTGGGGGTCACCACAACATGAGGAACTGTATTAAAGGGTTGCGGCATTAGAAAGGTTGAGAACCACTGATCTAGAGGCATAGGGGAGAACCCCTTTTCCAGCTTCTAGAGACCACCCACACTGCTCCCCCTTCCACCTTCAAAGCCAGCCAAGGCCCGTGGAGTCTTTCTCACCCGAATCTCGCTTCAGTGGCACATCTCCTCTCACTGGGCCTGCCTCTGCCTCCTTTTACCCATGAGGATGCTGGGATTACATCAGCGCCCTCCCCCCACCCCCCGGGATAATCCAGAACCATCCAGAATCATCTTCTCATCTCAAGGTCAGTTGATGAGCACCTTTCATTTCACCTGCAGCTTTAACTCCCCCTTGCCTTTTGCAGAGCACATTCACAAGTCACAGGGGCTGGGAGGGGGCCATCTTGGGGTGGGCATAATACTCTCCTCTGGGATTCTGTTCCATCTAAAGAGGGCCCCCAGACAGCCCCTTGGTGTCTTCTTGATTGTCCTTGATCTTTTCCCCCAGTTTAAGATGCAGAAACGTGGCACAGGGAAGAGTACAGACCCTACTCCAGGATTTGCCTTGACCCTGTGGTCCTCAGCAAACATTTACAGGGCGCCTTCTGTGTGCCAGAAACTAAGCCAGGTATTAGGGATGATATAAATGTGAGAGTGACAAAGTCCTGCTCAGGGAACTCACAATCTAATAACGAAGAGGACCATCCACAGAAACACGACAGATGCAAAACACACACAAAAAAAGACATGTGAAGCGAGGTGAGGGGAGGTACTGCTGGCTGTGTCTGGATTCTGAAGGAGGTGGTGGTGGAAGAGGGGTAGCCCAAGCTCAGTTCAGCTCTAATTTTTTTTTTTAATTAGAATTAGTACAAGGAAATGCCCCTTGTTCTCTCATCCTTTCCTTCTTCCCGTCTGCTAGCTCTGTCTCACTGCTCAGAGGTAACTGCTCCATTGAGATACTTATATCCTTTCAGATCTGTTCTATATGTCAAAATGCTCAAATGTGAAATGTTACATTGATAACATGTACTCTTTTTTTTTTTTTTTACACAATAGGTTCATTCTATAACTTTTCTTGCCACTCGAATCAGTCTCGATCAAATTGAGTATATTTTCACAAATCAGCACAATGTGAACATTTGCTAGGGTCAATCTCTAAGCATAGAATATTTGTGTCAAAGGATATGCCCAGTTTTAATTTTTACAGATTCTGCCATTATCCAAATATACGCAGCTGACTTACTCTCCCTCTAAATTAGTTGGGAACTGCTCTTCCTGCACACCCCACCTATGCTAGATATTATCCATCTTTTAACCTCTGCCAATCTGATAGGTGGGAAGAGGGTATCTCAATGTGGCCTTGATTTGCATTTTTCTAATGATGAGTGTGGTTAAGCTTCTTCTTCTTTTTGTTTTTTTTTAATGAGCCTGTTTATGTTTTAAATTTTGGGGTCATGTGGGATTTATTTTGTTATAAGAATAGAACATTATATTTTTTCCAAATGGCAGTACAAGTTATTAAATAATTCACATGTTCCCCACTGATGTGAAATGCCACCTAACTCTAAAATTTAAGAATAAAAAGAGACCACCTCAACTTAAACCTCACACCATATACAAAAATTAATTCAAAATGAATCATGGATTTAAAGGTAACATAAAAAACTTTTAAAAGATAACACAGGAGAGCATCTTCAGTACCTAGAGATAACAAAGACTTCTCAGACAACACACCAGGGCAAACTCTCTAAAATAAAAAAATTAATAAATTGGACTCCATCAAAATTAAAGATTTTTGTATTGTGAATATCCTGTTAAAATATTTTTAAAAAGATGAGGTGCAGATTAGGAGAAAATATTCACATACCATGTATTCAACAAAGGCTTACATATCCTATATAATAAAAGGCTAATATGCAAATTGACCGAACAACCAGTCGCTATGACAACCACTGACTACCAGGGGGCAGATGCTCAACGCAGGAGCTGCCCCCTGGTGGTCAGTGCGCTCCCACAGGGGGCGCACCACTCAGCCCGAAGCTGGGCTCACAGGCTGGTGAGCACAGTGGCAGTGGAGAGAGCCTCTCCTGCCTTCGTAGCAGCCCTAAGGAGATGTCCGACTGATGGCTTAAGACGTCAGTCGGACATCCCCCAGTGGCTCCTGGACTGCAAGAGGGTGCAGGCCAGGTTGAGGGACACCCCCCTCCCCCTCAGTGCACAAATGTCATGCACCAGGCCTATAGTAGAATATATATATAAAGAACTTTCAAACCTCAACAATGAAGCCCTGGCTGGATAGCTCAATTGGTTAGAGCATTGACCTGATACACCAAGATTGAGGGTTCAATCCCTGGTCAGATGCATATAAGAGGCAACAAATGAATTCATGCATAAGTGGAATAACAAATTTATCTCAGTGTTTCTCTCTCTCTCTCTCTCTCTCTCTCTCTCTCTCTCTCTCTCTCTTAATCTCAGTGTTTCTCTCTCTCTCTCTCTCTCTCTCTCTCTCTCCCTCCCTCCCCTCCCCACCCCTCTCTCTCAAATCAACCAATTAAAATTTATCTCTGTCTTTCT